>NC_134696.1:67722398-68922398 GCF_050947455.1 Rhinoderma darwinii
CTCTCTCATCCCACTGGCACCCCCGCGTGCATTGTGGGGTGCCGATGGGTTCTATGGCAGCCTGGGGGCCTAACAAAGGCCCCCAGGTCTGCCTTTAGTAATTGCCTGTTAGTCCATGCCAGAGGCATGACCTAACAGGTGCCTGTCAGTTTTACACTGACCGGCAATAATACACTGCAATACTGAAGTATTGCAGTGTATTATAATAACGATCAGAAGTCTGCACAGTAAAGTCCTCCAGTGGGACTAAAAATAAAGTAAAAAAAACAAAACACTTTTTCCCCTTACAAAATACTTTATTATGAAAAAAAGTAAAAAGTTACTCATATTTGGTATCACCATATCCGTAATGAACCCAACTATAAAATGATTACATTATTTAACCAACACGGTGAACACCATAAAAAATATAATAAAAAACAACGCCAGAATTGCTGTTTTCTGTTCATCCTGCCTTCAAAAGAATTTGATAAAAAGTGATAAAACCGTCGCATATAAATATTACCCTTCATTTACTATACAATTGTATTTACTCTACGGTATTATTCCCATGAGTAGAAGCAAAGCAAGTAGATTAATGTTAGTATAAGGAAAAGGTAGGGGAACTAGGCATAACCCTAGTGACCCTGTTTATAAAGGAGGTAGCAGTGGTGGGTGACACAAGCAAGCAAAATCCATCATTATACCAGCCCTTTAACCCCTTCCCTCTTTAGCCACTTTTGACCTTCCTGACCGAGCCTCATTTTTCAAATCTGACATGTTTCACTTTATGTGGTAATAACTTCGGAATGCTTGTACCTATCCAAGCGATTCTGAGATTGTTTTCTCGTGACACATTGGACTTTAAGATAGTGGTAAAATTTGGTCGATACATTCAGTATTTAATTGTGAAAAACACCAAAATATAGTGAAAAATTGCAAAAAAAATAGCATTTTTATCAATTTAAATGTATCTGCTTGTAAGACAGGCAGTTATAACACACAAAATTGTTGCTAATTAACATCCCCCATATGTCCACTTTAGTTTGGCATCATTTTTTGAACATCCTTTTCTTTTTCTAGGACGTTACAAGGCTTAGAACTTTAGCAACAATTTCTCACATTTTCAAGAAAATTTCAAAAGGCTATTTTTACAGGGGGCAGTTCAGTTCTGAAGTGGCTTTGAGGGCCTTATATATTAGAAACCCCCAAAAAGTCACCCTATTTTAAAAACTGCACCCCTCAAAGTATTCAAAACAGCATTCAGAAAGTGTTTTCACCCTTTAGACGTTTCACAGGAATTAAAGCAATGTAGAGGTGAAATTTACAAATTTCGTTTTTTTTTTTGCAGAAATTCATTTTGAATCCAGAAAGTTTCACCAGAAAAACACAACTCAATATTTATTGCCCAGATTCTGCAGTTTTTAGAAATATCCCACATGTGGCCCTAGCGTGCTTATGGACTGAAGCACCGGCCTCAGTAGCAAAGGAGCACCTAGAGAATTTTGGGGCCTTGTTTTTATTACAAAATATTTTAGGCACCATATCAGGTTTGAAGGACTCTTTCGGTGCCAAAACAGTAGAAACCCCCCACAAGTGACCCCATTTTGGAAACTATACCCCTTGAGGAAATTATCTAGGGGTATAGTGAGCATTTTGACCCCACAGGTTTTTTGCAGAAATTATTGGAAGTAGGATGTGAAAATGAAAATCTACATTTTTCCCAATAAAACGTAGGTTTAGCTAATTTTTTTTCATTCCCACAAGGACTAAAAGAGAAAAAGCACCACAAAATTTTTAGAGCAGTTTTTCCCGAGTAAAACAGTACCCCACATGTGGTCATAGACTGCTGTTTGGACACACGGTAGGGCTTAGAATGGAAGGAATGCCATTTGGCTTTTGGAGCTCAAATTTAGCAGGAATGATTTGCGGAGGCCATGTCGCATTTGCAAAGCCCCTGAGGGGTCAAAACAGTGGAAACCCCCCACAAGTGACCCCATTTTGGAAACTACACCCGTTGAGGAAATTATCTAGGGGTATAGTGAGCATTTTGACCCCACAGGTTTTTTGCAAAAATTATTGGAAGTAGGATGTGAAAATGAAAATCTACATTTTTCCCAATAAAACGTAGGTTTAGCTAATTTTTTTCATTCCCACAAAGACTAAAAGAGAAAAAGCACCACAAAATTTTTAGAGCAGTTTGTCCCGAGCAAAACAGTAACCCACATGTGGTCATAGACTGCTGTTTGGACACACGGCAGGGCTTAGAAGGGAAGGAACACCATTTGGCTTTTGGAGCTCAAATTTAGCAGGAATGGTTTGCGGAGGCCATGTCGCATTTGCAAAGCCCCTGAGGGGTCAAAACAGTGGAAACCCCCCACAAGTGACCCCATTTTGGAAATTACACCCCTTGCGGAAATTATCTAGGGGTATAGTGAGCATTTTGACCCCACAGGTTTTTTGCAGAATTTATTGGAAGTAGGCCATGAAAATTTTAATTTTAACCAATAAAACGTAGGTTTAGCTAATTTTTTTTTCATTCCCACAAGGACTAAAGGAGAAAAAGCACCACAACATTTGTAGAGCAGTTTCTCCCGAGTAAAATAGTACCCCACACGTGGTCAGAAACGGATGTTTGGACACATGGCAGGTCTCAGAAGGGAAAGAACACCATTTGGAGTTCAAATGTAACTGGAATTGTTTGCTGTGGCCATGTCACATTTGCAAAGCCCCTGAGTGGTCAAAACAGTGGAAACCCCCCAAGAGTGACTCAATGTGGGAAACTACACCCCTCAAGGAATTTATCTAGGGGTATAGTGAGCATTTAAAAAAATGTTTAAATTAAAATCCATGGATGTGTGATAAACTTTGAAGCACTCTTTTATGCACATGCCAGGTTTGTCGGGTCAGGTTTCACAATGATAAGTTGTGTCTCGTCTTCTCCCTCTTTTGTAACACACTTTACACCTTTTTTGGCTCCTTCCCTTTTTACAAGTGGAGGGGATTTCACCAGGAAAGTGTTGCCCAGGTACAATACGTGGACCATCACATCTAGAAGTACTGGGGCCCTCCCCTTCCTGGTTCCCAAATACAAGGGCCTTGATAACCGCTTCTTGAAGGAATGTCCCTGTCCGGCCTGCACATTGGTATAGCACGTAAGCGTTATACAATGCCATCTGTACCATGTGCACGGCCAGCTTTTTGTACCACGCCTTTGTTTTACGCATGGCACTGTATGGCTTCAGTACTTGATCAGAGAGATCAACACCTCCCATGTACTTATTGTAGCCGAGGATGCAGTCTGGCTTGGAAATCATTGTGGTGCTACCTCGGACAGTGACAGGGGTGCTGCCACTACCGTATATTGTGATCAACATAAGGACGTCCCTCTTGTCGCTATAATTGACCAGCAACAAGTTATCGCTGTGTAGTGCCCTGCATTCTACTTTTCTTAGGGGTTGCCTAATCAGATTTTTAGAGAGGCCTCTCTGATTTTTTCGCACGGTGCCGCATGCTACAGTACTTCTGGTGGAGAGGCATTTAAATAGTGGGATGCTGGTATAGAAGTTATCCAGGTAAAGGTGATAACCCTGGTCCAGCAGTGGGTGCATCAAGTCCCACACTATTTTTCCACTAACTCCCAGGACAGGGGAGCATTCTGGAGGTTCTATCCTGGTGTCCTTCCCTTCATAAACCCGAAACCTGTAGGTGTACCCTGAGCTGCTCTCGCACAGCTTGTACATTTTAATTCCATACCTCGCCCTCTTGCTTGGCAGGTATTGGCAGAATTTTAGTCTCCCCTTAAAATGTACAAGGGACTCGTCTATTGCTATGTTCTTTTCGGGGTGTACACTTCCTGAAATTTGGTGCAGAAATAATCAATCATTGGCCTGATTTTGAATAGGCAGTCGTATGTGGGGTCATCACGGGGCGGGCACTGTGCGTTATCATTATAATGCAAAAATGTCAGAATAATTTCAAATCGTGCCCGGTTCATTGCCATGCGGTATAATGGGCATGCTGTATAAAATGTCCGCACTCCAGTATTGCCTAATCTGTTTTTTTTTACTAGGCCCATATGTAGGAGAAGGCCCCTAAATGTCATCATCTCCGCTGCCTCTATGGAGGTCCACCTAGCAAATGATGACGTGGGGTTTTGGGCTAAAAAATTTTGGGCGTATAAATTTGTTTGGGCCGCCATTACATTAACAAAATCCTCAGTGAAAAAGAGCTTGAAATAGTGAATTTCTGCGAGGCCTACAGTCTCAAATCGAATTCCTGAGCTCCCTGTGAAATCTGGAATGTGAGGCTCATAATTATCAGGGGGTGGGTTCCACAGGGTATCACTCATTTGGGGGTTGCCTCAGCTGATGTCCTGGGGCGTCTTTGCTGGGGTTCCTCATCACTGGATGAGGATGATGAGGTCAAGATAAATGGGGCAATTTCCTCTTCTCCCTCGCTGGCCGATTCAGTGTCAGAGGCAAGGATGGCGTATGCCTCCTCAGCGGAGTAGAACCTTTGAGATGATTAGGCCATTTTTATTAGGGGGGTATGTAGTGCTTCAACACGTGTAATACTCTTTATAGAGGTGGTTGTGTATGTTGTGCTTTTACACGTGTAATATGAAATTTATAGGAAAAAAAATAAAGAAGAAAAAGAAGAGAAGAATAAGAAAAATGTAGGAGAAAGAAAATTATTGAACGTTCAATATAGAACTGTAAAAAAAATTAAGCTACAACTGTGTGGCTACGCTATCAAAAATTTAGTGAACAAATTTCAGTTAAAAAAAACCGAATGTATGTCACTAAACGGACGCTGACTATAACGCTATAAATTTATACTAACTGTTGCTACGCTATCAAAAATTTAGTGAACAAATTTCAGTTAAAAAAAACTGAATGTATGTCACTAAACGGACGCTGACTATATCGCTATAAATTTATACTAACTGTCGCTACGCTATCACAAATTTAGTGAATGAACTTCAGTTAAAAAAAAACAGATTGGCCGTCACTAAACGGACGCTGACTATAAGATGTAAATTTATACTAAAACTGTCGCTACGCTATCACAAATTTAGTGAATGAACTTCAGTTAAAAAAAACTGAATGTCCGTCACTAAACGGACGCTGACTAGAACGCTAAAAATTTATACTAACTGTCGCTAGGCTATCAAAAATTTAGTGAATGAACTTCAGTTAATACAAAAACTGAATGTCCGTCACTAAACGGACGCTGACTATAACATGTAAATTTATACTAAAACTGTCGCTACGCTACCACAAATTTAGTGAATGAACTTCAGTTAAAAAAAACTGAATGTCCGTCACTAAACGGACGCTGACTATAACGCTATAAATTTATACTAAAACTGTCGCTACGCTATCAAAAATTTAGTGAACAAACTAAATGTCTGTCACTAAATGAACGCTAACTATAAGAAGTAAATTTATTCAAACTGTATAAAAAAATATATAGCTATAACTTCTGCTATATATCTTTTTTACAAAACGGATGTCAGTAAACGTCTGCTACTCTAATGCTACTCTTTTTTTTTTACAGTGTTATAAAATCAAGAAAAAAAGGCCCAAAAAAACCCTGCGTAAACAAATTACCACTGAGGCTGATTATTAGACTCAGCACTCAGTAGCCGCAGGGCGCACGCAAAAAAAAAGGTGCAGTAATAAAAAAGGCCGAAAAATAAAAAAACTTGCAGCAAAAAAAATTACCACGGGTGCTGATCAGTGATGGCGGTCACTGATCAGCACTCAGTGGCCGCAGGGCTCACACAGGGAGGTGCAAAAATACAAAAAAAAGAAAGTCCTGTGCCAAAAATTGGCGGTCAGTAATGGCGGTCACTGATCCGCACTCAGCGGACGCAGGACGTAAAAAGGGAAAGAGGGGGAGGGGGGATGGGGGGGAGGGTACAGGGATAAGAAGTTTAGGAAAAAACAAGTGCTGCTGCTGCTAAAAAAAAAAAAATCAGCAGCAGCACAGATGATGATGATGACGGTTCACTCTTCTGCAGAAAGCAGTCGGATAAAGACGTCACAGCAGGATCGCAGCACAGAAGGCCTCAGATTCGGTAAGTATGGCTCACAGACGGTCACACCAGCTCTGCTCACCGTTCCTAACCGGAATGAGGTGGGCAGGGCTGGTGGAGGGTGTTTCAAACACCCGCCATGGCTGCGATTGGTCGGTCGGTGCTGACCGACCAACCGTAGTGATCGGGTGGCTGGCAACACCGCCATTTTGTACATGGAACATGGTAGTCATTGGTGCTGTCCTAGACAGCACCAATCACCACCATATCACTGTGCCCTGTGGCAAAGTGATTGGCAGAAGCCGCAAACAGCCGCAATTGGCCGGTCTGAATGGCGGCGATCGCCGATGTGGGGGGGAGGCGACACCCCCCCTGGGCATCGTGTATAGATGGCCTGCTGTTATGAACAGCAGCCATCTTTACTTTAAAACTTTTATTTTTGACACGGTAACCCCTTCTGCATTTGGCGTATGGGTACGTCAAAATGCGGGAACTCAATGCTTTCCATGACGTATCCATACGGCAAATGTCGGGAAGTGGTTAACATATGGCGAGCCAGCCAGGAGTAAAAGTAGGAAAACATAAACAAATCCTTATAAATTTGGTATTGCCGCAATCGTAACGACCCGCTGAATAAAGTTATTACCGTATATGTCGGCGTATAAGACGACTGGGCGTATAAGACGACCCCCAACTTTTACCCTTAAAATATAGAATTTAAGATATACTCACCATTTCGTGCAGGAGCGCTTCACTATGGCCATCGGCGGCAGGACCCAGGACTCTCTGTCTCTTTGAACATGCGCAGATAGGCTGCTTCATCGCGCGAGATCTGAGAGGCAGGGAATGAGAGGAAAGGGCGGGCCAGAGGATCTTACAGAGATGTTCCCTGGCGGCTAATACCGGCTTCCCTCAGATCCGTGGCGGATTCCGTGCATCCCGGGAGCCTGTGTACCGGACTGCAGGCTCACAAGGTAACACACAACCTGTGTGTAGACAATATGTAGACTAGGGATGTCACGATACCAGAATTTGGACTTCGATACCGATACTTCGTTTAGTATTACGATTTCGATACCAATTTCGATACTTTTGCCAACAGTAATAAAAAAATAATTCTTCCGTTTTCTGATGTGAGGCGCGACGTGTGATGAATTTTGAACGCGCCTCACATTAATAGTAATTAATCCCATCATGTTTCTCAGTCATATTGGGTTAATGTGCGAGGTACATGATGAGGTTAATTACTATTAATATGAGGAACATGGAGGGTAAATTCATCGCACCTCGCGCCTCACATTAATAAGTGAATGAAAGCCGTGTTTATTTCATTTTTTTACAGCATACACATCATAAATGATGCAAAAACATTGTTGTCCGCGCCATTACTGAATGTGTGTATTTTATGTATTGAGACTTATTTTAATGTTTATTGTAAAAAAGGTAAAGGTGTATTTTTTTTAAAATTTAACAATACTTTGTTTTTACTTTATTTTTAAACTTTAATGTACTGACATATATCAGATATGTGCCAGTACATTAACCTGTGGACGGATAATACACAGGCAGTTGTTAGGACATACTTGGGTATGTCCTAACAACATGAAATATGGTAAGACAGCCCTGGGGTCCGTCAATAGACCCTGGGCTGTCTGCCCATATATGGTATGGCCCTCGATCGCGTCACAGGAATTCCCTGTGACGCGATCCAGGGGCATCCCCCCTTCTCACTTTCCCCTGAATGCTGCAGTCAGCTGTGATCGCAGCATTCAGGGAAATAACGGCGGAGATGAGCGGTTTCTCTGATCTCCGCCGTTATAGAGCGGGGCTGCGGCTGTGTAATACAGCCATTGCCCCGCTCCTGACAGGAAGTGCGCGCGCGGTCAGCATGAGGTGATGCGGCCGGCGCTGCACTAATGAGCGGCAGTTCAGGCACTGAAGACAGAACATGGGGGTGTTTTGTAGCGCGCCCGCCATGTTCTGTCTCCAGTGCCGCCGCTCATTAGTGCAGCGCTGGCCGCATTGCATCATCCTGACCCCGCGAACTTATCATGACTCAGGAGCGGGGCTGTGGCTGAATTACACAGCCGCAGCCGCGCTCCCATACATTCATGTGTTACTATACTGAGCTGTGCGGCTGCAACGTGCATCCCTAATGTAGACAATATCCGGCATATAAGACGACCCCACACTTTTGACATTTTTTTAAGGGTGTAAAAAGTCGTCTTGTACGCCGATATATACGGTATGTTATTTATACCACATGGTAAACGGCGTAAAATTAAGATGCAAAACAAATGGCAAATTTTGTGTTTTTTTCCAGTACCCCACTAAAAAATTTATTAAAAAGTTAATCAATAAATTATATGTACCCCAAAATGGTGCTATTATAAAATACAACTTGTCCCGCAAAAAAAAGTCCTTATACAGCTATGTCGACGCAAAAATAAAAAAGTTATAGCTCTTTGAATGCGACGATGGAAAAACTTAAAAAATGGCTGTCATTAAGGTTTAAAATACCTTCTGTATTAAGGGGTTAAGAGATCATGCACTGGTGACTGCCCTAAGTCCAGCAGAGCATGTACTGTTAAATGTTTTGCATGTGCCAGCTCAGGCCATATTGCGAAGTACTGTAAGGCTTTGGGTACTAAGCAATGTGGTCCTGTTAAATGTTTTATATGAGGTCAGATGGGACATATTGCTAGAAACTGCCATGGTATAAGCAACTGTGGAAAGCCTAGTAATGAAACAATAGAAAATGGCCACATTACATCAAATGATGGATTTAGGAAAAGACAAAATGGCTCCATGAGAATCTCCTCCACACATTTGCTAAACCATGTGTTCAATGATAACGAACCACAACTGGTTTGGAGTTCAGCTGTGAATTTTAAGGAGGCCATAATTTACATGTTCAGAGTTAGTTGTTATCTCTTTGATGTCTGTACTGTGTGTTTATGGTCTGTTGTGTTTGTTCCCTGTTCTTTTGTTGTCATTGTGTTTTCTTTTGTGGTTCCTTCGCAGATTCTATTGTGGCGTATTCCTGGTTGTCAGTAGTTTTGTAGTTAATATATGGGTGTTGCCCGTATTCATAATAAAGGTTGACAGGGGAGGGAACCCTGGCATTACACCCTTATCTTGATTTTAAGATAATGGGTTTGGTAAGATGGGGATATAGTTCCACAAACATGAGAATTGTGAAGATGCACAAAATCGTAATTCATCTACAGCTCCCCTCAGATATCCTAACATATAAGGGCAGCCATCCATATCTGTCTGTACAGATGGATGTTGAAAGGAGGATGCGATCCTCTGCCAAGGTAGTTAGGACCAGGTGCTTAGACACCAGTGTTGAGATACCAAGGGGACCTGTGAGATGAAGGTCAACCCAATGCCCTCTTCAAGCTTGTCGCTGCAGAATTTTCCATTGTCCGTTAACGTTGGACATTATCTGCATTTGTCTATGAGTTCCAAATTAATGAATGCTCTCTCAATGGTGGATCTGAGAGAGGCCGGCCGGAGAGACCATGACACGCAGCGTCAGTGTTCAAATGATCTCTGCCCTAGGGGGCGGACCCATCTTTTTTATAAGAAAATGAGAGTAGGTGGTATCCTCATACTTGCAAAGAATGAACATTCTACATATGGTAATGTCCAGTCTTCCCATCCCCTCTTTAGTACATATCTTTAGCCATAAGAAATACAATATCATCACGTTTTCTCACGTTGCCTTTGTAACAGCTGAAATGCAAAGTCATAAGCCAGGAGGCTTAGAATAGAATAGCCATCCTCCCCCCCCCCCATTTAGTGTCACGTAAACAGGTGGCTCTGAATGTTTCCTTACTCCTGGGTTCTTAGGGTGGTGGGTGGTCTGAACCACATGCACTTTAATATCCTGTGCTGTTTTCTTGACTGCTGTTATTCTTGTAATCAAACATATTGCAAGTTTGAACAAAATATATCCAAGTAAAACAAAAACTAATACCTGAACAGCCACATGAGTTATCCCAGAAACCCACCCTCCAATTCCTTTAAACCAATTGGCCGGATTTAACCAGCTCAACCAGTTGGGCCAATCAAGATTCCAGTCCTCTTTAGAATTAACTTTCCTAAATTCTTCCTTTACCTTCTGGGCTTGTTCTATGTCATGCTTTACCTGCACCAATCCTGAGGGATCTACATAATGGCAACAGGCTGGTCCAACAATTTGACACATACCCCCCTGTGATGCAGTTAAATAATTAAGTACCATAGTATGTTGATTGGTTACAAAGACTAATTGTCCTATTATGGCTGATGTTCTGTTTAAACGATCAAATATATAATCAGTTACATTATCAAATAGCTCGGCCAATTTCTCTATATTATGAGAATTCTTTATAGATAAGCCTGAAAGTGTTAATGCTAGGCCGAACTGCCATGGTACATGTACTAATGGCCTAGCCTTTTTTTGTACTTCCCTTTTTAATAACATGTGTTGGGGAACATTACCATAGGGGAAATCTTTATCTTCCCATACCCAAGTAGCTGGTGGTATCCTTACTAAGGTACATACTCCTGGTCTCCCGGGTGGCAACCACTTATATGCTTTATAACCACATATATGACATATATGTTGGGTTGAAACACATCCCTAGAGTGATGAAACACTCCTGCAATCCAGGAGAACAAGATTATGTCCCGTCCTGTGGCATTCATCGATACCACCCCCTTTTATTAGTTAAATTACCTCGTATTGCACCTTCTAGACCCTGCGTCATACATTTACTAGCTGTCTCTGAGCACTGGGAGCTGCCAGTTGCTCTTATCCCCAGACTATACATATTTTGTGTCTCTTCCCTCACAATCGGTGAGGTTTACAGCATCAAACAACATGTCATTTTTATTTACCTGACCTATGTTTACACATCACATGGTGTCATTGGGGTAACATCTAATCATGGACGGCATATAAACAAGAGAAACAAGAAGTCCATAAATATCAAAAAAGTTTGAAAAATAGAAAATCTTTTTATTGCAAATCAAAAACATGAGAATCTAAAACAGGTCTTTGTAACTGGATCACAGTATGACACAGTATATCACAGATATAGGTAAACAGTGTATAGTATACCAAAGAACACATCCATATATATTTTATCCTAAGCCAGCAAGATATACAAATAGGGAAAATATCTGTCAGGTACAACAAGCAATGAAGTTGAAGTCTATACCAAATGAGCATAAACAACGTAGATAATGTCTAAATAACCTAACATAGCCTCCATGGTGTGCTTACCCATATTTCCGTAGTGTAGTGGTGACCCAGAGGATAAGGTAGCGCCCCGACGCGCGTTTCGCGTGTAGCTTTTTCAAGGGGTGCCATTCTAGTGTCCATGTCTAGTTTAAGTAATAAACCCTGGTGATCATGTGGTCAGTTGTAGGCCAATCCGTGCCGGTCATCACGGCGCTTGTGCGTGATTTTGGAGGAGAGCGCGAGATCCCCATCGTCGGGCGTCATCGCCATACAGCGCATGCGCGAATCCCAGGACGCGTCACCAGGGAGACGGCGCAAGCGCATAAAGCGATAACTGACGGCCGACGGAGGAAGTCCGTATCCCTCATCACTGCACAAGCGCAACCCCAGTCACGGTGCAAGACGTGTGTATAGTGTATGTATCCCTACTTAGTTAAATAATAAATTTTAAAAGATGTTGAAGAAATGAAAAAATAATAAAAAAAAAAAAAAATAGATATATGTAAAAAATTGCAGTGTAATATGTGGATGTAAAATAAACTGTGTATAGACGCCATCTTGTGGATATTTTCAAGAATAACCCACAGGGAATAAATTATAATAAATGTAATAATTAAATATAGTGAAAAATGTACAAATATGAATGTAAAAGTTATATATAACGTTTTTCCTTATGCATATCTAGGACAATACAGTGCGATACTTTCATAGAAATATACACATTTTATCAATGTAGTTAAAAATATATATAAATATGAAAGTAAAAATAAAAAGATAAATATAAACTTACAGTATAATATGTGAATATAAAATAAATTGTGTGTAAGTGCCCTCTTGTGGATATTATTGAAAATGACCCACAGGAAATAGATTACAATAAATATAAGTTAATTAAATACAGTGATAAGTGTAGAAAATATAACTATAAAAATGTATAACATTTTTGTTATGCGTATCTATAACAATACAGTACAGTACTTCCATATAGATATACAAATATATTTATCTATGTAGTTAAAAATATATAAATATAAATAAAAATAGATAATGATAATAATAAAAAGTGATTAAGGCGTACATTAGTACACAATATACAATAATATGTGATAAAGTGATAGGGTGCCAGGAAAAAGAAAGGCACAGAAAACAAATAATAAAAGATTTTTTATATATTATAAAAATGCATATCACAAAGGAAAACAGGTGAAATAAATAGGATACTATCCACAATAATAAATTACAACCACTGTTATAAATAACATATTTGACAACATCAAAATATTTATAATAAAATATAAATAAAAAATATACTCAGTAGAAATACAGAAATACAGTATAATCATCGTCCAGTTCTTTTATAGCTTATTCATGATTCAATATTTGTTGTTGACATATGTTCATGAAGACCAGACAGAGATATCAAATGAGGGAAAAGATCCAGATCTAGGTATGGACATAGATAAAAACAAAAGCACTTTATTACCACAAAAAAAGACAATTTAAAAGAATAAAAAGAAAAAGATAGAGATATTAAAGGAATGCCGCAAAGCTTATTTTCTCGTTTAGACCCACTGGGGTCATATAACCCAGAGTCGTGATCCATCTGCATTCCCTTTGGGCTAATAATGTCTTCGCATCTCCTCCTCTGACACCACAGTGCACCCTGTCAATTCCTCTAACTCTGAAACTTTTAGGGTCTCCCCCATGACATAATTTAAAGTGTATGGGAATAGTTTTTAGAAGAGTTAGGTCCTCAATTCCTTTAGCAGCCTTTATGTCCCTCACGTGTTCCCGAACTCGAATTCTTAATTGCCTACTGGTTAGACCAACATAGATCTTGGAGCAACTGCAGGTAGCGTAGTACACCACAAACGTGGTATTACATGATATGTACTCCAAGATCTTAAAAGTTCGATCACCTCCTGCTGATTCAAAAGTCGTTGCTCGAACAATATTGGCACAGGCCACACAGTCACCACAGGGGTAACAACCCTGGGTGGGGCCTCTAGATGAAAAGGGACAGATTTGCTTTGGAGCGTAATGACTTTTACGCTGTCAGGTTATCAAATTGTCTATTGGTTGAGATTGATTTGAAATCAATCTCAACCAATAGACAATTTGATAACCTGACAGCATCCCAACGGACAGCCCTGAAAGAGCTACAGTCATATGATGACGTTGTGTATAAGGCAGCGGACAAAGGGGGTAAACATTGTTATCTGGCCTGTCACCCTATACGAAAAAGAGGTCTTTAGGCAATTGAAAGATAGACAAACTTATTCTAAACTGACACATAATCCAGTGGGGAGTTTTGCCTCCGAGTTGAGGAAAATTCTGAACTTGGCTGAGGAAAAGGGGATAATTACTAAGAAGATCTGTGAGGGCTTAATTGTAACTTTCCCTAAGATCCCAACCTTCTATCTATTACCAAAGGTACATAAAAGCCTTATAAACCCCCCCCCACCCCACCCGGGAGACCTATTGTGTCAGGGATTGGTGGATTGTGTGAGCCTTTATGTAAATTCATTGATTATTATTTAAAACCGAATGTTTACCCTCTTACGTAAAGGATACCACAGATGTACTTACTCGTATTGATGAGATCACTTTGGAACCCGATATGATTTTAGTGACAGCTGATGTAGAGTCCCTCTATACCTGCATTAGACACAGGGATGGAATTGAGGAGGTCCGCCTCTTCCTGGGAATGAGCAACTGGGACAGCCAAATATGTGATTTACTTGTGGAACTGCTGGCGTACATCCTGACTCACAATTTGTTTGTGTTCAGGGATGTATTCTACTTGCAGAAGCAAGTCACTGCCATGGGGGCGGCGTGCGCGCCGTCATATGCAAACCTGTTTCTTGGAGTTTGGGAGAGGTAGGTTTTGCATGGTGACGGCGCCTGCGCCGTGGACCATGTGCAGTGTTGGTTACGCTATATTGACGATCTACTGATTATCTGGCAGGGGACTGAGATACAACTCTCGCAGTTCATGCAGGAATTAAATATCAATGATCGCAATATTAAACTTTCATATGTTGCCGATAAACATAAAGTCAACTTTCTGGACATATCCATTGAAGTAGATACCGATGGGGTGCTGCAGACGGATGTGTTCAGAAAGGAGACATCTACGAACTCGTTACTGCATGCTACGTCGGCACATATACATTCCACTTTTAAGGCTGTCCCAGTTGGGCAGTCCCTTAGGATGAGGCGGATCTGTTCATCAAATGCAAAATTTGAGACTCAAGCTAGAGACCTACAATCTAGATTTCAGGAAAGAGGGTATATTCAAAGAAGTATTAAGAATGGCTATAGACGAGCCAAACACACCGATAGGAAAGCCTTGTTACATCCAGAAAGGGCCGAGAAGAAACTGAATGACACTAATGTGGTTAGATTTATATCAACTTTTAATACCCAATGGCAAGTGATGAGGTCAATCCTGAAAAAGCATTGGCCTATACTACAAACGGAACAGGCGTTTGCGAAAACTCTATCAGCAAATCCCCAAATGACAGCAAGGAGATGTAAGAATCTGAAAGATATCTTAATTAAAAGTCATTACGCTCCAAAGCAAATCTGTCCCTTTTCATCTAGAGGCCCCACCCAGGGTTGTTACCCCTGTGGTGACATGGTGGCCTGTGCCAATATTGTTCGAGCAACGACTTTCGAATCAGCAGGAGGTGAACAAACTTTTAAGATCTTGGAGTACATATCATGTAGTGCCACGTTTGTGGTGTACTACGCTACCTGCAGTTGCTCAAAGATCTATGTTGGTCTAACCAGTAGGCAATTAAGAATTCGAGTTCGGGAACACGTGAGGGACATAAAGGCTGCTAAAGGAATTGAGGACCTAACTCTTCTAAAAACTATTCCCAAACACTTTAAATTATGTCATGGGGGAGACCCTAAAAGTTTCAGAGTTAGAGGAATCGAGAGGGTGCACTTCTGGTGTCAGAGGAGGAGATGCGAAGACATTATTAGCCCAAAGGGAATGCAGATGGATCACGACTCTGGGTTCTATGACCCCAGTGGGTCTAAATGAGAAATTAAGCTTTGCGGCATTCCTTTAATATCTCTATCTTTTTCTTTTTATTCTTTTAAATGGTCATTTTTGTGATGATAATAAAGTGCTTTTGTTTTTATCTATGTCCATACCTAGATCTGGATCTTTTCCCTCATTTGATATCTCTGTCTGGTCTTCATGAACATATGTCAACAACAAATATTGAATCATGAATACGCTATAAAAGAACTGGACGATGATTATACTGTATTTCTGTATTTCTACTGAGTATATTTTTTATTTATTTTTTATTATAAATATTTTGATGTTGTCGAATATGTTATTTATAACAGTGGTTGTAATTTATTATTGTGGATAGTATCCTATTTATTTCACCTGTTTTCCTTTGTGATATGCATTTTTATAATATATAAAAAATCTTTTATTATTTGTTTTTTGTGCCTTTCTTTTTCCTGGCACCCTATCACTTTATCACATATTATTGTATATTGTGTACTAATGTACGCCTTAATCACTTTTTATTATTATCATTATCTATTTTTATTTATATTTATATATTTTTAACTACATAGATAAATATATTTGTATATCTATATGGAAGTACTGTACTGTATTGTTATAGATACGCATAACAAAAATGTTATACATTTTTATAGTTATATTTTCTACACTTATCACTGTATTTAATTAACTTATATTTATTGTAATCTATTTCCTGTGGGTCATTTTCAATAATATCCACAAGAGGGCACTTACACACAATTTATTTTATATTCACATATTATACTGTAAGTTTATATTTATCTTTTTATTTTTACTTTCATATTTATATATATTTTTAACTACATTGATAAAATGTGTATATTTCTGTGAAAGTATCGCACTGTATTGTCCTAGATATGCATAAGGAAAAACGTTATATATAACTTTTACATTCATATTTGTACATTTTTCACTATATTTAATTATTACATTTATTATAATTTATTCCCTGTGGGTTATTCTTGAAAATATCCACAAGATGGCGTCTATACACAGTTTATTTTACATCCACATATTACACTGCAATTTTTTACATATATCTATTATTATTTTTTTTAATTATTTTTTCATTTCTTCAACATCTTTTAAAATTTATTATTTAACTAAGTAGGGATACATACACTATACACACGTCTTGCACCGTGACTGGGGTTGCGCTTGTGCAGTGATGAGGGATACGGACTTCCTCCGTCGGCCGTCAGTTATCGCTTTATGCGCTTGCGCCGTCTCCCTGGTGACGCGTCCTGGGATTCGCGCATGCGCTGTATGGCGATGACGCCCGACGATGGGGATCTCGCGCTCTCCTCCAAAATCACGCACAAGCGCCGTGATGACCGGCACGGATTGGCCTACAACTGACCACATGATCACCAGGGTTTATTACTTAAACTAGACATGGACACTAGAATGGCACCCCTTGAAAAAGCTACACGCGAAACGCGCGTCGGGGCGCTACCTTATCCTCTGGGTCACCACTACACTACGGAAATATGGGTAAGCACACCATGGAGGCTATGTTAGGTTATTTAGACATTATCTACGTGGTTTATGCTCATTTGGTATAGACTTCAACTTCATTGCTTGTTGTACCTGACAGATATTTTCCCTATTTGTATATCTTGCTGGCTTAGGATAAAATATATATGGATGTGTTCTTTGGTATACTATACACTGTTTACCTATATCTGTGATATACTGTGTCATACTGTGATCCAGTTACAAAGACCTGTTTTAGATTCTCATGTTTTTGATTTGCAATAAAAAGATTTTCTATTTTTCAAACTTTTTTGATATTTATGGACTTCTTGTTTCTCTTGTTTATATGCTAATGATTTGGAGTCTTTATCTTGAATAAAGTGGGTGGTTGCTACTTTTGTTCCCCACCCTTACATTTATGTGTCCTGTGAGACTGTTCTGTTTAATAATCATGGACGGCAGTATTCCTGGCCTGAGATCTATTTTCCACAGCACTTCCCTCTTTGAATGTCTTACACGGTTAAACAGCCAGGGAACCAATTCCCCCGCTGCTATTACAAGAGGGACAACTCCAGGAGAGTTAGGGTTAAGTACTAGGGAAAAGAGATGGGGCTGCAAGGCTAAGGCAATAACCTCATCTATATTCAGATATGGCATCGTTTTTGAATGGAGACATATACAACAGTCCAGCAATTTAGTCAATACTGATGTCACTTGATGTTTGATAAACTTGTCATTAAACTCTTCTTCCAGCTCATCATTTAGACAATCGGTAAAGTAGAGCTGACAGAGAAGATGAAGGTCAGCCGCAGCTTGACGAGACCCATAGTTCAACATCGTGATTGAGGACCTTTTAGTAGTGACTGGCGTGTGTCCAAGTTCTTTTCATCCAATTTAACGGATGTGCAAGTTGTGAGTTGGACTTGGTATGGAGCGTCACAGTGTGGCTCTAGTGCTTTAGTGTCTCTTTAACCCCTTAACGACCGCCCACCGTCTTTTGACGTCAGGCGGTGCATGTACTCAGTCTACAACGTCGCCTTTTGGCGTCGCTGTAGTAGAGGGGGTTTAGCGGCACCCTGGTGAAGTCTGCACTAAAAAACGGCTGTAAGTAACAGGTCCGGTTCTTAGTGCAGCCATCAGGACCTGCCGATTTCGTCGTAACATCATGTGACCGCTGTGACAGCCAATCACAGCGGTCACATGCTGTTACTGTGTACAGAGCCGGCAGGGAGTGTCTAAATGACAGCTCCTGCTCTAAGAACGAGCTGTTGCTACCAGCTCTGTTCTTAGAGCAGTGATCAGGAGCCAATAGTATTGGTTCCTGATCTTTTGTGATCACTATGAGATCCAATCATAGTGATCACTACAGTAAAATAAAAGTAAAAACATGTATCTGTTTCTCCTCACTGTTCTAGCTGTGGAGAAAAACAGATACAAGTGTATCAGTGACCCCACACAAAATCACTTGTTCCTCACACACGGTTTAAAAAAAACAAAATTTTTTCAGTATTTTATAGTATATACATATATATATAAATATATTTACTGTATATACTAAGAATCGAACTATAAACTACTTTGTGTTTAGGGTACGCTGTTAGACGGCGTGTACGCTGTTAGACGGCGTAGGGTGCTGTTCTGGGCTTGGGTTTACAGTTTGTGTTAGGCGTAGGGTTTAGGTTTAGGTTTAAAAAAAAAAAACGTAAAAAAAAAAAAAGTTTCATTCCTTTAGTGTTCTTACTTGATTAGTTGATTAAAAAAAATTAAACCGCTAGTTCCATTTATTATTTGCGGTTTAGACTGTATAATCATTTTGGCTGCCAGAAGATACAGCATTGAGGAAGCCTATCAGATGCTATGCTCAGATACGGATTCTGCATCTGAAGTTGAGCTTTTACTTGAAAGCGACAGCGAAAGTGTCGCTTCAAGGGATTCTACGGATATGAGACCCAGCACCAGTGATATGGGAGACGGCGCAGTTTACACAACGTCCGTTCAAAGTGCAGCCCCTGAAATTGCACAACCCCACCAAACCGATTTAGTGTGGGAACCCACAAGTTTATTTTCTCCCACCATAAATGACTTTATTGCTACTACTGCCATAAGTCCCAATGTCAGTAATTTTTCACCACTAAATTATTTTAATATTTTTATTACGGACCAAGTTTTGGAACATTTTGTGCAGGAAACAAATTTGTATGCCAGGCAGTACATTGCAAACAAGCCTTCGTCACCTCATGCCAGGTTGTGGAATCCCACAAATGCAATGGAAATAAAAAAAATTCTGGGCCTCACCCTTAACATGGGAATTGTAAAAAAAAACCTCTATTAGGTCATATTGGGCATCAAGCCCTATACATGCCACCCCCATTTTTTCTGGCATTATGTCACGCAGCAGGTACGCAATACTTATGCGAGTTCTCCACTTTAGACGACCTACAGGCACCCCCTTCCAGCGACAGAAGCCGTGACCGGCTGTATAAATTAAGGCCTTTGCTAAATTTTCTTAATTCCTCCTTTTTAGGAGCATATACCCCTGAACAAAATTTAGCAGTGGATGAATCGCTAATGAATTTCAAAGGGCGTCTCCCATTCCGCCAATTCATACCCTCAAAAAGTGCAAAATACGGGGTAAAGATCTACAAGTTATGTGAAAGCACTACTGGCTACACATGTGCATTTAAGATCTACGAGGGTAAAGACAGTGAATTCAATCCACCAGGGTGCCCTCCAAATATTGGTACCACTGGTAAGATTGTGTGGGATTTAATTGGCCCTTTCCTACACAAGGGGTATCAAATATACACTGACAGTTTTTATACTAGTGTGCCATTGTTTAGCGCCCTTCATTGTGCCAACACCGGAGCCTGTGGCACAATACGCAGGAATCGCAAAGGTTTCCCATGTCAACTTGTGGATAAAAAACTACGAAAGGGGGATTCATGCACTTTTCAAATTGAGAAGATGCTGGCTTTAAAATTTTGTGACCGCAAGGACGTCTACATGATCAGCACTGTCCATTCAAGTGCAACAGCAACTATTAGAGAACGTGGGGCCTCTGCAGATAGACAAAAGCCTGTGTGTGTCATCGGCTATAACAAATTCATGGGTGGGGTAGATTTGTGCGACCAGATGTTACAACCTTATCTGGTTAAAAGGAAAACCAGAAGACGGTATAAGAAAGTGGCAATATACCTCATCCAGGTTGCGATGCACAATGCATTTGTCCTGTACAAAAAAATCAGCGGGCAGGGCGACATTATTTGAATTTCAGGAGAAAGTGATTGAAGATCTCCTATTTCAATCTGCAGACCAGAGTAGTCCATGAGTCAGAGGATGTACGCCGACTTGTTGAAAAACATTGTTTACACCCCATCCCTTCAACACCTAACCAAAAATACCCCAAAAACGGTGTCGGGTCTGCAGCAAACGAGGACAGCGAAGTGAGTCAAGATATTATTGTTCCGCTTGTCCTTCCAACCCTGGTCTATGTCCCTGTTTTGAAATCTATCATACCGTCGCACATTACTAATTTTCTTTTGTGAGCTATATTTAGGATTTTATTTTTCTGTACACCTCTTTTTTTTTTTTTTTTTAGGGAAGCAGCTTCACTGTATATTTAGGAGATGCCAAAATTTAGGGTTCTTTTAGAGATTTCTTTTTTTTATCACTTTTTTTGGGAGGGAGGGAAATATACTTTTCTAGATTGAGTCATTTTGGCATATAACCCAGTTATAGAAAGTGGAATAAGGCCCTGAAATTCATTCAAGATAAAATTGTGCCCTGAAAGCTTTTTATTTCCTTTTCCGTTATGACTATGTCCTGCCATAAATAGCTGTTACTGACTGGGGATACGGCATAATTTTTTCTTTTTATTCTGAGGATTTCTAATAAGCGAGCTGTTCCTTATCAATACACTATGGGCTTTATTACAGTTTTGTTCGGGTTTTTGGTGGACCTCTTACACCCGACAATACTTCTAGAAATAACGACATTAATTTTGGGAGTAGTGGTCCTTTACTGTATCTATACATACGTGTGGGACACTGCGCCTTTATATATTCTACAGGTGATTGGTTGTTTTGTGCACATGGCGGTTCCTACCTTGCCGGGCAGGGGCTTGTTATGGTGTACCGCGTCACTTGGCACATTCGTCCCTTATATAGGGATTGATGGAGCTAAAGAGACGTTGTATGACCAGTCACTTTGAATAATAAAGTCATTACAGCCCTACAAATTTTCTTTCATCCTGTGAACATGCTCTAGTTTTCCACATAGCTGGATACATTCGTCCTCCTTTTTTTTTTTGATATATTGCCTTTTTCCGCCAACAGTTTAATACATTTCCCCACACTAACTTACTATATATCAGAGCGGGTTGATATACATAATGTCTATGGACTGACATGATTTCAGGACCGCTGCTTTCTTAGCGCGACATAGTCATAGGGTGTAGAAACTGTTAGGGACATATATTTCTCAATCTAGAAACGTAGAATCCTCCCATTTTCAAGCAAAATGTGTGTCCTGAAAGCCTCCGGGTGCTCCCTTCCTTTTGGGTCCTGCCGTGTGTCCAGGAAACACATTAGGGCCACAATGGGGATATTTTTGAACACAGGAGAAAAAGGGTGATACATTTTCTGGTGCATTTCCTTATTCTCATGTCCTCTGTACAAGAAATCTGACCTTAAAATGACACATTTGTGAAAAAAAAGTGAAATAACATTTTCTCTCCACCTGCTTTGCATTAATTCCTGCAAAAACTGTGGGGTAAAAATACTTAGTACACACCTAGATGAATACCTTAAGCAGTCTAGTTTTCAAAATGGGGTCATTTATGGGGAGTTTCTATCTTTTTGGCAGCTCAGTGCCTCTATAAATGTGTAATGGGACCTGAAACATTTTCAAGCAAAATGTGTGTCCTGAAAGTCTCCGGGTGCTCCCTCCCTTTCGGGCCCTGCCGTGTGTCCAGGCAACGCATTAGGGTCACAAAGGGGGCATTTTTGAAAACAGGAGAAACAGGGTGATAGATTTTGGGGTGTGTTTCTTCATTCTCATGGTCGCTTTACAAAGAAATCGGTCTTCAAAGTGATATAAAAAGTGTTGTTTTTTTTTATTTCACCTGCTATGCATTAAATTTAGCAAAAAACTGTGGGGTCAAAATACTCACTACAGCCCTAGATAAATACCTTAAGGTGTCTAGTTTTCTAAATGGGGTCGTTTATGGGGAGTTTCTATCGTTCTGGTAGTTCAAAACCTCTCCAAATGTACAGTGGGGCCTAAAACATTTTCAAGCAAAATATGAGACCTGAATGCCTCCGGTTGCTCCCTTCCTTTCAGTCCCTGCCGTGTGTCCAGGCAACGCATTAGGGTCACAATGGGGGCATTTCTGAAAACAGGAGAAACAGGGTGATAGATTTTGGGGTGTGTTTCTTCATTCTCATGGTCGCTTTACAAAGAAATTGGTCTTCATAGTGATACTTTTATGAAAAGTATTTTTATGCCTGCTTTGCATGAATTCTTACAAAAAAACCGTGGGGTCAAAATACTTACAACACCCCTTAATAAATACATTAAGGGGTGTAGTTTTCAAAATGGTGTCACTTGTGGGGGTTTCGACCATTCTGACACCTATGAGCCTCTGAAAACCCGGCTTGGTGCAGGAAAACAAAATGTACTTTAAAATGTATAAAATTATTACTAAATTTGAAAGTCTTCTAAATTGCTCAAAAAAAATTATTTTTTTTCAAAAGTGCTGCCAAAATAGAGTAAAGAGATGGAAATATATATTTAATAAAAAAAATTGTACAGTATGTATGTACATATGTGACATATTGTAGTTAAAAATAGGGAAAAATGATAATTTTTACAAAATTTCTTCAATTTTTCTATTTTTTTATTAATTTCTGCAAATCGTATCAGTCTACTTTTACCACTAAAATAAAGTACAACATGTGACGAAAAAACAATGTCAGAATTACTTGGATATTCAAAACTTTCGCAGAGTTATTCTCTGATAAAGTCAGACATACCAGATTTAACAAATCTGGCTTGGTCATTAAAGAGGCTCTGTCACCAGATTTTGCAACCCCTATCTCCTATTGCAGCAGATCGGCGCTGCAATGTAGATAACAGTAACGTTTTTGTTTTTTTAAAACGAGCATTTTTGGCCAAGTTATGACCATTTTTATATTTATGCAAATGAGGCTTTCTAAAGTACAACTGGACGTGTTTTAAAGTAAAAGTACAACTGGGCGTGTATTGTGTGTGTGTACATCTGGGCGTTTTTTCTTCTTTTACTAGCTGGGCGTTGTGAATGGGAGTGTATGATGCTGACGAATCAGCATCATCCACTTCTCTTCATTAACACCCAGCTTCTGGCAGTGCACAGACACACAGTGTGTTCTCGAGAGATCACGCTGTGACGTCACTTCCTGCCCCAGGTCCTGCATCGTGTCGGACGAGCGAGGACACATCGGCACCAGAGGCTACATTTGATTCTGCAGCAGCATCGGCGTTTGCAGGTAAGTCGATGTAGCTACTTACCTGCAAACGCTGATGCTGTTGCAGAATCAACTGTAGCCTCTGGTGCCGACACAATGCAGGACCTGGGGCAGGAAGTGAGTGACGTCACAGCGTGATCTATCGAGAACACGCTGTGTGTCTGTGCACTGCCAGAAGCTGGGTGTTAACGAAGAGAAGTGGATGATGCTGATTCGTCAGCATCATACACTCCCATTCACAATGCCCAGCTAGTAAAAGAAGTAAAATCGCCCAGATGTACATACACAATACACGCCCAGTTGTACTTTTACTTTAAACACGCCCAGTTGTACTTCAGAAAGCCTCATTTGCATAAATATAAAAATGGTCATAACTTGGCCAAAAATGCTCGTTTAAAAAAAACAAAAAACGTTACTCTTATCTACATTGCAGCACCGATCTGCTGCAATAGGAGATAGGGGTTGCAAAATCTGGTGACAGAGCCTCTTTAAAGTCTTTTCAGGCCCGGTCATTAACGGGTTAAACGCGCCCAGTCCCCTGGCTGTAAACAAAGTCCTCCTTTCACTCAGAATCTGGAATGGAATCATAAACATATTTATACATCTGCATGAGCTGTTACCTTCAGAGCTCCCACATAACGGGTGAGGTCAGAGTGCAATAGGCAGGCACTCAGTCCATGGTTTAAGGGTTTCAGCTATGACCTTCTGGATTTTTAACTTCAAAGTCCCATTCCACCTTTCTACCTTCCCACTGCTCTGGGGATGAGGGGTGTGAAAAGCTGCTCTATGACCAGGGCCTGCAAGATTTCTTGGAGTACCTCTCCAGTAAAGTGAGTTCCTCTATCCCTTTCTATTGTCTCAGGGACCCCATATCTACATACCACTTCTGAGAGCAATCTTTTACTTTTGCTGTGGCCCTCGTTACTGGCCACGCCTCAGGCCAACAGGAGAACAGATCTACACAGACCGCTACATGTTCATACTGTCCCACCTTTGGTAACTGAGTCAATCTGCAATCGCTGATATGGGTTGTCTGCCTTTACCATATGCCTTTTTGCAACCCACACTTTTGCCTATGTTATGGCAGACACATATCATGCACCTGTGGACAAATCTGGCAGAAGCACTTGCTGAAACCTGGGGGTACCCACCATTTGGTCACCATTGCACATTTTCCTTATCTTGACACATGCGTTGGTCCGTGCATTAGTTGGGGTTCCATGGGTAGGCACATCTTGTTACCCACCTTCCATATTCCATCCTCCCCTTCACAGGCACCTTTTGTCTGCCACTGTCCTTTCTCCTTTGTGGCTAGACTTTGTAGTCTACTTAATACTAGCATGTCTATGGGACCAGATGCTATGCTGGTCAAGAATACTACGTCCTCTATGAGGGACATGAGAGCTGCACCTTTCGCAGCCTCGTCTACTAGTCTATTTCCCCTCGCTTCGGGGATAGCTTGCACTTTGAGTATACCTACCTGCTTTGGCAGTGTCAGAGCCTCAAACAGTTCTTTCACTCTCTCAATATTATGGGTTTACCCGTGGATCCAGCAAAATCTCTGCTCCTCCAGATACGGCCATAATCATGTTCAATACCAAAAGCATATCTAGAGTCAGTATAAATATTTGCGGTTTTACCTTCAGTCAGTCTACACACCTCAGCGATTGCCTTCAACTCCGCCTCCTGTGCTATCACGGAGGATGGGAGTGGTTCTTTCTTTATTACCTCTGTTTCGGTGGTGACAGTAAACCCAGTCTTGTAGCATCCTTCATGGTGGTACCTGGAAGCATCTACAAAAACTCAAAAGATGGATTAGATATTGGATCCTCTGTTACATTTTTATTTTATTTTTTCAACTCCATTGTCATTAATTCAGGACAATTATGTTGGTGACCTGTGTACTGGGGAATCAAATGTGCTGGGAATTCAACTTCCCACCAGGGTGGAAATTCATTGTCTGCTGTTTCCTGTGACTTATCCCATTCCCTCTCAAGTCCCCCAGTGACCATACAGCCTTCTCTTCCTCCTCTGTTGAACCCTGCGGAAGCAAAATACATGGGTCAAGGGTATTGGAGTTGGTACCGAGTGCAATATGTTTACCACACCATCTGTGTGACTAATTGCACCGTAAGAGGAATACTCCTCCAAGGAGCATTGTACCTTTTTGTATTATCACAGGTATCAATGTAGCAGAACAGAAGAACTCCAGTCACCCCTGAGTAGAGGCTCCATATCCGCCCTGATGCTCCTATAAGACTCCAGATGATCCTGAGTTCAGTGAGGAAGAGGATATTGTGGAGAAGCTTAAAGAGTCTGAGAATCGAACCACCATCCCATTCTGTTTGGGTACAACCCCAAAGCAATTTTGTACTTCAACCTGCTCATCCACCCTGTGATAGTACTGATGGGTGAAAGGACTTGCCAACCAAGTAAACTAGGTCAGGCGTAAAAGAATGAACTTGGACTAAGGACATAATACCAATACTGTCCTGTGACATGTAATTGTCGAGTTTATGATATATATATATATATATATATAGAAGATCCAAACATAGGAGCAGCACTGTGTCAATAGCCAGAAACGGTTGGTGCTAGCTTCAAAATATCAAGGAGTGACGAGCTCCTCATGCATATATCCAAGAAAAAGAGACTGGAAGCAGCACTCAGCAAAAAAATGTGAATTTATTCACCCAACACAGCAACGTTTCACTTCCTCCATGGAAGCATTTTCAAGCATTTATATGTATATATATTTGTGTAATGTAATATGCATCAATGAGTCGTACAAAAACTTTCAAGGTGTACATATTGACATTCTAAGTGTAGATGTGTCCGCAACATAGGCATACTCAGTGAGGACGTGACAGTCCCACAGCGAGTGAGTGTGTACGTGTCGGCAGGCATATAGTTAGAGCCTGTAGTCACCCCATTTACATGTGTACCTTGCACATGTTTATGGAGGAGTAGTGAGAGATGCTGTTTGAGTATGAATCTCTATATGTACATGTTGTAAAGGATCTGCCAGGGACAGCTTCTGTGTCAACGCCCATAGGTAATCAGTCTGCACCTGCTTCTATGTCTGTGAGACTGACTCCATCTTCCACCACTCAGGATGGCAGGCTTAGGAGTGGGAGAGCCTATCACAGCCTGGCCAGACGGAGCTAGCTCCCGCCCTGTCTATTTATACCTGCCTTTCCTGTTCCTCCTTGCTTGTGATTCTTCTCGTTTGGTTTCCTGGCCCTGCTGCAGCTTCTTGAACTATTTGTCCCTGCTTCATACTGACCCTGGCTTACTGACTACTCTCCTGCTCTGCGTTTGGTACCTCGTACACTCCTGGTTTGACTCGGCTTGTTCACTACTCTCCTGCTCTGCGTTTGGTACCTCGTACATTCCTGGTTTGACTCGGCTCGTTCACTACTCTTGTTGCTCACGGTGTTGCCATGGGCAACTGCCCCATTTCCCTTAGCTTCTGTGTACCCTTGTCTGTTTGTCTGTCGTGCACATATTGAGCGTAGGGACCGTCGCCCAGTTGTAACCCGTCGCCTAGGGCGGGTCGTTGCAAGTAGGCAGGGACTGAGTGGCGGGTAGATTAGGGCTCACTTGTCTGTTTCCCCACCCCCATCATTACACATGCACTTATGGTTTGGGGGGAATAGTTTTGTATGTTTGATTATTTTACATTTTGTCTGTATGATTGGGTAGTATGAAGGAACCCTTAGGGACAGGTAAGACAGACAGACAGACACACACACACAGACACACACACCTTGTAGTTAATTGCCACCCCAACCTTAGAACTGGTATGGTCCATACTTTGATGGATTGAATGTTAGAGGGGAAATGGAAGGCGATGTTCCGCCCCACAATTAGATTCCTAGGTACCAAGACATCACCTCCTCCTCAGGGATGTTAACCTGCCGTAATAGAGACATGGATATCGTCCCACAAAGATTGTTTCGTCTTCAATCAAGATTATGAAAAGATAACGGATTGTGTACAAAAGTTGTCGAAAGGTGGGCTAAGCCATTCCAAGGCTGACCGTGTGAGGGCACAAGTAGCCTAACACGGGTCGGCATGCTAAAATGGGATTGGTCGCTAAAAAGACCTGCTGACGCCTCTAAAGTGGAAAAGATTCATAAGAAAGATCAAGATCCAAAAAAGAAGTAGATCAAGGACTTTGAGTTTGGTAATAGACTTTGCCTTTATATGGACGTTTGAGGACTGGCAGAAAGGTGTCCTTGAGGGGATAAGTGATGTCCAGAGTACCTATATCCAAAATTACACTTCATTCCATCTACGACCATTACCAGTAACAGGGTTGAGGGGGTAATACAGAACAAACACTTCCACAAATTTCATTGTTGTGTTCCCGACAACAGGGGGAATGTAAAGGGAAGGGTCCCCTTTCAATGGAGATTTGAGGGGGGGGGTATGTGTATTGTATATATAATATGTACATCTTGATGTCCCAGGAGCCGGGTCTGTAGAATCACACACTTGGTCGTGTTAGCAGAGAGTGAGATGCAAAAGAAGCCTGTCTCCTTACTCGCAAGGTAGCCATAAGCCCATGCCCTCCCCCCCTTGCAAGTGGATGAGCATGTGATGTCACACAGATTTGCACGGGAGGGTTTAAAAGGACAAACGGTCCCACAGTTCTGGCTCTCTTGTTTCCTGCTCCCCGTCTCTCAATGGACTCCCCTTCCCTCCTGGTCTGCTCTTGCCTCATGGCTCTCCCCTCCTGAGACCACACCAACCTTGGACCAGATGAACTGCTAAGTATCCACGTGTAACAGCAGCTACACGCAACTTCTCCACCCCTAACACAACACTTCACTGTTCAAACCTTTCCCACCTGCCTGACCTGCATATCCCCTGGTACCCGTTTAATCCCTGGGCCTGTATAACTCTTTCCCACTATTTACCGGATATCCCCTGGCATACAGCAAGCCATTTCCCCTTGTTAACCCTGAGTTCCCTGTTAACCCTTGTAGTCCTGAGTTCCTAAGTTAACCCTTGTTGTCGCTGTTACCTGATTAACTCTTAGTGTACAGGGATAGTTATTGCTAGGTGGGAGTGGGGCAGAGCATGTGCATGTATATTGTGTTGTAACGTAACTTTTATGTATGTTTAGGTAAGCGGGTGGCAGTATAATTAGGATTGTGATACCGTGTTTATACTGTACTACGTATAGTGTGAGTATAATCAGTATATATTAACGTGTTATATGTATTGGGGTATACTGACACTATACCGTGATCAGTTACTGTGTTTGGTGTATTTTATATGTAAGTGTGATTATTGTTAGTAATAAATATTACCCTTTATTTATTATACAATTGTATTTACTGTACGGTCTTATTACCATGAGTAGCAGCAAAGCAAGCAGATTAACGTTAGTATAAGGAAAAGGTAGGGGAACTAGACATAACCCTAGTGACCCTGTTTATAAAGGAGGTAGCAATGGTGGGTGACAAGCAAGCAAATCCATCATTATACCAGCCCATTAACATACACATATATATATATATATATATAACACGTTAAAAAAGGTACACAAATTTGGTATCGCCACGTCCGTAATGACCCAAACTATAAAACTGTAATGTTATTTTTCTCACACGGTGGAGTGGCGTGGAGGCGATCAGCCTGTAGCACTGCTGAGGTGTTATGGAAGCCCAGGTTGCTTTGATAGTGGCCTTCAGCTCGTTTGCATTGTTGGGTCTGGTGTCTCGCATTTTCCTCTTGACAAGACCCCATAGATTCTCTATGGGGTTATTCTCTATGGGGTTAGGCGACTTTGCTGGCCAATCAAGCACAGTGATACTGTGCTTATTAAACCAGGTATTGGTACTTTTGGCAGTGTAGGCAGGTGCCAAGTCCTGCTGGAAAATGAAATCAGCAGCTCCATAAAGCTTGTCAGCAGAGGGAAGTATGAAGTGGTCGAAAATGTTCTGGTAGACGGCTGCGCTGACTCTGGACTTGATATAACACAGTGGACCAACACCAACAGATGACATGGCTCCCCAAACCATCACTGAGTGTGGAAACTTCACACTGGACCGCAAGTAACTTGGATTGATGCCTCTCCACTCTTCCTCCACACTCTGGGACCTTGATTTCCAAATGAAAGGCAAAATGTACTTTCATCTGAAAACAGGACTTTGTACGACTGAGCAACAGTGTTGGTCCAGTGTTATATCAAGTCCAGAGTCAATGCAGCCGTCTACCAGGAAATTTTAGAGCACATTATACTTCCCTCTGCTGACAAGCTTTATGGAGATGCTGATTTCATTTACCAGCAGGACTTGGCAACTTCCCACACTGCCAAAAGTACCAATACTTGGTTTAATAACCACAGTATCAATGCGCTTGATTGGCCAGCAAACTCGTCTCACATAAACCCCATAGAGAATCTATGGGGTATTGTCAAGAGGAAGATGAGAGACACCAGACCCAGCAATGCAGATGAGCTGAAGGCCGTTATCAAAGCAACCTGGACTTTTTTTTACATCAGTTTGATTGTGTTTTATTAAAAACTTTTATATTTATTTGTGTGTTTGTGTTTTCCATTTTTTTATTTTTGAACTTTTTCTTCCCTATGGGGGCTGCCATTTTTTTTTCATTTCTGTATGTGTCGATTAACGACACATACAGACATGGAATACGGCACATACAGTCCCATAGTGAATGCGAACGGGGCCCGTTCCATCCACTATGCTTTACGCCGTCTGTGTGGGAACGGCGCATGCGCCGCTCCCACACAGTCCAAGTTGAACTGTGCGACGTCCGGCGCCATTTTCCTGTGGACCGGAAGTCGCGGCCGGACAGTAAGATTACTACTTCCGGTCGCGGCTTCCGGACTTGTGCACTTGGAGCGGGAGGTAGCAGACGGAGCGGACGGAGCGGAGGGAGCGGCGGCTGGAGCAGGTAAGTTATTTCTGTGTATGTAAATGTTTTACTGTGTGTTTACTAGTGTATGGAAACCTACTACACTGTGTGTTAGCTCAAAAAATGGCGACAGTGTAGGAGGTTTGACCGTTCAATCCCCTCGTTTCTCCCGGCACTAGCCAGGATAAAGGAGGGGGGGGGATTCTGAGCGCTCACTAGAGTGAGTGCGTTTTCTCAAATTTTGCAGCATAAAGCAATGTGGTTGCTTTACCACATGCAATGCTGCAATTTTGGGAATTGCTCCATCTAGTGACCAGCACTGGGAAATATTATGAATTAGAATCTAATTTATAATATTTCCTGACTCATGAAAAAAATTAAAACAATGTTTAATCACCTATACACTAATTGTTTAACTAAAAAAAAAAACATTCCCTTTAAAAAACATTTTTATTTTTATTAAATCTTTAAAATGGGCTACTCAAGTCAATAATTTCTATAGATACCAGGCTAACCAGATAGGTAAAACTAGATAAGGGTGCCAATATATTGATTTAAATTATTATAGAGCTACTGCAAATATCCAGTTAAGGGCAGATTCACACGAACGTTGCGTTTTTGCGCGCGCAAACAACGCAGCGTTTTGCGAGCGCAAAAACCATTTGACAGCTGCGTGTGTCATGCGTGTCTGATGCGCGGCTGCGTGATTTTCGCGCAGCCGGCATCATAGAGATGAGGCTTGTCAACGCCCGTCACTGTCCAAGGTGCTGAAAGAGCTAAATCTTTCAGCACCCTCGACAGTGAATGCCGAACACAACAGCGAAAAACCTGTAAAAAAAAAAGATAAAGTTCCTACTTACCGAGAACTTCCCGGCCGTTGCCTTGGTGACACGTCCTTGGTGACGCGCCTCTCTTGACATCGGGCCCCACCTCCCTGGATGACGCAGCAGTCCAAGTGACCGCTGCAGCCTGTGATTGGCTGCAGCCTGTGCTTGGCCTGTGATTGGCTGGAGCTGTCACTTGAACTGAAGTGTCATCCCGGGAGGTCCGACTGCAGGAAGGAGACAGGAGTAATCGGTAAGTTAGAACTTCGGTTTTTTTTTACAGGTTAATGTATTTTGGGATCGCAAGTCACTGTCCATGGTGCTGAAACAGTTTAACTCTTTCAGCACCATGGACAGTGACTATCTCCTGACGTCGCGTACCGATAATTTTTTTGCCGGGATCGGCCAAAACGAGTTTGGCCAAACCCGGTGAAGTTCGGTACGCTTGTCCGGCTTCGCTCATCGCAAAGACACTCCGTTTGGATGTTCGGAAACAGAAAAGCACGTGGTGCTTTTCGGTTTTCATTCATCCTTTTCACTGCTGTTGCGCGAATCACGCTCGTCCCACGGAAGTGCTTCCGTGTGGTGCGCGTGATTTTCACGCACCCATTGACTTCAATGGGTGCGTGATGCGCGAAATACGCAGAGTTATTGAACCTGTCGCGCTTTTTGCGCAGCAGACAAACGCTGCGCAAAAAGCACGGACTGTCTGTACTGCCCCATAGACTTGTATTGGTCCATGCGTGCCGCGTGAAAACCACGCGGCCCGCACGGACCGAATACACGCTCGTGTGAATCCCCCCTAAAACATATCAATTCTGTCCCTACCTGGAATAAATAGCAAAGTGTGCATTCACACCGAGTAAAGTCCTAAATTTATCCAAGAAAAAACTGGGAGAAGGAATCAATTGCATCCACTTTGAGATTTATGAATATTCTATTGGAAGAAGAAAAGATTCTGGTTGCCAGCAATGCACAGTGACTCAGAGATAACATAGAAATGGTTAAAAAAATTTGAGAACCATGTTGACTTTGAGAGAAAGGAGTTGGTGATGCAGCAGGCTCTGGAACAATCCATAGCCCAGAAAGCATTTTTAATATCGTAGAGACTTGTTAGACTTCAAAGAGGGTAGAATTTTTGAATTTAATAGAGAAGATCAAGGTTATCATGACCTAGACACTGAATTGTCCTCCTTTGACTATGACAGCGATAATTCTCATTCTGTCAATAACAGAGGGAGGAATCAGGGGAGATCTCGATACCCCAATGTAAATACCAGAGGAAGAATTCGAGGAAAACGTGGTTCCAACTTTTCTAATAGGGGTGATTTTTTTAACTCTTTTAATAGGGGTGATTTTTTTGGCACAAGGCCCACTAGTGTCGTACTATTTGCTACGGGGACGAAAATAAAACTAGTAAAGGGCACCCATGATAATAAACTACAAGCCCTAAATTTATACAAGAAAAAACTATCACAGGGAGAATTGTGTCTATTGAAACGTGGACTCTCCTTTGTACCTACACCATCTTTTGACCTGTTTTCATGGGTGAGGGATTACAATTGTTTGGACGTAAGCTCAAGTGGAAAAAATTATTTAAACTTAACAATAGACGTAGATGTGCAAAGGGTACATTCACACCGAGTAAAGATCTGATACCTAGAAGCAAAGTTTGTGTGAACACTCAGTAATAGAAACGCAGCACCTGAAACAGTGTGCACTCACACTGAAATGAGCCACAGCACCCAAATTTTGTTGTGAACTAACGCCCATGACAAACAGTGCAGCACCTCAAGCAGTATTATGCATTCAAACTGTATATTTACACAAAAGTGTGCATTCACACTAGATGAATATAATATATTAAGTGTGCATTCACACTAAATGAATATGGTATATTAAGTGTGAATTCCACCCTGTGTCTGCTAGATCTTTTCTCCTAACAGTACGGTTCTGGTATCTGACCGCAGCGATGAAACAGAAAGCCAACTATTTAAGCTTTTAGCCCTGCCCTTTGGCAGGCTGGACGATTACCTCAAACACCCAATCAGAGAACGCCACGTCATCAGACGCCACGCCCATTCACGAGCTCATCCAAATCACTCCTCCCCGGGCAATTTAAACTACACTTACGGTCATATAGCTATGGGAATCACCAAGATGCTAGAATGCCTAATAATGGTGTATATATATAGAAGGAATATTGTAGTGATATCGATGAGAGGTCATAAAGCGATAATTGATTCTAACAGCAAAAACAACTCTATATATAAGCCAGTAGGATGTATAGATCATTCAAATAAAGAATCGCCACCGATCCACACACAAACTACGATCTCCAAATGTCCGCTCCACCTTATAAGAAACAAGTATAGGATGTTATCATTGAGACCTCCAGGTTTAACAGTCTAACAGAAATATCCACCTTGCTTCCCGCTGGAGCAAACATTTATGCCAGTTACCCCCTCTAGGATGGGGACGTACCAATTAAATCCCCTGGAATCTCCAATGATCAGAGTTGCCCTGATGACATTCTCAAATTTGATGTGCAATCGGAGTATCAGCTCGTTTAGCCGTGTCGTTGAAGTGATCTCTGATACGTATGCGAAGTTCGCGAATGGTTTTACCCACATATTGGATACCGCAGCTGCAGGTCATCAAATATATGACACCTTGGGTCTTACAATTGATGAAGTCATAATTCTTGTAAGAGCGACCTGTTGTGGTACAACGATATGATTTACTTGTTAAAATTGATCTACACGCTTTACAGGTACCACAGCTATATGTACCAATGGGGGGCTTAGGCATCCAGGTTGCCAGAGTGGCTGGTTTCATATGGCTCTGAACCAATCTGTCTTTTAAATTACGTCCTCTACGGTAGGTAATTGCTGGCCTATCACTCAGAAGACTTCCTATATTTGGGTCAGCTTTTAAAATACCCCAGAATGTCTGAATGACCTCTCTCACTTGTGTATGTTGTGAATCATAGGTCCCTATGAGTCTAAGGTCGGTCCCACCAGTCCCTCTCATCCTTGGATTGAGAAGCTCATCCCTATCCACTGATAGGGCATGTTGATATGCATTTTTGAGAACCCAATCTGGATATGCCCTTCGACCAAACCTCATTTTCAAGTCGGAGGCTGCGTTCTGATAATCAGACATATTGGTGAAGTTTCTGCGAGCATGCAGATATTGCCCTTTCGGAATCCCCTTTTTGAGTTGTCTCGGATGCCAACTATCCCACCTTAATAGAGTATTAGTAGCTGTTGGTTTTCTATAGATATGTGTGTTGACTCTTCCTGACACTGTTTTGGTTATAGACAGATCCAAAAATTTAATTTTATCCGAATGAATTTCAGAGGTGAAGAAGAGGCCAATATCATTGACATTCAATATCTGTACAGATTCTCTAAACTTTGTTTGTGAGCCATTCTATAATATTAAAATATCGTCAATGAATCTAAGCCAGAGGATCACACTTCAAGTCCAAGTTTCCATCGCCTTCTGGAAAACAGTTTTTGTCCCACCAGCCCAGATAAAGATGGGCAAAGGTTGGGGCACAGGGACTGCCCATTGCCACTCCTCTGAGCTGGTGAAAAAACTTTCCATTGAACATGAAGGAATTTCGTCCTAACACGAATTGAAGCAACCTCATGACGAACTCATTGAGGTTTGTAAATTGAGTACCCCTCGTTTTCAAGAAGTACCTCACCGAGTCACTTCCCAAGAGTACATCCTCATCAAGCTGTATACCCTCTAGTTGTTTAAGGACATCCATTGAATCCCTCACATAGGACGGAAGGGTCACCACAAATGGACAGAGAATCTGGTCAACATATAAGCTAGCATTCTGTGTGACACTATCAATGCCTGCTACAATAGGCCGCCCTTTCAGTGGCACTAGGCCCTTGTGCACCTTTGGTAGACTATAAAATGTTGCCATAACAGGGAACTCTGGAAGTAGAAACTTGAACTCTTTCTGGTCAATGATGCCCTCTAACCTGTCGTGTGATAAACTATTCAATTCCTCTTTATAGGATTTAATTGGGTAATTGGACAAGATTTCATAACAACCACAGTCGTCAAGGATCGCAAGGCACATTCCAACGTAAGTCTGGCGACCCATAACGACTACATTACCACCCTTATCGGATGTCTTAATAACAATAGATTCATCCTTTTCAAGGAGCCTCAGACTCTCCACTTCCTCAGGTGTAATATTGTTAAATTTGCCCTTAGAATGTAAGTGGGTTAATTGATCAATGACTACCTTAAGAAATGTATCAATACTTGTTGTCATTTATTGGAGGGTTTCTTGTTGACAGAAGGGTTAAATTGGTAAAGGGACCCTCACCTAATATTCTCACCTATTCCCCTCATCCAACAGACCCCCCATTGTTCTCAACAATGGCATATCTTCCTCATCCAAGCCCAATTCGGTACATCTACGTCTATCATTAAGTTTAAAGAATTTTCTCCACTTGAGCTTACGTCCAAACAATTGTAAATCCTTTACCCATGAAATCAGGTCAAAAGATGTTGTAGGTACAATGAAGAATCCACGTTTCAATAGACACAATTCTCCCTCGGATAGTTTTTTCTCGAATAAATTTAGGACTTGTAGTTTATCATCATGGGTGCCCTTTACTAGTTTTATTTTCGTCCCTGTAGCAAATAATCCGACACTAGTGGGCCTTGTGCCAAAAAAAAAATCACCCCTATTAGAAGAGTTGGAACCACGTTTTCATCTAATTATTCCTCTGGTATTTACATTGGGGTATCGAGATCTCCCCTGATTCCCCCCTCTGTTATTGACACGACGAGAATTATCGCTGTCATAGTCAGAGCAGGACAATTCAGAGTCTAGGTCATGATAACCTTGATCTTTTCTATTAAATTAAAAAAGTCTACACTCTTTGAAGTCTAACAAGTCTCTACCATATTGAAAATGCTTTCTCTCCTTAACATGGGCTGTGAATTTTTCCACAGCCTGCTGCAACACCAATTCCTTTCTCTCAAAGTCAACATGGCTCTCAAATATTTTAACCATTTCTATGTTATGTGACTTCATTGCTGCCAACCAGAATCTTTTCTTCCTCCAATAGAATATTTATAAATCTCAGAGGATGCAATTGATTCCTCCTCCCATTTCTCCACCAATGCTGTAGTTTTAACCATTGCAGCAGGTTGTAGACTAATCCTCAAACCTCTAGGCACTATATTATTTTTCAAATATGTTTCCAATGTTTGTACCTCCCATCAAGAACGTATATGATCTTTATAAACACATGTAAACTTCCGGAATGCAGGTGTAATACTCAAGCTTTGAGTCTGTATTGGCAATTCACTACCAGAAAACACCTACTTAGCCTTATTCATCCATTTATCAGTATCAATGCTCCCCATTAGGAAGCCTGCCATTCCCAATTATATTGAAATTTTTGCGTTCACGTAACTCAAAATAGAAGGCCTGGACAGGAACGCTTAAAAAGATTTTTATTTTTATTAAATCTTTAAAATCGGCTACTCATGCCAATAATTTCTATAGATACCAGGCTAACCAGATAGGTAAGACTAGATAAGGGTGCCAATATATTGATTTAAATTATTATTATAGAGCTACTCCAAATATCCAGTTAAAACATATAAATTCTGTTCCTACCTGGACTAAATAGCAAAGTGTGCATTCACACCGAGTAAAATCCTAAATTTATCCAAGATCAGAGGGTGAATTGTGTCTATCGAAACGTGGACTCTCCTTTGTACCTACACCATCTATTGACCTGTTTTCATGGGTGAAGGATTTACAATTGTTTGGACGTAAGCTCAAGTAGAAAAAAAAGATCTTTAAACTTAATGATAGACGTAGATGTACCGAATTGGGCTTGGATTAGGAAAATATGCCATTGTTGAGAACAATGGGGGGTCTGTTGGATGGGGGAATAGGGTATTAGGTAAAGGTCCCTTTACCAATTTAACCCTTCCATCAACAAGAAACCCTCCAATAAATGACAACACAAGTATTGATACATTTCTTAAGGTGGTCATTGATCAATTAACCCACTTACATTCTAAGGGCCAAGTGAACAATATTACACCTGAGGAATTGGAGAGTCTGAGGCTCCTTGAAAAAGATGAATCTATTGTTGTTAAGACATCCGATAAGGGTGGTAATGTGGTAGTTATGGATCGCCAGACTTATGTTTGAATGTGCCTTGCGATCCTTGACGACCGCGGTTGTTATGAAATCTTGTCCAATTACCCAATTAAATCCTATAAAGAGGAATTGAATAGTTTATCACACGACAGGTTAGAGGGCATCATTGACCAGAGAGAGTTCAAGTTTCTACTTCCAAAGTTCCCTGTTATGGCAACATTTTATAGTCTACCAAAGGTGCACAAGGGTCTAGTGCCACTGAAAGGGCAGCCTATTGTAGCAGGCACTGTTAGTGTCACACAGAATGCTAGCTTATATGTTGACCAGATTCTCCGTCCATTTGTGGTGAACCTTCCGTCCTATGTGAGGGATACAATGGATGTCCTTAAACAACTAGAGGGTATACAGCTTGATGAGGATGTACTCTTGGGAAGTCTGGACGTGGAAGTCCTGTACAGTAGTATACCACATAAGGGATGTGACTCGGTGAGGTACTTCTTGAAAACGAGGGGTACTCAATTTACAAACCTCAATTAGTTCGTCATGAGGTTGCTTCCATTCGTGTTAGGATGAAATTCCTTCACGTTTAATAGAAAGTTTTTTCACCAGCTCAGAGAAATGGCAATGGGCAGTCCCTGTGCCCCAACCTTTGCCAATCTTTATCTGGGCTGGTAGGAAAAAAATTTTTTCCAGGAGGTGATGGAAACTTGGACTTGAAGTGTGATCCTCTGGCTTAGATTCATTGACGATATTTTAATATTATGGAATGGCTCACAAACAAAGTTTAGAGAATTTATACAGATATTGAATGTCAATGATATTGGCCTCTTCTTCACCTCTGAAATTCATTCGGATAAAATTAAATTTTTGGATCTGTCTATAACCAAAACAGTGTCAGGAAGAGTCAACACACATATCCATAGAAAACCAATAGCTACTAATACTCTATTAAGGTGGGATAGTTGGCATCCGAGACCACGCAAAAAGAGGATTCCGAAAGGGCAATATCTGCGAGTTCTGATTATCAGAACGCAACCTCCGACTTGAAAACACGGTTTGGTCGAAGGGGATATCCAGATTGGGTTCTCATAAATGCATATCAACATGCCCTATCAGTCGATTGGGATGAGCTTCTCAATCCAAGGATGAGCGAGAATGAGGGGACCGACCTTAGAATCATAGGGACCTATGATTCACAACATACACAAGTGTGAGAGGTCATTCAGACATTCTGGGGTATTTTAAAAGCGGACCCAGATATAGGAAGTCTTCTGAGTCATAGGCCAGCAATTACCTGCCGTAGAGGACGTAATTTAAAAGACAAATTGGTTCTGAGCCATATGAAACCAGCCACTCGGGCAACCTCGATGCCTAAGCCCCCCCATTGGTACATATAGCTGTGGTACCTGTAAAGCATGTAGATCAATTTTAACAAGTAAATCATATCGTAGTACCACAACAGGTCGCTCTTACAAGAATTATGACTTCATCAATTGGAAGACCCAAGGTGTCATATTTGATGACATGCAGCTGCAGTATCCAATATGTGGGTAAAACCATTCGCGAATTTCGCAGACGTATCAGAGATCACATCGACACAGCAAAACGAGCGGATACTCCGATCTAACGGCATATTTGGGAATGTCATCAGTGCAACTCTAACCATTTGGGACTCCAGGGGATTGAATGGGTACGTCCCCATCCTAGAGGGGGTAACTGGCATAAATGTTTGCTCCAAGTAGTAGGAAGTGAGGTGGATATTTCTGTTACAGACTGTTAAACCTGGAGGTCTCAATGATAACATCTCCTATACCTGTTTCTTATAAGGTGGAGCGGACATTTGGAGATCGTAGTTTGTGTGTGGATCGGTGGATCTTTAGTTGTATTATCTATACATCCTACTGGCTTATATATAGAGTTGTTTTTGCTGTTAGAATAAATTAATCGCTTTATGACCTCTCATCGATATCACTACAATATTCCTTCTCCTATATATACACGCCATTATTAGGCATTATAGCCGCTTGGTGATTCCCATAGCTATACGAGTGTCGTTTAAAATGCCCAGGGAGGAGTGATTTGGATGAGCTCGTGAATGGGCTCGTCTGAAGACGTGGCGCGCTCTGATTGGGTGTTTGAGGTAATCGTCCAGCCTCCCCATGGGCAGGGCTAAATGCTTAAATAGTTGGCTTTCTGTTGCATCACCGCGGTCAGATACCAGAACCGTACTGTTAGGAGAAAAGCTCTAGCAGACACAGGGTGGAAAGACAATACTGCACAAAAAACTGATGTGCTAATCTGCCGTCTCAATATACATGCCTCTAAAGAAACGTTCTATACAAAAATAAGGACGTAGAAACGCGTTAGGCGTTTAATCTTTATTCAGTGTGAATGCACACTCTTGTTATCAGGTAGACAATATTTATCAGGTGTGAATTTCACACTACTACTGTAGGTGTTATGCTGAATTGAGGAGTGTGAATGCACACTACCTGCATGTGCTGATGCTCATCTTAGCGACAAAGTACTCGGTATTGTAGATATTGCTGACTAGCTTTTGTTTAAATATAGTCCCTTGGAAGTGTGAATGCATAATACTGCTTGAGGTGCTGCACGGTTTGTCATGGGCGTAAGTGCACAAGAAATTTAAGTGCAGTGGCACATTTCAGTGTGAATAAACACTGTGTTGCTGGTGCTGTATTTCTACGCCGCGTTCCAAATTATTATGCAAATGTTATTTTTCGCTGATTTTCCTAAATAGTCGATGCAAATGACAGTCAGTATAATCTTCAAGCCATCAACCGTTGGAGTATAATGCAAATTTTATTGAACAAATCGCCTAATGATAACAGATTTTTTTTTAGAAGTAAAAAACTCAAAATGCACAATAATTTCAAATTATTTTGCACAACTGAGATCAAAACATTTTAAAGGTTGTAAAGAGAACTAAAATGGTAATTTGTTGAATTTGCAGCATCAGGTGGTCATATTTACAGAAATCAAAAGCTCTTTCAATCACAAAAAGCTTAACAGGCCAAGTTACATGTTAACATACAACCCCTTCTTTGATATCACCTTCACAATCCTTGCATCCATTGAATTTGTGAGTATTTGGACGGTTTCTGCTTGAATATCTTTGCAGGATGTCAGAATAGCCTCCCAGAGCTTCTGTTTTGATGTGAACTGCCTCCCACCCTCATAGATATTTTGCTTGAGGATGCTCCAAAGGTTCTCAATAGGGGTGAGGTCAGGGGAACATGGGGGCAACACCATGAGTTTCTCTCCTTTTATGCCCATAGCAGCCAATGACACAGAGGTATTCTTTGAGGCATGAGATTGTGCATTGTCATGCATGAAGATAATTTTGCTACGTAAGGCACGGTTCTTCTTTTTGTACCACGGAAGAAAGTGGTCAGTCAAACTCTACGTACTTTGCAAAGGTCATTTTCACACCGTCAGGGACCCTAAAGGGGCCTACCAGCTCTCGCCCCATGATTCCAGCCCAAAACATGACTCCGCCACCTCCTTGCTGACGTCACAGCCTTGTTGGCACATGGTGGCCATTCACCAACCATCCACTACTCCATCCATCTGGACCATCCAGGGTTGCACGGCACTCATCAGTAAACAACACGGTTTGAAAATTAGTCTTCATGTATTTCTGAGCCCACTGCAACCGTTTCTCCTTGTGAGCATTGTTTAGGGGTGGCCGAAAAATAGCTTTATGCACACTTGCAAACCTCTGGAGGATCCTACACCTTGAGATTCGCGGGACTCCAGAGGCACCAGCGGCTTCAAATACCTGTTTGCTGCTTTGCAATGGCATTTTAGCAGCTGCTCTCCTAATCCTATTAATTTGTCTGGCAGAAACCTTCCTCAATATGCCTTTATCTGAACAAACCCGTCTGTGCTCTGAATCAGCCACAAATCTTTTCACAGTACGACGATCATGTCTAAGTTTTCTTGAAATTTCCAATGTTTTCATACCTTGTCCAAGGTATTGCACTATTTCACGCTTTTCGGCAGCAGAGAGATCCTTTTTCTTTCCCATATTGCTTGAAACCTGTGGCCTGCTTAATAATGTGGAACGTCCTTAAGTAATTTTCCTTTGATTGTGCACACCTGTCAAACTAATTATCACAGGTGACGGAGATTGATTACAATGATCCAAAGAGCCCTAAGACAATACCTTCCAGGAGTTTAATTGAAAAACTAATAATTAAATGTTTATGACACTTAAATCCAATGTGCATAATAATTTGGAACACTGTATTACTGAGTGTTCACACACACTTTGCTGGTAGGTATCAGAGCTTTACTCGGTGTGAATGCACACTTTGCTATTTAGTCCATGTAGGGACATAATTCATATGTTTTAACTGGATATTTGGAGTAGCTCTATAAGAATTTAAATCAATATATTGGCCACCTTGTCTAACCTATCTGGTTAGCCTGGTATCTATAAAAATTATTGGTTTGAGTAGCCCATTTTAAAGATTTAATAATAATAATAAAAAAAATAATTTGTAAGCGTTCTTGTCCAGGCGATACCTTCTATTTTGAGTTATGTGAAAGCAAAAACTTCAAATACTATATTTCTTTATCAACCTGGACTTCCATAACACCTCAGCAATACCACAGGCTGATCGCCTCCATGCCATGCCACAATGATGCAGTAATTCATGCAAAAGCAGCCCCGACCAAGTATTGAGTGCACATACTGTCCATTCTTTTCAGTTGGCCTACATTTCAGTATTAAAAATAATTTTTGAAATTGGGCTTATATAATATTCAAATTTTCTGAGACACTAAATTTTGGGTTTTCATTAATGGTTAGCTATAATCATAAACATTAAAAAAAAAAAAGAAATGCTGGAAATAGATCACTGTGTATTGAATCTATATAATATAGGAGCTTCACTTTTTGAACTGAGTTACTGATATAAATTAACTTTTCATGATATTCTAATTAATTGAAAAGGACTAGTACATTTGGTATCGCCGTAATCGTATCGACCCGCAGAATAAAGTACAATTGTCATTTATAGCCCAAGGTGAACGCCGTAAAAAAAAAAAAAAAAAAACATAACAGAATTGCTGGTTTTTGGTCACCTTACTCGCCAAAAATTGGAATAAAGCACGATAAAAAAAAAAAAATAGTGTGTACCCCAAAATGGCACCAATGAAAACCACAGATTGTTCCGCAACAAATAAGTTCTGGGTCTCAGAAAATGGCGATGGAAAAGTTGCAGTGTTCCAAAAGCAGATAAGATTGGGCACCATTTATCAGTGCAACACTCGCCACACATTATCAATGATTATTTATTTACCCCATTATTATACCCTCTTATTATAAACTGCTGTACCCCTCAGTTTACATATGCCCCCACATTACAAAATGAAATATCAGCAATACCCCAAAACAGAACTACTACCAAGCAAAATTTGCACCCCGAAAGCTAAATGGCACGCACTCCATTCTGAACCCTACAGCGTGCCCAAAAAGAAGTTTACGTCCACATCTATGGCATCGCCATACCCGGGAGAACCCGCTTAAAATTTTATGAGGTATTTGTCTTCGGTGGCACAAACTGGGCACAACATATTGTGCTCTAAAATGGCATATCAGCGGAAAATTGCAATTTTCACTTTGCACCATCTGCTGCGCATAAATTTCTCATGAAATAAAAACCTGTGGGGTCAAAACGCTCACTACACCCCTTAAAATGCCTAAGGGGTGTAGTTTCCAAAATAGGGGTCACTACTTGGGGGTTTGCTTCACTATTTGACCTCAGAGCCCTGCAATTGTGGGCCAATGGTGTGAAAATCACAGAAATAGACCTCAAATGCGCAAGGTGCTCTTCACTTCTAAACCGAGTCACATGTCCAGGCAAATGATAAATGCCTTGAGGGGTGTAGTCTCTAAAATGTGGTCACTTCTTGGGGGCTACCACTGTACTTTGGTACCTTAGGGTTTTGCAAATGCAACATGACGCCCAAAAAACCAAGCCAGAAAAATCTGCTTGCCAAATAGCGCTCCTGCCTTTCTGAGCCCTGCAGTGTGTCCAAACAGCAGTTTATGACCCCATATGAGGTATTGCCGTAATCGGGAGAAATTGCTATTCAAATGTTGTGGCACTTTTTCTCCTTCATTTTATTAGAATTTTGTTTTTCGATTTTTCATTTTTACATCCTAATTCCACTAAATGCTGGGTTACAATGCTCACTATACCCCTTGAGGGGTGTAGATTGCCAAATGGTGTCTTTTTTGGGGGGGGTTCCCACTGTCTTGGCACCAAGAGACCTCTGCAAACCTGACATGGTGCCCAGGGTTGCCAACCGTCCGTAAATTTATGGACAGTCCCTAAAAATGGGTGTTCTTTTCTGCCGTTCGTAGCACCTGGCAGAAAAAAAAACACCGTCCGGGATTTTTCCCTCGTTCTTTGGAACTTTACACTGCGCATGCACTGAAATGTACATACGCAGTGCAAAGGAAGAATAGGCTGCGGCCGGACATATTTTCAGATTCCGCATGAATCCACGGAATCTGGAAATATTCATGCCGCTTGCCAAGCGAGGTCGGTGACGGCCAATGTGAGGTCAGTGAGTGGACCAATCCAGTAACCTGACCTCACCGTCATGAGGTCAGGTGACAGGTCAGGTCCACTCCAAGGCCGTCACTGACCCCAGTCAGAAGTGGACCTGTCGCCTCCGCCGCTGCACCGCATTACCTCCTAGTCTCCTCCTACGGTGATTCACGTTAGCGGAGAGTGGTAGCAGTAGGCTACCGCTCCACTCTGCAGTGTGACACTTCTTAGCAAGGGGGGAGCGGAGCAAGGGGGGCTGTTTGGCACTAAGAGCAAGGGGGGCCGTTTGGCACTAAGAGCAAGGGGGGCCGTTTGGCACTAAGAGCAAGGGGGGAGCTGTGTGGCTCCGTCTACAAGGGGGGAGCTGTGTGGCTCCGTCTACAAGGGGGGAGCTGTGTGGCTCCGTCTACAAGGGGGGAGCTGTGTGGCTCCGTCTACAAGGGGGGAGCTGTGTGGCTCCGTCTACAAGGGGGGAGCTGTGTGGCTCCGTCTACAAGGGGGGAGCTGTGTGGCTCCGTCTACAAGGGGGGAGCTGTGTGGCTCCGTCTACAAGGGGGGAGCTGTGTGGCTCCGTCTACAAGGGGGGAGCTGTGTGGCTCCGTCTACAAGGGGGGAGCTGTGTGGCTCCGTCTACAAGGGGGGAGCTGTGTGGCTCCGTCTACAAGGGGGGAGCTGTGTGGCTCCGTCTACAAGGGGGGAGCTGTGTGGCTCCGTCTACAAGGGGGGAGCTGTGTGGCTCCGTCTACAAGGGGGGAGCTGTGTGGCTCCGTCTACAAGGGGGGAGCTGTGTGGCTCCGTCTACAAGGGGGGAGCTGTGTGGCTCCGTCTACAAGGGGGGAGCTGTGTGGCTCCGTCTACAAGGGGGGAGCTGTGTGGCTCCGTCTACAAGGGGGGAGCTGTGTGGCTCCGTCTACAAGGGGGGAGCTGTGTGGCTCCGTCTACAAGGGGGGAGCTGTGTGGCTCCGTCTACAAGGGGGGAGCTGTGTGGCTCCGTCTACAAGGGGGGAGCTGTGTGGCTCCGTCTACAAGGGGGGAGCTGTGTGGCTCCGTCTACAAGGGGGGAGCTGTGTGGCTCCGTCTACAAGGGGGGAGCTGTGTGGCTCCGTCTACAAGGGGGGAGCTGTGTGGCTCCGTCTACAAGGGGGGAGCTGTGTGGCTCCGTCTACAAGGGGGGAGCTGTGTGGCTCCGTCTACAAGGGGGGAGCTGTGTGGCTCCGTCTACAAGGGGGGAGCTGTGTGGCTCCGTCTACAAGGGGGGAGCTGTGTGGCTCCGTCTACAAGGGGGGAGCTGTGTGGCTCCGTCTACAAGGGGGGAGCTGTGTGGCTCCGTCTACAAGGGGGGAGCTGTGTGGCTCCGTCTACAAGGGGGGAGCTGTGTGGCGCCATCTACAAGGGGGGAGCTGTGTGGCGCCGTCTACAAGGGGGGAGCGGTGTGGCGCCATCTACAAGGGGGGAGCGGTGTGGCGCCATCTACAAGGGGGGAGCGGTGTGGCGCCATCTACAAGGGGGGAGCTGTGTGACGCCATCTACAAGGGGGGAGCTGTGTGACACCATCTACAATGGGGGGGCTGCGTGTGGCACTATCTACACGGGGCACGGTTACCGATGGGGAACTTTTATTGTGTTGAGCACTGAGGGATCATTATTATCATCTAGGGCACTGTGGATTACAAGTTTGTTTAGGAGGATGGGGTATTGGTGGGGAATGTGCTGGAAAAGCGAGAAACCAACATGTCCGGGTCAAACTCTGCAGAGACAAGTCGTGGCTGGAATAAGTTGTCACAGTGGTCTGGGCCGGATGGAGAAAAAAAAAGGGAAAGTGAACGACTAATCAGAGAAAACATCACCTAAGTTAGCGGGAGAAAGCTACAAGCGGAGCTGTGATTGGTGAGTTACTTCTAGAACACTGAACAGGCAATGATTTTGTAATGTGTCCGTAAAAATTTTGATCTGTCCATGATTTTTAGCTCAGTTGTCCAGAAATTTCTGAAGTGAAGGTTGACAACCCTGATGGTGCCTAAAATATATGCTAATAAAATGGAGTCCGCAAAATCCACAAGGTGCTCCTTTGCTTCTGGGGCCGGTACTTCAGTCCAGTAGCACACTAGGGCCACATGTGGGATATTTTTAAAAACTGCAGAATCTGGGCATTAAATATGGATTTGCGTTTCTCTGGTAAAACCTTTGGTGTTTCGGCAAAAAATAATAAATTAGTCAATATCACCTCCACTTTGCTTTAATTCCTGTGAAATACCAAAAGGGTTAAGAAACTTTATAAATGCTGTTGCGAATACTTTGAGGGTGCAGTTTTTAAAATGGGATGTTTTATAGGGGGTTTCTAATATATAAGGCCCTCAAAGCCACTTCAGAACTGAACTGGTCCCTTAAAAAAAAAATAGCGTTTTGAAAATTTCTTGAAAATGTGAGAAATTGCTGCTAAAGTTCTAAGCCTTGTAACGTCCTGGAAAAATAAAAGAATGTTCAAAAAACGATGCCAACATAAAGTAGACACATCGGAAATGTTAACCTGTAACTATTTTGTGTGGTATTACGATCGGTTTTACAAGTGGATACATTTAAATTTATAAAAATGATAATTTCTGCAAATTTGGTCTAAATTTTGGTATTTTTCACAAACAAACACTGAATGTATCGACCAAATTTTACTACTAACTTAAAGTACAATGTGTTACGAGAAAATCTCAGAATTGCTTAAAAAAACATAAAGCATTCCAAAGTTATTATCATATAAAGTGACATATGTCAGTTTTGAAAAAAAATGGCCTGGTCCATTAGGTCAAAACAGGCTGTGTCCTTAAGGGGTTAAGCAATAAAAGTGAACTATTCTCGGATCATTTTGATGCATAATGCCGCAATGCAAAAGCTTTCCAGGTCAATGAACTTCCCTGTGAAATAAGATACAGAACACCAACCTGAAAGTGGGACACCGTAAAGTCCATAGATATTCTGCTCTTTGCGGACGCTCATGAAATCACAAGATTATAAAATTCAATGATCAATTTCGACAATATATGTCCAGATGTGTTTAATAAATGACAGACATTCTGAATCACTTATGGACAGTTTTGTTTTCCTTCCTCAAAATGAAAATTACAAGTCAAATCACAGAGTAAATATACATAAAAAAAAGGAAAGAAACTGATCAGATATAATGTATTACATCATACTTCCATACAAGACAGAAGTCCATATGCTGATTTTAATTTACGGTCATCATTTACAAGACAACATGGGCTCTAAAAGAATAAAAAAAAGGAAAAGTTAATGGAACTTTCCCAGATTTGCTTTATTCGAATATCGTTTTCTCATCTAATAAGAGTAAAAACATGTGTGAAATTTTCATACTAAATAGGACAGCACACCAAGCAAAGCCATCAGTTTATTAAGTGGTTATCAGACAAATCAACATCACAGATTTGATTTGTAATGGTAATAAGAAAGAAATGGAATAAACTCAAGGGTTAAAAATCCACTTAATCAGCATTCATGAATTCATTCTAATAAATAGGAAATGTCTTGCTATTATGGCAATACAACCCAGAAATCCCCCAAAAATCCCCTGCTCAACAGAAAATTGTATCTGGAATTTAAAGAGCTTAGTCTTTTAGTGTTATATCAATATATCGTTCTAAATAGGGCATTATCCTAATGTGGTCCAATAACACAGAAGTGCTAGAGCGATGCGTTGTATAATGTACATGTAGAACCACCAATACATCATCTATATAGTAGGTAAAGGGAGCAATGTGTAGAACTGAAGTCCAAGGGAGTTGGGCCAGAAATGTAGGTAAAATCATGTAGGCAAAACACATTTCATATGGAAAGACAGATGTTTAGAGCAACTTTCGCTCAGTTCACAAGTGAAGAGTCCATGGACTGCTACTAGACTGAAGCAAACAAAACGAACGATACTGTGAAGTGCTGCTAATTAATGCAAAAAATAATGAGGGGGCGGCAAACGGAAATAACATAGTAAAATTCTGACATAACACCATCGATGATCAATTATCCTGCAGAAAACAATATTAATATATGGTCTTTACCTTTACCTGTATTGTGGGAGAGGGATACAAATACTATTTCTTGGTTTTCAGAGGCACAGTGAAAAGGAAGCAGATACCAAAATTCATGGGTGCTGCTAATACAGGGTTGCCACAAGAGATGTAAGATACAGGGACATTCTGTGGTAGTAGCAAGATGATGCCATTTTTGACCCATCACCCCCATTACAAACTCAATGATCCCCAGCCTGTTATAATAGGAAAGGGTTGGTGGTACTAGTCACAGCTTGTGTTGATAGATTTGGGACCAGTGGTTGTGTGACCAACTGTTGCGATGGCATCATAGCAGGAACACCTGGAGGCACTGCAGAAACTGGAAAGCCACCCACTCCAGCTACAGGCTGCATTCCAACCATTGGGGACACATTGGCTAGAGGAATTCCTGGGGCCATAGGGGACACTGAAACAATGGGTGACACAGAACTAAATGGAATTGCTGCAGTGCTTTGTCCAGCAGGTGTAACTTGCTGTCCCATTGACATCACAGGGCTGGAACGAAGTTGATTCAAAGTAAGAGATGATTGTTGGTTAGGCTGGAATGGATTTGTCGTAGTTGAACTAGTCGCCCCTAAGATAAATATTAAAGATACGTATAAAACATTGTACAAATACTTTTCACACACAAGATACATTAATTACTCTATCATTGTAGAAAAATAATTAAAATATGCTTTAAAGAAGCACTCCAGCGAAAACAAATTTTTCCATCACTGCACCCCTTACAGGATTGTCCATCAAGCTCTGGATTTCTTTTCTGTATATTGTACTCCCTTCCCGCAATCCAGCCCCCTGTCCGCTTCTGATCAGACTCCATCTTGGATTTTCGATTTTTTTTCCCTGCCTTCTCTTCCTCTGTGCTATCAAACCCAGGATGCCTCAGTATAGCATCACTTAGGCAGCTAGAGCCAGTACAATTTCTGTCTGCTGGGAGAAAATCCCTTCCCGACATATACACATATATATATATATATATATATATATATATATATATAATATATATTATGTATGGCGCAGAATGGAGCATGTCGGCTGTGTGTAACAGTGGACACTTCAGTGTAACAAACGGGATACCGCTTGTTTAACCCCTTAGATACCGCAGTCAAAACAACAGCGGCATCCTAGTGGCGGCCCCCTGTCACTTTGCATCGGCTGCCCGTGACGCGATCGTGTTGTGCCGATGGTTGGCATGGCAGCCTGGGGGCCTGATGAAGGCCCTCAGTTCTGACATCTTTGTGCTCCTAGGAGGGCTTTACAGGAAACTTTCGGTATAAAGGACACCCAATTATATGCCTCTTCCCATGACATCACCCCTGCTCGAATACAAAACACCAGTGATTGTCCGCAGTCTAACATTATGTCCTCTATCTGAAACGGAATCTTCCTAAAACGGAGCCCCTTGTGTTCCCACCATCTACTAATCTACCTAAACCTGATGTCTATCTCTGTGGGTGTGGCACTACCATAACTCCTAGGCAGCATGCCCGCTGTCTCCGGGTTATTTTGGACTCCGATCTTTCCTTCGCACATTCAATCACTTACACGTGGATGTCACTTTCACCTCAAAACCATGTCCCTTTTCTTACTGTGGAAACAGCCAAAACTCTTTGCTGCTCTGATTCACTCTCGTCTTCACTACTGTAACTCATTACTAATCGATCACTCTCAGTAAACTTTCCCCTCGCCAATCTGTCCTGAATGCAACAGCCAGGCTCATCTTTCTGACCAACCGCTACTCCAATACCTATACCTTGTGCCAGTCACTGCACTGGTTACCCATTCCTTTCAGAATTAAATTCAAACTTATTACTCTTACCCACAAAGCTCTCCACAGCGCTGCACCTCCTTACATCTCCCTCATCTCAGTCTACCACCCTACCCGCTCTCCACGTTCTGCCAACGACCTTAGATTAATATCCTCCATAATCTGAACCCCCCCCGCCAATATTTTTCTCGTGCTGCACCAGTCCCCTGGAACGCACTACCCCAATCTGATTAATTCCAAACATCCAAGTTTTAACCGTGCCCAGAAATTACATCTTTTTAGACAGGCCTATAACATTCCCTAATCTGACTCCTTGCCCTGGCCCTCCTTTTACATTAGGCATGAGGACTTGATCCCCTCATTCAGCATCCCCCACGCTCCTTGCACCCTAATGTAATGCACTTCATATCGGTCACAGATACTGGCTGGTCACTGGCTCATGCAGCTTTGTGTGTACTACCCCATATGTATAAAAGATGGCTGGACCATTGTACTTGAAAACCTGTCACTAGGTCTTACAAAGTGCGTTCGCAGTCTCACCTAATAGCCGATGTGTCTCCGAGTCCAGCGGTGTTTCCCCCCCCCCCCTTCGATGAGCTATGGACTCCTCTATGTTTAGCAACAACTATGAATATGACTCGCTGGACAGCCAAGTGCGTTTTGCCACCAGTGATTCTCAGTGGGTGGAGCTACCACTATGCCTCAGACGCCGATCTATCAGCGTGAGGCTGTTTCCTTAAGACAGTCTTTAGCTAGTGACCAACCTAGCTGAAGAGCACGTTTTACTGGTCTTATTTCCTCAGATTGTAAGCTCTTGCGAGCAGGGTCCTCACGCCTTTTGCTTGAATTGTCAATTCGTTTTGTCATGATGTAATGCCTGATATGGCCTGTACATGTTCTCTCTGAACTGTAAAGCGCTGTGGAATATATTGGCGTTATATAAATATTATTATTATTATAGTATATCAAGCAAGTGATCCAACAGTTGATGTCCTCTAGTGGGACTAGGAAAAAAAAAAGTTATAAATAACTTTATAAAAGTTATAAATAAATATACATTTAAATAACGTTTTATTAATACAGGGGGATTAAAAAGGGATGGTGCAAAAGTAAAGGCCTGTAGTTAAAGTAACATCAGTGACAACCAATTTACAGCACAGCTTTCATTTTCAAGAGCCAAATCTGAAATGTGCTGCCATAGTGAGACAGAAGGTGGCGACATTGAAGCAAGTAAAATCTTTTGCTTGTTGGAATTTGCAAGAACAGGTTCTGTTTTGACAGCACAGCGACACTGTCAGAATACATTTGGTAAATGTGCTTCGCATTGAAACCGCATTTCGCGTTGGGTGAAGCAATTCAAAACCACTGGGTGTTTGTGTCATGGGAAAAGTCTGGGCTACCCAAAGACTTCGGAAGAGACAGTGAACAGGATTTGAGCAGTGTACGAGCGCAGTCCTAGAAAAATCGACCAGGCTGACTAGTATGGAGGTACAGGTGCCACAAACCACGGTATGGCGTATCTTACAAAAACGTTGGCGCTGTAAGCCATACAGATTACATCTGCTTCAGGAGCTTAACCCAGACGGCAAACCAAAACGCCTTAACTTTTGTATTGACTTGCAGGGCCGATTGGAAGGGGACGAATTTTCTGACAGGCTAGTGTTAAGCGATGAGGCTACATTTTACCTCAGTGGGAAGGTCAAATCAACACAACGTTAGAATGTGCGGCTCAGAAAAACCACGTGCCTTTATCGAGCACATAAGAGACTCAAAGTAAATGTGTCCTGTGCAATGAGCAGCCACAAAGTATACAGTCCCTTCTTTTTTGCCGATGACACTGTCACTGGCCATTCCTACCTGGACATGTTAACCCTGCATCGTTCGCGCTCAGCTCACTAAATGTACTGACCTGAGTTAATTTGGCACCATCTTTCCCCAGCTCGGTGTGCAGGGACCGATTGCGGTGGTCCCCGCTGATTAACCCTTAGAAGCCGCGTTCAATAGCAATTGCGGCTTCTTAGGGGTTAAAGCACCATCGCTACATGTCCTAACAATCGCGTCCGGCTATGCCATCTATGGAAGCCTAGTGGGTCCTGACAGTCAGGACCCACTATGCTTGCTGTCAGTGAGCAGTTGACCGCTCTAATACACTGCACTAAGCATGTAGTGCAGTATATTAGAATTGCGATCAAGGCCTCCTGCCTTCAAGTTCCCTAGTGGGACAAAGTAAAAAAGTTAAAAAAAAAGTTATGTAAAAATAAAAAAATTTAAGTTTTAAAAGTAATGAAAGTAAAAATCCCCCTTTTTCCCTGTTCAGTCCTTTATTATTAATAAAAACAAATAAACTATACATAAGTGGTATCGCCGCGTTCGTAACGGCCTGGACTAAAGTATTTTGTTATCTATCCGGCGCGGTGAACGCCATAAAAGAAAACAAACATCATGGTTTTGATCGAAACTACAGTAAGCAAAAAACAAGTCCTCGCACGGCTTTCTTGATGGAAAAATAAAAATGTTATGGCTCTTAGAATAAGTAAATGATTCTTTATAAAAAAGTATTTTATTGTGCAAACGCCATCAGACATAAAAAAAAACTATAAATATATGATATCGCCGTAATCGTATCGCCCCGCAGAATAAAGTGAATGTCATTCATAGCGCACGGTGAACGATGTAAAAAAGAAATAAAATTAAAAAAAAAAAAAAAAAAGAATAGTAGAATTTATGTTTATTGGGATTTTAATCACCACGCCTCTTAAAAATAGAATAAAAACTGCTCAAAAAGTAGCACGCACTGCATGAAAACTACAATGAATTCCTCATGGGGTCTAGTTTCCAAAATAGGGTCACTTTTAGGGGTTTTCCCCTGTATTGGTACTGCAGAAGCTCTGCAAATGCGACATGGTATCCAGAAACCAATCCAGAAAAATCGACATGCCAAATAGCGCGCCTTCTCTTGTGAGCCCTGCCGTTTGTCCAACCAGCAGTTTATGACCACATATGGGGTATTGCCGTAATCAGGAGAAATTGCTTTGCAAATATTTGGGTGCTTTTTCTCCTTTATTCCTATTAAAAATGTGTACCTTTTATCAGAAAAATGTGATTTTCAATTGCACAGCCTAATTCTACAAAATGCAGCAAAAACCTGTGGGATCTAAATGCCCACTATACCACTCGATAAATTCCTTGAGGGGGTAGTTTGCCAAATAGGGTCACATTTGGGGGGTTTCTACTGTTTTGGCACCACAAGACCTCTTCAAATCGGACATGGTGCCTAATAAAAAGAAGGCCTCAATCCACTAGGTGCTCCTTTGCTTCAGAGGCCGGTGCTTCAGCCCATTAGCGCACTAGGGCCACATATGGGCTATTTCTCAAAACTACAGAATCTGTGCAATAACTATTGAGTTGCATTTCTTTGGTAAAACCTTCTGTTTTACAGAAAAAAAATGAATAGAAAGGATTTTCTGACAAAAAAATACGATTTGTACATTTCACCTCTACTTTGCTTTAAATTCCTATGAAAAACCTAAAGGGTTAAACTTTCTAAATGCTGTTTTGAATACTTTAAGGGGTCTAGTTTCTAAAATTGGGTGTTTGATAGGGGTTTCTAATATATAGGCCCCTCAAAGCCACTTCAGAACTAAACTGGTACCTAAAAAAAAAAAAAAGGCTTTTGACATTTTATTCAAAATATGAGAAATTACTGCTTATGTTCTAAGCCGTGTAACGTCCTAGAAAAAAAAAAAAGACTGTTCAAAAAATGATACCAACATATAGTAGTCACATGGGAAATGTGAACTAGTAACTATTTTGGGTGGTATAACCCTCTGTCTTACAAGCAGATGCATTTAAATTCAGAAAAATGCAATTTTTTTCACATTTTCTCTAAATTTTGCTATTTTTCACAAATACACACTGAATATATCGACCAAATTTTACCACTAACATAAAGCCCAATGTCTCACGAGAAAATAGTCTCAGAATCGCTTGGATAGGCTTAAGCATTCCGAAGTTATTACCACATAATGTGAAATATGTCAGATTTGAAAAATGGGCACTGAGCCTTAAGGCCCAAACTAGGCTGCGTCCTTAAAGGAACAGTGTCATCAGAAATTATTTTTTAATATGTTAAAGATGTTAGTGCTTTATTAAAAACTTTTATATTTATTTGTGTGTTTGTGTTTTACTTTTTCTTATTTTTACACTTTTTCTTCCCTATGGGGGCTGCCATTTTTTGTTCCATTTCTGTGTGTGTCGATTAACGACACATACAGACATGGAATACGGCAGCCACAGTCCCATAGGGACTGCGAACGGCTCCCGTCCCATTGACTGCAGTGTACGGCGTCTGTGTGGGAACTGCGCATGCGCCGCTCCCACACAGTCCTATTCGAAATTGGCGCCGTCCGGCGCCATTTTCCTGTGGACCGGAAGTCGCGGCCGGACAGTAATATTACTACTTCCGGTCGCGGCTTCCGGATTTCTGCACTTGCACCAGCGGCAGCAAACGGAGCGGACGGGCCGGAGGGAGCCGCGGCGGCAGGAGCAGGTAAGAGATTTCAATGTATGTTCGTGTTTGTGTGTGTTTACTACTGTATGTAAACCTACTACACTGTGGGTTAGCTCAAAAAATGGCGACACACAGTGTAGGAGGTTACACCGTTCAAACCCCTCGTTTATCCCGGCACTAGCCAGGATAAAGGAGGGGGGGATGCTGAGAGCTCACTAGAGCGAGGGCTGTTAACCCAATGTTGCAATGCTGCAATTTTGGGAACAGCGCCATCTAGTGACCAAAAATGGGTAGTATTATAAATTAGAAATAATTTATAATATTTCCTGGACTCGTGCAAAAAAATAAAAAAAATGTGAACAATGTTTAACCACCCACACACTAAATGTTTAATTTTTAAAAAAAAAACATGTTTTTCTGGCAACACATTCCCTTTAAGGGGAGAAATGGCTTATGCCACAGATAGAGGAAGTTCTGCCAAATGTAGTCTATCAGCAGTATGGTGCACCTCCACATTTCCATTTGAAGGTTTGCCGATAACAATGAAACTCTACCAGAACGTTGGATTGGCCGTGGTGGAAAGAACGATTTACCAATGTTGCGCTGGCCTCCACGATCGCCAGATCGAACACCATGCGATACAGATTATATATATATATATATATATATATATATATATATATATATATATATATATATATATATGAGACCTCTCTCTCTCCACACACACATATATATATATATATATATACATACACATATATATATATACATATATATATACATACACACACACACACACACACACACACACTGTTTTAAAATATAGGAGTGTGCACGTCTCAGGGATCCGACTAAAGTTCCCTAGCCAATAATATACAAGAAAAATTAAAAGATATATAATTATAGTCCTTCTCAATGAATTAGATAATCAAAAAGTTAATTTATTTCAGTAATTCAATTCAAAATGTGACACTCATTATATAGTTTCATTACAGAGTGATCTATTTCCAGCATTTTTTTCTTTTAATGTTGATGATTATGGCTAACAGTTCATGAAAACCCAAAATTTTGTGTCTCAGAAAATTTGAATATTATATAAGCCCAATTTCAAAAATGATTTTTAATACCGAAATCTTAGTCTGCTGAAAAGTACGTACAGTATATGCACTCAATACTTGGTCAGGGCTCCTTTTGCGTGAATGACTGCATCAATGATATAACACAGCGGACCAACACCAGCAGATGACATGGCTCCCCAAACCATCACTGACTGTGGAAACGTCACACTGAACCACAAGCAACTTGGATTGATGCCTCTCCACTCTTCCTCCACACTCTGGGACCTTGATTTCCAAATTAAATGCAAAATTTGCTTTCATCTGAAAACAGGACTTTGGACCACTGAGCAACAGTGTTGGTCCACTATGTTATATCAAGTCCAGAGTCAGCGCAGCCGTCTACCAGGAAATTTTACAGCACTTAATACTTCCCTCTGCTGACAAGCTGTATGGAGATGCGGATTTCATTTTCTAGCAGGACTTGGCACCTGTCCACACTGCCAAAATAACCAATACCTGGCATAATAACCACAGTATCGTAGTTACATAGTTAGTACGGTTGAGAAAAAAAAAAAAAAAAAAAACATGTCCAAGTTCATCCAAGGGATGGGAAAAATTTCTACATGTTGGTATAGGAGCTGATGTTTTTTCGTTCTAGGAACTTATCTAAGCCACCTACTGTAGGTTCTGTGAACAGCTCCTTCGGTCGGCTATGCGATAAATTCACAGTTCTCACAGTAAAGGCGGCTTGTCGCCTCTGCAGATTGAACCTTTTTTTTCTCCTTGTATTTTGAGGGGGTTTTACATGGAACAGGATTTCACCATATTTTTTGTATGTGCCATTAATATATTTATATAAGTTAATCATGTCCCCCTTAGTCATCTCTTAGTTAAATAGGTTTCTTTTAATTTTTCTTCATAACTTACTCTCCATGCCCCTTATTAGCTTCGTTGCCCTGCTTTGTATTTTTTCTAACTCCAGGGCATCCTTTCTATGAACTGGAGCCCAGAACTGAACTGCATATTCTAGATGAGGCCTCACTAATGCTTTGTAAAGTGGTAATATTACATCCCTGTCCCGCGAGTCCATGCCTCTTATAATACACGACAATATCTTGCTGGCCTTTGAAGCAGCCGATTGACACTGCATGATGTTATTTAGTTTATGATTTACAAGTACACCCAGATCCTTCTCAATAAGTGACTCCCCCACTGTAGCTCCCCCTAGGACATATGATGCGTGCAGGTTGTTGGTACCCAGATGCATAACTTTACATTTATCTACATTAAACCTCATTTGCCAAGTGGATGCGCAAACACTCGTGCATCCAAATCCGCTTGCAATTTACTAACATCTTCTATAGACTGAACAATACTACAGAGCTTGGTATCTGCAAAAATAGAAATAGTGCTATTAATCCCAGACTCTATATCATTAATAAATAAGTTGAATAATAGTGGTCCCAGCACTGAACCCTGGGGTACACCACTTATAACTGGGAACCATTCAGAGTAGGAATCATTGACCACAACTCTCGGGATACGATCCTTGAGCCAATTCTCAATCCAATTACGAACGATGGTTTCTAAACCTATAGTCCTTAATTTACCCATTAGACGTCTATGAGGGACAGTGTCAAATGCCATTGCAAAGTCCAAAAACACCATCTCCACAGCGGCCCCTCTGTCTAGGCTTCTGCTCACCTCTTCATAAAAACAAAATCAGGATGGTTTGACAACTTCTGTCCTTAGTGAAACCGTGCTGGCTGTCACTTATAATACTATTTTTTTGTCACATAATCCTGTATATAGTCCTTCAAACATTTTTCCCACAATTGATGTTAACCCCTTCCCGACATTTGACGTATCCATACGCCAAAATCGGGTAGGGGAAGTATGGAATGGGCTCACGGAGTGAACCCGCTCCATACGATGCCGGCTGTATGTTACGCCGACACTTCAGAGTAATGAGCGCGATCCCACCCGTTTAACTCATTAAATGCTGTGGTCAATAGCTCGTCGCGACCCCCACAACGCAATCGGGGGGGGGGGGACAACAATGGTTGCTATGGCTGCTAATGAAGGTCACCAGGGCTTAATAGAAGCCTGTCAGAGTCACGATATACATTACATTAGTATTGCAGTATATCGTGCAAGCGATCTAACGAACGCTGGCTGAAGTCCCCTAGGGGGACGACTAAAAAAAACTTTACTAATTGTAACTTTTTTTTTATGTAAAAAAAAAAAAACAATAACATTTAAAAGTTCAAAAAAAAAAAACAACCTTTTCCCCCTAGAGCATAGTAAAAAAAATGAACTAATAATTGGTATTGTCCGTAAAAGTCTGAGCTATTACAATTTATCATTATTTAACCCACACGGTGAACGCAAAAATTGTAAACGTGAGAATCGCTTTTTCTTTGTCACCTCATCTCCCACAAAAAATGAAATAAAAAGTGATCAAAACGTCGCATGTACCACAAGACCGTATAATTAAAAACGACAGCTTATCCCGCAAAAAAATAAGCCCTCATACCACTTGACAGAAAAATAAAAAAAAGTTATGGCTCTCAGAATTTGGCGACAAAATAAATTATTTTTTACACTTAGGTTTTTACTTGTAAAATTAGTAAAATATAGAAAAAACTTTATATATTTGGTATCGCCGTAATCGTATTGACCCACAGAATAAAGATAACATATTGTTTTAATCGCACAGTGAATTCCGTAAAAACTACACGCATAAAACAATGGAGGAATCACTGTTTTTTTCATTTTCTACCCCACAAATAATTTTTTCCCCGTTTCCTAGTACATTATATGGCACAATAAATGGTGTTCGGATAAAATACAACTCATTCCGAAAAATCAAGCCCTCATAGGACTGTATCGACGGAAAAATAAAAAAAGTTATGGTTTTTGGAAGGTGGGGAGGAAAAAACGAAAATCGGAAAAAGGGCTGCGGCGGGAAGGAGTTAAGCTTACGGATCTATAATTACCCGAGGAAGACCTAGAGCCCTTTTTGAAAATCGGCACCACATTTGCCCTGCGCCAGTTCCTTGGCACTATTCCAGTCACTAGAGAATCTTGAAATATTGTGAAGAGGGGGACAGAAATAACTGAACTAAGCTCTTTAAGAACTCTAGGGTGTAATCCATCTGGTCCTGGAGCCTTGTGCACATTTATTTTATTTAACTTAGCTTGGACCATATCTACATTCAGCCAATTCAGTATATTAATTGATATATTAACAGCACTGGCACCGGCTACATCAGCTGCAGTTTCTTCTGTTGTATATACAGAGGTAAAGAACCAATTTAGTAACTCTGTCTTCTCTTGATCCACTGTTACCAACTCCTCATTACCACTATTTAGGGGTCCCACATGTTCAGATATGGCTTTTTTGCATTTATATACCTGAAGAATTTTTGGGGATTTGTTTTGTTATCCTTGGCCACCTGCCTTTCATTTTGTATTTTTGCAGATTTTATTAAGCTCTTTATAATTTACAAAGGCTAAAGCTGTACCTTCAGATTTGCATTTTTCAAATGTCCTTTTTTTTGTCATCCATTACCCTTTTTACAGAAGATGTCAGCTATGTGGGATTTAATTTTAGTCGTTTACATTTGTTACCTATAGGAATAAATTTCCCAGTCTATGTCCTGAATTGCAGCCCTCATCCTGGGGAAATTGGCCTTCTTAACACCTTAATGATCTTGTCATTTTGCGCGTTAATGACCAAGGATTATTTGTTATTTTCTCACGGTCGCATTACGAGTCTCGTAACTTTTTTATTTTTCTGTTAATGTGGCAATATGTGGGCTTGATTTTTGTGGGCCAAGGTGTAGTTTTCATTAGTACTATTTTGGGGTACATAAGACTTAACTTTTTTTTTTTTTTTAATGGAGGGAATGGGAGAAAATTAATTTTACCTTTTTTTTGGACACCATTCATCCGGCGTTTTAATTAAGGTGTTCATTTTATAGTGCGAGTCATTACGATCGCGGCGATACCATATATGTGTTATTTGTTTTTGGGGAAAAAGTGGTTTTATTTTATTTTTACTGTAATCTTTCGTATACCAAAGCATTATTGCTTGTCAGTGTAAAACGGACAGGCAATCTATTAGGCCTCTGGCAGTTGCTAAAGGCAACCCAAAACTAACTGCGCCCAAAGATTTCCTTGCCCTCCCTCTGTCAAACACATTAGATGGCGCTGTCGTTATTGACAGCGGCATCTAATGGGTTAAACTGCCGGAATCAAGCTCACTTCGATTCCGGCAGGAGCCAGACTGTGTATAACAGCCGTGGCTCCTGCCGCTAATCGCGTGGGTACTGTGGGAATACCCAAGCGAGCGGAGGACGGATATATCCATCCTTATGCGGGAACTAGCTCCTGCATAGGACAGAACCATCCATCCTGTCGTAAAGGGGTTAAAATTAAGTGTTTTTGCCCTCCCAGCTTGTGCTTGTTTTTTACAGTATAGGTAAAATATAACTATATTATGATCACGGTTACCAAGGTTTTCACGAACATTGACATTCCCAACGAGCTCTGCATTATTAGAAATGACCAGATCCAACAGAGCTTCACCTCTAGTCGGGTCTTCCGCAAACAAGTTGAGGAAATTTCTCCCCTTTGCAGTTGAAGCCGAACCATGACACCAATTAATATCCCGGTAACACTGTGCTTAATTGACCAGCAAACTCGCCTCACCTAAACCCCAAAGAGAATCTATGGGGTATTGTCAAGAGGAAGATTAGACACCAGACAATGCAGACGAGCTGAAGGCCGCTATCAAAGCAACCTGGGCTTCCATAACACCTCAGCAGTGCCACAGGCTGATCACCTCCATGCGACGCCGCATTGATACAGTAATTCATGCAAAAGGAGTCCCGAGCAAGTATTGAGTGCATATACTGTACATATTTTCAGTAGTCCTACATTTCGGTATTAATCATATTTGAAATTGGGCTAATATAATATTCAAATTTTCTGAGAGAGTTAATTTTGGGTTTTCATTTACTGTTAGCCATCATCATTTTATTATTAAAAGAAAAAAATGCTGGAAATAGATCACTCTGTGTGTAATGAATCTATATAATATAGGAGTTTCACTTTTTGAATTAAATTACTGAAATAAATGAACTTTTTGATGATATTCTAATTCATTGAGAAGGACTAGTATATACATATCTAAACAGATAGTTACCTATATCTAAATAGATAGATAGATAAATAGATAAACAATTAGTATGTAGAAAAAGCAGCACTTCTGGAGATAGAGCAGCGGGTGCTATGCGAGCCTGACCATAATGCAAACAGTCCTGAAGATACACCATCCATGTCAAAAGTAAGCTACGTTTCAGTCCTCTCACACGATTGATTACTGTTGATGATGTAATTGTTATCCAAGGGTATAAAACCCTACCGTGCACATATCACTTTTGCTTGAGAAAGGTCCTGTGAGAGGACTGAAACGTAGCTTGTTTTTGACATAGAACAATAAACCACATTTTCTACTTGCGTCTATTTCTTGGGAGTGCTGCGATCATTTCATCTATAGATAAATCTATACATATACACACACATACATACCTTTTCCCATTTCCCCCCAAGCACAAAAAAAATATATATAACTATAACTATATCTATCTATCCATCTAAAATCATGCAGCACTCCGATAGAAAATATGAAAAAATTTGATTTATTTAGCCATCAAACAGTGCAACGTTTCAGTCCAACATTAGGACCATTATCAAGATTAGTCCTAATGTTGGACTGAAATGTTGCACTGTTTGAGGTTGGCTAAATAAACCACACTTTTTCATATTTGCTATCGGAGGTCTTTGGATCGGACCACTTGCTTGGCACACATCTAAATTTTTTCTATGGTGCGTCCCGCTGGTGTGTGTATATATATATAACGTTATTTAACCCGCACGATGAACACCGTAAAATAATAATAATAAAACACCAGAATCACAGTTTTTTGGTCACTTCATCTTCCAAAAAAAATGGAATAGGAAGTCTCATGCACCACAAAATTCTTCCAATAGAAACTAAAGCTTGCCCCACAAAAAATAAGCTTTCATACCGCTGAAATAAAAAAAAAATTGCTAAGGCTCTCAAAATATGGCAACGAAACACATTTTTAAAAATAATTTTTTCATTGTAACAGAAGTAAAACATAAATTTGGTATCGCCGTAATCGTATTAACCCGCAGAATAAAGTTAACATGCCATTTTTACCACACGGTGAACGCTGTAAAAATGAAACCCCGAAAAAATGGAGGAATCAGTTTTTCCCCATTCCACCCCACAAAAGATATTATTTACCGTTTCCCAGTACATTATTACTTCCCCTTTCCCATCTCACTTCCCCTTTCCCATCCCACTTCCCTTTTCCCATCCCTTGGTTGAACTTGATGGACATGTGTCTTTTTTCAACCGTACAAACTATGTAACTATATAGTACAATAAGTGGTGCCGAAAAAAAGTACAACTCGTCCCGCAAAAAACAAGCTCTGATACTGCTATATGGGAGAAAAATAAAAAGTTATGGCTTTTGAAAGGTGGGATGAAAAAAGTGAAAAAAAGTGAAAATCCAAAAATGGCTGAGATGGGAAGGGGTTGATTACACTTTCCTTTATATTCTCCTAAATAAGCTAAGAGACCATAAGTAGCGTCAGGGAGGCTGAGCTCTGATCTTCTCCTTTATTAACTGTGTGACAGGAGCCTGTCTAATCATCAATAGTAATGTCACAGAAGTTTTTGTCCCCCCCCCTGTGGAGAACTTGTGTGTAACAGTCCATGCAGTTTCATTACATAGAAAGTTCTGGTGCCTGAGATAGTGACCCCTGGAGAGAACGGAAACACAAGTAATGCCCCTGCACACGGTCACTATGAGATCATGTGATCCAATGTTAGAGAAGGGTTCCATTAATTTTTTTTAGATAGAAAAGGAAAAAACAAAATAAGGTAAGAATAGCGGAGTTCTATATAATGGGTAAATAGTAACATAATAATAAAGTTGTTGTACAATTTTAACAGGTTCCCGACCGCTGGCCGTAAATATACGGCCAGCGGTCAGGGTCTCTAAAGTCCGGCGTATAGTATATATACGGCCGCACTTCAGAGACTGTGCACGCGCGATCGCGTGCACACAGCTCTATGCCCTGGCTGTTGCTAACAGCCATGGGCACTGGGCAGAATGTCAGGGGTCAATCTTTTGGCCCCTGAACATGTGATCGCTGTGACAACCAATCACAGCGATCACATGCATTTCTGCATAGAAAACAGTGTGCACGCGATCGCGTGCACACAGCCCTGTGCCCTCGCTGTTACCAACAGCTCTGGGCACTGGGCAGAGTATCAGGGACCAATCTGATGGTCCCTGAACATGTGGTCGCTGTGACAACCAATCACAGCAATCACATGCATTTCTGCTTATAAAACAGTGTGCCCGCGATCGCGTGCACACAGCCCTGTGCCCGCGATCGCGTGCACACAGCCCTGTGCCCTCGCTGTTACCAACAGCTCTGGGCACTGGGCAGAGTATCAGGGACCAATCTGATGGTCCCTGAACATGTGGTCGCTGTGAAAATCACAGCGACCACATTTGTTTTATTTTGAGTTTTCTGGCAGTAAATCTCCTGCCTCTTTTCTTCTCCTCAAATATTGTTTCAGTTTGAGGAGAAAAAGAGACTCGGGAGAATTGCTGCCAGAAGATTACAGTGAAAAAAAAAAAAACAGTTACACTATAAAACATTCTCTGTATAGATAGATTTCTATCTATCTATACAATCTATCTATCCATCTATCTTTTTTTCTATCTATCTACCTTTCTTTCTTTTATTCTATTAGAATAGGCAGGTAGGGAGTATATAATTATATATATATCCACATATATATAATATATATAGCAATAGCGGTTTATTTTTTTGTTAGCGGTAGTGTAGATATATATAGCAGTTAGGCCCCATGCACACGACAGCAAAAAACCTCCGTTTTTGCGGACCGCAACTGCGGTCCGCAAAAACTGAGCCATTCACTTTCATTGAACGCTGACACCTTTCAGTAGCACTACGGAAGGGTGTCAGTGCCGTGGAAATGTTCCGGGAATTATGGAACATGTCCGTTCTTTCGCATTTTGCGGGCCGTGCTCCCATACTTTGTATGGGAGCACGGCCCGAAAATGCGGCTGTCAGTCAGCGGCCGGCCGTGCCCGCGATCGCGGACAGCAATTGCGGGCACGGTCGTGTGCATGGGGCCTTAGTTTGTGTGTTTTATAAAAAAAATAAAAAAATAAAATTTGTTTAGTTAGTGTTAGTGTTAGTTACGTTATGGCGAGGAAGTTGTTTAGCGCCGAGGAGGCATACGCCATGCTGTGGTCTGAGTCGGAGACCGCATCAGAGATGGCGTCCGAGATGGAACCTGTTTTAGGTAGTGACGATGACAGCGTCACTTCAGGTTCATCTTCAGGGGACGTTGTCCCTGATGCAGTCGAAACTGCAGAACATGAAAGCGCAGGGCCAAGTAGCGCTGTAGCACGGGACAGCCTGGTCCCTCCAGTCCAGGCTCTTGTATGGGCACCTGCCCCATCTTTTGGGCCTAGAATCCACGGATTTACTGCCACTCCTGGCATAACCGTGGACAATACAAATTTTGTCCAAATGGATTACTTCCATTTATTTATAACGGACGACATCCTAAATCAGATTGTCCACGAAACAAATTTATATGCCACGCAATATATAAGGCAGAAACCTTCATCCACCCATGCCAGAGATTGGACGCCCACCAATTTGCAGGAATTAAAAAAAAATTTGGGGCTCACCCACAATATGGGTATTGTCAAAAAGCCCTCCATTAGGTCTTACTGGTCAACAAGACCCGCCCAAGCCACCCCAGTATATTCTGCAGTAATGCCCAGGTCTCGTTATGAGACAATAATGAGGTTCCTCCACTTCAATGACAACGCACAGGCCCCCCCAAGTACCGATGCAAACCGGGATCGGTTGTTCAAAATAAGGCCGCTAATAAATTCCCTGAATAATTTATTTCTGCAACTCTACACCCCTGAGCAGAATGTAAGTGTGGACGAGCAGATATTTTGGAAGTGTTATAGAAACTCTGTTGAGTTTTGTAAAACCAGCTTTGAAAAAAAGCGATATGTGAAATAATCTTCTTCTATCCTCCGCCCTCCTACATCTCTATGTGATAAATAAGGCCACATATTTGGTATCCCCGTGCACGGGAGAAGTGGCAGAATGTGAACGGAGATTAATTTTGACCGTGGTCTATACCGTGTGTGAAAAATGCTGGTATAAACTGACGCATTTGCTAAAAAATTGCTAATTTTATTTTGTTCCATCTTATTCAAGAAACTTTCAGAAGAAAACTGGACTGTCTAAAAATATGATAAACCCCTTGAAGAAAACCTTGTGGGGTCTGCTTGCGTGAATGAAGTCATTTATGGGGTGATTCTAATCTTTCAGCAGCATTAGGCCCCCCAGAAAACAGTATGCGGCTATAAAGTCAAGTGCAGAATTCCTGGACCGAAAAGGCCAAAAAGCCTCCTTTTATGCCAAGCCCTGGCACATGCCCGCACAGTGAATAAGGCACACATATTTGGTATCCCCATGCACGGGAGAAGTGGAAGAACGTGAAAGGAGATGAATTTTGGCCGTGGTCCATACCGTGTGTGAAAAATACTAGCCTAAACTGACGCATTTGCTAAAAAAGTGCTGATTTTATTTTGTTCCATCTTATTCAAGAAACTTTCAGAAGAAAACTGGACTTGCTAAAAATATGATAAACCCCTTGAAGGAAACCTTGTGGGGTCTACTTGTGTGAACGAAGTCATTTATGGGGTGATTCCAATGTTTCAGCAGCATTAGGCCCCCCAGAAAACAGTATGCGGCTATAAAATCAAGTGCAGAATTCCTGGACCGAAAAGGCCAAAAAGCCTCTTTTTATGCCAAGCCCTGGCACATGCCCATGAATAAAGCACACATATTTGGTATCCCCATGCACGGGAGAAGAGGAAGAATGTGAAATGCGATGAATTTTGTCCGTGGTCCATTTTGTGTGTGAAAAAGCTAGCATAAACTGACGCATTTGTTAAAAAAAAAAGCTAATTTTATTTTGTTCCATCTTATTCAAGAAACTTTCAGAAGAAAACTGGACTGTCTAAAAATATGATAAACCCCTTGAAGGAAACCTTGTGGGGTCTACTTGTGTGAATGAAGTCATTTATAGGGTGTTTCTAATGTTTCAGCAGCATTAGGCCCCCCAGAAAACAGTATGCGGCTATAAAATCAAGTGCAGAATTCCTGGACCAAAAAGCCTCCTTTTATGCCAAGCCCTGGCACATGCCCGCACAGTGAATAAGGCACACATATTTGGTATCCCCATGCACGGGAGAAGTGGAAGAATGTGAAAGGAGATGAATTTTGACCGTGGTCTATACCGTGTGTGAAAAATGCTAGCCTAAACTGACGCATTTGCTAAAAAAGTGCTGATTTTATTTTGTTCCATCTTATTCAAGAAACTTTCAGAAGAAAACTGGACTTGCTAAAAATATGATAAACCCCTTGAAGGAAACCTTGTGGGGTCTACTTGTGTGAATGAAGTCATTTATGGGGTGTTTCTAATGTTTCAGCAGCATTAGGCCCCCCAGAAAACAGTATGCGGCTCTAAAATCAAATGCAAAATTCCTGGACCGAAAAGGCCAAAAAGCCTCCTTTTATGCCAAGCCCTGGCACATGCCCGCACAGCGAATAAGGCACACATATTTGGTATCCCCATGCACGGGAGAAGTGGAAGAATGTGAAAGGAGATTAATTTTGTCCGTGGACTATACCGTGTGTGAAAAATACTAGCCTAAACTGACGCATTTGCTAAAAAAGTCCTGATTTTATTTTGTTCCATCTTATTCAAGAAACTTTCAGAAGAAAACTGGACTTGCTAAAAATATGATAAACCCCTTGAAGGAAACCTTGTGGGGTCTACTTGTGTGAATGAAGTCATTTATGGGGTGATTCTAATCTTTCAGCAGCATTAGGCCCCCCAGAAAACAGTATGCGGCTCTAAAATCAAATGCAAAATTCCTGGACCGAAAAGGCCAAAAAGCCTCCTTTTATGCCAAGCCCTGGCACATGCCCGCACAGTGAATAAGGCACACATATTTGGTATCCCCATGCACGGGAGAAGTGGAAGAACGTGAAAGGAGATGAATTTTGGCCGTGGTCTATACCGTGTGTGAAAAATACTAGCCTAAACTGACGCATTTGCTAAAAAAGTGCTGATTTTATTTTGTTCCATCTTATTCAAGAAACTTTCAGAAGAAAACTGGACTTGCTAAAAATATGATAAACCCCTTGAAGGAAACCTTGTGGGGTCTACTTGTGTGAATGATGTCATTTATGGGGTGTTTCTAATGTTTCAGCAGCATTAGGCCCCCCAGAAAATAGTATGCGGCTCTAAAATCAAATGCAAAATTCCTGGACCGAAAAGGCCAAAAAGCCTCCTTTTATGCCAAGCCCTGGCACATGCCCGCACAGCGAATAAGGCACACATATTTGGTATCCCCATGCACGGGAGAAGTGGAAGAATGTGAAAGGAGATGAATTTTGTCCGTGGTCTATACCGTGTGTGAAAAATACTAGCCTAAACTGACGCATTTGCTAAAAAAGTGCTGATTTTATTTTGTTCCATCTTATTCAAGAAACTTTCAGAAGAAAACTGGACTTGCTAAAAATATGATAAACCCCTTGAAGGAAACCTTGTGGGGTCTACTTGTGTGAATGAAGTCATTTATGGGGTGTTTCTAATGTTTCAGCAGCATTACGGCCCCCCAGAAAACAGTATACGGCTATAAAATCAAATGCAAAATTCCTGGACCGAAAAGGCCAAAAAGCCTCCTTTTATGCCAAGCCCTGGCACATGCCCGCACAGTGAATAAGGCTCACATATTTGGTATCCCCATGCACGGGAGAAGTGGAAGAATGTGAAAGGAGATTAATTTTGGCCGTGGTTCATACCGTGTGTGAAAAATGCTAGCATAAACCGACGCAATTGTTAAATTCTTGCATTTTTTTCCAATTTTGCCCACTTTAGAGAAAAAAAAAATAATTATATATACTGACAAATGCCACTAAAACAAAGCCGTATCTGTCCTTTAAAAAGAGTGTAAAATTCAAAGATGAACTTTATTCACCTGCTGAGTTATAGTCATCTAAAGAAGCGCATAGCAAAATTGTGAAATTTGCTCTGGTCATTTAGCTGTAAAACAGAATAGTCCTTAACCGGTTAAAGAATCTCCAGTTTAAAAAAAATACAAGACTACCTTATTAAGACAAACTATTTGATTAATAAATGATACAATAATACTTGTAGCTCATTCTCTTAAGCAGGAGACATATGAGCATTATAGGGGGTCCTCTGCTCGTGACCCTCCTCTATGAGATAGAACTAACAAGCAGCGGCTCTCATTCTAATGGACTTGGACTGTGCATGTATTACATAGACTTCCAGTCATATGAATAACTGCCATATAGTCAGTGGCGTAACTACCGCCGTAGCAGCGGTAGCGACTGCTACGGGGCCCGCGGCATGAGGGGGCCCGTGTCGCCCGCCGGCACGGGCCCCCACCATGGCCGCAGGCTCCGCTAGCAGCGGCTATGGCTGCTACAGCGGGACGCCACTGAACACTATGGCAGAGCAGGGAGGTATCTCCCCGCTCTGCCATTAAACAAAAGACATGTATCCCCTATCCACAGGATAGGGGATACATGTGTGATCGCTGGCATTGATAGGGAGAACGGGGGACTGAAAGTCCACGGAAGTTCTCCATCACAAACATCGGACTTCCGGGGTCTGTGTCGGCAGCTCCGTAGAAATGAATGGAGCGCCGGCCGCGCTTGTGCGCATGCATGACCAGCGCTCCTTATATTTTTATTGAGCTGCCGACACAGACGCCGGAAGTCAGAGGTTATTCATGGAGAACTTCAGGGGACTTTCAGTCCCCCGTTCTCCCTATCAATGTCAGCGATCACACATGTATCCCCTATCCTGTGGAGATCCTGTGGATAGGGGATACATGTCTTTTGTAGGACACACTATTGGTCGAATTATGGCGTTCCCTGCCGGGGGGGGGGGGGGGTGGGCGCTGTATGGCGTTCTCTACAGTGGGGGCTGTATGGTGTTAGCGCCATACAGCCCCCTCTGTAGATAACGCCATACAGTCCACCTGTAGATAACGCCACACAGCCCCCCCTGTAGATAACGCCACACAGTCCCCCCTGTAGATAACGCCACACAGTCCCCCCTGTAGATAACGCCACACAGTCCCCCCTGTAGATAACGCCACACAGTCCCCCCTGTAGATAACGCCACACAGTCCCCCCTGTAGATAACGCCACACAGTCCCCCCTGTAGATAACGCCATACAGTCCCCCCTGTAGATAACGCCATACAGCCCCCCCTGTAGATCACGCCATACAGTCCCCCCTGTAGATCACGCCATACAGTCCCCCTGTAGATAACGCCATACAGTCCCCCCTGTAGATCACGCCATACAGCCCCCCCTGTAGATAACGCCATACAGCCCCCCTGTAGATAACGCCATACAGTCCCCCTGTAGATAACGCCATACAGTCCCCCTGTAGATAACGCCATACAGTCCCCCTGTAGATAACGCCATACAGTCCCCCTGTAGATAACGCCATACAGTCCCCCTGTAGATAACGCCACACAGCCCCCCCCCTGTAGATAACGCCACACAGCCCCCCCCCTGTAGATAACGCCACACAGCCCCCCCCCCTGTAGATAACGCCACACGAACCCCCCCCTGTAGATAACGCCACACAGTCCCCCTCTGTAGATAACGCCATACAGTCTACAGGGGGGACTGTGTGGCGTTATCTACAGGGGGACTGTGTGGCGTTATCTACAGGGGGACTGTGTGGCGTTATCTACAGGGGGACTGTGTGGCGTTATCTACAGGGGGACTGTATGGCGTTATCTACAGGGGGACTGTATGGCGTTATCTACAGGGGGACTGTATGGCGTTATCTACAGGGGGACTGTATGGCGTTATCTACAGGGGGACTGTATGGCGTTATCTACAGGGGGACTGTATGGCGTTATCTACAGGGGGACTGTATGGCGTTATCTACAGGGGGACTGTATGGCGTTATCTACAGGGGGACTGTATGGCGTTATCTACAGGGGGACTGTATGGCGTTATCTACAGGGGGACTGTATGGCGTTATCTACAGGGGGACTGTATGGCGTTATCTACAGGGGGACTGTATGGCGTTATCTACAGGGGGACTGTATGGCGTTATCTACAGGGGGACTGTATGGCGTTATCTACAGGGGGACTGTATGGCGTTATCTACAGGGGGACTGTATGGCGTTATCTACAGGGGGACTGTATGGCGTTATCTACAGGGGGACTGTATGGCGTTATCTACAGGGGGACTGTATGGCGTTATCTACAGGGGGACTGTATGGCGTTATCTACAGGGGGACTGTATGGCGTTATCTACAGGGGGACTGTATGGCGTTATCTACAGGGGGACTGTATGGCGTTATCTACAGGGGGACTGTATGGCGTTATCTACAGGGGGACTGTATGGCGTTATCTACAGCGGGACTGTATGGCGTTATCTACAGCGGGACTGTATGGCGTTATCTACAGCGGGACTGTATTGCGTTATCTACAGCGGGACTGTATGGCGTTATCTACAGGGGGACTGTATGGCGTTATCTACAGGGGGACTGTATGGCGTTATCTACAGGGGGACTGTATGGCGTTATCTACAGGGGGACTGTATGGCGTTATCTACAGGGGGGACTGTAAAAAAAGGCACTATCTACAAGGAGGGGGGGGTTGTGTGACACCCAGGGGAGGGGGGCCCCAGTCAAAAGTTTGCTATGGGGCCCAGTCTTTCCTAGTTACGCCCCTGCATATAGTACTACATTTCTGTCTGGCCACGCTTTCCCCAAAATTAGTTGTACCTTGGCAATCAGCTGAATGCTGTGGTGGCACTCATATGAAAAAGAAGGTCGATGATGACAAAATGTGAATGTATGTATAACATATCGATCTCTTCTTTATAGGACATCCACACATCCGGTTAATATCAATGGGCTGAAGCGAAAGTATGTCGAAGTGCATTATGGGTTAGTCTCGGCTTATTTTAATTATCACTCACCTGTAACTAGGAAGGGGTTTGAGGTTTTTGTGTTTTGTAAGGTGGGTTTTGAAATAAGAGAGTCCAAATCTACTAAGGCAGCATTAGGCCCTAGGAAGGACTCGGGCGTTTTCCGTGTAGGCTTGCAGCTTTCAGAAAGTGAACCACTCATTCCTGCCATGTCAAAGGCATCCGGACTTTTTGATCCAAAGGAGCGAGACATTGGAACTTCACCAGCCAGAAGATCCAGCTCACCTGCGGGAAAAATAAGGAATCAAAATAAGATATACCTAGAATTATACAAATATAACAAAAAAGTGGCATCAAGGTGAACAGCCAGCAATGAAGTACAGCATGAAAGAGGAGTAAAGAACTTTGAGGTTTCAAGAAAAATTTAATTAAAAGATGAAGGCTGCCATTTATTAGCAAAACTGTTGCATCTAAAATATATTATATGGGTACATTTCCTGCCATGTGAACATAGCCTTAATGTTCCACAGAGAAGAAAAACCAGCTGTCATTGAGTTGTTGTGTCACATTCACAGAGGACACTAGCAAAAAACTGGAGTGGTGGGTACCAATCTTTTTGTGAGCATTCCCAAAACAAAATTGATATGGATCATATTACTCTAAAAATATATTGTAGCATAGTGCTAGAACAAGGAATATCCTGTTACTTGGAAAGCTGGACTTGCATCTCCTCAGATGATGTGGAGCACATATAAGCGGCAAACCTCAGCTTGCAAACCAAATGATGATTGGAGTATTTTTAGAAACACTGACCAGAAGCAATCTCCACTTCATAATCCGATGCTTATAAATTATTGCAACAATGAAAGAAAAAAATAAAGCAAAAACGTAGAAGTGCATCTTTGTAGGGGAACAAAAGGATTTGCATTAAGTTGTATAAAGTGCTAGTTGAGTGACTAAAAAACGCACACGATACAGTGTACGGAAGCATCTGCTTCCAACACCGGCCACTGCATAATATCCGGTGACTGGGGGCACCCGGAACGCCCAGTTGGGCATTAAGAAACGAATTAGCATAAATCTAAAATTGTTCAGAACTTGCTAAAAAAATTATAGTTTTTCCCCCAAAAAAACACAACTTATCTACATTACAGCGCCGATTAGTTAGGGGATAGGGCACTTATAATCTGGTGACAGAGCCTCTTTAAATCACTTCGTTGTAGTTTTTTTTAAATTTGGGCTTTTTATGTTTTTGGTTTTCTTTGTGTGACCATCTATATTACGAGAAAAAATAAAACCCTGAAATCAGCTACTGCAGGACACACAAGAAGCAGATTTTTGTTATTGATAATTATGAATGATATTTCTTCATAAATGATATTTTCTGTAACTCACTTTGCTATATAGATGTGATGGGGTCAGCAGGGGCATCTCATTCCCATTAGAGGGGCGGCTGCTTTATTGTACTGAAGGTAGTCTAGGTAAAACCAGATAATGGCACTAACTGGGGATTTATTTTGAAACAAAAAAGAAATAGCTGCAACATTTAAAGGAACAGTGTCACCCAAAAATTTTTTTTAATGTGTTAAAGATGTTCGTGCTTTATTAAAAACGTTTGGATTAATTTGTGTGTTTGTGTGTTACTTTTTTTTATTTTTACACTTTTTCTTCCCTATGGGGGCTGCCATTTTTTTTTCCATTTCTGTATGTGTCGATTAACGACACATACAGACATGGAATACGGCAGCTCCAGTCCCATAGGGACTGCGAACGGGGCCCGTTCCATCCACTATCGTGTACGCCGCTGTGTGGGAACGGCGCATGCGCCGCTCCCACACAGTTCAATTTGAAATGCGCGCCATCCGGCGCCATTTTCCTGTGGACCGGAAGTCGCGGCCAGACAGTAAGATTACTACTTCCGGTCGCGGCTTCCGGACTTGTGCACATGGAGCAGCGGCAGCAGACGGTGCGGATGGACCGGAGGGAGCGACAGCGACTGGAGCAGGTAAGTTATTTCTATGTATGTTCGTGTTTCAGTGTGTTTACTACTGTATGTTAACCTTCTACACTGTGTGTTAGCTCAAAAAATGGCGACACACAGTGTAGGAGGTTAGACCGTTCAAACCCCTCGTTTATCCCGGCACTAGCCAGGATAAAGGAGGGGGAGATGCTGAGAGCTCACTAGAGCGAGGGATTTTTACCCAATTTTGCAGCATAAAGCCATGTGGTTGCTTTACCACATGCAATGATGCAATTTTGGGAATGGCTCCATCTAGTGACCAGTGCTCGGAAATGTTATAAATTGAATCCAATTTATAATATTTCCTGACTCGTGAAAAAAATAAAAATAATTAGAACAATGTTTAATCACCTATACACTAACTGTTTAACTAAAAAAAATATACATGTTTTGCTGGCAACACATTCCCTTTAAAGAGGCTCTGTCACCAGATTATTCCAGCCCAGCATGATCCGCAGCACAGTGTGATTGTGCAGTGAAAGAAGCTGGGCTGGAACAATGAGAGGGGCAGGACGCTGATTAGTCACTGATTGGTCAGCGTCATACACTCCTCTGTACAACACCCAGTTGGTAAAAAGTAAATACACACCCAGTTGTCTATTGAGAAACTCATTAGCATAAATCTAAACTAGCTCATAACTTTCTCAAAAATTATCGTTTTTCAAAATAAAAACCACTGCTGTAATCTACATTACAGCGCCAATCAGATTATGTAGGAGATCGAGCACTTCTAATGTGGTGACAGAGCCTCTTTAAATAAAACAAACATGTTATTTCTCTTCTTGCTACTTACACTTAATAAATGAGTTGTTTCAGTATAGGTCTTGTATAGGTATATATTTATTCAGAATACAGAATGCAAAAACTCAAGGGAAAAAAAAATCCATATTTACAGACCGTATAATCTTTAGCCAGTTTCAAAAAGTAAACCATGAGAATTATTGTATAAGTAGAACTAGTTGTAATATTTTGCAAAAAAGAAAGAAAAATGAAAGAGCAAAAAAAGTAAAGAATGCTTTAATTTTACCGAAGTTACTTCTGTGCCCATTACCTTCCATAAGATTTGGAATTAAAAAAACAATATTAGTACTTAGAAACACAGAACAGCAACACAAACGAAAGATAAAAAGAAAGCAAAAAGCGGAGGGTTTATGGATTCACAGTAAGCAAGCAGGTAGGAAAGAGAGCACTTCCAAACCTGTGCTGCTTCCTGAATTGGGAAAGGTAGTCCTCATGTTGTCAAAATCGGAAAACTCATCTTTATCTGTAGAACTGATGAACTGGTCAAAGGTTGTACTGGCTAAGGAGGCAGGTGGAACAGACAGAGATAGGCACATACACAAAGACAAACAGGTTAAAAACAAAACAAGTCCCACAAAAGACAAGCAAAATAATGAAGCTTTGTAAAAGGAATGATTGCCTGATTTGCACAAAACTGCAATAATGGAAATACTAAATTCTGCAGCAAAAAGGTCTGTAGAAATAAAGTAAGCAAATCAAGTAAAAATCTTTCATGACTGACTTACCAATAATTTAGGACCCACAATACAGTCCCTTGGGTACTCAGATAATTGCCATATGTGGCAATTCAGTAAAGGAGCAGGGCAGTAGTCATAAGCGCTTGCAGACTTTTAAACAGTAGCCAGCATTCTGCTGACTGGTTATGAAGGGGAACACTATTTCCCCCACGGCTCCTCAGCTTGTTTATCAGGGCTGCTCCTTCTCACAAAGGAAACAATCCTGACAACACAAATACAATGCAGGGAATAAAGCTCTAGTAGAAAAATGGAATAAAGTCATATACAATAACACATTCAATCCTCATGATGCCAGTGCTCCAAGCTAACTTTTAATTCTTCATTGGGCACATTTTTTGTTTCTCTCAAAACCTTGTTGGACATACTAGATTACGGACTAGCCTAGATTAGAGAAAAATTCATCTTTGCTAAGAAAATACATTCAACCCATGATATCATGTGAATGTGCTTTTCATTTTCTGCTATTATGTTCTGCAGGCACAACAATAATTATTTAAAATCATTACATACCCTTCAGTGTTTTTTTGTGCATTTGTAAAGAATTTAACTTTTTAAGAATCATTTAAGAATTGCTTTTATTGTATTTTTTACAAAATATATTAAAACCTAAAAACGAGACTACTAGCAAAGATTTGTGCCCCTTTGGCTCCAGTATGCTTTATTCAGGCACCCCACGTTCAGCCATTGACTAGAATGGGTCAAAGATACGTCATCCCAAAGAAGCCGAGCAAAGACTCTGCCACATTGTTCTAGTGATAGGTGGGGATTAGTGTTGTCAGGCACCCAAACCAATCGGACATTAATGGCCAAACCAGTTAAAAGCTCTTTGTTTCATTGAAAACCAGACCATTGCCATTTTTCCACACTTAGACGGGAGCACAGATCTCTCGGATGAGCCAACATGTAGAAGAGCAGACTCACGGAGAGAATATTTGTACTTTTTAGGGTAGTATAGAGAATTCTGGGAACTACTTGGGGCACCCTTTATAGGGCGGGTCCCCTGACAGACTTTGCCTCTTAAAGAAAGACGAAGTTTAGTGGTCACTAACCTTTCAAAAAAATGCATCAATTAATAATTCAAGCAAATTGATTCAACTTTGAAGATATCTTATTAAAGAAAAATGTCACTTTCTCTCTCACCGCAGTGCTGGATTCTCCACTACACTGCGGAGTACTGTTGTATGATGTCCTATGGGCTGCTGCTTCTGAGGGTGTACTACAGAGAGATTGGGGAGCAGTCTGGAATGTATGGGAGATGTAAAGGGAAGTGTCTATATATATATATATATATATATATATATATATATATATATATATATAGTGTATGTATGTGTGTGTAATATATATATATATATATATATATATATATAGTGTATGTATGTGTGTGTAATATATATATATATATATATAGAGAGTGTGTGTGTGTGTGTGTGTGTGTGTGTGTGTGTGTGTGTGTGTGTGTGTGTGTGTGTGTGTGTGTGTGTGTGTGTATATTAGAAACAAACACAGCCCTAGTCATGAATATAGTTGTAAAGAAAGCAGGACAATTAGCACTGCCCTGCTTTGTTTGGAAACCATTGAGACAGGAGATACTGTTTGATCTCCTGTCTCCATTTCAAATTTCCCAAACGGACGGAGGGTCTCGCGGGATTACGCGCGGGCACTCATGAGTCGGCTGGTAATATGTTATCACCATGCTGACCCATGTTAGCCGGGGACGAGCGCCACTCTTGCTCCGCTGCGAGCGTACCGGCAGGGTTAAATAGCCCTGCATCGGTATGCTCAGCAGCAGAAAACTACGTCACCACTCCACCAACGAGGAGCAGCTGAGACCTGCCTGCCTCCCACACCACCGTCAGCTCACCTGTTCTGCAGTCTCCTGCCCTGCTCATGCCTCTGCTCCACCAACGAAAACGATAACAATCAAGTGTAGCAACAGCTACACTTAACCCTCTCTCTCCATGTCTCCCCTTGCTGTCGCTGAAGTTAACCCTTGGCGCCCCTAAGTTCCTGTTAACCCTTGTTGCCCTGAGTAACCCTTGTTGCCCCTAAGTTCCTGTTAACCCTTGTTGCCCTGAGTAACCCTTGGTATCCCTAAGTTCCTGTTAACCCTTGCTGCCCTGAGTAACCCATGGTGCCCCTAAGTTCCTGGTAACCCATGGTGCCTTTAAGTTCCTGGCAACCCTTGCAGTCCCTGAGTTAACCCCTTGCAGTCCCTGAGTTAACCCCTTGCAGTCCCTGAGTTAACCCCTTGCAGTCTCTGAGTTAAATGGAAAAAAAATGCAACACTTGGCTGTTTGTTGCGGGTTTTACACCCCCATTGAATTCAATAGGGAAAAACCGCAGCAGAAGAGCAATGAATCCGCAGCATACACGGACATGCTGCAGATTTAAAATCTGCACTGCAGGTCAATTTATGAATATTTTTGCTGCAGATTTTTTTTGCTCAAATATCATTCACTTTGCTGCTACTGTAAATGCTGCGTAATTTCCACACAGAATTCAGTTGTGAAAATTCTGCAGCAATTATGCTACGTGGGAACCCGGCCTAAGAAACAACTGTGGAAAAGAAGTGTTTGATTTAGGGCAACCTGCCAGTCCAATACACGTTCTCCCGACCCTCAGAGAGGGGGGGGGCGTCCTGCAATAAAGAAATTCTCTCCAGTAAAAGAATGTTGACCGTCCAAGAATGTTGACCGTCCGAGAGAGAGAGAGAGAGAGAGAGAGAGAGCGAGAGCGAGAGCGAGAGCAAGAGCGAGAGCGAGAGCGAGAGCGAGAGCGAGAGCAAGAGCGAGAGCGAGAGCGAGAGTAAGAGCGAGAGTGAGAGAAAGAGCGAGAGTAAGAGCGAGAAAGAAAGAGCGAGAGAGAGCGAGAAAGAAAGAGCGAGAAAGAAAGAGCGAGAGAGAGCGAGAAAGAAAGAGCGAGAGAGAGCGAGAAAGAAAGAGCGAGAGAGAGAGCGAGAAAGAAAGAGCGAGCGAGAAAGAAAGAGCGAGAGAGAAAGCGTAAGAGAGCGAGAGAGAAATCGTAAGAGAGCGAGAGAGAAAGCGTAAGAGAGCGAGAGAGAAAGCGTGTAAGAGAGCGAGAGAGAAAGCGTGTAAGAGAGCGAGAGAGAAAGCGCGTAAGAGAGCGAGAGAGAAAGCGCGTAAGAGAGCGAGAGAGAAAGCGCGTAAGAGAGCGAGAGAGAAAGCGCGTAAGAGAGCGAGAGAGAAAGCGCGTAAGAGAGCCAGAGAGAAAGCGCGTAAGAGAGCCAGAGAGAAAGCGCGTAAGAGAGCCAGAGGGAAAGCGCGTAAGAGAGCCAGAGGGAAAGCGCGTAAGAGAGCGAGAGGGAAAGCGCGTAAGAGAGCGAGAGGGAAAGCGCGTAAGAGAGCGAGAGGGAAAGCGCGTGAGAGAGCGAGAGGGAAAGCGCGAGAGAGAGCGAGAGGGAAAGCGCGAGAGAGAGCGAGAGGGAAAGCGCGAGAGAGAGCGAGAGGGAAAGCGCGAGAGAGAGCGAGAGGGAAAGCGCGAGAGAGAGCGAGAGGGAAAGCGCGAGAGAGAGCGAGAGGGAAAGCGCGAGAGAGCGAGAGCGAGAGAGCAAGAGAGCGAGAGAGTAAGAGCGAGAGAGTAAGAGAGCGAGAGAGCAAGAGAGCAAAAGAGAAGAAAGAGAGTGATATACAGAGAGAGAGATAGATAGATAGAGAGATATAGGGAAGGGACAGTCTGATATACAGAGAGATAGGGAATAGACAGATATACAGAGAGATAGGGAAGAGAGTCTGATAGAATGAGACAGAGATAGGGAGATAGTCTCTTCTCTTAATATCAGAATGGGCCTCATTCTATTACATAAGAGAATTGCATGCACAGCTATTTCATAATATAAACGGTTTATCAGAATTGTCCCTTCTACGAGTGTGATGACATTTAAAACCTAAGGGACAATTCTGATAATCTGTATATATTATGAAATAGCTGTGAATGCAATTCCCTTAAGTAAAAGAATTGTCTCTAGGTCATTTTCTTTCGTTTGTTTAGCAAAAAGAATAGAAAAGAGATTAAAAATAGAAAATAGTCTATAAGTGTGATAAATAAAATATGAGATTTTATTTTTATGGCAAATTGCCCAAAGCTACTTTAAGTATATGCCATCAATGTCTCAAATGGGAAACCCTCTTTAAATATCTGATCGGTTGGTAGTATAGCAAAAACTCAGAGCAGTTCATTAAAGGGGTATTCCCAAAATCTTAAGTTATCATCTACCCACAGGACATCAATTTATGATTGCTAGGAGCCCCACCACAAGGACTCCCATTGTTTGTGAGAACATGGGTCCCCAACCCCCAGATCCTCCTCACTGCTCGACCACAGTGAGGAGGACATTGAATAAAGCGGCGTTTGAGCATGCGTGCTGCCGCTCTATTTAAAGTGTATGGGAATGACAAACAGCTGAGTACAGCAATCGGCTGTTTTTGTCATTCTTATAGACAGTGAATGGAGCATGCTCGACCGCAGCTCCAGTCAAGCTCCTCCTCACTGCGGGAAATGCAGTAAGTAGATGGGTGTTTAGGACCCCCATTCTCACGAGCGGTGGGGGTCCCAAGAATAGGAAAATGATCACCTGTCCTGTGGATAGGTAATAACTTATGATTTTGGGAATACCCCTTTAAGCCTTTCCCTGACGCCAAGAGTCTAATACAATGCAGTACATACGAGTCACCTCACTCCTTGATTATATATATATATATATATATATATATATATATATATATATATATATATATATACACACACACACATCTGTATACATGTTTTGTGTCATTTTGTTGGAATGTGCTGTTCAAATTTTTTTTTTATGTGATCCATATATGTGGGGTTGGTGACTGCCTCCATTTTTTGATCTTGTACTCCTCTCATTCTGCCCTGGGTGATTTTAATAATTTTAATACTGGTACCTACCACCCCCAGATATATATAGGCTTAGTCCCAGTTCTGGGTGCATGTGCAGCGTAGGTTCCCACCTATGGAGGACGCCTTGCCGTGGCAGGTGGGCAAACACAATTTGATCAAAATATGTACTAAGAACCTCCCTATTTGTAAGTAGATTTAGCAGGAATGCATATTTATTTATATTTAGCGGTTTAGGTGACATTGGTGTTCGCAGAGTGCGGTCGCCATTTTATTGTATGAATATATATATACATACAAAATCCAATACACAAGACAGCACTCCAAATTCAGTGAAAAAATTGGATCACTTTAATCACCACTAGGCAAGTGGTGATTAAAGTGATCCGATTTTTCTCACTGAATTTGGAGTGCTGTCATGTGTGTTGGATTTTGTTGGCTATTTGGGACACTGGTCGTGTGTATGAACAAGAACCCGAGCACCCGATACTGAAGGAACGGTGCTGCTTTTGTTTTGTATGTATGTATGTATATATATATATATATATATATATATATATATATATATATATATATATATATATATTTATTTTTTTATTTATTCGTTACACCTATGCAAAGATCTATATACAGTACATGTTATCAGTCGTATTCAGCGTTGTAAGGGAGACCCTGTGGGTGAAACTCACACATTGATGACCCATCCTAAGGAACTTGCCATTTACTTTTAAGCAAAACTATAATGAGCACAAAAAGACCTACCCACGGTCCCATTTGTACTTGGTTTAGAAGGAGACCCTCCCCAGGGATCAGAGTAGATTGCTGCTGGAGCCCAAGGGTCTGTTGCTTGCTTTGCTGCTATAGAAGGACTTGAAGACCAAGGGTCATTGCCCTGAGTGGCAACAGTAGTTGCAAAACCTAAAAATAAAAGTAAAAAATACAAAATAAACAATTATTATTTCATAACATCAAATCACTAAAATTAAATGTGAAACAAGTGGTTCGCGGCACAACATACAAATTTAAACTTACCTCCTGGATTCCACGGGTCAGACACAGATTTGGCATCAACCGAAGAAACTGCTGGAGTCCCTGCCCATGGGTCCCTTGGAGCACTGTTTGCCTGGACACCAGCCCCCCATGGGTCTGTACTTGCTCCTGTAGCAACTGGTGGCCCTCCCCAGGGATCAGACGTGGCTGACACTGTTGAAGTGTTCACTGCGCCAGACCAAGGGTCAGAGGAAGGTGCAGCTGTTGATCCCCATGGGTCTGATGCGGGTACAGCAGGAGCAGGTGTACCAAATACATCTGCTAAATCCATTAGGGAAGACTAATGGAAAACAAGTTGATAATGCACATGAGTAATATTAATTATATTGCATTATTGTACAAAACGCAGCTATCAATAACATGGCCTAACCATTGCTCAACTAAAGGTTTATTTACACAAAGCAATTATTATCCAGATGCAATGTAAATGAGTGAAATTATTAATGATTAAAATCTCATTCTTCACTGACCCAAATATACATATAGGTTCAACTTAGAAGTTAACAGAAGTCTTAGGGTATGTTCACAAAAGGCAGATTATCTGCAACAAATTCAACCCCTTGTCGCCAAGGGGAAGTATGGAGCACGCTCACAGGCTGGGCTTGCTCCATACTCAGTGGGTGACGGCTGTCATACAGCCGACACCTCACTCCAACGGGCGGAATCAAAGATCACTTTGACTCCGCCCGTTTAACACCTTAAATGCCGCGGTCAATAGCAACCGCCGCATTTAAATTGTTATGTTGTCACGGCAGCCTGGGGGCTTAATGAATGCCCCCAGTTCTGCCAACCTTGTACTCCTTTGAAGCCCCGCAGGGCTTCAAAGGAGACTGTCAGAATCACGATATACTGCAATACATTACATTGCAATACCTTAGTATTGCAGTAGATCATGCAAGCAATCCAACAATCGCTGGTTCAAGTCCCCTAGGTGGACAAATAAAAAAAAAGGTAAACACAGATTAGTTTTTCTTATGTTCCTAAAAAAAAAAAATTTTCAAAAAAACTTCCCTGTTGACATTTTTTTCCCCTAAATCAATGTTCATTTTAATTTTTTTTTAAAAGTTAACATAACAGGCATCGCAGCGTCCGTAAAAGTCCTAACTATTATAATATAGTGCTTTTTAAACCGCTCGGTGAACGCTGCAAAAAAAATATTATATATAAAACGTGCAAATTGCTGTTTTTTGGTCACCTTAGTTCTCCCAAAAAATGAAATAAAAAGTGATCAAAAATTTGCATAAGCTCCAAAATGGTATCGGTGAAAATAGCTTGCTACGCAAAAATTAAGCCCTCTCATCGCTAAATTGATGGAAAAATAATAAAGTTCTAAGAAAATTGCGACACAAAACATAAAATTTTTTTAGCAAATAGTTTTTATTTTCTAAAAGTGGTAAAACATAAAACAAAAACATATAAGTTTGGTATCGCCATAATCGTATCAACCTGTAGAATAAGGTGCACATGTAGTTTTTACCACCTGATTGTCGCCGTAAAAACAAAACCCCCCAAAAAATGGAATAATCGCTGTTTTGTTCCCATAGTTCCCCACACAAATAACTTTTCTTCAGCTACCCAGTACATTATGCAGTACAATAAATGGAGCTATGACAAACTAGAACTCGTCCCGCAAAAAACAAGCCCACATACGGCTAGGTCAACGAAAAAAGAAACAGGTTATAGCTTTTGGCAGGCAGAGAGGAAAAAACGAAACTGAAAAAAAATTCTAATTGGCCGTGTCTCCAAGGGGATAGCTGCAAAAATCCCTAGCGTAATACAGATTTGAAAAAAAACTCATCCAAAAGCGGAGGAAAAAATCTGCTGAGCAAACATTTCTAAATTGAACTGCGGTGCCAGATTCTTAATTCACAGCATGTCAAGTTGAATGGGAAAGTAAAAACTGCAATAAATACCAAATGTTGCTATTTTTGCGGTGGAAAAGATCCGCCACAAGAATTAGTCTGGGAAAAAAAAATATATTCTTGTTTATATTTAGTAAAAAGTCTACTTATACACCTGGCGTTGTCATAGCGACGGCTCCTTGTTCCCTCGGCTTTCCTCCGTGCAGCCCGGCCTCCCCTCCCCGACATATCCCCGGTGACTGCTGTAGCCAATCACAGGTTGTAGCGGTCAAATGTACTGCAGCATCATCACAGGAGGCCAGGCTGCACGGAGACCAGAGAGAGAGACGCATAACTATGGCAACGCCAGCAAAGGCAAGTATTGGCTTTTTTTTCTCTACCGCTCTGCTTTCCGTAGCCGTGATTCTGGACGAAAATCTTCACAATAATTTTATGTGGTCTTTCAGCCAGAATTCCCTGCGGGTTCTAGGTCGAATATGCGGTGTACTTTTACACAGCATATCGGACCTGTGGGAACATACCCTTAAAGGTTTTGCTTGGCTCTTTCCGTAACTACCATAAACTACACTGGAGAGAGCCACACACGCCAGGGACCAACGTTCTTTCTATAAAGGGAGGAGTCCCAGAGCAGGGACTTCCACATATTAACATTTATAGCATATACTGTGGATATGCCATAATGGTATAATATGAGAGTCATTAAAGAAGACCTCCAGTGGAAATACAACTTTCCATCTCTGCATTCCCCACCTGGCTGTGAAACACACCCTACACTTCTTTAATGTATATTGCCTGGTCTGTGCTTTAAAAAAGCCTCCATCTTGACTCTTAGATTTCCCCAGCTTTCTCTCCCTCTCTGCTATGAATCCCATGATGCTTCAGCACAGCAGCACATGATCAGCTGAAGACCAGACCATTTCTGCATGCTGGGGGACACTGATGATCACTCTTTATATTCTCCTAAATAAGCTGAGAAACCATAAGTATCGCTCACTACAAAAAAGAAAAAGAAGTCTGTGTCCAGCCCCAGCCTTACGGTTTTATATAAATGCTTAGTCATTGTAGGAGGCCTTATTCACAGACGCGTGTCAAATCGGCCATGAAAAATTTGTATCCGCCCAAGACCCCCTCATAGACTTGAGTCTATTGAGGAATTTGTGAAAATGGTCAACAATAGGTAAAGTCCTTTTTTTTTTTTTTTTTACAAACTGTACACGTGGTCCGTTAAACGCTTCCGTGGATAGCCCCATAGAAAAACTGATTTTTATGCAGCCAAGATGGCTGTTAAGAAAACACACGCCCAAGTAAAGAGTGATGTCGCTTTCTTTTATATTTTAGGCTTCAACGCTCACTTATTTATTTGTTTGCGATCAGTGAATGAGTACACTCTCGTTTACATTCACAGGCTATGAAGGATATGTTCGCACCTGCGTTGGGTTATTCCATTGTTCTGCTCCATCAGAGAAGCAGAAAAAGGGAATTACGGACGCAACGGTTCCGTTGCAAGACAGACACCACCGGCGGCCGACAGCACACATTGACTTTAATCGGTTCTGTCCGTTTTCCGTCAGGGTGTCCATAGTTGTACTGGAGACAGTAGCGCAGCATGCGGATCTTCGACAGAGGCCCTTAACGGAGCCTCCAACGCAGATGTGAAGGCCTGTTGAGAAGTGGAAACATTTGTATCCAGTCCGGGCAATGCTCAACGTGCTGGACTGCAGAATTATACATTGTATCTTTTTCTCTGGGAGAATTTCCTACACTGCGTACAATTGTATCCCTTTCTCAGCTGAGGGCAGGACTAGCTATGTAAAAGTTTGAAGCCTGTGAATGTAAAGAGTGTTCTCATTCACTGACTGCAAACTAAAATCCTGAAAATAGTGTGGAACTAAAGCACAAAGTAGATTAGAAAGTGGCATTATGATTAACCTAGAAAGCGGAAAACATGTTGCCAACGAGATAACTTCACCTCTTCCTGCTTAGATGGGGCTTCCTTCCTGCTTTCTTCAATGGCCATTTGAAGTCTGAGGTCATCTCCTCTCTTGATCCGCTCCTCCTAATCAGAAATCGAATTATCAATATCTGGAAATAATTTACAGACTAAATGACAAGAACAAGGATAACATTGTGAATGAAACAATGACATTATAATTAGTTGGTTATGACAATACGAATATGTATTTGTATCATAATGTTCTTGAGAAACTAGAGATTGCAGCAATCCTACATATAGAAATGATTCAGAACTGAAACATTGGGATTTTCTGACACAAAACCATATTTAAAATGCAAGAGTCAAACAGCCAGAGATCAGAAAGTTTCAGTACAAAAACCAAAACTTTAGTCTTCTGCACTGGATTTGTAAATAATCAGGTTGGATAGGCTGGATCCACCAGCGTGGGTTCCGTGGTTAACCTAGCAGCTATCCGCTTTAGGATGTCTTAGTTAGATATCCCCTATGATAGGTAATTTAGCCTAAAGGGAGTGTGTGGTACTCGAGGGCCAAATCCACACACAGCGTATTGAGGATTTTCGTACAAAACGAAAAATCAAACACTGCATCTGTGTGAGTTCGAGGGCATGCTGCAAATTTCTCGAGGATTTCTTCTAGATTTGAAATGGATTTAAAGGAGATTATTGTTTATAGTGAAATCCAGCCCCAAAATGATGATTAATATAATCATCTAATTGCCAAATCACCAGATATTCCAGAAATAATGTTAGAGCACCATCTGCGGTTTCTATTCAATAGCCTTACTGTTCCCACCTCCGTAAACGTGCTGGCGTGGGTACACATGCTCAGTCTTGCCTCTCTCTCTGCCTCACTGGGTATGCAGAGGAATCCCTGGTGTGGTGAGCGGGCTGCCTCTGAAGGTGCAGCATCTTCCCTGCTTGTCAAAAAAGATGTCTTTGACAAGTAGGGAAGACGCTGCAGCTTCATAGGCAGTTAGCTCACCACACCAGGATTCCCCCCACATACCCAGTGGGGCAGAGAGAGAAGACTAAGCATGTGTACCCACCCCGGCACAATTATCGAGGTGGACACAGAAAAGCTGTTCAGGACGACGCGGAAGACCCCAGTGGGAGGGGACGCACATTTGAGAGGCTCCGCCTGCATCGTACTAAATCCCCAGCCACTCTACTCCGACCAGGCGGACAGTGAGGAAACTCACTCAGCTGCACTCATCTTCAAATGTTCATGAGAAACATTTAGAGACCTCGGGAGAGTGATTAGACTAACCGGTTAGTCGGGGCCTACTGAGCAGGCAGAGTCCCCGTCCTAAATTTTGGAGCGGCCCTGACCGCGGCGCTTTATTATCCCGGCCTCGGGGAAAGGACTATCAGGGCAGGCAGCCCCGGGACAGGACCATTGACATTGGATCCCTATCACTCTGGGACTTACTCCTTTTGCCCCCCCTCCCGATAAGAGGTCCTTGTTTTTGCGGCCTGTACTGGCTTAGAACGCTGAGCCTTGTGGAGGGGTAGGATCCTCGACCAAAATTGACCTGCGGCTCGCCACCTCTTAATTACAGGTGCTTGGGACGAGCACCACAGGCTTACTGGCAACCAGTGACAGACTCCTGTTAGAGCAGTTTTCCCACATTCCAGCTGGGACCCTGGGCACTAGATAGGCAGACATTGTGTCTTTATTTGAAGTATTCCACAGAGGACTGGTAGTGTATATTATAATAAAATACATCTTGCTCTTGCTTCACAAGAAGTGCCTGAAAGTATCCTTTAGATTATCGAACTTCAGTATCAACTTGCATTGCTGCACTTGAGCTCTACAATATATACAGCTGAATGTATATTTTCATCAGACATACTGTATGGCGAGCAACTGGCGTTGTTGCTGCCATCTAGTGGATATTATCTGTTAATGCAACTGAATATCCCTCCTGACGCCCAGGACACTATACCACATCTTGAGATTACATCTCAATTTTTTCAGTCAAATTCTATCACGACTGCTGACAACATCGCTCTAAAAGTGGACACAATCCATCACCGTTCTGGCTCTCTGCTAGATCTTATCTCATTTACTTCTGATATACTGGTGTAATGACTTGAAATCGACAAAATAAGACAATGGCTGGCTGGTGATATAAAATATGTTTTTATCTAGTTGATAAATATCGCAATTGCATCAGTAGAAAATGGCCAAAATTGGTCAGCAGAAAACAGTGAAATAATAATTCTAAAAGTAGCAGTTTGGATATCTTTCTCAAAAAAGCTTACATTTATCAGAATCCCACCATTATGAGTTCACAACATGAAAAGTCAACACAACTTAAAAACATGGACATGACGGACGCTAAGAGAAGGCGACGTCTCAGATGAGAAGGGCCCACTGGCAGCACAGGGACTTCCTGTATCAAGATCCTTCATTAGCAAAACACTCACAAAAGCTTTTACACCCTCTGGTCACGGAGCTACAAAAGATAAAGCAGGATGTCCGCTAAATAGGACAAAGAGTAGAACAAGTGGAGACCGTTCAGACTCAAATCATTTCTCACACAGAAGCATCTTCCTCTATGTTCGTGACGTGTCAAGACCACGTGAACAAAATGATTGACTGGATGGAAGGTCAGGATAATAGGGGCAGGCACAACAATTTGTGAATTAAAGGCGCCCCTAAATCCTTGCCACCTGAATCCCCCCACATCTCAGTTATGCAACTCTTCACACAGATACTCAGCCAATTACACAGGTGAAATACCATTGAAAGAGCTCCTAAATCAAGACCTAAACCACAAGAAGCTCCTAGAGATATTATTTGCCGTTTGTTTAGCTCAAAAACCAGAGATGATATTCTGTAAGCGGCCAGGGGTCAAGAGACGATTTCCTGGGAAGGAGCCAATATACACATTTTTCAGGACTTCTCAAATATTACGCTGTCCAAGAGATGTCTCCTCAAACCACTTAGATCCTACATGCCTTCCATCTACTACCCATCCCACTCCATGGGAATTGGCAAGCCAAGGGAAAACAACCAAAGCTCGTAGACGTGCGGGCAAAATCACTCCGAAGAAACGCAACGTAGAACCAGACTGATCTGAACAGGAACACGTGAGAAAATGCTTGGAACTCTAATGTTATTTCATGCTTTGTTTCTCACTCATTCTTGAATATAGGGACTGTTTTTGCCTTACAGATTGCATACACTCTCGTCGTTTTTGGATGTCCTTACTTAAATACTAATTCCCTTTGACTCATCTCACGAAGTAAACTTTAGTGTTTGCATAACCTGTTTTCTGCATCACCTTTAGAATGTATACCCGCTCTCTATACGTTGGTACTGTATGTTAAATGTTTTGGACTTTCACCAAGACTGTGCACCTCTCCTTGGGACAACCTATACATAAGAATTAAGGTGCGTTTAAGAATTTATTGCACTATACGATAAGTCTTCATTCATAGGGAATGTAAATAGTTTTACTAAGAGGGAAGATCTGTTTCCTCCTATGGTCAGGGTATACAGAATTCCTTTTTTGACCTTACAGTTGTTGCATTTACTCTATATTTAGGAACTGCTGTTACACCAGTGTACACTTTTATGATGTACATCATCACACCTTTTCTCAGGTTTCTATGGCTTGAAGCCATGTTTTTGTATATTTGTTACTTCCTATATAGGAAAAAAAGGTGTCCTCTTTATGGCATACATGACCTACAAAGATGATTTTACACACAGCTACACAATCGTATGTGGTTTCACAGCAACTCCATGCTACACCCTCTTAGAAGTGGCTAAACCAGACATCCATTCTTACTTTCGCCATGACACACAACGTTATAAAAGGTTACATCCTACTACATTAAAGGTGTTAATGAACCAAAAACATGTAGCCAAATTCTGTCTCTTCTACATAAATTCAGTTCTCCAAGAAACACATTTCAAGCTGAACCATATTCCGGACCTTTCTAAGGTCCAAATACCCCAAATAGTTTCACAGTGCAAATCCTTCATCAGCCTCAAAAGGGGTGAGCATAGCGTTCAAAGCAACTGTTCCATTTGTTCACCCACGATCACATTCTAATTTAGAATGGAGATTCTTATTTATTAAAGGGCCATAGCGGGCTCAATGGTTTCAATAGCCAAAATATATGCTCCTAACCACCAGCAGGTTGACTGGTTGTTAAAAACCTTGGACAGATTTTGCAGAGGGTGTCTTGTTGTTGGTGGTGGTGGTGGAGGGGATTTCAACTTGGTGTTTGACCCGTTGCTAGATATATCTACTCAAAAGATCCTATATAACCTATGCACTTTGAGGAAATTTAAAACCTACCTCCACCAGCTTGATCTAATCGATATCTGACATTTGAAACACCCTCAGGACATGGACTACTCCTATTCACAAATCCATAATTCGCACCATAGATTAGACTATGTATTAGTGTCGGGTAGGGCTCTATCTAGTGTACAGTTGTCAGGCATAGACTAAATCGCCTTATCTGATCACACCCGTTACGGTGTCCGTAGATCTCGTTAATATCCCACATAGGTCTTGGACATGGACGCTCAATGAGACTGTTGGATGACCTGCAACCCGGTAACGTTTCTGTGGTTCTTACAGCAGAGCAAGCGTAATATCGTGAGATCACTCTGTAAATGACAGGTTACAGCGAGATTACGCTTGCTCTGTTGTAAATCCCACACAAACATTAGCGAAGTGTCGGGATTGTGAATAGACATCCCGTCCTGGCTGGAAGGAATGTCTATTCACTGTCTAAACACTTCAGTAACGTTAATGTGTCAGTATAAGACAGCACATAGTGATCTAGCAGGCTCTCTATGCGCGGAGTAAATGAATGGAGAGAAGTGTATGACGCAGATTGGTCACCGATTGGTCAGCGTCATACACTCCCCTGTACAATGCCCACTTGGACTAAAGTAAAAACAAGCCCAGTTGGGCATTAAGAAAGTAATTAGCATAAAGCTTAAATCGCTCCCAACATGGTGACAATAAATCGTTTTTCTAAATAAAAAGCACCTACATTATAGCGCCCATTTCCTTATGTAGGAGATAGGGCACTTATAATGTGGTGACAGAGCCTCTTTAACCAACCTCTCAAACCTAGCCCCACTAATAGAACTATTTTCGTTTTCCAGAATTATTTAGATTCCCTGACTCCATCCAGGTCGATTTCTTCACTGGCTTCCTTGCAGCCGTTATCTTATTTCATTAATACTAAGGGCCCTCCTCCAGTGTTTTGGGAAAAATTTACTGAGCACAACATATTTGAAGCGTTCAAGGACAATGATTCACTGGAGTTAACTGTATTACCAACGTGTCAGGGTTTGCCTGGTTCCTCTTTTCTGCACACTATTCACTTTCAAAAAGTTTGCACTATGTTTCAACAAAAGTTCACAACAGTCCAGGATCCCTCCTGGCTTGAAAAGTATATCTTGCTCCATAACCAAACAAAAGGGTTACTATAAACTATACTCAGGACTACTCCTGAACAGAGGAGATCACACTAGACTAAACTTTGTCCTTGCCTAGGAGAAAGAACTTGATCAGACTTTTACTAAAGATGAAATCTCCCACCTTCTAAGTAACTCTCACAGCTTCTCAAGATGTGTACAGGTGCAAGAGAACTCTTATAAAACATAGTGACCAGACGGTGTAGGATTCCAGAGTTCTTACAAAAAATTTGCCCCACAGCGTCGAATAGATGCTGGAGAGGCAACACACAGAGGTTCTCTCTCTCATCTATGGTGGTCCTTGTCCCCATATACAACCCTTTTGAATCTGATTGTAGATTGATTGTCAAATAGATTAGATGGACACCTTCTTTGATCTTATTATGGCTGCCTTCGGATGCTTTCACACCGAAAAAAAATAAAATTACTTGCTCACGCCTAACTGCCGCAAAAATGCTCATACCCTTACATTGGAGATCAGAGCAAACCCCTTCCATCACCGAATGGATTGCCAAAATTGAAATGTGTAGAATGAAGGAACTATCAAGTTGCGAATTAGATAGACATGAGAAATTCCGGGATACATGGAAACCCTGGAAACTTGCTCGCCCAGAACTAGTAAAACAAGCGTCCAGGTACATATAGATCCTTACAGTTAAAATGATATGCTTTCCCACTATTAATAAAATACTGATGTTCTCCAAAGCACTAGGTTGGCTGCTATGGTTTTAGTCCTTTATTGTCATATTTTACAACTTAAATAAATTACCCGTCACTTCCCTACCACGTAGGCATACCTCACTCATACATGTAGATCTCTAGGTATACTTTACGAAGAAGGGGACACTTGTATGTAGTTCTTATTTTAGTGTTACACTTTTATGTGAGGTGGAAATTACGGAAGACTTTATACTATTCTGCATAATGTCGTCTCTGGCTGATAAGTACCGTATATTTTCTTATTGTTAAAGCCATTTTGGTACGACCATGTACGAATGCAGAAATGTTTCTTTTCACAAGTGTTTTTAAAAAAAAAAAAAAGAAAGGCTGTTAAATAGAAACAGCAGGTGGCGCTATGGTAACATTATTTCTGGTAAGACATTTTTGTGTAAATAAAGATTGTTCATAACTTGGTGCTGGATTTAGCTATAAACAATATTCTTTATGGGACAATCCCTCTAACATATTTAAAAAACAATCAATGCGTATTTCAGGACATTTTTGCAGCAGGAACATCTGCTTTGTATGAACCTCTATGGCCTGTGCTTAGAAGGGTTCATGGTCATGTTGACAGCATCTTTGAATCAAAGCAGGCAATTTTCAATAAAATATGGACATTTAATATCTATTATTTTACATGTTATAATGAAAAAAAAAAAATTGCCATAAATGACTGGTAGGTCATTCTTTCGGAAGTACAGGGCAACCCGGATACCCATATGGCAATGCACATTGAACGCATTTTGCAGTGGCTACATGGAGAGGTGGTCATGCTTGTGCATGGCTCTCTCCACTGTAGTCTTTTGCAGTCAAGAATAAAGCAAAAAAAGGGCAAAAAACGCAGCGAAATACACTTTCTCTGCCTCCCATTGATGTCACAAGAAAGGAAAACTGCAGAAAATGGTTCTGTGTCAGAATTCATATTTCATTGTGTATTTAAAGAACACTGCAGGCTAAACTGGAAATTGAGCTTTATTTGGAGGGTTCCCTTTTAGTCTTACCCGGTTGTTAGAGATTTGCCTGCATGAGTGCTTTCCATGTAATGGTGAAAAAAGGGTGATTGACAAGGTTACATACCACGCAGCCCTGTTACCTGTAGAACATATGTACTCTTCTACATAGAGGACAGCACATAATATGGTGCTATTAACCTTGCAAACAGAGATGGATCGATAGTCATGAAGGCAGATCTTAAAAATGGGCGACTTATGTGGCGGGATCAACATTGAGCACAACTGAATTTTCAATTTCGCCCAGTGTTAAAGGACGTAACAAATGAATACACCTAGTAAGATTGCTGCATTAACAGGTACAATGAGTAGAGATGAAGTGTAACAATCGGAATACTCTGGAGGAACGGACACTTAAAAGTGCCTATAGTAGTGTTCAACGTTATTACTGAAGGAAATGACAAAAAAGCTCAAATAAAATGACAGGGAAAAAGGACAGATGAAGCAACTTAGTCTCCATGCACACGGCCGTAATTTTGGTCTATACTTGCGGATTAAAGTACGGACCCATTCATTTTTTATTGCTTATGGACACTTCCCCGTATATTTACGAGATGATGTCTGGGCCGTAGAAAGGCTCCGCAAAAAATAGGACATGTGCTATTTTTTGATTTTACGGACCATGCTCCTATATTTTATAATGGAAGCACGGCGCGCAGACGCGGGTGACTGTCCACGGCCATCCGTAGCCGTAATCACAAACCGGGATTACGGTTACGGCCGTATGCAGTGGGCCTTAAACTGTACATTTCTTACATGAACACAGAGCAATGTGCAACCATTTTCTTAAATACATTTAAAGATTGTGATTTTCCTGTGAACACTACAGGCTTTTTAGTTTGATAATAAATAGTACATAGAATAAACTAAATGCTCATTGCTTTGTGGAAGGACAGATAGAATGATATAAACAATAACGCATGCCAAAAAGCTGGAAGGGTAATGGCAGGTGTCATCTGCTTGTTAACAAGCATAAAAATATGTCTTTAAAATGTTCTCTAAGGCTGGGTTCACACGAGCATGTTACGTCTGTAATGGACGGAACGTATTTCGGCCGCAAGTCCCGGACCGAACACAGTGCAGGGAGCCGGGCTCCTAGCATCATAGTTATGTACGATGCTAGGAGTCCCTGCCTCTCCGTGGAACTACTGTCCCGTACTGAAAACACGATTACAGTACGGGACAGTTGTCCTGCAGCGAGGCAGGGACTCCTAGCATCGTACATAACTATGATGCTAGGACGCCGGTCCCTGCAGTGTGTTCGGTCCAGGACTTGCGGCCGAAAAACGTTCCGTCCATTACGGACGTAACATGCTCGTGTGAACCCAGATTTAGTGTCAAGTTCAGCGGACTGAGGCAGTCACGATCATGCACATCATTTACCACAAACACCTGAAGATTCCTTTTACTAGAAAAGAGCACTTCAAGAACCAGTGCAGGAAACCTTGCTTAAACTGAATATCCAAACAGCACAAATAATTACTTTCTGAGCAAAAAAATGAATAGATTTCTAATAGATATATATATTATATTAGAGATCTCCTAATGGAAGCCGCCCTTTAACACGTCAGTCTTCTTACCTGCCCAATTTAAGAACTGCATTGTGGTAGAATATACATGGACATACTTACCTTTTAATACCAGTTCTTCCAGAATTAAGAAACCAAAAATTTAAAAGCACAATTTTAAGATTACTTCAGAAAATCAATCACTTAAATTCAGGTTTGAATTGAATTTGACATTGTAAATGGAGAAGAATGAACTTAAGGAATATCAGTTAGTGACCCAGTAATACTACTGTAAATCAGGCATGCAGTTATGTTAGTTTTGTGAATAGACCAGTGTAAAGAACCTAACTTCCAACTACAGAACGACAATAGAACTCCGACTAAAACACATAATGAACAAGTGTAGCTCCGGTAACTTAGAACGCCAGCTATCCGGCCTGAAGTTTAGTACTAACTTTGGGGGACACTGGGAGGACCGCTTCCTTGCGAAGACCAACTCGAATGCGGAAACTATCTGCCCAGGAGCCTTGAAGGTTCGGATTCAGCGTCTGACAGTTGCCTTAGCAAGTGCACCAACCTGTAATGCCTCCTGATAGCAGTTCTAAACTTTAGGCAGAAGAGCTGACATCCTAAGACTCTGGACTATACTTGATATGGGACAGGAGAAAGTGAATTCTGAGCAGAGGGAATCAGAGACCGGGTAATGGCCCAAGAACGTAGCCTAAACGTGTAATAGGGAAATTAAAGGGGTTGTCCAAGATCAGAAAAAGGGTCTGCTTTTTATTTTTCCACGAAACAGCACCACTCTTGTCAATAGGCTGTGCCTGGTATTGTACGTCATCTCTATGCAAGTGAATGCGGCTAGGCTGCAGTACCTTACACATCCCTTGAACAAGCATGGCGCTATATGTGTGGACTAATAAATAACACGGTCACAGAAAAAATAAAAATAAAAAATATTTTAGAATTCAGATTTACAACTACACACCCAGTAAGGAATATGTCAAGTGAGGTAACAATATGGTTTGCTCAAGAGCAGGCCTTGTTCTCCAACCAATCGGTTGGCTGGGAATATATACACATTTGGAAGGTGTTGTAAGCCAGTAAAAGATACTGACTGATCTCTTCTCCAGTTCTCTCAATCCAAGCAAGTGACAAGCAGAAGGAAGAAGAAAGGGTTAGTAGACATTAGTTGCACTGCACCTCCACCCTCTATTTCTTAAATAGCAGAAGAAAAAGCAGCAGGAGTCTTGGAAGGGACTGGTTAATTATTAAAGAAGCTAATGTCATTTGGTTTTGGTACAAAAACTTGTGAGCTCTACCTTGTCATGTTCCTCTTTGCTCAAGCTAAGTGCAAGCTGAATCTGCAATTCCTCTTCGGACACAGGAGGGGGCTGGGAAAGAAAAACAAAATAAAAGCACACGACACCAGCAAGGGGAGAGGAAAAAAAAAAAAAAAAAAAAAAAGAGTAAAAAACACAACGGAATGAAAGCAGATGAAGACAGGTGAGATAAAAGACCACGTACTGACGTATATACCACAGCTTCAGAACTGCAAGTCAATAGCACAAGGTGCCGGACTTCATAAAACAATGGTAGCCATTTATTTTGACTTAAGTTTTGTACAATGCAGAAAAAATTATTAAATGAAGCCGAGTATATTGTGTCACAAAACTAAAAGGAACTAAATAAAATGTATAGATGTTTAAACTTACAAACGAACAATAAAACAAAACCAGCAAAATAGGCACATGCTGTAATGGTAGACACGGAGAAAAGGAAAAGTTAAAAATGAAACTAGGGAAGGGAGAAATCGGTTCTTGTGTCAGGTCCAGAACAGGAATTGTAAATGACGGTCCTATCTCTGGGCATAACCACTACCTATAACTTCCAGCTATTGGTGGCTGCAGCCACAGTGGAGCACAGGACAAAATCACAACTGGGTTTTTTATGGACAACCCTTGAGACTCTGACCTTCAACTGAAGCTGCTGTATGGTAGAAAACCTTCTCATAGAAGAAATATGGATTTAACAAAAAGGAATACTTCAGCTCTGGTTTCTTCAATGACGTAAATGAAGCTTCACAAGAACAAAGAGACTTCTTCTAATACACGAGTTTCTTCTTGTTATTTGGAGACGTAACGTAGATGCACTTGGCGTGAGCCAGGACATGTGTGCAGTTCGGAATATCCCCTGTTCTTTTTGCTAATGTAGTCCAAAATATTTTTATAACAGAGTTTTTTCAGAACCTCAAATGAATATATAAAAGCAAGCTCCACAGTATGAAAAAGCAGAGTTTACCATGGTCATTAATAAAGTCCTATAGAGGGTTTCGTACCAATTTATAAGAGTATTTACACCTTTGTAAGGATTTGGTTTTTAAATTAAAATCAATGTCATGTGTTTTTAAGCAATTTTCAAATTGACAAAAGGATTTTAATTTTTATGATACAGCTTCTATGTATACTGTAAGCTGCATTGTTCTCGCTCAGCCGAATCAGTCAGTTCAGCTGAACCGACGGCTGTCTGACACACAGGATTGAGCGAATATAGATCACATGAACTTAGATAATACATAGTTACATAGTTAGTACGGTTGAAAAAAAGACACATGTCCATCAAGTTCAACCAAGGGATGGGAAAGGGAAGTAAAAAATTTCTACACATAGGAGCTAATATTTTTTTATTCTTGGAAATTATCTAAGCCTTTTGTAAAGCCATCTACTGTCCCTGCTGTGACCAGCTCCTGCGGTAGGCTATTCCATAGATTCACAGTTCTCACAGTAAAGAAGGCTTGTCGCCTCTGCAGGTTGAATATTTCTTTTTCCACATGGAGGGAGTGCCCCCTTGTTTTTTGAGGGGGTTTTACATGGAACAGGATTTCACCATATTTTTTGTATGTGCCATTAATATATTTATATAAATTAATCATGTCCCCCCTTAGTAGTCTTTTTTCAAGGCTAAATAGGTTTAATTCTTTTAATCTTTCCTCATAACTTAGATTCTCTGGGCCCCTTATTAGCTTCGTTGGTCTTCTTTGTATTTTTTCCAACTCCAGGGCATCCTTTCTATGAACTGGTGCCCAGAACTGAACTGCATATTCTAGATGAGGCCTCACTAATGCTTTGTAAAGTGGTAATATTACATCTCTGTCCCGCGAGTCCATGCCTCTTTTAATACACGACAATATCCTGCTGGCCCTTGAAGCAGCTGATTGACACTGCTTGCTGTTATTTAGTTTATGATTAACAAGTACACCCAGATCCTTCTCAACAAGTGAATCCACCAGTGTAGCTCCCCCTAGGACATATGATGCATGCAAATTGTTGGTACCCAGATGAATAACTTTACATTTATCTACATTAAACTTCATTTGCCAACTGGACGCCCAAACACTTTGTTTAAATCCGCTTGCAAGCCACGAACATCTTCCATAGACTGAACTATATTACATAGCTTGGTGTCATCTGTAAAAATAGAAATAGTGCTATTAATTCCATCCTCTATATCATTAATAAATAAGTTGAATAATAGTGGTCCCAGCACTGAACCCTGGGGTACACCACTTATAACTGGGGACCATTCAGAGTAGGAATCATTGACCACAACTCTCTGGATACGGTCCTTGAGACAATTCTCAATCCAATTACAAACTATACTATCTAAACCTATAGTCCTTAATTTACCCATTAGACATCTATGAGGGACAGTGTCAAATGCCTTTGCAAAGTCCAAAAACACTATATCCACAGCGGCCCCTCTGTCTAGGCTTCTGCTCACCTCTTCAAAAAACAAAATCAGGTTAGTTTGACAATTTCTGTCCTTCGTAAAACCGTGCTGGCTGTCACTTATACAATTTTTTGTCACATAATCCTGTATATAGTCCCTCAAACATTTTCCCACGATGGATGTTAAGCTTACTAGTCTATAATTACCCGGGGAAGACCTAGAGCCCTTTTTGACAATAGGCACAACATTTGCCCTGCACCAGTCCCTTGGTACTATACCAGTCACTAGAGAATCTCTGAATATTGTGATGAGGGGGACTGAAATAACTGAACTAAGCTCTTTAAGAACTCTAGGGTGTAACCCATCTGGTGCCGGGGTCTTGTGTACATTTATTTTATTTTATTTAGCTTGGACCATATCTACATTCATCCAATTCAGTATATCAACTGATATATTAACAGCACTGGCACGACTATATCAGCTGCTCTTTCTTCTGTTGTATATACAGAGCTGAAGAACCCATTTAGCAACTCTGCCTTCTCTTGATCCCCTGTTACCAACTTCCCATTACCACTATCTAAGGGTCCTACATGTTCAGACCTTGGCTTTTTTGCATTTACATACTTGAAGAAATTTTGGGGATTTGTTTTACTATCCATGGCCACCTGCCTTTCGTTTTATATTTTTGCTAATTTGATTACATTTTTACAGATTTTATTACGCTCTTTATAATTTAGAAAGCCTCAGATTTGTATTTTTCAAATGCACTTTTTTTTTTGTTATGTATTGCCCTTTTTACAGAAGGTGTAAGCCATGTGGGGTTTAATTTTAGTCGTTTATACTTGTTACCTATAGGAATAAATCTTGCACTATAATTACCCAAAGTAGATTTGAAAATCTCCCACTTATCATTTGTACCATTAGTTGACATTAGTTCTTCCCAGTCTATTTGCTAAATTGCAGCCCTCATCCTGGGGAAATTGTCCTTTTTAACATTAAAGGCATGGTGTCGCCCCAAAAACATGTTTTTTTTTTAAAATTTAAACATTTAGTGTGTGGGTGATTAAACATTGTTCAAATTTTTTTTATTTTTTTCGCGAGTCAGGAAATATTATAAATTTTTTCAAATTTATAATACTACCCATTTTTGGTCACTAGATGGAGCTGTTTGGAGCTAGTTCCCAAAATTGCAGCATTGCAACATTGGGTTAAAAGCTCTCGCTCTAGTGAGCTCTCAGCATCCCCCCCTCCTTTATCCTGGCTAGTGCCGGGATAAACGAGGGGTTGGAAAGGTTTAACCTCCTACACTGTGTGTCGCCATTTTTTGAGGTAACCCACAGTGTAGTAGGTTTACATACAGTAGTAAACACACACAAACACTAACATACATTGAAATCGCTTACCTGCTCCTGCCGCCGCGGCTCCCTCCGGCCCGTCCGCTCCCTTTGCTGCCGCTGTTCCATGTGCACTTGTCCGGAAGCCGCGACCGGAAGTAGTAATATTACTGTCCAGCCGCGACTTCCGGTCCACAGGAAAATGGCGCCGGACGGCGCCAATTTCGAATAGGACTGTGTGGGAGCGGCGCATGCGCAGTTCCCACACAGACGCCGTACACGGCAGTCAATGGGACGGGAGCCGTTCGCAGTCCCTATGGGACTGTGGCTGCCGTATTCCATGTCTGTGTGTGTCGTTAATCGACACACACAGAAATGGAACAAAAAATGGCAGCCCCCATAGGGAAGAAAAAGTGTGAAAATAAGAAACAGTAAAACACAAACACACAAATGAAAATAAACGTTTATATGAAGGCACTAACATCTTTAACATATAAAAAAATTATTTGTGATGACACTGTTCCTTTAAGTGTTTTTGTCCTCCCAGCTTGTTTGTTTTTTACATAGTTACATAGTTGATAAGGTTGAAAAAAGACAAAGGTCCATCAAGTCCAACCTATAATCCTACCGTGCTAACCAAAGGAATGGAAAGTCACCATGAGGTTGATGCCAATTGCCTCATTAGGGTAAAAATTCCTCCCAGTCACTAAATATGGAAAATGTAGAATAAACCCCTGGATCAACGTCCCATCTCCAGAATCTAGTACTCATAACCTGTAATAATATATTTTTCAAAAAGGCATCAAAGCCCTTCTTGAACTTGTTCAAAGAATCAACCATCACAACATCCTGTGGCAGAGAGTTCCATAGACTCACTGCTCTCATAGTAAAGAATCCCAGTCTGTGACAGTGGTGAAACCTTTTCTCCTCTAGACGTAGAGGATGTCCCCTTGTCCTTGTTACAGGCCGAGGCGTAAAAAGGTCATTAGAAAGATCTATGTACTGTCCAACTATATATTTGTACATTGTAATTTGATCGCCCCTAAGCCGTCTTTTTTTTCTAAACTGAATAGCCCGAACTTTGAAAACCTTTCTGGTACTGGAATCCACCCATTCCCTTAATTACTTTGGTCGCGCTTCTTTGCACCCGTTCTAGTTCAGCCATGTCCTTCTTATGCACAGGTGCCCAAAATTGTACACAATATTCCATGTGTTGTCTGACTAGTGATTTGTATACAGGCAAACCGATGTTCTTGTCACGAGCATCAATGCCTCCTTTGATGCATCCCATGATTTTATTTGCCTTGGCAGCAGCTGTCTGGCACTCGCTGCTAAAGGTAAATGCACTGTCCACAAATATCCCCAAATCTCTTTCAGTAGTAGTTTTACCAAGTGTTTTACCATTTAATCCATAATTGTAAAATCTGTTTCCTCGGCCCAAGTGAATAACCTTACATTTATCCACATTAAATTTTATTTGCCATTTCTCTGCCCAAACCTCCAGCTTCCCCAAATCCCTCTGTAATATTACATTATCCTCCTCTGTGTTGACTACTTTACAGAGCTTATCTTCAAATACTGAAATTATACTCCGTAAACCCTCTACAGGGTCATTTATAAACATTAAAAAGAAGAGGACCCAATACTAACCCCTGTGGAATCCCACTGGTAACTGTGACCCACCCTAAGGATGTACCATTAATAACCACCGTCTGTTCTCTATCACTGAGCCAGTTGTTGACCCAATTACATATATTTTCCCCCAGTCCCTGCATTTTCATTTTATATGCCAACCTTTTATGCAGCACAGTATCAAACGTCTTTGAAAAGTCTAGATACACCACATCCACAGCCTTACCCTGGTCCAGTGTAGAACTTACCTCCTCATAGATGCTAATCATATTAGTTTGACAGGACTGATCCCCCATAAACCCATGCTGATGCTGCATAACAGTTTATTTACATTGAGATACTTGAGAATAGCATCTCTTAAACCCTCACATATTTTACCCACAATGGAGGTTAAACTTACAGGTCTATAGTTTCCAGGCTCACTTTTTGACCCCTTTTTAAATATTGCCACCACATTTGCTATGCGCCAGTCCTGTGGAACAGACCCAGTCATGATAGAAACCTAAAACATCAGAAATAAGGGTATGTCTATCACGATACTTAATTCCTGCAGAAGGCGGGGGTGTATACCATCCGGACCGGTGATTTGTCTATTTTAGCGTTCTTAAGGTGGCGCTGCACTTCTTGCTAGGTTAACCCCTTCCTGCTCAGTACTATTAAGTCGTGCTGAGTGCATCGTTCGCGCTCAGCTCAGGAATAGTACTGACCTGAACACAGCGCAATTTTTCCTCGGCGCGTGTTTGAGCTGCGATATCTGCCGTTTCTGTCAGTAGGCTATCAACGCTCAATACCCCGGGACCAATTGCGGTGGTCCCGCCTTGGCGATCGCTGCTATTGGTCAGTAACTACTGACCAATAGCGACGATCGCATACATAATTTTCTGCCCCATACCTCACATCCTCCTGGACCCGCCCTGAACTTCTCTGTTGGCGTTAGAGAGTAGTTCAGAGTGGTTGTGTCAGGAGAATTGTGCTGTAAAACATAAGAAAAAAATAAAAAAAACAGACTTGAAAAAAGTCACTTTTTTGCGCTTCCCACCACCTCCATCCACTTCCCACTCCTGTCCTCCTCCTCCACCTTGTGTTCCCCTGGTCACCCCTGTTTTTGTTCAGTGATCTCCTATCCCTGGCCACTTCTTAGTCTTCAGGGCCACATTTCTTGATCCCTGTAGATTATTTTTTTTCCTTTAGAAAATACAAAAAACAAAAACAAAGTGATTAAAATGTTTAAAAAAAGTTAGTTTAGAAAATGGTCATCTAGCTAGTTTAGTGTTAGGGCTAGTCAGTGTCCGGGAACCGTCAAAAAGGGAATTTAGCACCAGGAATACTTTCACCGTATTTAGTTTTAGCGTTAGGGATCCATCAATGTAATTAGGTTTAGTGTCAGGGAAGCTCTGAATAATCTAGATAGGTTTAGTGTCAGGGAATCGTCACCATATTTAGGCTTAGCGTCAGGGAAGTTAAAAAAAAATAAAAAATTGTGGGCAACACTTTCCAGGAGAAGTTCCCCAAACTGGCAAGAAGCTAATGAATCAAAAGAGGTGCAGAGTCTGCTCAAAGAGGGGGATAAGGAAGGACACAATATGCCAATGCGACATGGGTCCCGAAAAAACAGGGCTCTATAAATAAAAAATTAATGTTTTCAAATTTATCATACATCCCTTGGTTTTTAATTTAACTCAGTTTTATTTACCCTCATCTTTCCCTTCTGAGCCCTGCCGAGTGCCCAGGCAGCAGATAACAGCCAAGTGTAGGGTATTGACGTACCCAGGAGAACCCACATTACAATTTATGAGGTGTATGTCTCTAGTGGCACATGCTGGGCACAATATACCAGACACGGAAATGACATATGTATAGAAAACTGCAAGTCTCACTCTGCACCATCTGCTGCGCATTATCTTTTACACAATACCTCTTGGGTCAAAATTAGAGATGAGCGAACCGGGACAACCGAACCCGGTTTCGGTCCGAACTTCCGGTAAAGTTCGGTTCGCAGCGAATCCGAACTTCACCGGGTTCGGCCGAACCCGTTTTGACCGAACCCGGTCAAAAACATTATACAAATCGGCAGCCACTTATCTCTATCAATCACTGATAGAGAAAAGAGGCTGCTGATTAAAAATAAAATAAAAAGCATTTCATACGTACCCGGTCGTTGTCTTGTTAACGAGTCCCTCTTCTTCCTCCAGTCCGACCTTTTCTGACGCGGCAGCCTGTGATTGGCTGCAGAGGCCTCTGCAGCCTGTGATTGGCTGCAGAGGCCGCGGCAGCCTGTGATTGGCTGCAGCGCTCACAAGGCTGCATCGTCATCAAGGAATGTCGGGCCGGATGTCGAGAGGGACGCGTCACCAAGGCAACGGCCAGGAGACCGGACTGGAGGAAGCAGAAAGTTCTCGGTAAGTATGAACGTCTTTTTTTTTACAGGTACTGTGATCGGTAGTCACTGTCCAGGGTACTGAAACAGTTACTGCCGATCAGTTAACTCTTTCAGCACCCTGAACAGTGACTATTTAGTGTATGTGCACACACACTAATTACGTCCGTAAATGACGGACGTATTTCGGCCGCAAGTACCGGACCGAACACAGTGCAGGGAGCCGGGCTCCTAGCATCATACTTATGTACGATGCTAGGAGTCCCTGCCTCTCTGCAGGACAACTGTCCCGTACTGTAATCATGTTTTCAGTACGGGACAGTAGTTCCACGGAGAGGCAGGGACTCCTAGCATCGTACATAAATATGATGCTAGGAGCCCGGCTCCCTGCAGGGTGTTCGGTCCGGTACTTGCGGCCGAAATACGTCCGTCAATTACGGACGTAATTAGTGTGTGTGCACATACCCTTACTGACGTCACCTAGCAACGCTGCCGTAATGATGGGTGCACACATGTAGCCACCCGTCATTACGGGGCCTCATGCACACGAGTCGACCATAAAAACACCCGTTATCACGGGTCGTAATTACGACCCGAAATAGCGGGCCCATAGACTTCTGTTAGCCACGGGTACCTTCCCGTTTTCTCACGGGAAGGTGCCCGTGCCGTTAAAAAGATAGAACATGTTCTATTTTTTTATTTTACGGGCCGTGCTCGTAATTACGACTCGTAACTACGAGCACGGCCGGCCGGCCACGGGCAGCCGGCCGCTTTTGCGAACCGTGCTGTCATTATAATTATAGCAGCACGGCCCGTAAAATAGAAAAATAGAACATGTTCTATTTTTTTAACGGCACGGGCACCTTCCCGTGAGAATACGGAAAGGTACCCGTGGGTAACAGAAGTCTATGAGCCCGTTATTGCGGGTCGTAATTACGACCCGCAATAACGGGTGTTTTTACGGTCGTGTGCATGATGGGAGCACGGCTCGGAAAAACGAACGGCTGCCCGTGCTCATCTCCTGAAATACTCTGTGCTGCCTTAAACTCTGTGGACAGGTCAGGATCCTGTTTCTTTTAAATGCTGCTAGGGAACCCGCTCGATCCACTATATAAGGCTACGCTACAGTACAGCATTTAAAAGAAACAGGATCCTGACCTGTCCACAGAGTTTAAGGCAGCACAGAGTATTTCAGGAGATGAGCGTGCAGATTCAGTGCTGTTGTGAACTCTGCTCTTACCATTACGTAGCTCTCAGTCTGTTATCTCTCCTCCACTCCTGTCCTCAAGAACACCTTCACATGATTGCCAAGTCACCACGTAATGGTAAGAGCAGAGTTCACAGCAGCACAGAGTATTTCAGGAGATGAGCGTGCGGATCTTGTGCGTGGTGGTGACTTGCCAATCATGTGAACGTGTTATAGAGGACAGGAGTGGAGGAGATGTAACAGACTGAGCTACGTAATGGTAAGAACAGAGTTCACAGCAGCACAGAGTATTTCAGGAGAGGAGCGTGCAGATTCAGTGCTGCTGTGAACTCTGCTCTTACCATTACGTAGCTCAGTCTGTTACCTCTCCTCCACTCCTGTCCTCAATAACACCTTCACATGATTGGCAAGTCACCACCCCGCACAAGATCCGCACGCTCATCTCCTGAAATACTCTGTGCTGCTGTGAACTCTGCTCTTACCATTACGTGGTGACTTGCCAATCATGTGAAGGTGTTCTGGAGGACAGGAGTGGAGGAGAGGTAACAGACTGAGAGCTACGTAATGGTAAGAGCAGAGTTCGCAGCAGCACTGAATCTGCACGCTCATCTCCTGAAATACTCTGTGCTGCCTTAAACTCTATGGACAGGTCAGGATCCTGTTTCTTTTAAATGCTGCACTGTAGCGCAGCCTTATATAGTGGATCGAGCGGGTTCCCCAGCAGCATTTAAAAGAAACCGTGTTTGTGTATGTGTGTTTGTGTATATATGTGTGTTTGGGTATGTGACTTTGTCTGTTTTTGTTTTTATATGTGTGTGTGTATATATGGGTGTGTTTGTGTATATGTGTTTTGTGTATATGTTTGTGTATATATGGGTGTATTTGTGTATATGTTTGTGTGTAGATGTTTGTGTGTGTTTTTGTATATGTGTATATGTGTGTATATGGGTGTGTGTTTGTGTGTATATATGGGTGTGTTTGTGTATATGTGTTTGTGTATATGTGTGTTTGGGTATGTGTGTTTTTGTTTGTATATGTGTTTGTGTATATGTGTTCGTGTATGTGTGTATAACTGTGTGTGTGTGTGTGTGTGTGTGTGTTTGGATATGTGTGAGTTCGTGTATATGTGTTTGTCTGTTTATGTGTGTGTGTATATCTTGTTGTGTTTGTGTATATATGTGTGTCTGTGTATGGTTGTTTGTTTGTGTGTGCGTGTATATATGTGTGTAGGAGAGTAGAAGTATTGGTATTGTTCACATTGATAACTGTTTTTTTATGTTGTTGCAGATTTTGATGTACCGATTGGACTACATCTACGATTCGTTGGACTACTGCGTAGATCTGCGTTTTTTCAAATTTTAATAAAATGGTTAACGAGGGTTTTGTTGGGGATTTCTTATTTCAATAAAAAAGAATTGTCTTTGTGTTTTTTTTTCAAACTTTATTAGTGCCTAGATAATGGCAGTTGGCTGATTGACAGCGTCCATTATTAAGGCGGTACTTAGTGTTAGCCGGTGCAGAGGCTAGCACTAACCACCCATTATTACCCCGGTACCCACCACCACCAGGGGTGCCGGGAAGAGCTTGGTACGATCCAGTACCCGACCATCTGTTGTGATGGTCGGGTACTGGGGCGGCCGTAGGCTGGTATTATGAGGCTGGGAAGGGCCAAAATCAGTGGACCTTCCCACCCTTGTAATGCTAGGCTGCTGCTGCTGTGTTGTATCGGGCTGGTTATAAAAATGGGGGGGACCCCCACGTCGTTTTTTTTTTGGAATTTAACAAATTTAGCAATAGACGGGTCCCCCACATTTTTAATAACCAGCCATATACAAGGCCGCAGCAGTCTGGCATTACATGGGTGGGAAGGGCCACTGGTTTTGTCCATTCCCAGGCTAATAACACTGTGTTGTATGTGGCTGGTTATGATAAATTGGGTGGAACCCCATGTCTTTTTAAAAAAAAAAAATGTAAATAAATAAATAATTTAAAAAAATGACGTGGGGTCCCCCCCACTTTTATAACCAGCCAGATACAACGCAGCAGCAGCAGCCTAGCATTACAAGGGTGGGAAGGTCCACTGTTTTTGGCCCTTCCCAGCCTCATAATACCAGCCTGCGGCCGCCCCAGAGCCCGACCATCACAACAGATGGTCGGGTACTGGATCGTACCTGGCTCTTCCCGGCACCCCTGGTGGTTTTGGGTACCGGGGTAATAATGGTGGTTAGTGTTAGCCTCTGCACCGGCTAACACTAAGCCTCGCATTAGTAATGGATGTTGTCACTCAGACAGCGGCCATTACTAAAGTGGTAATAATAAAATTTGAAAAGAAAAAGACAAAGATATAGATAAAATATTTTATTGAAATAAAGCACCCCCAACACAACCCTCATTAACCATTTTATTGTAGAAAAAAAACCGTCATCGAAGTAGTCCTCGAAACCGACGTAGTCCAAACACCAAACCTGTAAAAAAATAAAATAATGAAATAAAACATGTCGTAGGCTTAGATTCAGTTTAATGTGTGATACTGACTGTTATACCATGTATAGAAGCCTGCCGTGAAGTTGACTTAGATACAGGGCGCCAGCAGACAGTATCATACATGGCCATACATACATACATATATACAAATATACATACATATATACAAACATACATACATACATATATACAAGCATGCACATATATACATGCAAATATACATACATGCAAACATACACACATATATACATGCAAACTATCATACATACATGCATACACACACACACATGAAAACATACATACAAACAAACATGCAAAGATACATAATACATATATACAAGCATGCACAAATATACATGCAAACATAAATACATGCACATATATATATATAAACATACATGCAAACATACATGCAAAAATAAAAACATGCAAACATACATACATGCACATATATACATACATACATGACAACATACATACAAACATACATGACAACATACATACATGCAAACATACATACATGCAAACATACATACACACATGCAAACATATATACATGCAAATATACATACAAACATGCACATGTATACATACATGCCAACATACATGCAAACATACATGCACATATATACATACATACATGACAACATACATACATGCAAATATACATACATACATACACACATGCACATACATGCCAACATACATGCACATATATACATACATACATACATGACAACATACATACATACATATATATATATACACACATGCAAATATACATACAAACATGCATACATACATGCAAACATACATTCATGCAAACATACATGCAAACATACATACATACAAATATACATACACACATGCACATATATACATACATGACAACATACATACATACATACATGACAACATACATGCAAAAATACATACATGCAAACATACATACATACATACATGCAAATATACATACAAACATGCACATATATACATACATGCCAACATACATGCAAACATACATGCACAGATATACATACATACATGACAACATACATACATACATACATACATGACAACATGCAAACATACATTCATGCAAACATACATTCATGCAAACATACATACATACATACATACATACATACAAACATACATTCATGCAAACATACATACATGCAAACATACATACATACATGCAAATATATACATGCAAATATACATACACACATGCACATATATACATACATGCAAACATACATGCACATATATACATACATACATACATGACAACATACAACATACATACATACATGCCAACATACATACATGCCAAAAAATAATAATAATACGTTCATACTTACTTTCCTCCTGTCCGGCCTCCAGCGATGACGTTTCATTCATGTCGCCGCTGCAGCCTGTGATTGGCTGCAGAGGCGGTCACGTGGGATGAAGCGTCATCCTGACGTACGTGACCGCCACTACAGCCTGTGATTGGCTGCAGCGGCGAAAGGGATGAAACGTCATCGCTGGAGGCCGGACAGGAGGAAAGTAAGTACGAACGTATAATTTTTATTTTTTTATTACATTTAAATGGTATTTTCCGCGCGCCGAGCATGTACTGTGAAGGTTGCTGAAAGAGTTAGTGCAGCCCATTAACTCTATCAGCACCCTGGACAGTAGCATGCTCGGCGCACGTAAGTGACAGGTTCGGTCAGAACTAGTTCGGTCCGAACCGAACTTTTTTGTGAAATTCGGCGAACTAGCCGAACCGAACTTTTGATAAGTTCGCTCATCTCTAGTCAAAATGCTCACTACACCTCTAGATTAATGCCTTAAGGAGTGTCGTTTTTAAAATGGGGTCACTTCTTGAGGGTTTCAACTGTACTGGTACCTCAGGGACTTCTGCATACAAGACATAGCACGAGAAAAGCTCCAGTAGGCCAAATGGTGCTCCTTCCCCTCTGAGCCCTCCCATGGACCCAAACTGCAGTTTATCACCACAAAAGGAGAAATTGGGCAATAAAATGGGGTATTTTATTCATTGTGAAAATAAGACATCTTGACCCAATTCAAATAAGTTCTGTGAAAAAACTGTGGGGTCTAAATGGTCACAACACTCATAAATAAATTCTTTGAGGAGTGCAGTTTTCAAAATGGGTTCGTTTTGTTTTAATGTTTTGGCACCACAAGACTTTTTCAAACCTGGCATGGTGCCTAAAATGTATTCTAATAAAAAATACACTATGTGCTTCTTTGCTTCTGAGGCCTGTGTTTTAGTCCATTAGCACACTAGGGCCACATGTGGGATATTTCTATAGAATGCAGAATCTGGGCAATACATATTTAGTTGTGTTTCTTGGGTAAGACCTTCTGTGTTACAGTAAAAAATGGATTAAAATTTAATTTCTGCTAGAATGACATTTGCAAATTTCACCTTCACTTGGCTTTAATTCCTGTGAAATGCCTAAATGATTAAGAAACTTTCTAAATTATGTTTTGAATACTTTGAGGGGTATAGTGTTTTTTTTTTTAATGGGGTGATTTATGGTGGTTTCTAATACATAGACCCCTCAAAGCCACTTTAGAACTGAACTGGTACCTAAAAAAAAGGCTTGAAATTTTCTTAAAAATATGAGAAATTGATGTTTATGTTCTGAGCCTTGTAAAGTCCTAGAAAAATAAAAGAATGTTCAAACAATGATGCAAACATATAGTAGACGTATGGGAAATATCAGTAACTATTTTGTGTGGTATAACCAGCTGCCTTACAAGCGGATACATTTAAATTCAGAAAAAAGCTAATTTTTCCAAATTCTCTCTAAATTTTGCTATTTCTCACAAATAAACACTGAATATATCGACAAAATTGTACCAATAACATAAAGCCCAATGTGTCACGAGAAAATCTCAGAATCGCTTGGATTAATAGCCATTCCACAATTACCACAAAGTGACACATATCAGATTTGAAAAAGGGCTCTTAACTTTAAGCCTCATGCACACTTCCATCACCATTTTCACGGATCCGTGTAAACGTGATTGGATCAGTGTGGTTCCCGTTTGTGCTCCGTGTACACTTCCGCGTTTCCGTGCGCCACGCATGGTACTCACTTTCTAGCGGTAGTCACTGTCCAGGGTGCTGAAAGAGTTAAAGGGAACCTGTCACCAGCATTTTAGCTATAAAGCCAGCAATACCTGGTGAAAGTGGGTGAAAAATCATTGTCATCTAAGCTATAAATATGTTCTAAGTAAGCTCTGTAGCTTTAGTATTCAGTTTTTCAGTGGTCCCGCACCGTATGCAAATGAGCAGAAAAGAGTCAAATCTTCATCTGAAAAGTCAGGTTTTCATTCCTCCAGCATCTCAGAGTGGACTCCACCTCCTTCTTTTTGATTGACAGCTCCTTAGCCAGTCAGGGCCGGACAGGTGGTGGCAGTGGGCGTGGTTAAGAAGCTGCATCCCAGAGGGAAAAATAATTACCATAAAAGGCGGGAAAAGTTTAAACGACTATATTTACTGACAGAGGAGGACTTCAGGAAAGAAGAGAACAGGAATGAACTCTGGACAGCTGCGGCCATTGAGGGGTCAGGTGAGTTTAACAGGTAAGATGTTGATGACAGGATCCCTTTAAGTGCTGGATAGAGAGAAGGGGCTTTCAGGACCCTGGACAGTGACTACCGCTGAACAGTGAGTACCATGTGCAGCGCTCACAATATAGATTTCTAAAGTTTCCTTCAAAAACCCCAACTCAGAAAAAAATAAGTTCATACTTACCCAGAACTCCCTGCTTCTTCCTCCAGTCCGGCCTCCTGAGATGATGTTTCATCCCATGTGACCGCTGCAGTGGTCACATGAACTTCCGCGTCATCCAGGGAGGTTGGACTGGATGTCAAAAGAGGGACGCATCACCAACAAGACAAGCTTTTTTTTTTCGATCGCTGCGGATGCTCTGCCCGAAACGGCTGCCCCTTCTCCCTATCCAGCACTAATAGAGAGAAGGGGCTGCTGATTAGTGCAGTGTAATATCTCTTCTGTACCTCTGCCCGTCCGGCCATTGCTAGGCAACGGCTCAGTCACACACGGATGGCACACGGATGCCTTCCGTGTGCCTTCAGTTTTTTTGACTGACCCATTGACTTGTATGGGACCCATTGAAATTAATGGGTCAGGGTGCTAGCCGTCAAAAAACCGGCTAGCACCCTGAAGGAAAAAAATGGAAGTGGGCATGGGACCTTAAAGCCCAAACTAGGCTGCATCATTAAGGGGTTAAGCAGGTAAAATTCAATTGAGTTTTCAGTTTCTTATTATTTATGCATTTGAAAAATATTTTTGGGTTATTTCTACTTTCTTTGGCAACAAGTCTCTCTATTTCAATCTTTTGCTGCTTTGTCTTTTACACAACATTATTTTTTTCTTTATAACTACTTAATGCCTCATCACTACCAACTTGCGTTAGTAGTTTGAACATTTTTTTCTTTATAATTTATTCCCCCCCCTTATCGGTTTCATTCTGTTTCTAGCTTGTTTTTTTCAGATAAGGTATATATTTTACACAGGACCTATTTAAGAGGCTTTTAAATGTCCCATTTAGTTTGTGTATTTTTATTTCTGAGGACAGTTTATGCCCTTAAGGTCATCCCTCAGCCCAGGAAAATTGGCCTTTCTGAAGTTCGTTGTTTTTGCAGGTACTCTACCAAACATCTTAATAAAGGATATAGAAAATCTATCATGTTGTGGTCACCATTACCTAGGTGACCCCCAACCTGTACTTTTGATATCATGTCCGGCCTACTTGTTAGAATTAGGTCTAGATGTGCCCCCCCCCCCTTGTTGGATCTTGCACCAGTTGTGAAAGGTAATTGTCAAAAACCTGTTTCCTTTGTTGGACCTGCAGGTTTCGGCCTCCCAGTTTATATCCCCCATAATCATGACTTCATTAAGGTTTGCTGCCTCATCTATTTGCTTTATTAGTGGATTTCCTTCTTCTTCCATTATACTTGAAGACTTATAACAAACCCGTATCAGTATTTTATTATTCTTTCTCTGGCCCTTTATTTCCACGCATAGGGACTCCACATGATCATTTCCCTCTTAGATATAATCACGCAGGATGGGTTTTAGGCAGGATTTTACATATAAGAAAACTCCTTCCCCTTTCTTATTAGTACGATCATTCCTAAACAGGCTGTAACCCTGCATATTAACAGCCCAGTCTTAGCTATCATCCAGCCATGTCTCACTTATCCCCACTAGGTCACAATTCTCCTCCAGCATTATCAACTCTTGTTATTGAGGCTTCTGGCATTCGTATATATGCACTTTATATGTTTATCTGTACCACTTTTCTTCCTACTCCTATTAACTGTTCTAGCCCATTCCTCTATTCCACCCCATGTTAATTTCTCAGCTCACTAGCTACGCTGTTCTCCCCTTCTATACAGTAATTGCCCTATAGTAATTGTGATAGATATTAGCTGGATCCAGAGACCCGCAGGAGCCACTCTTCAGCTGGACTGAAGGATTCAACGGAGAGCGATACAGCTTCTATGTATACAGCATACACCATAACCGTATTGTAAAAAAAAAAATAAAAATTGCATTTGAGAATTGCTTAAAAACACAACACATTGATTTGATAAGAAATTCCTTCCAAAAGGTGTACATCGCCTTTAAATATATATTACAAAGCATCAGGACCTTGAGTGCCAACAATTAGTATGTGTTCCAATTCTTCCTCTGCAAACAGCTACAAAGTGTACAGAGAAGGGTGCAGTAAGAGCCACTACAACGGTCATTGTGAGCTGCGGACAGACAAGTTAGCTTCAAGGCAGCGGCTCTGACCGCTCCCTTCCTCTTTATACATGTTGTATCGGTTTGATGATGTAGATACCAGAAGAGGTAGAATTTCAACACAATGTACATTACAAAAAGTGTTAGTACTTGGTGCGTTGACACACACATTGTGACATACATTTAATTTAGTACGAAACCTTTCAGTAATAAATTTCTTATACAGTATGTTTGATAGAAAACTGGATACAGGTAACAAAAGAAACCACACCCAGCAGGAAAGATGGCATTTCACTTTGATTCTAGGATTTTGAATCTCAAAAGGGATATTCCCACCTTAGACATTTATGACATATCCACAGGTTATGAACTAAATGTCAAATAGATCAGTTCCCCACCTGGATGCATTGGCTGCCCCTCCAGGTGGAATACCCCGTTCACAAAAAAGATGTAGGTCCCAGAGCTTGGAACCGCATCTATCAGACATTTACGGAATATCCTGTGGATATGGTAAAGGTTTTAAGAGGGACTACACCCCTCTAAGAATCAGATAAATTAATCATACAAAACGGACACCACGGTTTAAAGTAACAACCTCTAGTCACGGTATGGTAATACAACATACGAATACTCAAAAAAAATAAAAAAATAAAATAAAATAAAAAAAAGCGATCTCCAAGGCATTTGTACTGCAGACATTTCCACATTCGTGTCGTGGATAAATTGAGCCGACTTTTCCTGGATACAGAAGATCTTGGTTCTCTGCTGGATGTATACAGTAAGATTTAATAATACATTGCAGCTATGTTATACCAGGAGCCCCCCGTTGGATTTACCTTTGCTCTTACCTGCTCCGCTTCTTCTTTGCTCATGGCCAGAGCTAGCTGGAGCTGTAGTTCTTCCTCTCCGGTGCTCTGAGGCCAGGCCTGCTCTGCTTCTGTTGCTGGATTCAGTGTTGATGAAGCAGAAGATGCTGTAAAAGAAATATTAAGACTTCCAATTGCCTGACATTAAAAAGCCCTATGACTGTATCTGTCCCTTTTTGCACCGATGCATACATGTGATAGAAAATACTGAGTAATTACGGATACAGTAAGGCCCTGTTACATAGTTAGTACGGTTGAAAAAAGACACATGTCCATCAAGTTCAACCAAGGGATGGGAAAAGGGAAGGCAAAAATTCTTTTACACAGAATTTTGCGGCGTTTGAGCGCCGCGGGCAAAAAAATTAGGCGAAAAACGCTTTCCCTGCCTTTTGTTGATTTCAATGGGAGGCAGGAGGCGTAACCGCGGCAAGAAAGAGTTTGTCGCTGTTTTTTCCTGCGTGCAGCTAAAAGTTGTTCCGGCAAAAAAACGCTTCCGCCTCCCATTGAAATCAATAGGAGGAAGTTTGGGGCGTTCTTTGGCCGAATCAGACGCGATTTCCAATGTCAAAATCAGTGCAAAAAAACTGTGAACTCACCTGTAAAGACTTACAAATAGAGGGGGTGGGGGACCATTGATCTCCTGTCCCTCCCAGTGCTCAATTAAAACGTTAGCAGGTCAGGGTATTGTCTCAGTTAAAGGTGTTGTCCAGGAATAATAAATCATGGCTACTTTCTTCAAAAAATAACTTTTCATGGGGAAGCTTCCTAGCTACATTTATCAACTTGGGAATAACCCTTTAATACCCGCCCATAGGTAGTCTACAATATTGCAGCACAGTCAATTCCCTTCAATGAAGCCGAGCTGCAATACCAGAAAAAACCCAAAGACAAATGTGGTGCTTTTTCTCGAAGCACTCAGCCATGATTTTCTAATCCTGGACTCCTTTAACCCCTTCACGACCACCCCACGTAGATTAACTGGCTACAAAGCTGGTCGTTGTGCCTGCAGCCCGTTAATCCACGTGTGCTCCTAACAGAGCACACAGACGCTCCCCGCAGCCCGGTATCTCCCAGTACAGGCTGCTACTAGCAGCCTTAGTACTTGGGGAAAACATCGGGTCGGATCACAGCGGTGATCCAAACCAATTAACCCCTTAATTGCGGCAGTCAATAGTGACCGCCGCATTTAAGTTGTTATAGCAACATCGGCACCCCACTACGCGATTGCGGGGGGGGGGGGGGCGATTGCTATGGCAACCGGAAGCCTAACAAAGGCTTCCTATCTGCCATTACGTTAGCCGATTAGGCCCGGCCCGGAGGCGGAGCCTGGTCGGCTTGCTGTCAGTGAACAACTGACAGTTCTAATACATTGCACTACATGGGTAGTGCAATGTATTAGAACATCAAACAAACAGTTGGACCTCCAAGTCCCCTAGTGGGACTAAAGTGTAAAAAAAAAAAAAGTGTAAAAAAAAAGTGTAAAAAAAGTAAAAATAAAAGTTGTAAAAATACAATAAAAGTTTCAAATAATAACACAAAACACAATCGCCCTTTCCTTTCCAAGTCATTTATTATTGAAAAAAATAATAAAGCCATACATATTTGGTATCGCTGAGACTAACGACCTGAACTATAAAAATATTATGTTATTTATTCCGCACAGTGAACGGCGTAAAAAAAAAAACTAAACAATACTGACATAATTGCTATTTTTTGGTCACTTTGTCTTCCAAAAATTGAAATAAAAAGTGATCAAAAAGTCGCATGTATCCAAAAATGGTACCTATAAAAACTATAACTCGTCTCGCTAAAAACAAGCCCTCATACAGCTCCGTCAACGGAAAAATTAAAACTGTTGTTATTGCTCTCACAACATGGCGACAGAAAAAATCCATTCTCTTTACAAAAGTTATTTTATTGTGCAAAAAGTTGTAAAACATAAAAAAGTTCTAACAATTAGGTATCGTCGGAATCGGACTGACCCGCAGAATAAAGGTAACATGTAATTTATAACGATTGGTGAACGCTGTATAAAAATAAATTAAAAAATAATGTCAGAATTGCTGTTTTTTTGGTCACCTTGCCTCACAAAAAAAAAGGATAACAAGTGATCAAAAAGTCGCATGTACCCCAAAATGGTACCAATAAAAACGACAGCTCGTCCCGCAAAAAAAACAGCCCTCATACCACTACGTCTATGAAAAAATAAAATTAGTTAAGGCTCCAATAAGCCAGGAAATAAAAATATGCAGTTGTGCCGGCCCGAGGGGAACATTTCTTCTGTTTCAAGTGGCGAATTATCAAGGCCCCTAAAATTAGGGAACCAGGAAGGGGAGAGCCCAAACATATCTGCTGGAAGAGACGGTGCCCGTATTATACCAGGAAAACACTTCTCAGCAAAATTCCTCAAACTGCAAAGGTGCGGAGTGTGGACCAAAAGGGGGATAAGAAAGGACACAGTTTATCAGTGCGACACCGGCCTGTGCAGAAAGGATTGTGTCACAGCGTAACACACATCTATGGATTATTTTATTGTTTTTGTTTACCCTATTATTATACCACCTGACTATGCCCCTTATATACTCCACCCGGCTTACATGTACCCGCACATTATAAACGGAAACACCAGTAAGACTCCAAACAAAACTACTACAAGCAAAATCCACGCTCCAAAAGCCAAATGGCGCTACCTCCCTTCTGAACCCTACAGTGTGCCCAAACAGCAGTTTACTTCCACAGATATGGCATCGCCATACCCGTGAGAACCCTTTTAACAATTTTTGGGGTGTGTGTCTCCAGTGGCACAAGCTGGGCGCCACATATTGGCATATCTATAGAAAAAAAATCCCATTTTCACTCTGCAACATCGAGTGCACACCAATTTCTGCCAATCACCTGTGGTGTTAATATGCTCACTACACCCCTAAGTGAATACCTTGAGGGGTGTAGTTTCCAAAATGGGGTCACTTCTGGGGGGATCCACTGTTTTGGTCCCACAGGGACTTTGCAAATGCGACATAGCGCCCAGAAACCAATCCAGCAAAATCTGTACTCCAAAAGCCAAATGACGCTCCTTCCCTTCTGAGCCCTACTCTGTGCCCAAACAGCCGTTTATGACCACATATGTGGTATTGCCATACACAGGAGAAGTTGCTTTACAAGTGTTGTGGTGCTTTTTTTCATTTATTTGTTGAGAAAATGAAACATTTTCAGCTAAAACTACGTCTTATTGAAGAAAAAGGATTTTTTTTATTTTCACTGCCCAATTCTAATAAAATCTATGAAACCCCTGTGGGTTCAAAATGCTCACTACACCCCTAGATGGATTTTTCAAGGGGTGTAGTTTCCTAAATGGAGTAACTTTTTTGGTGTTTTCACTGTTTTGGTCCCTTAGGGGCTTTGCAAATGCTACGTGGTCTCCGCAAACCATTCCTGCTAAATTTGAGCTGCAAAAGCCAAATGGCGCTCTTTCCCTTCTAAGCCCTGCCGTGTGTCTAAACAGCCATTTATTACCACATGTGGGGTATTGTTTTACTCGGGAGAAATTGCTTTACAAATGTAGTGGTGCATTTTCTCCTTTTAGTCCTTGTGGAAATTAGAAAAAATGAGCTAAACCTACATTTTATTTGAAAGAATGTAGATTTTCATTTTCACGGCCTACTTCCAATAATTTCTCCAAAAAACCTGCGGGGTCAAAATGCTCACTATACCCCTAGATAATTTCCTCAAGGGGTATAGTTTCCGAAATGGGGTCACTTTTGGGGGATTTCCACTGTTTTGGCACCGCAAGAGCCTTTCAGATCCGACATGGTGCCTAAAATATTTTCTAATAAAAAAAGGAGGCCCCAAAATCCTCTAGGTGTTCCTTTGTTTCTGAGGCCTGTGCTACAGTCAATAAGTGCACTAGGGCCGCATGTGGGGTATTTCTAAAAACTGCAGAATCTGGGCAATAGATATTGAGTTGTGTTTCTCTGGTAAAACTTTCTGTATTACAAAAAAAATAGATGAAAAATTAATTTCTAAAAAAAAGAAAAAGAAATTTGAAAATTTCACATCTACTTTGCCTTAATTCCTGTGAAACATCTAATGGGTTAAGAAACTTTCTAAATGCTGTTTTGAATATACTTTGAGGGGTGAGGTTTTTAAAATGGGGTGACTTAGAGGGTTTCTAATATATAAGGCCCTAAATTCCACTTCACAACTGAACTGCTCCCTGTAAAAATAGCCTTTTGAAATTTTCTTGAAAATGTGAGAAATTGCTGCTAAAGTTCTAAGCCTTGTAATGTCATAGAAAAATAAAAGGATGTTCAAAAAACAATGCCAATCTAAAGTAGACATATGGGTGATGTTAATTAGCAACAATTTTGTGTGGTATTACCATCTGTCTTACAAGCAGATCCATATAAATTTAGAAAAATGCTAATGTTTCGCAAAATTTTGGTGTTCTTCACAATTAAATACTTAATGTATCGAGCAAATTTTGCCAGTAACATAAAGTCCAATGTGCCACGAGAAAACAATCTCAGAATCTCTTGGATAGGTAAAAGCATTCCGAAGTTATTACCACAAAGTGAAACGTCAGATTTGAAAAAAATTGCCTGTGACCTGAAGGCCAAAACAGGCTGTGTCCTGAAGGGGTTAAATGGAAACAGTAAGGTTTCCTATCCGATAAACTCCTTCAGTGGCTGCCAAAACTCTCACATTAAAGGCTAAGGACACAAATCCACCCGGCAAAGTGATGTAACAATACAAGACCTATGACTAAGAATAAGTTGACGTTCAAAACGCGTAAGCAGTCTTGTATTGTTACTTCACTTTGCTGGGTGGATTTTAAAATGCTTCTACATAAAGTCCCTATATTGTCAACTGGATCGCTGGACCTGACTGTTTGCGGATGTCACACGTTGTGCCTTGAGTAGGGACCGTGCACTGAACAGTAGACGTGGAGTACATGAAATATATACAATGCAACAATTTAAAAAAAAGCATGTCGACATGAGCAGAAAACTGCAGTTCTGTATGAACGAAATGGAGCACATTTATTATCTGGTCATGAAGGTGTAAATAGTCATGGTATAGTCCCAAACTTAGGGCATATTCTTCGTTGGAGGCCTCTTTAGAGGCCTCCGTCGCAGATCCGGCAGAGATTACCGGAAAAAACAGAGCAGCCGTTGGTGGTGTCCATTGCTTCCGGTATTCCCTTGTTCTGCTCCTCTGACAGAGCAAAACAGAATGGCCCGATGCAGATGTGAACAGGGCCTGAAACAATATCATATTGCTGTGAAAACAAAACATCATTCCACATCTATGAAATGAATAGACAGCTTGTGCAATTATTGGATTTTAAAAACGCAAGTTATATAAGTTAGTAATAGCAAATAACCATAAATTGGTGATTTTATATAACCAATATAAAATACGTAGATCAGTAACTGCAATAAAATAAAAATTCAGATAGAATAGTTTACATTAACGATAGCAACTGTGAAATATCCACATACAGCTATATAGATTTCCAGAAGGCAACAAACTCAGATATTAGATGATCAAAGGCCAAGGTGTTCTTGTAGGTGAGGCCAGGGATTCCTGTTAATATTTACCTCACAGGCAAAGGTTTGGCTTTTCATTTCATAGCACGAACAAGGACAAAAATCTTTCACCCAGGTGTCATGCACGGTGGCACAGAGTCCATGTGGCTATGGAAACTGTAAGCACTCTGTGTGCCATTGTATGTTGCTCCATATGGCGCCGTATTATTAGTTTTGCGGCCATAAGAGACAATAATATGCAGCCTGGTCATGGCAGCCTCAAATCGCTCTCAGGCTTTCCATTTTAGTCAATGTTTTTTTTTTTTTCCAAACTTCTCCCTATTGGCTCACCTTTTATAGTTTACCAATTAATTATTATCTTTCTTTGGCTCATAATATAATTGTCTATGGGTATTAATCCTCAATCTCTTGTTGCCTTCTCAGTACCTTATAATTTAAAAGGTAGAAAAACTCAATTCAAAAAATATATATAAAACAGTGTGTAAATCTAAGACCACTTGTATGAATTCTCAGTGAACAATAAATGTATGTTTCCAGTATAGGTTGTCCAGGGTAAACTTCTCTAAAAATCGTATCAATTCCATGGCTTTTTGGACACAAACATCACTTCCTAGCGTATGTGGGTGGTAAACTGAAGACTTCAACAAGGACAATGAAACCATTATTCTTGTACTTAATGAGATGCAAGTGGTAGCACCATAGGTTTGCTTTGTGGAGATAGCCATAAGGTATAGCTTAAAATAGCTGAAGTGGGACATTGGATTTGCTATCTGTGCTCCTTTGAGTGACATACCACATTTAAAGAGGCTCTGTCACCACATTATAAGTGCTCTATATTGTACATGATGTGATCGGCGCTGTAATGTAGATTACAGCAGTGTTTATTATTTAGAAAAACTATCATTTATGACCTATATTAGCTTTATGCTAATGAGTTTCTCAATGAACAACTGGGCGTGTTTTACTATATGACCAAGTGGGCGTTGTACAGAGTGTATGACGCTGACCAATCAGTGACCAATCGGCGTCATACACTTCTCTCCATTCATTTACACGGCAGATAGCGATATCGCTATGTGCTGCCACATAAACACACTATAACGCTACTGCAGTGGCCTGACAATAAATATACATTACCTCCAGCCAGGATGTGACGTGTATTTATTCTCCTGACCACTTCTGTAGCGTCTCTGTGATTTACAGCATAGCAGGCGTAGTCTCGCGAGATTATGCTGTAAACTGTCATTCATAGCGAGATCTCGCTGTACTGTGCTGTATCTCACAGAGACGCTACAGAAGTGGTCAGGATTCTGAATACACATCCAGTCCTGGCTGGAGGTAATGTATATTCATTGTCATGACACTGCAGTAGTGTTATAGTGTGTTTATGTGGCTGCACACAGCGATATAGCTATATCGCTATCTGCAGTGTAAATGAATGGAGAGAAGTGTATGACGCTGATGGGTCAGAGATTGGTCAGCGTCATACACTCCTCTGTACAACGCCCACTTGGTCATATAGTAAAACATGCCCAGTTGTCCATTGAGAAATGCATTAGCATAAAGCTAATATAGGTCATAACTCCATAAAAAAATGATTGTTTTTCTAAATAAAATACACTGCTATAATCTATATTACAGCGCCGATCAGATTATGTACAATATAGGCCATTTATAATGTGGTGACAGTGCCTCTTAAAGCTCGAAGTGTCCAAGGCTTTAGTCACATCTGCGTCGGGACTCCCTTCATGGGTTCCGTCAGACCTTACCGAAGGTCTACCCAACAGTAGATGTCCATTTGCATTACCATTGATTTCAATGACGATGGATCCGGTACAAATGGTTTCCGTTTGTCACCGTTGTGTAAGGGTTCCGTTGTTTTGAGTGAATCAATAGTGCAGTCTACTACAGTATTGAGTCCGTCAAAACAATAAAACCCTTACACAACTGTGACAAACAGAAACCATTTGCACCTGATCCATCATGATTGAAATCAATGGTGATGCAAACGGAAACCTACTGTTTCCGTTTATTTCATTTTGGATTCCAGGGTTTCCCTGACAGAAAGGTCCAACGGAACCCATTAACGGACGGATTTTGTCTGGTAATGCTCCTCATCTTCATTAAAGTGAATGGGATTTGAGCCATGTTTTTTTTTTTAAATTCTGGACCCCTTTAATACGGTGTGCTTGAGGCTTTAAATGGGTATTCGCAGAATCAACACTCATCACCTACGAATCAACATTTAGGCCCCATGCACACGACCGTAAAAAAACGTCGTAATTGCGGACCGCTACGGAAGGGTGTCCGTGCCAAAGAACCGTGCCGGGAAAAATGGAGAATGTCCTACTTTTGTTTTTAGTGGGACGTGCTCATTATATGGGAGCACGGAAGGTAAATGCGCCCCGCGGCCGGCGGTGCCCGCAGTCACGGGTCGTGATTACGGGCACGGCCGTGTGAATCAGGCCATGTCCTGTGGATAGATGATAAATGTTGAAGTGTACCTCCACTTTCAGTGATGAACGACTATTGTGCAGGAGTATGCACTATAATCACTTCTCTAAATCATTTGTATTGCCTATTTTGCTTTGAGCAGTAGCATAGACTTTACACAGTCCGTGCTGCTGCTCAAAGCAAAAATCGGTAATACCAGTGAATTAGAGAAACAAATAGGCTGGGATCCCACAGTGCAGATTTGCTGCAGGTTTTGCATGCGTTTTTTAAGTCAAGACCAGGAATGGAACCTAAACAGAATGAATTTTATATATATATATATATATATATATATATATATATATATATATATATATATATATATATATATATATATATATATATATATATATATATATACACACACACACACACACATACATACACACACACATATATATATATATATATATACACACACATATATATATATATAGATATATACACATACACACATATATATATATATATATATATATATATATATATATATATATACACACACACATACATATATATATATATATATATATATATAGTTCACACGTGGTGGATACACTGCGTAACAGCACGCAGCGCCTCCGCCCTGCCAGCCATAGGGAATTCCGGGGGCGAAAATGCGCACCAAACGGTAATGCAGTTTTCCGCCCGGAAGGTCCGCTGCAAAAAAAACTGCAGCACTAAAGCCGGCCGGCCACATAAGATGGCTTCTCATCCCAGGAGACCACTGCAGCCTGTGATAGGCTGCAGCGACAGTTAGAGGAGATCCCAGGAGGATGAAAAACAGACTCCCAGGTAAATTGTATTTTTTTCTGAGTTCCATTCTTTGCGGCGGGATCGCTGCGAATCCGCCGCAATAAAACGGAACTGCTATTTGATGCGAGATTTACATTGAATTAAATGTAAAAGACAATTGACATGCTGCAGAATGAATTTCCGCACCAAAAGGTAAATTTCTGAGTGGTATTTCCGCTCAGTATTTGGATGTTTCCAATGCAAGAGTATAGTATTTTTAGCATAGAACAATAAGAGTGTCACGAGGGATCTGACAGCGACAGAAGGTATAATGTATTTTACCAATAATAAAAGATAAGTTCTGGGAGGAAGTATACAAGGGAATTCTACTTTAATCACTTTGCGCACCTGGATGCGCCATTACGTACGAGTGCAGGGGGTGTTTATTAGAGCGAGCTCACGCGCTCCATATGCTTTGGGTGTCCTGGCTGTTTAACCCCTCAAATGCAGCGGTGAATCGGAACCGCAGCATCTGAGGTGTTGAAAAGACGGGGGCAGCCCTACCGATAGCTCAACGCCCCCCCTACCCCCGATCTCGGGGGGTGACTACAGTGGTCATGGCAGCCCAGAGGCTTGATGAAGACCAGAGGACTGCCTTCACTCTGCCTCTGTTAAACCCTGCTATTGGCAGGGCTTAACAGAAGTCTGTAAAAATGACAATAAACTGCAATACATTAGCATTGCAGTTTATTGTACCAGTGATCTTAAGATCCCGAAGACGGGCTAATAAACTGTAAAAAAATAAAAAATAAAAAAAAGAAGAAGAACAAGGTGAAATTACGTTTTCTGTAGTAAAAAAATAAAAATATAAATATTAAAAGTTCCACAAAAAAAATAAAAAACAAAACACCTTTTCCCATTTTCCCTCTAAAGTAATGTAAAAAATATAAAAAGTTAACAAAAGTTGGTATCGCTGCGTCCGAAAAAAAGTCTGAATTACAATATAGCGTTATTTAACGCGCACTGTGAACACCGTTAAAAAATAAAAATTTTAACCGCCAAAATCAGTTTCTTGGTCAACTTCGCTCTTAAAAAAATATGTAATAATGTTGTATCTACCGAAAAAGTATACCGATAAAAACTACAGCCTGTCCAGCAAAAAGTAAGGGGACTCTTTAAAAGTAGTAAGATATATTTAAAAAACTACCCTATTTTTGGACTATAAGACGCACCTGACCAAGACGCACGCAGGTTTATAAGAAAATAGGGAAAATGTCATATTTTACTACTTTTACAAAGAAAAAACTATTTGTTAAAAAAAATTATTTGTTCTGTCTCACCACATTCTGAGTGTCATTTTTTGGTACATACGATTTTTTTTTTTAAACTATTTCATTCCTTTTTTTGTGCTTGGGGAAAAATGGGAAAAGCTTTTTTTTTTTTTTTACTTTTAATATTTTTTTTACACTCCTGAAAATGAATCGGACTTTTTTTTTTTTTTTTTTTTTTAACACATTTTATTAGTTCCCCTAGGGTACTTGAAGCATCGATCATTAGATCGCTGGTACAATACACTGCAATACATGGATGAGTTATGTAAACAGCGTAACTCGCTGAGCTACGGTGTTTCAGTAACTCCCATAGTAACTCCCATAGTAACTCCCATAGTAGTGAATGGCAGTTACAGAAGCAGCGTAGCATGCTACGCTATTTCCGTAACTATTATCCAGTTCTATGGGCGTTACGGAAACAGCATCTCATTGAGTTACACTGTTTCCGTAACTCGACCATGTACGCTGTTATCGGAGTTACCGAGTTCCGGAAACAGCGTAGCTCGTGGTGCTACAGTGTTAACGAAATTCCCATTCACTTCTATGGGAGTTATGGAAACCGCATAGCTCAACGAGCACTCGGTGATTTCCATAACTCCCGACCACCTAACCAGGCAGTGGCTGGGAGACAGCAGATCGAGTAAGTTAGAACGGGGTTTAGGGGGCCCCGTTCTAGAGATAGGTGTGGGTCCCAGAGGTGGGACCCGCATCTGACATTTATGACATATCCTGTGGATGTGTCATAAATGTCCTTCTTGTCGCTACTGACCGCGGCAGTTAACTGGTTAAATGGCCAGGAACAGCGCAATCGCTGACACCTGCAGTGTATGGAGTGGACACAGCGCATGAGTCCGCTCCAAACATCATCCCGTCCCCACTCCATGATGTGCCGGCACGTCATGGGTAAGCACGTCAAGTAAGGAAGCGGCCAGGGGGCCCGGCGGTGCCAGGTCCCTTGACTGCCGACTATAAGACACAGGACATTTTAGCAAGATTTATTCTTGCTAAAAACTACGTCTTAGGCCTAATTCACACGAACGTGCTCGGTCCGTGATATATGGTCCGTGTGTCGGCCGCATTTCCCGGACCGAACACACTGCATGGAGCCGGGCTCCTAGCATCATAGTTATCTATGATGCTAGGTGTCACTGCCTCTCCGTGGAACTACTGTCCCGTACTGAAAACATGATTACAGTATGGAACAGTTGTCCCGCAGCGAGGCAGTGACACCTAGCTCCCTGCAGTGTGTTCGGTCCGGGAAATGCGGCCTGTATATCACGGACCAAACACGCTTGTGTGAATTAGGCCTAATAGTCCGAAAAATACAGTATATAAATTTGGTATGAGCGTAATCATAGTCGAGTGCGCTATTGACTCAGTCACAAAAACGGAAACCTGGCGGAATGGTGACAAGCGAAAGCCATTAGCAATGTTTCTGTCACCATTGAAATTAATGGTGATGTAAACGGAAGCTAAGGTTTCCGTTTGTCTTTCCATTGAGGGGTCACCTGACGGAAACCTCCAACGGAAACCCTGAATGGAAAGCGAACGCTGATGTGAACTGGCCCTTTTTTTTTTAGAAGATATAGTTAACAACAATCGTCTATAAAGTGTGGATAATGGTTTAGACAACGTCTCATGAGGGCATATCTAAGCTGGAAGTAGCAGAATCGGAGATTGGTCAGGATCCGGTGTTTGGACCGAAATTGGGCAAATGTAGCTATGCTATCTTCCAAGACTACATCCTCCAAGGTCAATATACACAGGGTTGCCCACTCACAAGGGTTAGGCAGGCCCCTGAACTAAGGCAGAAACGGGTTATACCAGAGTGGTGTCCTAGAAACCTCCGGGAGACCTCTTAGCAACGAAGATTTTTGCCAGACCTTCAGAGTAGTTTTCATTGGGACTGTGTCCAGGAGGAGCGGGGTTTGCCTATACATAGAGTTCACTAGTGCTTTATAACCGAGAAGTAAAGCTTCCATCTCAGTACAGGGTTAAAAGTGTCTATGGGTAAACCACCACAAAACATATCAGTAGGCTGGAAAGGAAGTAGAGGTATAAATTTGGGAGGGCCAGTCCACCATGCCCAGTGAGCAACTGTAGTGTGCCTAGAGTGATTCTAGCAGTACCCCCTGTCCAAATAAAGATCTAAGATCTTTGTCAATGTTGGAGTACAGGGATAATGGTAGCCATACTGGAGAGTTGTGAAAGAGATAAGAATCTCGGTAATGTCTTCATTCCGACCTGTAACTGTGAATGGGAGGTGCTTCCATCGATCAAAGTCTATTTGAAGACGTTGTACCAAAGGAGTGACATTATCAGGTATGAAGGTACCAGAGTTAGGCCTTATTTACATGAACGTGTTTCACGTCTGTAATACGTGCATAAAAATCACGCGCGTCGCACGGACCTATGTAACTCAATGGGGCTGTCTAGACAGTCCGTGATTTTCACGCAGCGTGTCTCCGCTGCGTAAAACTCATGACATCTTATACTTGAGCGCTACAGTTGTTAAATAAATGGAGAAAAAAAAAAGCACCACATTCATTGCAGTTTCTAAGCATCAAAACCACGTGTCCCAAGGATGGCATATGCGTGAAAATCACGCAGCCACGCACCAAACACTTATGACACACGGAACTGCAACGCGCAGAAAAACGCTGCGTTCGTGTGAAATTCGCCTTTATCATTATACCTATATAAGTAAATTTAATTCGCCCATTGCAATGGAGAAGGGAGTGCAGTCGCCCTAGCCGCAATGTCTATCGTCATTATCAAAGATTTTGGCCAATTCACACAGAGGCCAGAGAAGGATGTAAATAAATTAAATCGAGATAACATCGCCTGTAAAGATGGACCTGGATCATTCAGGAATAGTAGCGTATCATCTGCGTAGAGAGAGAGACACATTCCTCCCTTTCACCCATCTCAAAACCCTTTCTATCAGGAGAGGCTCTTAAAGCTAATGCTAATTAGGGTTGTTACGATAGCACAATTTGGACTTCGATACTTCGTGTAGTATTGCGTTACTCGATACCAAAACGATACTTTTGGCAACAATAAAAAATAAATGAAAAAAAGTCCTTGAATTTTCTGATGTGAGGCACGAGGTATTATGAATTTTGAATCTCCATATGCCTCACATTAATAGTAATTAACCCCATCATGTTCCTCAGTCATAATGTACAACATTGGGTTAATGTGTGAGGTACATGATGGGGTTAATTACTATTAATGTGAGACAAATGGAGGTTCAAAATTCATAATACCTCGTGCCTCACATTAATAAGTGAAAGAAAGCAGTTTTTATTTTATTTTATAAAAGCATAAACATCATAAATGACGCTATAAATTCATTACGGTCGCGACGATACAGAATGTGTATATCTTATGTTTTGAGAATTCTTTTTAAAAAAAAGTGTGTTTTTTTTAACATTACTTTATTTTATTTTTTTACTTTTTATTTTTAAACTTTAATATACTGGCATATATTTATATGCCAGTACATTAGCCTGTGTACTGATAGGTATGTTCTAACAACTGCCTGTGTACTAAGTATGCCCTAACAGGAAATATGGTTAGACGGCCCTTGGGTCCTTCAATGGACCCTGGGCTGTCTGCCCATATATGGTATGTCCCTCGATCACGTCACAGGAATTCCCTGTGACATGATCCATAGGGCATCCCCCCCCCCCCCCTTCTCATTTACCTCTTGAATGCTGCGGTCAGCTTTGATCGCCGAATTCAGGGGAATAACGACGCAGATGAGAGATTTCTCGGATCTCTGCCGCGGGGCTGTGGAATACAACCATTGCCCGGCTCCTGACAATAAGTGTGTTTGCGCGGTCAGCATAAGGTGATGCGACCGGCGCTGCACTAAAGAGCGGCAGCGCAGGCACTGAAGACAGAACATGGGGGTGTTTTGTAGTGTGCCCACCATGGTCGGTCTTCAGTGCCGGCGCTCATTAGTGTTTAATGATTAAAACCATTGAATGTTGATGATTATAGCTAACAGTTAATGAAAACCCGAAATTTTGTATCTCAGAAAATTTGAAAATTAAAATAGGCCCAATTTAAAAAATTATTTTTAATACTGAAATGTTGGCCTACTGAAAAGTATGTACAGTATTTGCCCTCAATACTTGGTCGGTCCTCCTCGGCTTCCTGTCAGAGTGACAGTTACGTCACAATGACAGTTAGGAGTACATTACACTACGTGTGTAGTGTAATGTAGTCTAGCAGCAATCAAAGCTGCAGGTCTCGTAGTTCCCTAATGGGACAAGTAAAAAAGTAAAAATAAGTAATAAATGTTTTTAAAAAAAAAAGTGTAAAAATGAGTTATAAGTTCAACAAACACAAAATGCTTTTTTTTCCTATAAGACTTTTATTATAGAAAAAAAACACACACATTTGGTATCACCTCGTTCGTAACGACCTCAACTATAAAACTATAATGTTATTTTTCCCACACGATGAACACCCCAAAGAAAAAAAATCAATAAAAAAACGACAGAAGCGCAATTTTTTTGGTCACCACCCCACACAAAATAAAGAATAAAAAGTGATCAAAAAGTCACATGTACCCAAAAACAGTACCAATAAAAACTTCAATCCGTTCCGCAAAAAACAAGCCCTTACACAGCTTTTTCTGACTAAAAAATAAAAAAATTATGGCTCTCAGAATATGGTGACACAAACGCTAAAAAAAAGGAAAAAAAAACTATATACAAATTGTATCGCCGTAATCGTACCAACTCGCAGAATAAAGTAAAAATTTCATTTATAGCGTACGGTGAACGCCGCAAAAAATAAAAATTTTCAGAATTCCTGGTTTTTGGTCAGGATTGCAAAAAAATTTAATAAAAAGTGATCAAAAAAAAAATAAAAAAAAATAAATAAAAAATAAAAAAAATCGCATGTACCCAAAACTACAGATTGTCCCGCAACAAATAAGCCCTCACACGGCTCCGGTGGTGAAAAAATAAAAAAGTTCTGGCTTTCAGAATATGGCGAGGCAAAATGTGCCGAGTGTTCCAAAAGCGGATAAGATCAGGCGCCATTTATCAGTGCGACACCACCCACATATCTGTGGATAATTATTTATTTACCCCATTATTATACCCTCTTATTATACCCTGATGTACTCCGCACAGATTACATATACCCTGATGTACCCTACACAGATTACATATGCCCCCACATTATAAACTGAAATACCAGCAAAACCCCAAACAAAACTATAACCAAGCAAAATCTGCGCTCCAAAAGCAAAATGGCGCTCCCTCTCTTCTGAGCCCTGCAGCGTGCCCAAGCAGCAGTTTGTGCCCACATATATGGCATCGCCATACCCGGCAGAACCCGCTTAAGGTTTTAGGAGGTATTTGTCTTATGTGGCACAAACTGGGCATAACATTATGCACTAAAATGGAATATCAATGGAAAATTGCAATTTTCACTTTGAACCATCCGCTGTGCACTAACCCCTTTGTGCACTATGACTTAATTGCCCGTCATGGTGCGGGGGTTGATGTATGGAGCCGGCTCACGCGCTGACCCCGCTTCATACGCTGCGAGTGTCAGCTGTGTATTACAGCTGATACCCGGGACTAACGGACAGGTATAGCGATCGCTCTGTTACAGGAGCCTGTAAGAACAACAATATACTGCAATACATTAGTATTGCAGTGTATTGTACCAGCGATCCAATGATCGCTGGATCAAGTCCCCTAAGGGGATTAATAAAGGGTGTAGAAGATTTAAAGTTATTAGTAGTGAGAATTTTTTTTTTGAAAGTTCAAAAAAATGAACAAAATTGGTATTGCTACGTCCGTAAAAGTCCGATCTATTACGATATACCATTATTTAATTCGCAAGGTGAACACCTTAAAAAAAATAATAATTGAAACCGCCAAAATCGCTGTTTTTTTTTTGTCACCTTCGCTGTAAAAAAAAAAAAAAAAAAATGTAATACAACTTTTTTATCTCTTTTTATGTACCAAAAAACGGTACCAATAAAAACTGCAGCTCCTCCCGCAAGAAATAAGCCCTCACACCACTCTATTGATGGAAAAATAAAAAAGTTATGGCTCTTGGAAGGCAAGGAGTGAAAATCTAAAAGAAAGCAAAAAATGGATCAGTCCTGAAAGGGTTAATTAATTTCTAATGAAAAAACGTATGACCACATGTGGGGTAGTTCCGTACTCGGGAGAAATTGCTTTATGAAAAAATTGTTGTTTTTTTCCTCCTTTATCCCTTGTGAAAATTCAACATTTTAGTGGAAAAAAATTTGATATTAATTTTCACGCCCTAATTCTAATCAACTCTGCAAAACACCTGTGGGGTCTAAATGCTCACTATACCCCTAGAAAAATTCCTTGAAGGTTTTTCCAAAATGGGATCACTTTTGGTGTGTTTCCACTGTTTTGGTTCCTCCAGTGCATTGCAAATGCGACATTGCACCGAAAACCATTCCAGCAAAATCAGAAATCCAAATTGCGCTCCTTCCCTTCTGAGCCCTGCTGTGGGTCTAAACAGCAGTTTTCTTACCACATATGGGGTATTGACGTAATCGGGAGACATTGCTTTACAAATGTTGGGGTGCATTTTCTTCGTTATTCCTTGTAAATATTAAAAATGTCTTATGTTTTTCCAGAAGAAAAGTAGATTTTAAATTTTTACAGACTAATTCCAATATATTTAGTGAAAAACCTGTGTGGTCAAAATACTTACTATACCCCTAGATAAATACCTTAAGGGGTTTAGTTTTCTAAATGGGGTCGGTTATGGGGAGTTTCTATCGTTCTGGCAGCTCAAAGCCTCTCTAAATGTACATTGGGGCCTAAAACATTTTCAAGCAAAATATGAGTCCTGAAAGCCTCTGTGTGCTCCCTTCCTTTTGGGCCCTGCCGTGTGTCCAGGCAACGCATTAGGGCCACAATGTGGGTATTTTTGAAAACAGGAGAAACAGGGATGATAGATTTTGTGTTGTGTTTCTTCATTTTCATGGTCGCTTTACAAAGAACTCAGTCTTCAAACTGTTACTTTTATGAAAAAAGTTAAATTAATTTTTTTTTCACCTGCTATGCATTAAATTTAGCAAAAGACAGTGGGGTCAAAATACTTACTATACCCCTAGATAAATACCTTAAGGGGTCGAGTTTTCTAAATGGGGTCATTTCGGTGGTTTCCATCACTCTGAGACCTATGAGCCTCTGAAAACTTGGCTTGGTGCAGGAAAACAAAATGTACTTCAAAATGTATAAAATTATTATTCAATTTGTAAGTCCTCTAAATTGCTGAAAATTTATTTATTTTTTTCAAAAGTGCTGCCAAAATGGAGTAAAGAGATAGAAATATATATTTAATTAAAAAAATTGTACGATGTGTGTACATATGTGACATTGCAGTTAAAAATAGGGGAAATTGATAATTTTTACAACATTTCTTCCATTTTTCTAGTAATTTCCGCAAATTGTATCAGTCTACTTTTACCACTAAAATAAAGTACAACATGTGACAAAAAAACGATGTCAGAATTACTTGGATATTCAAATCTTTTACAGAGTTATTCTCTGATAAAGTCAGACATACCAGATTTGACAAATCTGGCTTGGTCATTAAAGGGAACCTGTCACCAGCAATACCAGCAATACCAGGTGGTAGTGGGTGAAAAATAATTTCTATATAACCTATAATTTTCGGCTTAGTTGGCTCTGTAGCTTTAGTATTCAGTTTTTTAGTGTTCCCACACCGTATGCTAATGAGCATAAAAGAGTCAAATCTTCGTTTGAAAAGAGTCGTATCTTCATTCCTCAAGTCTTTCCGAGTTTACCCCACCTCTTTATTTTTGATTGACAGCTCCTCACCTGCCCCCAACACACAACATCCCGCGCTTGTGCATTGATGTCCATTGATTATTACGGTAAAAAACGCAAAATGTTTGCAGACCGTTACTTACAGTCGGAGGAGGAGTTTACGAGAGGGGATAACGGCAATGAACTTTTGATAGCAGCGGCCAGTGAGGGATAAGTAAAGTTCAATAGGTGAAATGCTGGTGACAGGTTCCCTTTAAGGTCCAAACTAGCTTGGTCATTAAGGGGTTAATGTGAGGTATGAGTTATTAATTTTGAACCTCCATGTGTAGTAATTAACCTCATCATGTTCCTCACACATTAACCCAATGTTGTCCATTATGACTGAGGAACATGATGGGGTTATTTACTATTAATGTGAGGCACATGGAGATTCAAAATTCATCACACCTCGTGCCTCACACCAGAAAATGTTAGAACTTTTTTTTTTGTTTTGTTGGCAAAAGTATCGTTTTGGTATCGAGTATCGCAATACTACACGAAGTATTGGTATCGAAGTCCAAATTCTGGTATCGTAACAATCCTAGTGCCTTTGATTCAAGCTTTTGCTCTCTTCTAACCAATACCTGCCTGGGGCTAGTCTGTCACTACACTGCAGCGCGGTCCGGACTCCACACCAGCGGCGCAAGTGACACAGGCATGTGATCAAAAGATTAGGACCACATGTAGGGTGTTCCTAAACACAGGAAACACTGCATAATAATTAGAGAGCTGTCTTGTTATGGTGGCACCACATATTGGTATATCTATAGAAAAAAAACTCATTTTCACTCTGCAACATCGAGTGCACACTAATTTCTGCAATACACCTGCGCGGTTAACATGTCCACTACACCCCTAGGTGAATTCATTGAGGGATGTAGTTTCCAAAATGAAATCTGTGCTCAAAAAGCCAAATGGCGCTCCTCTTCTGACCCTTGCCGTGTGCCCAAACAGCAGTTTATGACCACATATGGGGTATTTCTGTACTCTAGAGACGTTGCTTTACAAATGTTGGGGTTCTTTTTTCCTTTATTTGTTGAGAAAATGAAAAATTGAGCTAAAGCTACGTCTTATTGAAGAAAAGGGATTGTTTTTATTTTCACTGCCAAATTCCAATAAAATCTATGAAACACCTGTGTGGTCAAAATGCTCACTACACCCCTAGATGAATTCCTCAAGGGGTGTAGTTTCCTAAATGGATTCACGTTCGTGTCAATGAGCATTTAGGTCTCATGCACACTTTCGGTCGTTGTACGGCCGCTAATGAGGGATCTGCAAAACAGTCTGTTGTTTCACAGACCTAATCAATGAAAAGGCCGAGACTGTTCAGTCAAAAACGGACAGGAGTAGGACAGTCCTATTTTTGACGGGACGGCCGCACGGTTCCGTTGAAATGAACGTGTCAGGGTGCTATCAGTTAAAAAACGGATAGCACCCTGACGAAAAAAACTGAAGTGGGCATGAGGCCTTAGGGCCAGATCACACAGAGTTCTTTGACACGTTTTTTTGACGCGGAAACTGCGTCGGAAAAACCGTCTTGCGGGAAAAAGCGACATGCTCTATCTTTGGACGTTTACGTCTCTGACCTCCCATTGGCATCAATGGGAGGCAAAGAAAGCGTATTTCGCAGCATTTTTTGCCCGCGATATTCAATGGCCGTGGGAGAAAAACGCAGCAAACGGTGTGCAGGCAGATCAAAACCTGCCTCAAAATTCCAGACAGAATTTTGAGGCAGAATTTTCTGCCTGCAAAAAACTCAGTGTGAACATAGCTTTACTGTGAGTCCAGAGATCGTTTTATAAGGAGTTACGTTCTCCCAGGTAGCTTCTTAACCCATTCACTTCCTGCTGCCTTTCAAGGCTTAAAGGGACAGTGTCATGATTTTTTATTTATTAATTTGTGTTTTTATTTAATAAAATATTATATTGACTATTTAATTATTCACACAGTTTTTGTGGTTTTATTGACACTTTCTTACTGTACTGGGGGCTGCCATGTTTTATTTCATCTTTGTATGTGTCTCTTAACGACACATACACAGATGGAATACGGCAGCACAGGGCAGAGGACACAATGAACGGGAGCCGTCCATTGCCTCTGCTATCTGGCTCTGTACTGAGCAGACGCAGGTCAGAGTCACACAGCAGAGAAGCCGGTTTGTAGGGAGATAGCAGGCGCCATTATGAAGACCGGCTGCACTGCAGGTAAGGTGTGTGTGTGTGTCTCTGTCAGTCTCTCTCTCTCTCACAGACCCCTGCTCCCGTGACCCCCGGCGGGGGCCCCCCCCCCAACGGCCCTCCCCCCTACAGCTACCCTATAGCCTTGAAATGCAGCAGGAACTGAATGGGTAAACAAAGTGGTTTTCTTTATCTTTAGTTATGATAACGCAGTAGCAGAGAGCAGTGTCGGTGAAGGAGCCTCAGTCCAAAGAGCAGTCATATATCACATGCAGACTTTGGGTGTAATTTATCAAACTTTCTACACCAGAAAAGTCACAAAAGGCCCCAAACCAAAAAGTCACAAGTTGCTGTCCAAAATGCCACTTGCCCGTTTTGAGCCACCCACTACACTTTTGTAGAAAAGGACGTGACCTCTGGGAAAGAGCGTGACCACTGAGGCCCAACAAATTTATTATAATTTATCCAGGCTAATTGTAACATAAGGACACGCTAAAATGGCCTATTGCACCAGCCAAAATGATCAACAAGACAGGTCGTTGATCGGCGCTTGTGCGCTCCAGTCACAATGAGATATGTATAGGGACGTGCGCTCCTTACTACGATCGCTCATCCCCATACATTTTTCATCATGCCTGCAGCTGTGCTACCAACAACGATAATATTAAAGTTTTTTAAAACGACACGATCAGCTAATGAACGAGCGTTTTCTCGTTCATCTGCTGATCACTGTCCGGTTTACACAGGGCAATTATCGGCAACGAGCATTGTATGAACACTTGCCTGCCTGATGATTGTCCAGTGTTAAAGGGCCTTAAGCGTGTATGTCTGGATCTTTCCAGGCGTACACGCTAACCGTAGGAAAAGGCGTATGTGATTGGGACCTTATGTGTATTTTAACTCAGGTCTCACTGTTCTCCTGCTGTTCATATGCACCACACCATATGTACTGTACATTGTTTACTAGCAATGTACCATATATACCGTATCTTGGTATTTTTTTTTTCAGTTTAACAAAAATCTGAAAATCGAGATTCAAATTGAAAATCGGCCATAGTGTTGAAAAAGCTCTAGATTCTATTTTTTGGCAAAATCGCCTAGCCCCAACATGGGGTATATTTTGTACAGTGGTCCCTCGGCGGTTTAATTACGGTTTGGTTTGTTCTGATCGCAGTGATACCATATATGTCTATGGGCCTGTTCACATCAGCGGTGTGCTTCTGTTTAGCTTTCTGTTCATCTGTTCCGTCAGAGGAACAGACAAAAAGGAAAAGTATCGTATACGCTTGTTTTTGCCATTGATTTCAATGGTGTTTTTTTCTTTATTTGTTTCAGTTTGGATCCATTCCATTAGGTTTCAGTTTTTTAATAGCTTTGTGGGAAAATAATCAGTATTCTGGGCTTAGAAGTCCAGTGGGCGGTCCTACTCAATGATTGACAATTATTTCTGCATGCACACCCACCCAGGGAAGGCTGCCAGAATAAGCAGAGGTTTAATGAATAAATTACAAATTATACAGAATATTTTCCCACAAAACTATATATCAATCTGCTCAGCTTCTCCTGCTCTACAACTTGTTGCCTGCAGATAGGACTGTATTTTTCAAGGTGACCGGTTCCCTTTAATCTACATTTCGGTTTATCATTTTATTACATACAAGCAAATCATGAGAAACGTTAGGTCACATCTAAATGTCACAAAACCATAATGCATTCATACGTACATGTAGAGGTTTGCGCCAGCTTCTCCTTAGTCTTCAGGGCATGTGCTCTTTCTTCTTTCAGCCTTTCATCATCCTTCAGGAGAGATACCAATTGTTTAGCCTTCTCTCTGACATTTACACCTTGGTCTTTCCCATCTCTATCCACATATTGAAAATCTTTCAGTGTCTGAATAGCATATATATTTTCTTTGCACTGCTGCGCTACCCGTTCTGAGCCGGTTTTTATTAGATACTCCATTAGAGTCATAGCCTGCAAATTTAAAACAAAATATATAATCTTTTAGGGAAGGTATTAATAATGACAAAAGATAACAAACAGGTTACATGCACAAGAATGAAGCCGAAAACCAACATCAGAAAAATCAAAACACAAAATGTACAAATCGGCTTCGTTCACATCTGCGTTGGGGTCCCGTTTCGACGTTCCGTCGGAGGTTTCAGTCAGAACGGGACCCTGAACAAACACAAACTAACACGAACGGAAACCAGAGGTTTCCGTTTTCATCATCGATTTCAATGGTGACAGACCCGGTGCCCATGGTTTCCGTTTGGGTCTGTTGTGCACCGGACCCGTCGTTTTGCCGGAAGCAATAACGTAGTCGACTACGCTATTGCATCCGGCAAAACAACGGATCTGGTGCACAACAGACACAAACGGAAACCATGGGCAACGGGTCTGTCACCAGTGAAATCAGTGGCTATGGAAACGGAAACCTCCGGTTTCCGTTCGTGTCAGTTTGTGTCTGTTCAGGGTCCCCCTCTGACTGAAACCTCCGACGGAACATCAGAACAGGACCCCAACGCAGATGTGAATGAAGCCAAAGGATGGTTTTACTTTATTTTCTTAAAAAGGACCAGTCACCACTCCAGATATTTGTTATGGTAAATAATTGTATTTCCCAGTAAACAATAATTATGGAGCATATATTCTTAAAACTGTACGATTTGCCATTCCTCTGTAGTCCCTCCTAACCACTCTGGCACACGACCGAGATCGAGCCGTGAAAAACCATCTGTGAGTCGGATGGATTTCCTGGCCTGACCACGGTACAGGTGAACGGGACTCATGGAGTCAGACATTTACGATGCTAGGATTCTCTGCCTCCCCATGGAACTGCTGTACAATACTGTAGCATTTTGTTTAGTACAGAAGATACAGTTCCGTGGGGAGGCAGGGACTCCCGGCATCATAAGTTTCTATGATGCTAAGAGACCCGTTTACCTGTACCATTGTCGGGCTGGGAAATCCGGCCGACATACGGACCGTTTTCCACAGCCCGATCTCGGTCGTGTACCAGAGCTGTAAAAATGTATGAATGTATTGACAACTGCTACCAATTGAGGGTGTGTCCCTACACAGACTGACACTGTCCAATCAGTGCAGACAGAGTGAGACCGTAGGGTCACGCCCCTTTGACAATGGGAATGGTAACACCAAGGTGTAAATTTATTCACAGATTTCTAGGAGGAAACACAGAGGAATGGCACAACATAGAGTTCCAAGTAAAAATTCTCCAGAATTGTCATATCATATCACGGGCAATTAGGGCTGGGCGATTTTGACAAAAAATAAAATCTAGATTTTTTAACACTTTGGGCGATTTTCGATTTGAATCTCAAGTTTCTTATTTTTTTTCTCTTTATTTAACAGTAACAGAGATAATTGAATACATTTTCTTTATATAAATAACTTTTTAACATATATTGCTAGAATTATTGTACGTAACTTGACAACTCTTAACCTCTGCAAATAATTTATTTTATCATAAATACAATTGGAAAAACGTCTAATTCGTTATAACGTGTTTTCCCTGGCAGGGAACAGGTCAACAGAATCTATAATCAATGATGCGCTGCATGAACTAAAATCCCCCTCTGTCCGTCACCCCCTCAGCCGGTCTCTGACATTGCAGGCGAGAGCAGTGTAAAGTGCAGCAGGGCCAGGCAGATCGCGCCGAGCGGGCACTCTGGGGAGAGATTACATTAGTGTCTGAAGTCTGAGCAGGGGGTGGTGTGATCTGCAAGGGGGCGGTATCCATAGGGCGGTGTGGCTATGTACTAGGAGTCCCTGCTTCTCTGTGGAACTGCTGTTCCGTACTGTATCATTTTGTTCAGTACAGTACAGCAGTTCCGTGGGTGGCAGAGACAGAACGGGGCGGACCAGGAAGTGACAAGATGACAAGGCGGAGCTTCCTCCTGCAGCACGGCACCACTAAAGAATCTATTATACGATTTGGTTATAAAACAGAATCGTGAGAGTCTTTAAGGGCGAATTAATTTGATTAATCGCACCGATCTATGGGCAATACAAGCATTTACCAAAGTAGACATGTCAGGAGTGGTGAAAAGTCCTCTTTAACCCCTTCCCACCACAGCCATTTTTCATTTTTTTCAATTTCCTTTTTTCCTTCCCACCTTCCAAAAGCCATAGCTTTTAATTTTTTTCGTCATTATAGCGTATAAGGGCTTTCTTTTTGCAGGATGAGTTGTCACTTTTTCACAGAACCATTTATTGCACCATATAATGTAGTCGGAAACTGGAAATAATTCATTTTTTGGGTTTTATTTTTACGGTGTTTAACATGCAGGAAAATGGTCAAGTTAACATTATTTTACAGGTAGGGCTGGGCAATTATGACCTAAATCAAAATCACGATTAATTGAAAATGTCAACTCTAGTACGATTAACGAACGATTATTTAGTCCACATCCCCTTTTACATGCCACGCCCCTTATTTGCATGCTAGGACACTGAATTAATATTTATTCCAAGCCTGCTGTATACTACTGTATCTGATATACCCCCACGTAGTGTAATGCCCCTATAACTGCCCTCCACACAGTATAATGTCCCCCATAACTGTCCTCCACCAATGCATTCAACTGTATCTGTGTCCTGAAGATGCAGATACAGTTTAAACCAGGAAAAAATTATTCATAAAACCGAAATTCACAAGATGACGTCGATTAATTGCGCTGCATTTTAGATTTTGATTAATTGTCCAGCCCTAGCTGCAGGTCAATATGATTGCAGCGATACCAAATTTATATAGGTTTTTTTTTGTTTTGTTTTTAACGATTTACTACTTTCACAAGGAAAAAAATAATTTGATTTGTCATTATGAGCCATAACTTTTGTTTTTCTGTTGATTGAGAAGTGTGAGGGCTTATCTTTTGCGTGGCAAGCGGTAGTTTTTATTTTGATACTTTGACGTTTTGATCACTTTTTATTCCGTTTTTTTGTGGGATATGAGGTAACCAAAAAACAGCAATTTTGGTGTTTTTTCTTACGGTGTTAACCATGCAGGTTAAATAATGTTATATTGTAATAGCTCAGATTTTATTAGAATGGGTGATACCAGTCAGGCTCTATTCAAACGACAGGGTCTAGGTGTCGGCCGATAAAACCGGCCATTTTGTTCCGTTTTGCATCCATTCTGTTTCGGGTCGCGTTACGGTTTGTAACGGCCGTTTGTGACCCGTCTTGCATAAATTTTTCACTGTCCGTTTTAAAAGCGCATAAATATCATTTGTAAATTTTTTTTGGTCCCAACTCACTAAAAACACTCACAGGAAGGTCACATGATAGCAGTCTCACCATTTTCTCTTGCTTTCAGAGAATAGAGATCTTTGTCTGTTGCCACAGATTCTTTGTATTGGTTTCTGGCTTTTTCTCTATTTTTTACTTGCTATGATGTCCTCACAACCATTGAAACATGTACTGCAGTTTTGGCTGATTTCTCGAATTCAATCGCAGATATTGATGTCCTCTGTAGGTAGTGCCACACACAGCGCCCCCTTGTAGGCAGTGCCACACACAGTGCCCCCTTGTAGACAGTGCCACACACAGCGCCCCCTTGTAGACAGTGCCACACACAGCGTCTCCTTGTAGGCAGTGCCACACACAGCGTCCCCTTGTAGGCAGTGCCACACACACGCCTCCCTGTACATAGCGCCATTCACGCCTCACTGTACATAGCGCCATTGGGGCTCTCCCTAGGAGTGGAATCACCAGCAAGAGCATTAGCAACGCTATAGTCGGGGATTCTGCTCCAGGAGGAGCCCATGACGTCACTATCCATATATGGATAGAACACAAGAAAATAGCAATAGGACACTGCGAACACCAATGCTACCTAAACCACTAAACATAACTAAATACGCATTGCTGCTGAGTCTACTTACAATAGTGCGGTGCTTAGCACACATTTTTATCAAATTGTGTGAGCCCACCTGCCCTGACTAGGTGCCCATTATAAGGTGGGTCCATAACGATGCTCATACACCCAGAACTGGGACTAAACCTACATATATCTGGGGATGGTAGGAACCAGCATTAAATGAATTAAAATTAACAGCACATTCCAGCAAAAATAAAAAACAAAACCTGTATACAGGTGCAAGAACCTTCTTGCACCTGTATACACATTTTGTTTGATTTTGCTGGAATGTGCGGTCAAAAAAATCAGCTGTGTGAATAGCCCCATTGGGGTAAACTGTTTTTAATGCAGCACTGTGATGCTCGTTAAAAAAAAACATCCGTTACATGGCCAAGTTTGCCTGTCGTGTAAATAGGGCCTTATTTTTTTACATTGATTTTGGGGGGAAATTCGAAGAGACAGGTTGTTTTTTTTTTAAACTGTATTTTTCATTTCTTTAATTAGTTCCCTTGGAAAATTGAACCAGCGATGGTTGGATCACTTGCACGATCTGCTGCAATACTTATGTATTGCAATTAGGGCCGGCCTTAGGGGTGTGCAAGCTCTGCCACTACTCTGTGCTCTGTTCTTAGTTACACACACGGAGTAAATAAGAGCCGAGGAGCAAGAGAAGAGGAGGAAGCTCTGCCCACAGCCCGTCCTGCAAGAAGCCGGTGAGTATCTGTGTGTATCTGTGTGTCTCTGTGTATACAGTATGTGTCTGTGTTTGTATGTGTATATGTTAGTGTGTGCGCGTGCGCGCGCGCGCCTCTCTGTAAAAGTGTGTACAATATTAAATTAGAACAGATAAAACGGAGATATCTGCGCCGCCCCTTATATATATGCGTGTGTGTGTGTGTATATACGTGTGTGTGTATACGTGTGTGTGTGTGTGTGTGCGTGCGTGTCAGTGGGTATAGTTATCATCTGCGACGTTATCTGTACTCAGTTATCGCGGCGTTACATAGGACTGCAGGTGACATCTACTACATTATATGTTCTCAGAGAGTTATCACTGGTATCTGTGGTGATACATAGTACTGCAGGTAATGTCTACTACATTATATGTACTCCGTTATTATTGTGTGTGATCTGTGGTGTTACATAGGGCTGCACGTGAAATCTACAACCTTATCTGTACTGCGTATATATGGGTCTGTTTGTGAATGTGTCTTTGTGCTTGTATATATGTGCCTTTTGTGTGTGTGTGTGTGTGTGTGTGTGTGTAGTCTATATATTTACCTGTATGTATATATTCCAGAATGTGTGTATGTATATTTGCCTGTATGTCTAAATATCTGTCTTTATGTATGTACAGTATATATGTTCCAGTATGTGCGTGTCTATATATGTGGTTAATTTTTGGTTTGTGTAGGGGGCCGCAATAGAAAGTGCCGCACAGGGCGCCATTCAACACAAGGCCGGCCCTGATTGCAATATATTGTTATTTTAACCAGCTCCAAATAAGCTTAACCCCTTCCCACTGCAGCCACTTTTGACCTTACTGACAGAGCCTTATTTTTCAAATCGGACATGTCATTTTAGGTGGTAATAACTTTGGAATGCTTTTATCTATCCAAGCGATTCTGAACTTGTTTTCTCGTGACACATTGGACACTAAGCTAGTGGTAAAATTTTGGCGATATATTCAGGATTTGTGAGAAAAATTAAAAAATTTAGCTAAAAATTGCAAACATTTTACATCCGTATACCATCCATTTTTTTCCTTTCCGTAAAACGGAGTTAACGTTAATTAAGGAGGCTATTCACATGTGTAAAATTTGTGCGTATTTTAAAACACAGAATGCACTACTTTCATTGGTATTGCAGATGAAAAACCACCATTGAAGTCTATAGAGTCTAGGAATTAAAATACAGATGTATTTGGTCAGTATGTGATATGTATTGCATCCGTTTTTTTAAAGAGGCTGTCTTATGCAATTCAATTATATTCCTAGAAGACAGCCCCATCAGTATTAGGCCCAATTCAGACAAGCGTATTTTACGTCCATGTTATGGACGTTAAAACAACGGCTGTCACATGGACCTATGTAATTTAACGGGGCTCTTCAGACATGCATTGTTTTTCACGCAGGTCCTATTTTTTCGCGTTTTTGCACACCACGCAGCCCATTGAAGACAATGGGTGCGTGAAAACAACTGACAGCACACGGATGTCATCCTTGTGCGGTCTGTAATTCACATACAAGTTGCTAAAGAAATTAGGAAAAAGAAACATACAACCTTCAGCTTTTTTTGCAGACGTAAAAACCGCACGACAAACAGATGACATATGACATATGCGTGTAAAACAAATGTGCACCGTACACGAATGCCATACAGAACTGCAACGCAAGAAAACGCAGAGTTTTTTTTACGCACATAAAACTGACACGTTTGTGTGAATTTAGCCTTACAGATCTGTAATACTGATGCAATACTGATGCGATATCATCCGTAATAAGTCTATTGCAGATCCGTACTATGGACATTAACCAATATGCTTGTCTGAAAGAGGCCTTAGGCCTCATGCCGGAAGTGTGCATGAGGCCTTACGTGCAAGAATGTTCTGTAATATGCTATGCTAAACGGTGTTGAAAATAGTCAAAATGACAGACCCCAGCTTAGGGCATCATACTCAAGTTAAACTTAATGGAAAGTCTAGCATAAGCGGCGCGGCACGGCACTCACCAGATCGCTTCTGCCGCTTCATTTTAGCGATCATGGGGGTTTCAGTGCTGACCGATTAAATCACCCCCATGATCACGCCCACCGATTAAATCTTCTGACAGGTCACTGATTCCGGGGGACACATTGTCAGATTAGATCATTCCAAGGACCACAATAAAACTTAAGGGTCTTCTCATATGGGTCCCCCATCAGTCTAGAAATAAGGTGGCTGCATACACTACCGTTCAAAAGTTTGGGGTCACCCAGACAATTTTGTGTTTTCCATGAAAACTCACACTTCTATTTATCAAATGAGTTGCAAAATGACTAGAAAATATAGTCAGGACATTGACAAGGTTAGAAATAATGATTTTCACCTTCAAACTTTGCTTTCGTCAAAGAATGCTCCATTTGCAGCAATTACAGCATTGCAGACCTTTGGCATTCTAGCTGTTAATTTGCTGAGGTAATCGGGAGAAATTTCACCCCATGCTTCCAGAAGCCCCTCCCACAAGTTGGATTGGCTTGATGGGCACTTCTTGCGTACCATACGGTCAAGCTGTTCCCACAACAGCTCTATGGGGTTGAGATCTGGTGACTGCGCTGGCCACTCCATTACAGATAGAATACCAGCTGCCTGCTTCTTCCCTAAATAGTTCTTGCATCATTTGGAGGTGTGCTTTGGGTCATTGTCCTGTTGTAGGATGAAATTGGCTCCAATCGAGCGCTGTCCACAGGGTATGGCATGGCAAAATGGAGTGATAGCCTTCCTTATTCAAAATCCCTTTTACCTTGTACAAATCTCCCACTTTACCAGCACCAAAGCAACCCCAGACCATCACATTACCCCCACCATGCTTGACAGATGGCGTCAGGCACTCTTCCAGCATCTTTTCAGTTGTTCTGCATCTCACAAATGTTCTTCTGTGTGATCCAAACACCTCAAACTTCGATTCGTCTGTCCATAACACTTTTTTTCCAATCTTCCTCTGTCCAATGTCTGTGTGCTTTTGCCCATATTAATCTTTACCTTTTATTAGCCAGTCTCAGATATGGCTTTTTCTTTGCCACTCTGCCCTGAAGGCCAGCATCCCGGAGTCGCCTCTTCACTGTGAGGCGTCTATTTCTCAAACTAGAGACTCTAATGTACTTGTCTTGTTGCTCAGTTGTGCAGCGGGGCCTCCCACTTCTCTTTCTACTCTGGTTAGAGCCTGTTTGTGCTGTCCTCTGAAGGGAGTAGTACACACCGTTGTAGGAAATCTGCAGTTTCTTGGCAATTTCTCGCATGGAATAATAGCCTTCATTTCTAAGAACAAGAATAGACTGTCGAGTTTCACATGAAAGCTCTCTTTTTCTAGCCATTTTGAGAGTTTAATCTAACCCACAAATGTAATGCTTCAGATTCTCAACTAGCTCAAAGGAAGGTCAGTTTTATAGCTCCTCTAAACAGCAAAACGGTTTACAGCGGTGATAACATAATTGCACAAGGGTTTTCAAGTGTTTTCTAATCATCCATTAGCCTTCTAACACAGTTAGCAAACACAATGTACCATTAGAACACTGGAGTGATGGTTGCTGGAAATGGCCTATATACACCTATGTAGATATTGCATTAAACACAAGACGTTTGCAGCTAGAATAGTCATTTAGCACATTAACAATGTATAGAGTGTATTTCTGATTAATTTAATGTTATCTTCATTGAAAAAAACTGTGCTTTTCTTTCAAAGATAAGGAAATTTCTAAGTGACCCTAAACTTTTGAACAGTAGTGTATGCATGTGGCCATCTCTATTGTAGTTTATGTGAGTTACTGAAAGCTGATCATTTTTACAAATCCCATACTACATACCAAACTACAATGGAGAGAACCGCACACATGCACATCCACCTCTACATCTCGTCTCCTCTGTTCTGGAGTGCTGACGCATCAGACATTTATGATATATGTTGTCTCAGACGTGAATACTCCCTTTAAAGGCTACGTACACCTTTGAAAATGCTTTTGGTTTTTTTAATAAGAGTATCAGTATGTTTCTAGTTACTTATTAAAAATTATTTTTACATTTTGAGATAGATGTTTTGTATCTTTTATACAGAGCAGCTTTATCTTGCGCTGAAACGGTGTTGCTGTATCTTGCTGACTGTTCAGTGTCTGCGGGTCCTCTGTGACCGACACGGAAGATCGAGCCGTTATCGATCACATCAAAGTTCATAACTTAGATGTGATAGATTACAGGTGAATACGGTGTGTCTCCACTGACACTGAACCAATCAGTGCCGCTGACCTGACGGATTCAGGTCTCAGCGCACGATACTGCTGCTTTGTATACAGAACACAAAGCAAATGCATCTCAAAAAGTTTAAAATAATTTTCAAATAAAAAGGAATTTGAAAGTTGCACGAAACCCACGGTTGCATGTTTATTAAAATAAAGAAATAAAAAGTTTGATTGATGTTGTACATGGCCTTTAACCTCTTGGCGACATGTCACGTACTATTACGTTGCGGTCGCCAAGGTGTTAAGGCAAAGGAACGTAATAGTATGCAATGATGATGCGGGCTCAGAAGCGGAGCCCGCACCATCGCCAGTGGGTGTCGGCTGTATATTGCAGCTGACACCCTGCTGCATGGCCAGGACCGGAGCTAGCCTCCGATCCAGCCGATTAACCCCTGAATGCAGTGCTGCATCTCTGGGGTTTTACCAGCAGATCGGAAACCAGCGATGTAATCACGAGGTTCCGATGACTGCTCCTGCAGATTGGAGGCCTAACAATGGCCTCCTGTCTGCAAAGTACGCAAGCCTTTTAGGTCCCGCTCTGAGGCAGAGCCTAAAAGGCTTTCTGCCCCAGAAACAAGATGGCGCAGTCTCAGCTAGCTCCGATCCCTGACCGCGGCATTTTAGAGGTTTTAAGCCGATCAGCATCGCTGCGATGCACAGCGTTGCCGATCGTTGCTATGGCACCTGTAGGCCTAAAAATGGCTTTCTGGTCTGCCACGTATGGAAGCCAATTAGGCCCTGCCCGGAGGTGGGGCCTAATAGGCTTGCCGTCTGTGAACAACTGACAGCTCTAATGCATTGCAATACTGAGTAAAGATCAGAAGTGCAGGCCTTCAAGTCCCCTAGTGGGACAAAACAAAAAGTTAATAAAAATGTTGAATAAAAAAGTGTAAAAATAAGAGTTAAGTTTAAAAAAAAAAAACACTACCTTTTTTCCTATAATAAGTATTTTATTATAGGGAAAATATGAAAACGATTAAAAAAAAACCAAAACATATATTTGGTATCACTGCATCCGTAGCGACAAACTGTAAAACTATAATGGTGTTTTCCCGCACGGAGAATACCGGAAAAAAAAAAAAAATGAAATAAGAAAATGCCAGAATCGCTATTTTTTGGTCACCACCCCTCACAAAACATAGTATAAAAAGTGATCAAAAAGTCGAATTTACCCCAAAACAGTATCAATAAAAACTATAGCCCGTCCCGCGAAAAACTAGGTCTTACACAGCAATTTTTATGAAAAATAAAAAAGTTATGGCTCTCAGAATATGGTGACAATTAAAAAAAATAAAAAATAATTTTTTAAACAAAGTGATTTTATTGTGCAAAAGCTCTCAAACGTTAAAAAAACATATACATACATATATATATATATATATATATATATATATATATATATAAAATAATAAAGAAATCTTGCAGCACTCCAATATGAAAAAAGTGGTGGTTTATTCAGTCGACAAAAGGCGACGTTTCTGTCCTACAGTAGGACCTTTATCAATGTTTGTAGGACAGAAACGTTGCCTTTTGTTGACTGAATAAACCACCACTTTTTTCATATTGGAGTGCTGCAAGATTTCTTTATTATTTAGTCCTTGGATCAGGACGACTTGCTTGGCACAAAATGTGCAGAGCATTCCAAAAGCGGATACGATTTGGAACAATTTATCAGTGCGATTATTATTTACCGCATTACACTACCCTCTTATTATGCCCGGATATACTCTGCCCAGCTTACATATGCCCCCACATTATAAACTGAAATAACAGCAAAACCCCAAATAGAACTATTACCAAGCAAAATCTGCACTCCAAAAGCCAAACGGCGCTCCCTCCCTTCTGAACCCTACAGCGTTCCCAAGCAGCAGTTTACGTCCACAAATATGGCATCGCCATACCCAGGAAAACCCGCTTAACATTTTATGACGTATTTGTCGTCAGTGGCACAAACTGGGCACAACATATTGTGCACTAAAATGGCATATCAGTGTAAAATTGAAATTTTTACTTTGCACCACCCACTATGCATTCATTTTTAATAAAAAAAAAACACGTCGGCTCAAAATGCTCATTACACCCCTTAATATGCCCTACGGGGTGTAGTTTTCAAGGTGGGGGTCACTACTTGGGGGTTTGTTTTACTATTTGACCTCAGAACCCTGCAATTGTGGGTCAATGCTGTGAAAATCACCAACATAGGCCTCAAATTTGCATGCTGCTCTTCACTTCTGAGCTCTGTCATATGTCCAGGCAAATAATAAATGCCTTGAGGGGTGTCGTTTCGAAAATGGGGTCACTTCGTGGGGGCTTCCACTGTACTCTGGTACCTCAGGGTTTTCCAAATGTGACATGGCGCCCAAAAATCAAAACTGCAAAATCTACATGACAAATAGCGCTCCTGCCTTTGAGCCCTGCAGTGTGTCCAAACAGCAGTTTATTACCACATATGGGGTATTGCCCTAATCGGGAGAAATTGCTTTACAAATATTGGGGTGCTTTTTTCTCCTTTAGCCCTTGTGAAAGTGGAAAAACTAAGCTAAAACTACATATTAATTTTCACAGCCTATTTCCAATTAATTCAAAATAAATGCAAAAAAAAAATCTGTGGGGTCAAAATGCTCACTATACCCCTCAATAAATTCCATAGGGGTGTAGTTGTCAAAAAGGGGTCACTTTTGGGGGGTTTCCACCGTTTGTCCCTCAGGGGCTTTGCAAATGCGACATGGCACCAAAAACCATTATAGCAAAATTTGAGCTTCAAAAGCCAAATGGCGCTCCTTCCCTTCTGAGGGCTGCCGTGTGTTCAAACATAAGTTTATGACCACATATGGGGTATTTCCGTAATCGGGAGAAATTGCTTTACAAATATTGGGGTGCTTTTTCTCTTTTATTCCTTGTAAAAACGAAAACATTGTATGTTTTAGTTGAAAACAACTTAGATTTTCGTTTTTATGGCTTAAGCTAAAGAAATTTAGCAAAACAACTGTTGGATCAAAATGTGCACTATAACCCTAGATTAATTCCTTGAAGGGTGTAGTTTCCAAAATGGTGTGTTTTGAGGGTTTTCCCTATGTTTTAGTATCACAAGACCTTTGCAAACCGGACATGGTGCCTAAAATATTTTCTAATAGAAAGGAGGCCTTTAAAATTCACTAGGTGCTCCTTTGCTTCTGAGGCCGGTGTTTCAGTCTATTAGCACACTAAGGCCCCATGTGGGATGTTTATAAAAACTGCAAAATCTGGGCAATAAATATGGAGTTGTTTTTCTCTGGTAAAACCTTCTGTGTTACAAGGAAAAAAAATTTAGGGTCATTTTTTTTTTTGTAAATTTCACCTCCATTTTTCTTTAATTCCTGTGAAAAGCCTGAAGGGTTAAGACACTTTCTTAATGCTGTTTGAGTACTTTGAGGGGTGCAGTTTTTAAAATGGGGTGATGTATGGAGACTTTCTAATATAAGGCCCTCAAAGCCACTTCAGAACTGAACTGGTCCCTGAAAAAGATGTGAGAAATTGCTGCTAAAGTAGTAAGCCATGTAACATCCTAGAAGAATAAAAGGACGCTCAAAAAGTAATGTAAACAAAGTAGACATATGAGAAATATAAACTAGTAACTATTGTGTAGTATTCATTTCTTACGAGCAGATACATTTAAATTTAGAAAAATGTTCCAATTTTTTTTTGACATTTTTCACTAAAAGTACAATATGTCACGAGAAAATCTCAGAATTGCTTGGATAAGTAAAAGTAATCCCAAGTTATTACCACATAAAGGGACGTCCACAAGGCCAAAACTGGCTGCATCTCAAAGGGACCCCTTAACGCTATGTGACGTACTATTATGTCATGGCGTTACCAGGCACCTGTGTCTTCAGATACAGGTTTAGAGCAGTGACAGCTACTGTCCTGGACAGCAGACTATCACTGCTTAACGCTGAGGGACCCATCGCAGCGGTCCCTCAGTGGCGATCCCCGCAACAGGTCATTACTGACTGACCGTCGCCATGCTGGAGGCGGCAATCGGGCCTCGGGGAGGGGGTAAAGACAACTGATTGGTTGCGGTCATGGACAGCAGCCAATCAATATATATCACCGAGGGACGAATCAGGCCGGTCCCACGCGGCGATTGGTCTGTCTGTCATGATAGATATATATATATATATATATATATATATATATATCTATCCCACATACTACTACTACCACCCCATCCTCCACCCTTTACCCCCTGATCACCCTACCACCCCCGCTAGTGATCGCTTTCACTGTGCTGTCATTTTTTGTTGCTGTGGTTGATCAGCAACTGAATAAGTTGCTGATCACTGTTCAAAACCCTCGGTACCGGGTTTCTTTTTTCTCCCACTTTCTTTTTGGTCATTTATAATATAACTTTTATCTACTTTGTAATCTCCTGGGACGAGTATTACTGTCCTGTGATCTTGTGTTCTGATCAGTGACTTCGCCATCACTGATCGCCTAATACAAGCCTTGCTCTAGGTTTTTTTTACGAGCTGTAGGTTTTGCACAACATACCTATCTGATAAAGAGCATAATGGCCCGTGGGGCATTTACAGCTGAGGAGGCATATGCTATTATTGCTTTGGACAGAGTCCGGAAGTAACATAAAAACCCTCTTCTACCTCTCCTCGTCAAGCGAGGATGAGGAATCACCCCCCGGACATCTACTACACCAGCCTCCGAGAGTTTTGACCCCATGTGGACCCCAATCCCTATGAACTATGAGCCCTAGGTCCCTGGGTTTATTTCACTGACTAATGTATTGACTTAATGTTGACCCAAAGTAACCTACAGTACATGCCCAACAGTTTATCGCCCAGAATGTCATATAGTTACACCAAGCCCAACAGGTTGACTTCTGTAGAGAAATAGGGAAGTTCTGGGGTATTGTGCTCAGTATGGAGCTTCTGAAAAAGCCATCCATAAGAACATACTGGACCACAGAAATACTGTACCACAACCCCACGTACCGCTTGGCGATGGCCAGGACTCGTTTTACTGCGATAATGCAGTGCCCACCCCAAGGTGATCCCAGCTTTGACCGCCTCTTTAAAATTAGACACCTATTAGTCCATTTCAGTGCCAAATTTGCCACGGTATACATCCCCGAGAAGTGCATTGCGGTTGACGAGTCCCTAGTTCATTTTAATGGGAGGCTTCGATTCCGCTAGTACCTACCAAATAAGAGGGCAAGGTATGGCGTGAAGATGTCCAAGTTGTGTGAACGTAGATCAGGGTACACCTACAAATGTAAAATATATGAGGGGAAGGACACCACTATTCATCCCCCAGAATGCCCCCCTTCATGGGAATTAACGGCAAGATAGTGTGGGATATGGGGCATCCACTGCTGGACAAGGGGTACCACCTCTACCAGGCTAATTACTATACCAGCGTACTACTTTTCAAGAGTCTCACTTCCAGAAGTATAATGGCATGCGGCACAGTTCGCAAGAACCAGAGAAGCCTCCCTAGATCGCTGCTCAGGCAAAAGCTCAGTGGTGAGAGTAGGGCACAATGCAGCGACATGTACAGAGTCCCTTAAACCCAATTGCATTCTTGATTACAATAAATACATGGGGAGGGGTTGATCTCTCCGATCAAGTGCAGCCATACAATGCCATGCGGAAATCAAGTGTGTGGCACAAGAAGCTGGCCGTGCACATCATTTAAATAGCATTGTACAATGCTTACGTGCTATACAGTTCTTCAGGCCAGCCATTTTAAAAACTGCACCTCTCAAAATATTCAAAACAGCATTCAGAAAGTTTCTTAACCCTTTAGGCGTTTCACAGGAATTAAAGCAAAGTAGAGGAGAAATTTAGAAATTAAATTTTTTTTGCCGAAATTCATTTGTAAGGCCCCATGCACACGACCGTGCCCGCAATCACGGCCCGCGATTGCGGGCACGGCCGGCCGCTGACTGACAGCCGCATTTCCGGGCCGTGCTCCCATACAAAGTATGGGAGCACGGCCCGCAAAATGCGAAAGAACGGACATGTTCCATAATTCCCGGAACATTTCAACGGCACGGACACCCTTCCGTAGGGCTACGGAAAGGTGTCCGTGTTCAATGAAAGTGAATGGCTCCGTTGTTGCTGTCGTGTGCATGGGGCCTAACACATTTTTTTCTGTAACACAGAAAAGTTTACCAGAGAAACGCAACTTTATATTTATTGCCCAGATTCTGCAGTTTTTAGAAATATCTGACATGTGGCCTCAATGCACTAATGGACTGAAACACTGGCCACAGAAGGAAAAGAGCACCTAGAGGATTTTGGGGCCTCCTTTTTTTTTTAGAATATATTTTTGGCACCATGTCAGGTTCGAAGAGGTCTTGTGGTGGCAGAACAATGGAAACTCCACAAAAGTGATACTGTTTTGGAAACAACACACCTCAAGGAGTTTATCTAGATGTATAGTTAGCATCTTGACTCCACGAGGCTAAATTTATTAGAGTTAGTCTGTGAAAAGTAAAATCTACTTTTCTTCTGAAAAAACAGAAATTTTAAATTTTTACAAGGAATAAAGAATAAAAAGCACCCAAAAACTTGTAAAGCTAGTTCTCCCGATTACGGAAATACAGTAATAAACTGCTGTTTGGACCCACGGCAGGACTCAGAAGGGAAGGAGCGCCATTTGGATTTTGGAGCGCAGATTTTGCGGGTTTGGTTTTCGGTTTTCGTTTGCAACGCCCTGGAGGGACCAAAACAGTGGAAACCCCCAAAAGTGAACCCATTTTGGATACTACACCCCTCAAGGAATTTTTCTAGGGGTATAGTGAGCATTTCGATCCCACAGGTCTTTTGCAGAATTTATTAGAATTAGGCCGTGAAAATTAATATCCACATTTTTACCACTAAAATGTTGATTTTTTTTAAAATTTTCAGAAGGGATAAAGAAAAACACCACAACATTTGTAAAGCTATTTCTCCCAAGTACGGCAATACCCCATAGGTGGTCATAAATGGTTTGTCATTAAAAATTAATTAACCCTTTCAGGACTGTTCAATTTTTTGCTTTTTCATTTTAGTTTTTCCCTTCCCGCTTTCTAAGAGCCATAAAGTTTTTTTCTTTTTCCGTCAATAGAGTGGTGTGAGGGATTATTTATTGCGGGAAGAGCTGTAGTTTTTATTGGTACCATTTTTTGGTATATACAACTTTTTGATCACTTTTGATTACATTCTTTTTAAAAGTTAAGGTGACCAAAAAAAGTGTGATTTTGGAGTTTTAAATGCTTTATTTTTTTATGTCGTTCACCGTGCAAGTTAAGTAATGGCATATTGTAATAGTTTGGACTTTTACGGATGCAGCGATACCAATTTTATTTACATTACATTAGAGGAAAAATGTTAAAGGTTTTTTTTTTGGGACTTTAAATATATTATATATTTTTTTCACTAATAACTTTATTTACCATTTTTTTTAACACATTTTATTAGTCCCCCTAGGGGACTTAACGCAGCGATCATTAGATCGCTGGTACAATACACTGCAATACTAATGTATTGCAGTATAATGTAATTTCTACAGGCTCCTGTAACAGCGCGATCTATGTTCCTGTCCGTTAGTCCCGGGTGTCAGCTGTAATACACAGCTGACACCTGCAGCATATCGAGCGGGCTCAGCGCGTGAGCCCGCTCTATATAGAACCCCCCGCACCACGACATTCTATTAAGTCATGGTGTGCGAAGGGGTTAATGCGCAGCGGATGGTGCAAAGTGAAAATTAAAATTTTCCAGATATGCCATTTTAGTGCACAATATTTTGTGCCCAGTTTATGCCACAGGGTATACGTAAGCTGTGCGGAGTACATCAGGGTATACGTAAGCTGTGCGGAGTACATCAGGGCATACGTAAGCTGTGCGGAGTACATCAGGGTATACGTAAGCTGTGCGGCGTACATCAGGATATATATATATATATATAAACTGTGCGGAGTACATCAGGGTATATGTAATATGTGAGGAGTACATCAGGGTATATGTAAGCTGGGCGGAGTACATCAGTGTATATGTAAGCTGTGCGGAGTACATCAGGGTATATGTAAGCTATGCGGACTACATCAGGGTATATGTAAGCTGTGCGGAGTACATCAGGGTATATGTAAGATGTGAGGAGTACATCAGGGTATATGTAAGCTGGGCGGAGTACATCAGGGTATATGTAAGCTGTGCGGAGTACATCAGGGTATATGTAAGCTATGCGGACTACATCAGGGTATATGTAAGCTGTGCGGAGTACATCAGGGTATATGTAAGCTGTGCGGAGTACATCAGGGTATATGTAAGCTGTGCGGATTACATCAGGGTATATGTAAGCTGTGCGGATTACATCAGGGTATATGTAAGCTGTGCAGAGTACATCAGGGTATATGTAATATGTGAGGAGTACATCAGGGTATATGTAAGCTGTGCGGATTACATCAGGGCATATGTAAGCTGTGAGGAGTACATCAGGGTATATGTAAGCTGTGCGGAGTACATCAGGGTATATGTAAACTGTGCGGATTACATCAGGGTATATGTAAGCTGTGCGGATTACATCAGGGTATATGTAAGCTGTGCGGATTACATCAGGGTATATGTAAGCTGTGCAGAGTACATCAGGGTATATGTAATATGTGAGGAGTACATCAGGGTATATGTAAGCTGTGCGGATTACATCAGGGCATATGTAAGCTGTGAGGAGTACATCAGGGTATATGTAAGCTGTGCGGAGTACATCAGGGTATATGTAAACTGTGCGGATTACATCAGGGTATATGTAAGCTGTGCGGATTACATCAGGGCATATGTAAACTGTGAGGAGTACATCAGGGCATAATAAGAGGGTATAATAATGCGGTAAATATTAATAAATATTAATTCAGAAACGTGTGGCTGGTGTCGCACTGTTAAAGGGTGCACGATCTTATCCGCTTTTGGAACGCTCTGCACATTTTGTGTTGTCATATTCTGAGAGCCAGAGCTTTTCTATTTTTTCTCCACCAGAGCTGTGTGAGGGTTTATTTGTTGCGGGACCACCTGTAGATTTCATTATTACAATTTTAGTGTACATGCGATTTTTTGGTCACTTTTTATTCAATTTTTTGGCAAGCAAGGTGACAAAAAAAAAAACAATTTCGGCCTATGTTTTTTGTCTTTTTTTTTTTTTTTTTTAACGGCGTTCACTGTGTGCTATAAATTACATTTTACTTTTTTCTGCGGGTCGATACTATTACGGCGATACCATATGTATATAGTGTATTTTTTTATGTTTTGCAGCGTTTGCGCAATAAAATCACTTTTCTATAAAATAATACATTTTTTGTCTCCCCATATTCTGAGAGCCATAACTTTTTTATTTTTCTGTCAAAAAAGATGTGTAAGGACTTGTTTTTTGTGGAACCGGTTACAGTTACATAGTTACATAGTTACATAGTTAGTACGGCTGAAAAAAGACACATGTCCATCAAGTTCAACCAAGGGACGGGAAAAGGGAAGGAAAGATTTCTACACATAGGAGCTTATATTTTTTTGTTCTAGGAAATTATCTAAGCCTTTTTTAAAGCCATCTACTGTCCCTGCTGTGACCATAGGTTGTAGTTTTTATTGGTACTATTTTGGGGTACATGCGACTTTTTGATAATTTTTTATTCTATATTTTGGGAGGGGTGGTGAACAAAAAAAAAAAAAAAGTGATTCTGGCATTGTTATTTTTCTTGCGGGAAATATAATACTATAGTTTGGGTCGTTACGAACGCGGTGATACCACATATGTGTACTTTAAAGTTTATTTTTTTCCTATAATAGTACCAATAGGAAAAAAAGCACTTTATGTTTTTGGAACTTCTTTTTACACTTTTCACTTGAAGACTTGCAGCTCTAATAGATGCTATAATACATTACACTACCTAGGTAGTGTAAGGTCTCATTCACACGACAGGGTCTGAGTGTCGGCCGGGAAAATCAGCCGTTTTTGGCCGATTTTCCCGGCCGGTTTGCATCTGTTCCGATTCCGTTCCGGGCTGAGTTGCCGTTTTTACCGGCCGATTTGGACCCGATTTGCAGCCGTTTTTATCCCTGTCCGTTTTAAAATCGGATGAATTTCATTTAAATTTGTTGCCACACACAGCCCTTTGTAGATAATGCCACAGCCCCCCTGGAAGGTAATGCCACCCAGCCCCCTGTAGGTGATGCCACCCAGCCCCCTGTAGGTGATGCCACCCAGCCCCCTGTAGGTGATGCCACCCAGCCCCCTGTAGGTGATGCCACCCAGCCCCCTGTAGGTGATGCCACCCAGCCCCCTGTAGGTGATGCCACCCAGCCCCCTGTAGGTGATGCCACCCAGCCCCCTGTAGGTGATGCCACCCAGCCCCCTGTAGGTGATGCCACCCAGCCCCCTGTAGGCGATGCCACCCAGCCCCCTGCAGGCGATGCCACCCAGCCCCCTGCAGGCGATGCCACCCAGCCCCCTGCAGGCGATGCCACCCAGCCCCCTGCAGGCGATGCCACCCAGCCCCCTGCAGGCAATGGCTTCCAGGAGAAGTCACTGACTTCAATGTCCATATATGGACAGTGTAGTCACTCACTTCTGTAGCGGAATCCCCGGCCATAGAGCCGGGGATTCCGCTGCAGAAGTGAGTGACTTCGCTGTGTCCATATATGGACAGTGTAGTCACGCACTTCTCCTGTAGCGGAATCCCCAATCCCCGGCCGGGGATTGGGGATTCCGACTCCTACAGGGAGCAAAAAAAAAGACCCTCCTCCTCCTCCTCCTCCTATGCACTCTGCACTGTGAGGAGGAGGAGAGAGAGAGAGAGTGTGCGAGCGACGGTAGACCCGGCCATCACTCGGGACACATTCCGGTGATGGCCGTGTATTACCCGGCCCCATAGGCTTCTATGGGAGCCGGGCGGCCGGGCACCCGGCCGAAAATAGGGCATGTCCCATTTTTTGACGGCCGGTTTTCCTGGCCGTCAAAAAATCGGTCATGTGAATAGCCCCATTAGGGGTCTATTATTCCTAATGCAGCCAGGTGTCGGACGATTTATGAACGGCCAGCACCCGGCCGGGAAACCCTGTCATGTGAATCCCGCCTTACTTATTATAAATGGTCAGGGGGACGCTGAGGGTCACACTGACAGGAAGCATATGAGGATCAGCCTCGGGCTGGTCCTCAGTCTTCCGTGCATGGCAGACCTGGAGGCCGTTGTATGGCCTCTGGTTTTGCCATGACACCAACGGCAGCACCCGCAAACGGTCCACGGGAAAGTATGTTGCAGCAACAAACTTTCCCTGCGATCACATGATCGGGACCTGCACTAATCAGGTCCCGATCATGTCTGGGGACCAGTGGTCATTGTTAACAGCGCTACTCTGAGACACCCGATCGCGCTGCTAACACAGTCTTCTCTCTCCTCCGAACTCACAGTGACAGGAGGCAAGGCGAGAGAGAAAGTTATAACCATCATGTGCCAGGAAAGTTTGTTACTACAACAAACTTTCCCTGTGGTCGCTATGATTGGCTCATAGCGATCACATGATTGGGACCCCAACCAATCAGGCCCTGATGAGAGCACCCAGACCAGAGGCTGATAGCAACAGCCCGTTCCACGTGTTAGACCCGATCGCCGACATAAGGAGGAAAATAAATAAACGTCGGCAATGCTCAAAGCCCAGCAAGCGCCGACGTTAATTTACAGTTGGTGGTCAGGAAGCGGTTAAATAACATCTTATTGGGAAATAAATTATATTCCATTTTCACGTCCAAATTCTACTAAAATCAGCAAAATGCTCACTACACCCCTAGATTAATTTCTCAAGGGGTGTAATTTCGAAAACAGGGTATTTTTTGGGGTGTTTCCTTTGTTTGGCTACCAGAAGACCGCTTTAAACCTGACACGGTGCCTAAAACAAACAATCTACTAAAAAGGAGGCCCAAAAATCCACTTGGTGCTCCTTTGCTTCGGAGGCCGGTGCTTCCACATGTGGGATTTTTCTAAAAACTGCAGAATCTGGGCAATAAATAAGTTGTTGCGTTTCTCTAGTAAAACCTTCTGTGTTACACAAAAAAAAAAACAAAAAAAAAACTTCTGCAAAAAAAAAAATATTAAATTTGTCAATTTCACCTCTACATTGCTTTAATTCTTGTGAAACGCCTAAAGGGTTAAGAAACTTTTTAAATTATGTTTTAAATACTTTGAGGGGTGCAGTTTTTAAAATTGGGTGACTAATGGGGGTTTGTATTGTATGGTTCCCTCAAAGCCACTTTACAACTGAACTGGTCCTTGTAAAAATAGCCTTGAAATTTTCATGAAAATGTGAGAAATTTCTGTTAAAGTTCTAAGACTCGTAACGTCCTAGAAAAATAAAAGAATGTTCAAAAAAACTAGGCCGATCTTAAGTAGACATCTCAGAAATTTTAATTAGCAACAATTTTGTGAGGTATAACTATATGTCTTACAAGCAGATACATTTAAATATAGAAAAATGCATATTTATGCAATTTTTCGATACATTTTGATGTTTTTCACAATTAAATACTGAATGAATTGATCAAATTTTACCAGTAACAAAGTCCAATTTGTCACGAGAAAACATTCTCAGAATCGTTTGGATGGGTAAAAAGCATTCCAAAGTTTTTAACACAAAGTGATTTGAAGTGCCAACTAGACCTCGTCTTAAGGGGTTAAGGCCTTGCCCACACACAGAAACAGAATACATAAAAAAGGAAAGCCTTCAAGTGTCTTCTCCTGAATCCAATACTGGCTTTGGTAAGAAAAAAAAAAATCAAACATGCAAAATCTGCACTGTAAGAACAAGGCCTAAAGGAGCAATCTGGGTAATACTGATGGTCTGGTCTAAGCATAAAAGAGGAACAGTTTTACCTGGTATGCTCTTTTAATTTGCTTAAAATAGAACTTCTACTGTCCCACAGATCCCCCGCATCAGCGCCGGAATAAGCGCCAAGAGAACATCCGAATCCACCCCCCATTGTTTTCAATGGGAGGCAGAAGCGTTTTCTTTCCCAGGTGGTGGGGGGAAAAAAAGCAGCATGGCCTTTTACCGCGGTTCCGTCTGAGCCACCATTGAGATGAATGGGAGGTAGAAAATCTCTAGGCGCTCATTTCCGATAATTTTTGGCTGCATTTTTTGCATTAGCTTTAATGGCCGCGAACGAAAAACGCCATGAAAACCGCCGCAAAAATGCGCAGGCCGGTCAAAATCTGCCTCCAAATTCCTGAAGGAATTGTGAGGCAGATTTTTTTTCTGCCTTATAAAAACTGGGTCATCAGGGCCAGTGACACAGTACCTCCCCATAACGGTGCCAGGAGTAGGATGCGACTCAAAAGACAGCGGTGTCTTTCTGAACCATCACTATAAGGACACAAATAAGCACGTTTGTCATGGCTGGAGGCTGCAAAGAACAGCACCCGAAGGTTGTGCACCTCTGTATTAGAGCATTATACGGATGACCCAATGTAAAGAGGTCTGTTAGAGTGACAGGTTCTCTTCAAACGGGAACCGGTTACTAGATTTGGAGCCACTAAACCACCAACACGTATGCAGCTAAGGTTTAGTGTTAAAAACCTAGCCACGTCGAAACCAGCCAGTTAGGCAATAGTCAGTAAAAAAAACTTGCAAGTAAGGGCCTGTTCACACCACCTTTCATTTCCGTTCCGGGTTTCCGTCGAAGGGTTCCGTCGGATGAACCCCGCAACGGAAAGTGAAACTGACAGCACAGCTTGCGTTTCAGTCACCATTGATCTCAATGGTGACGGAAAAATCGCTAATGGTTTCCGTTCGTCACCATTCCGGATGGTTTCCGGTTTTCCGACCGAATCAATAGCGTAGTCTACTCCGCTATTGATACCGTCGGAAAACCGGAAACCAGAAGGAATGGTGACGAACGGAAAGCATTAGCGATATTTCCGTCACCATTGAGATCAATGGTGACTGAAACGGAAGCTGTGCTGTCCGTTTCAATTTCCGTTGCGGGGTTCAACTGACGGAACCCTCTGACGGAACCCCCGAACGTAAATGAACGGTGATGCGAACAGGCCCTAACTAAGAGATGTCCGGCAGCATCAGGCACATGTTCACATGAAGCGAAGGACAGTATATCTCGCTTTACTCTGCGCCCGATGCCACTCCCGGACTGATTTCAGTAACTATATTTTACTAACTATTGCCTAAACGGACAGTTTTGACGTGAACAGGTTTGGTACACTTGAAAGAAATCTGTCACCAAGTTTATGCTGCCCTATAGGAGGGCAGCATAAAGTAGTGCTAGAGACCCTGATTCAAACATGGACTTATTTTTGAGCGTTCGGTAGTTTTTGTTAAAATAATTTCCTCTTAAGCAGCTCATATTCAGCAGCTGCCCACCGGCCGCTGATTGACAGCTTTCTTCCCATATTGTGCTGAGAAAGCTGCCAAACTATGGCAGGTGGGCGGAACTAGCTCATGAATATCAAGCACTCGAGTGCAAACCCATCGAAAGGACGTGGTTCAGCTCACGTTCAGAGGACAGATTTTATGAAAGCAAGGTACTACAACCGTGTATTTAAATGGGGCCGTTCACACAACCGTTGTTTCAACGCAGCGTTTGAAGGGTCCGTGAAAAAATAAGACCGGTCGTATTTTACTGCGTGTCACGCATCCCTCCATAGACTCTAGTCTATGGGGGATGCGTGACAAAGCGTCCCGCACGGGTGCACCTCGGACGTAAAAAACTGAAGTTTTTCACGTCAGAGGTTGCCGACGCTCGGCTGAATGTAACCTAAGTTATACACCGCTGCAATCAGGGTCTCTGGCACTACTTTATGCTGCCCTCAGATGGGTCAGCGTAAAACTGGTGACAGGTTTTCTTTAACCCTAGCTGCATAACATGTTAGTGGTTTAGTGGCGCCATACCTAGCGACAGGAAAAAAGGGAAGCCAAACTAAGGCCTTATACACACACACGTGTGTCTAATTTGCATCTGCAAAAAACGTATTATGTATATGAATGTCCGGGGTGCGTCCGTGTTGTTTACATGTGTCATCGGTTACTCTTGTCCATTTTTCTCCTCTGCATGCGCTTCTTGATTTCACTTTTCATGTCATCCGTATGCAGCCTGTTTTTTGTTTCTTTAACGTACCCATAGACTCAGAGTTCAAGTCTGATCCGCAAAAACTGACCAGAATAGGACATCCTGTGAGTGAGTATCAAGCAGTGGACAAACGCTTAGTGAAAAAAAATAATAATAAATGCGTGAATAGTATGAAATTGTATGGGTCCGTGTGCTGCCAGTTGTTAAAACTGACAGCACACTGGTGAGAAATACCTTTGAGTGAATAAGCTTCTTTCCAGCTTCTGACAACTGATGACCTAACCACTGGATAGGTCATCAGTACATGATCTGTGGGGGTCCGACACCCGGGCCCGCATAGATCAGCTGATCCGGTGCCTCCGTGCACCAGATGTCCATGCCGGAAGCACTTCGCTCCGGCCACGGAATAGCAGCAGAGCTGCAGCTCTGCTCCTATTCAAGTGAATAGGAGGACCTGCAGTTCTGCAGCATGGCCGTAATGATATGTACGGAGCCAACTGCTTCCGGGCTCCATACATAGCATTATGTGCCACAACATCCGGTGCCCGTAGCTTATCGGTGCGGGGTCTGGGTGTCGGACCCGCGCCGGTGACATACTGATGACCTATCCAGTGGATAGGGCATCAGTTGTCAGAAGGTGGACAACCCCTTTAAAGCTGATCATACACTGTGAAAAATGGACACAATGTCCAACTTCATGCATTTTGGCCTCATAAATTGATTTTTTTTACACCAACGTTCGTGATGATTGGCGTTCGGTAAAAAGTGTCTGTCCTGAGGCAAGCTCTTTAAAGCAGACCATACACAAGATAAAAGTTGTCTGAAATGGCCGATGACTGACCAATGTCTGCCGAAAAAGTGATTGGTCATAGTGGACTTTTTTCAGCCAGTCAGCTAAAACTACACGTGCATGGCATGCTTAGCCAGTTACAGTCGATTATTCCGCACTTTTTGTAAGAGCATTTTGGGTTCTTCCCACATTTTTTATTTTTATTTTTTAACTATGCTCCTGATCTGCCAGTTCAGTCTAGCGAGTTGATGATCAAATCCTTTGTAAAAACTATCCGACGTACTGTGGCTGCATATTGGCTGACCCTAATCTTAGAGGCTCTGTCACCACATTATAAGTGCTCTATCTTCTACATTAGGAGATCGGCGCTATAATGTAGGTGACAGCAGTGCTTTTTATTTAGAAAAAATAATCTATTTTCACCATGTTAGTAACGATTTTAGCTTTATGCCAATTAGTTTCTTAATGCCCAAGTGGGCGTGTTTTTACTTTAGACCAAGTGGGCGTTGTACAGAGGAGTGTATGACGCTGACCAATCAGCGTCATACACTACTCTCCATTCATTTAGTCAGCGCACAGTGACACTGTTATTCACTATGTGCTGTCTTATACTGACATATTAACGTTACTGAAGTGTTTAGACAGTGACTAGACATTCCTTCCAGCCAGGACGGGATGTCTATTCACAATCCCGACACTTCCTTAAAGAGACTCTGTCACCGCATTAGAAGTGCCCTATCTCCTACATAATGTAGGTGACAGCAGTGCTTTTTATTTTAAAAAAACGATCTAATTTTACCACTTTATTAGAGTTTTTCGATTTATGCTAATGAGTTGCTGGGCGTGTTTTTACTTTAGACCAATCAGCATCATGCACTCCTCTCCATTCATTTAGGCAGCGCATAGGGATCCTGTTAGATCCTTATGTGCTGTCTTATACTTACACATTAACGATACTGAAGTGTTTAGACAGTGAAAAGACATTCCACGGAATGTCTATTCACAATCTCTGCACTTCGTTACTGTTTCTATGGTAGTTACAGCAGAGGAAGCGTGATCTCGTTGTAACCTGTCATTTACCGCGTAATCTCGCGAGATAACAATACTGAAGTGTTTAGACCGTGAATAGACATTCCACGGGATGTCTATTCACAATCTCTGCACTTCGTTACTCTGTCTGTGGTAGTTACAGCAGAGGACGCGTAATCTCGCGAGATTACGCGGTAAATGACAGGTTACAACGAGATCACGCTTCCTCTGCTGTAACTACCATAGAAACAGTAACGAAGTGCAGAGATTGTGAATAGACATCCCGTCCTGGCTGGAAGGAATGTCTATTCACTGTCTAAACACTTCAGTATTGTTAATGTGTAAGTATAAGACAGCACATAAGGAACTAACAGGATCCCTATGCGCTGCCTAAATGAATGGAGAGGAGTGCATGATGCCGATTGGTCAGCGTCATACACTCCCCTGTACAACGCCCACTTGGTCTAAAGTAAAAAAACGCCCAGTTGGGCATTGAGCAACTCATTAGCATAAATCTAAAATCGCTCCTAACGTGGTAAAAATAGATAGTAATGGTTTTTATTTTTAAAAAAAACCTGTCACCTACATTATAGCGCCGATCTCCTTATGTAGGAAATAGGGCACTTATAATGTGGTGACAGAGCCTCTTTAACGTTTGCTTGGTACTTACAGCAGTACAAAGCGTAATCTCGCTGTAACCTGTCATTTACAGCGAGATCTCACGAGATTACGCTTTGCTCTACTGTAAGTACCACAGAAACGTTAACGAAGTGCAGGGATTGTGAATAGACATCCCGTCCTGTCTGGAAGGAATGTCTAGTCACGGTCTAAACACTTCAGTAACGTTAATGTGTCAGTATAAGACAGCACATAGTGAATAACGCAATGTGACTATGCACAGGCTAAATGAATGGAGAGAAGTGTATGACGCTGATTGGTCAGCGTCATGCACTCCACTGTACAATGCGCAGTTGGTCTAAAGTAATAACACGCCCACTTGGGCATTAAGAAACGAATTAGCATAAAGCTAAAATCGCTCCTAACGTGGTTAAAATAGATTGTTTTTCTAAATAAAAAGCACTGCTGTCACCTACATTATAGCGCCCATCTCCTTATGTAGGAGATAGGGCAATTATAATGTGGTGACAGTCTCTTTAAGTACCCCAACTTAAGTGCGAGATGTTGGTGGTTCTTTATTGGCAAATATATATATTTTTGTGTTCAAATAGTGGCACCACAAAAAAAAAAAAAAAATAATTGTTTCCATCTGTGCTATTTTACATAAACCATAATTAAAAAACTAAGTACAGAGGAAACTTTGTAAATCCTTCGGCACAGAAATCCTGTTATTAAATTTATGAATGCCACAACCAAAAACGTACAACAGATTATAATAGTTGTGCAGAGGTTACAATGAAATGTGAGGATATATGAAGAACTGAACATAACTGATCTTACTTTATAGACGTGTCTCCAGTTTTTCCCATGGTCATTTAGTCGCTTCCATATCATGCTCATGATTTCAGAGAACGCCACCACATTGTACGTGAGATCTGCAATTTCAGACATGAGAGAGCTAGATGGGCCCCACGGATCATTCGATGTAGCTTCTCTTACTTTGATTTCAGCTTCAGAGTAATTGTGGACAATGTTTTTCATCTGGCGGCGGAGTGAAGAGGTAGACATGATGGTTGATTTTCTGACCAGTGACTGTAGAGAATACGATTAGAATTCCACTGTATTTATAAGTTATAGAGCAACTTTCAGTCTGCAGATTGCCTACAGCGACAATGAAGGCCCAGCAATATTACGTTTCTTAGGGCATCCAAAATGACTACCACTTGCTTTTTGCCAGTAGGCTAAGATGTTCGGATATATTTTCCAACACGGACTCCTCTTGGCATTGTGAAAGTACTAAAGCCACATCTAAAAAAAATTAAACAAAAAAAAAAATTGTATGAAAAATTGATCAGTATAAAATATAAAAACAGTGTACATACACAGATCTGCAATAATTATTAATATACAAGAGTGAGTGCATGTCCACATTATGCATTATAATGCATGAGCTACAGCTGTCCATTGCAGAAATAGAAGATGCTGCCCCAAGCACTCGGCAAATACACTCTTCATAAATGGGGAACACTTAAAAAGGTAATCCCAACTTAGACATTTATGGCATATCCCTGGATATGCCATAAATGTTTGACAAATGCGGGTCACCCTGTTACCACCTGTTGAGGCTGCTACCAGCCGCCGCATCTAGGCGTTGGCCATGAAAGTGCGAGGCTCTCTCCATTCATTTCTATGGAAGTTAGGAAAACAGCCGAACCTGCTTGGTGGGACCCGCATCTATCAGACATTTTGGAATACACCAGCAAAGCTCTGTGCAGACAATGAAGAAGGAATTCGGCAAGATTTGAGTTTTGATGCCTGCAGAATATTACAGCCCTGTAATATAACAAAACCTGTAAAATAACAAGATTGATAACGGAAACCCCAGCACATTACTGGACCAATCGCACAAAATATAGAACTGCCACCTGAATGACACCATTGACTTACAAACGAGTCTATAGGGCTCCGTCGTGGTTTTCATCATTTTGATGGGAAGAAACTGGGAACTGGGAACACTATCTGGTTTTAACCTTTCCAACATCTGACGTACATTTATAAGTCATAGTCGGGAGGTAGGGGGGTGTAACGGGCTCACGTGCCGAGAACACTCCATACGCCGTGGGTGTCAGCTTACACTATATTACAGCTGACTCCTCCCACTACGAGCCAGGATCGGAGAGAACACCAATTTTGGTTATTTAACTGCTTAGATGCCACGGACAATAGTAACAGCGAAATCCAAGCCATTAGGCACGGGGGGGGGGGGGGGTTGGCCAGGATGAAGGCCACAGGTTGGTCATCTTGAACCTTCTATTAAGTCCTTAATAGAGGGACGCTAGAAGCAAAAAAAAAAAACACAGCAATGCATGAGTATTGCAGTATATTCTGCAATCAATCTAATAATCGCATGTTCAAGCCCCCTAGAGGGGGGAGGGGGGATAAGAGAAAAAAAAATTAAAAAAAAGTTAAATGTGTTAAAGGGGCATTCTCATCTTGGACATTTGTGGCATATCCACACAAAGGATATGCCATAAATGTCCGATAGATGGGAGTCCCACGTCTAGAAGGGGGTCCCACTGCCCCGTGCTACCTTGTCCGTCTGTCGCTGCTACTCCGGCCACCGAGTTATGAGGTGGCTGGGAGTATGGATACAGCCAACCTTGCTGAGCTACGTTGTTTCCGTAGAAGTGAATGGGAGTTCCGGAAACAGCGTAGTGCTTTGCTATTCCCATAACTCCCATTCATTTCTATGCGAGTTACAGAAACACCGTAGTTCAGCGGTTTCCGTACTCCTGACTACCCCGTAACTCAGTGACCCACATATATCAAACATTTATGCCATATTCTGTGGAACAGAAATTATTTTTTTATATAAAATTGGGCTTCCCAATCCCTGCTGTGAGGTGGTGCCCTAGACAGGGGGCTCAGGACCCGCTTCTCCCAAGCCACACTGTTGCTACGCTATACAACAGAATACATAACGGAATCGGCTAAATCTGCAATCCCTTTTACAACACAGAATGTCTTGCAGGCTATACAGACAACCCTGGAGAGGACTCCTGTGATTTATTATATATAAAATGAATTGTTGTTGTCAGCATTACCTGGCAAAACAAGGCAAAACCATGAAGATAATGGCAGTCTGATTTAACGGTCCAGTGGAAACACTCTTCCTCCTCCATTCTTTACAATCTCTCGTGTTAATGCACTAGTACTCTTGATGCGGCACGATGTAACCAATGGGAAAACGGGTTGAAATCTATAAGACTGGCGGCCTGCGACTTCCTTCCTTATTGCTGAGCATTAGATACTCTGTTCTTACCTTACCGGATACCACAGGGGGCTTTGCCCTTCCTGATTGGAGGAGGTGGTTTTTAGCTTCTCAGTTCCAACAGTTCTGGGACTGGGGACAAATGGTCTAATATATTTGAAGATCTAGGAGCCGGGATTCTGAATTCCCCTGATTTAGGACTTGGGTCTATTTAGGATAACCAGCAGCGGGTCTGGGATGCTGTTAAGCTCGTTGAAAAAATGAATACCCTTATTGAAGTCACTCCTCTAAGGTACAATAGGTACATTGGTGGCTTTGACGGCCTACCGGACTCTGTTTTGGAAAAAGCATCACATCACAAGGAGATCACAGTTACTTAATAATGCACAACTAAACTTTTACGGAACTTTTAGATAATTTCAAACAACACACGCCTTTTTGGCCATTAAATATAAATCACGGTTCGTTTTTACACTTTTTGAATCATTAGAATGTTTAAAAAGTAAGGACGGACTTTTGTCCTCACTATATAAAAAATTCCTATTAGGGAATGAAGGAATTCATATTAAATTACAAGGAAAACGGGATTAGGATCTTGGGATTAGGATCGATTGGGGGTTAGTTTATAAACATAACGGAGAAGCATCATTAAATCACGATCACTGATTTATGTGTTTTATGATCAATCATAGACTTTATTATACACCAAAGCTCTTAACCCCTTAAGGATACAGCCTGTTTTGGCCATCAGGACACAGACGATTTTTTTCAAATCTGACATGTGTCACTTTATGTGGCAATAACTCCGGAATGATTTCACCTAGCCAAGCGATTCCGAGATTGTTTTCTCGTCACATATTGTATTGGATGTTAGTGAAAAAAATTTGGTCGATAAATTCAGTATTTATTTGTGAAAAACACCATCATTTAGAGAAAACTTGTGAAAATTAGCATTTTTCTAAATTTAAATGTATCTGCTTGTCAGACAGATAGTAATACCACACAAAATAGTTACTAGTTAACATTTCCCATATGTCTACTTTATGTTTACATCGTTTTTTGAGCGTCCTTTTATTTTTCTAGGACGTTAAAAGGCTTAGAACTTTAGCAGCAATTTCTCACATTTTCAAGAAAATTTCAAAAGGCTATTTTTACAGGGACCAGTTCAGTTCTGAAGTGGCTTTGAAGGCCTTACAATTTAGAAACCCCCCCGTAAATCACCCCATTTTACAAAATGCACCCCTCAAAGTATTCAAAACAGCATACAAAAAGTTTCTTAACCCTTTAGGCGTTTCACAGGAATTAAAGCAAAATAGAAGTGAAATTTACTAATTTCATTTTTTTTTTTGCCAAATTCATTTGTAATAAAAAAAAAAATTAGAATTGCAACTCAATATTTATTACCCCGATTCTACAGTTTTTAGAAATAACTAACATGTGGGCCTAGTATCCTTTTGGACTGAAACATGAACCTTAAAAACAAAGGAGCACCTAGAGGATTTTGGGGCCTCTTTTTTTTTAGAATATATTTTAGGCACCGTGTCAGGTTTGAAGAGGTCTTGTGGTGCCAAAATAGTGGAGAGCCCCCAAAATTGATCCCATTTTGGAAACTACACCCCTCGGGGAATTTATCGAGCATTTTAACCCCACAGGTTTTTTGCTACATTTATTGGAAAAAGTCTGTAAAATTGAAAATCCACCTTTTTTCTGAAAAATTTAATTTTTCCAAGGAATAAAGGAGAAAAAGGACCCCAGCGTTTATAAAGCACTTTCTCCCGATTACGGCAATACTCCATATGTGGTAAACTGCTGTTTAGACCCACAGCAGGGCTCAGAAGGGAAACAACGGCATTTGGATTTTGGAGAACAAATTTTGCTGGAGTGATTTTTCGGTGCCATGTCATGTTTGCAACGTCCTGGAGGGACCAAAACAGTGGAAACCCCCCAAAAGTGCCCCCATTTTCGGAACTACACCCCTCAAGGAATTTTCCTAGGGGTATAGTTAGCATTTTGCCCCCACAGTTTTTTTGCGGAATTTGTTGCAGTTAGCCTGTGAAGATGAAAATCAACTTTTTTTTAATTTTTACAAAAAATAAAGGAGAGAAAGCACCCCAACATTTGTAAAGCAATTTATCCCGATTATGGCAATACCCCATGTGTGGTATTAAATTGCTGTTTGGACCCACGACAGGGTTCAGAAGAGAAGTAGCGAATGGTTTTCGGGTGCCATGTCGCGTTTGCAGAGCTACTGAGGTACAAGCACAGTGGAAACCCCCAGGAAGTGAAACCATTTTGTAAACTACACTCCTTAACCTCTTGCCGCGCTGCTCCGCAATAGTACGTCCTGCAGAGGGGTTAGTTCCCGCATCCAGACGTACTATTGCGGAGTAGTTCCCGGCGCACACTGTCCTAATGAACAGTGTCCGGGAACCGGGAGGTCAGCTGTCCCTGACAGCTGACACTCCAGCCTTGCTGGTCAGCGGACCATCGCCGCCGATTTCGGCAATTAACCCCATAAATGCGGCGACGGATTTCCGTCGCCGCATTTAAGTGGTTTGAAGCACATCGGCAGCCCCCACGAAGTGATCGTGGGGGCTACCGATGCTTGTCGTGGCAATCGGAGGTCAGACAATGACCTCCGGGTTGCCATGTACGGAAGCCTCGGAGGAGCAGCCTCCGCCAGTCCTCCGATGTTTCCGGTCAGAGTGACTGTCACGTCACAATGACAGCCAGAGTACATTACACTACGTGTGTAGTGTAATGTACTCTAGCAGCGATCAAAGCTGCAAGTCTAAGTGTCCCCCCCTAGTGGGACAAGTGAAAAAAGTAAAAAAAAGATAAAAATGTTTTAAAAAAGTGTAAAAATAAAAGTTATAAGTTATATAAACAAACACTTCATTTTTTTCCTATAATAAGTCTTTCATTATAGGAAAAAAAATGAACACGTTAAAAAAAGTACACATATCTGGTATCACCGCGTTCGTAACGACCCCAGCTATAAAACTATAATATTATTTTTCCCGAACGATGAACACCCCAAAAAAAAAAAATCAATAAAAAACTACACCAGAATCGCTATTTTTTGGTCACCACCCCTCCCAAAATAGAGACTAAAAAGTGATCAAAAAGTCGCATGTACCCGAAAATAATACCGATAAAAACTACAACCCGTCCCGCAAAAAACAAGCCCTTACACCGCTTTTTGACTGAAAAATAAAAAAGTTCTGGCTCTCAGAATATGGTGGCACAGAAAATAAATAATTTTATAAAAAAGATTTTATTGCGCAAACGCTGCAAAACATAAAAAAAAACCCTATATACATCTGGTATCGCCTTAATCGTACCGACCCACAGAATAAAATATAATGGTCATTTATAGTGTACGGTGAACGCCGCAAAAAATAAACTAAAAAACATTGTCAGAATTGCTTGTTTTTGGTCACCCGGCTTGCAAAAAACTTTACTAAAAAATAAAGAAGTTCTGGCTCCCAGGAATATGGCAATGCAAAATGTGCAGTGTTCCAAAATCGGATGAGATTGGGCACCATTTATCAGTGCGACACCGGCCACACATCTATGAATTATTATTTATTTACCACATTTTTATACCCTCTTATTATGCCCTGATATTCTCCGCACAGATTACATATGCCCCCACATTATAAACTAAAATACCAGCGAAACCCAAAACAGAACTACTACCAAGCAAAATCTGCGCTCCAAAAGCAAAATGGTGCTCCCTCCCTTATGAGCCTTGCAGCGTCCCCAAACAGCAGTTTGAGCCCACATATATGGCATCGCCATACCCGGGAGAACCCGCTTAACGTTTTATGAGGTATTTGTCTTCCGTGGCACAAACTGGGCACGACATTATGCACTAAAATGGCATATCAGTGCAAAGTTGCAATATTCACACCATCCGCTGTGCATTAACCTCTTTGAGCACTATGACTTAATAGCACGTCATGGTGCGGGGGTGATGTATGGGGAGGGCTCACGTGCTGAGCCCGCTCCATAAGCTGCGGGCGTCGGCTATGTATTACAGCTGACACCCAGGACTAACGGACAGGAACAGCGATCGTGCGGTTACAGAAGCCTGTAAGAACAACAATATACTGCAATACATTAGTATTGCAGCATATTGAACCTGCGATCTATCGCTGGTACAAGTCCCCTAAGGGGACTAATAAAATGTGTAGAAGAATTAAAGTTATTAGTAGTGAGAAAGAAAAAAAAGTTAAAAAAAAAAAACCTTTTCCCATTTTTCTTCAAAAGTAATGTCAAAAAATAAACAGAATTGATATCGCTACGTCCGTAAAAGGCAGAACTATTACAATATACCATTATTTAACTCGCACGGTGAACACCGTAAATAACTTAAATATAACCCACGCCAAAATCACTGTAGTTTTCACCGCACGGCGAAAGCTGTAAAAACGAAAACCCCAAAAAATGGAATCCGATTTTTTTCCTATATTCTCCTATTTTTTTTCAGTTTCCCAGTACTTTTTATGACTCTTTAAATGGTATCAATAGAAACTACAATTCCTCCCGCAAGCAATAAGCCCTCACATCACTCTACTGACAGAAAAAGAAAAAAGTTATGGCTCTTGGAAGGCAGGTAGTGAAAAACGAAAATAAGAAAGCAAAAAATGGATCAGTCCTGAAAGGGTTAATTCATTTCTAATGAAAAAAATGTATGACCACATGTGGGGTATTTCCGTACCCGGGAGAAATTGCTTTATAAAAATTGGTTGTTTATTTCTCCTTTATCCCTTGTGAAAATGAAAAAATGCAACATTTTAGTGGAAAAAAATTGTGATATTAATTTTCTCCGCCTAATTCGAATAAATTCTGCAAAAGACCCGTGGAGTCTAAATGCTCACTATACCCCTAGAAAAATTCCTTGAGGGGGGTTTCCAAAATGGGGTAACTTGGGGGGCTTCCAATGTTTTGGTCTCTCCAGGGCGTTGCAAAGGCGGCATGGCACCGAAAAACAATCCATCAAAATCCGTGCTCCAAAATGCAATTGGCGCTCCTTCCCTTCTGAGCGCTGCCATGGGTCCAATCAGCAGTTTATTACCACATATGGGGTATTGCCGTAATCAGGAGAAAATGCTTTACAAATGTTGTGGTTCTTTTTTTCCTTTATTCCTTGTAAAAATGTAAAAATTTCTATGCTTTTTCAGAAAAAAAGTTGATTTTCATTTTCACTGCCTAATTCCACTAAATTCTGCAAAAAACCTGTGTGGTCAAAATGCTAACTATACCCCTAGATAAATTCCTTGAGGTGTAGTTTCCAAAATGGGGTCACTTTTGGGGTGTTTCCCCTGTTTTGGTCCCTCCAGGGGGTTGCAAACGCGACATGGAACCGAAAACCAATCCAGCAAAATCCATGCTCCAAAATGCGCTCCTTCCCTTCTGAGCCTTGCTGTGGGTCCAATCAGTAGTTTATTACCACATATGGGATATTACCGTAATCGGGAGACATTGCTTTACATATGTTGGGGTGCATTTTCTTTATTATTTCTTGTAGGACACATTGGCACCAGAGGCTACAGTTAATTCAGCAGCAGCATCGGCGTTTGCAGGTAAGTCGATGTAGCTACTTACCTGCAAACGCTGATGCTGCTGCAGAATCAAATGTAGCCTCTGGTGCCGATGTGTCCTCGCTCGTCCGACACGATGCAGGATCTGGGGCACGAAGTGAGTGACGTCACAGCGTGATCTCTCGAGAACACGCTGTGTGTCTGTGCACTGCCAGAAGCTGGGCGTTGTGAAGAGAAGTGGATGATGCCGATTCGTCAGCATCAGACACTTCTATTCACAACGCCAAGCTAATAAAAGAAGTAAAAAACGCCCAGATGTACATACACAATACACGCCCACTTGTACATAACTTTAGACACGCCCAGTTGTACTTTAGAAAGCCTCATTTGCATAAATATAAAAATGGTCATAACTTGGCCAAAAATGCTCGTTTTTAAAAAACAAAAAACGTTACTCTTATCTACATTGCAGCGCCGATCTGCTGCAATAGGAGATAGGGGTTGCAAAATCTGGTGACAGAGCCTCTTTAAAATAAGAGAAATTGCTGCTAAAGTTCTAAGCCTTGTAACGTCCTAGAAAAATAAAAGGACGTTCAAAAAACGATGCAAACATAAAGTAGACATATGGGAAATGTTAACTAGTAACTATTGTGTGGTATTACTATATGTTTTACAAGCAGATACGTTTAAATTTAGAAAAGTGCTAATTTTTTCTAAATTGTGGTGTTTTTCAGAAATAAATACCAAAATTAAAAATCGACAAAATTTTTTCACTAACATAAAGTACAACATGTCACGAGAAAACAATCTCAGAATCGCTTGGATAGGTAAAAGCATTCCAACGTTATTACCACATAAAGTAACACGTCAGATTTGAAAAAAATCGTCTGGGTCCTGAAGGCCAAAACAGGCTTGGTCCTGAAGGGGTTAAGGAATTTAGGGGTGTAGTGAGCATTTTGACTCGAAAGGTGCTTCTTAGAAGTTATAAACACTGGGCCGTTAAAATGCAGAATTTAATTTTCTCCAATAAATCCTCAAATTTTTATTTTATTTTATAAAAAAAAAAAAAGCAGCCCAAGATTTGTTGTGCAATTTCTCTGGATAAGGCCAATACCCCATATGTGGCCATTAACTGATGCCTGGGCACACTGTAGGGCTCAGAAGGGAAGGCCTACCATTTTGTTTTTACACAGTTCCAGTAGGTTTCTAGGGCCTACTTTTTACGTGGATGATTTTTAAGCAACACCTTAAGTTTGCAGAGGCTCCAGAAGAAAGTAAGTTCAAGAAATGCCTCATTTAATAAAATTGCACCCTTCAAAGCACAGTATTCATCCAGGGGTATAATGGGAATTTGTAATTTTTTTTTTGGGGGGGGGGGTATTATTGAGATATCAAATTAATCTGGAAAATAAATGCCCAGGGGGTATTTAAGAGATTAATGGAATGGATGTGATGTCATTGGAGTAGTAAAAATTAGATTTAACGAATATCAACAGTCTCTGCGTCTTATAGTCCGCAGTCAAGGGATCCCCCTGACTGCTTCATTACTTATCCCCGTCCCAAACCATGACGTTCCTGGCACATCATGGAGCAGGGGGGGGGGGGGATATCATATGGAGCGGGCTCACGCACTGAGCCCGCTCCATACACTGCAGGTGTCAGCAGCTGACATGCTGCTCTAACGGCCAGGAACAGCAATTTCCTGGAGGTTTAACCCCTTAAGGACGCAGCCTAGTTTTGGCCTTAAGGCTCAGAGCCAAAGCCTTTGATAACATACAATGGGAATGGCTGGGGATGGTGCTAGACAAAATGAACATTCAGGGAGATTTCCGGGTCTTCCTGAAGGGAGTCTACAATAGCCCGCAAGCACGTGTTCACTCCTCGGGGTTCCTATCAGATCCCTTCCAATTACATAAAGGAACACGGCAGGGTTGCCCCTTGTCGCCCCTGCTATTCAATCTAGCACTGGAACCTATGGCCAGATTCTTGGAGGAATCGGATATGTTCAGAGGCATTCAAGTGGGATCTTGTGCAGTGAAATTAGCCCTGTTCGCTGATGATGTCATACTTTTTATGTCAAACCCTCAGGAGCATTTAGGGAAGGTTTTTCAATTTTTGAAGGAATTTGGGCAATGCTCGGGATACAAAGTCAATATAGCTAAGAGCGAACTGCTGGAGTTGGGCAGGCCATTGCCAAAGACCTTTTGGCAATCCTTGGGTTGCGGGATATCACCGGTGGAACACTGCATTACCTATCTGGGTATCAAAATAGGGAGGGTACCAGACACTCTGTATGGCCTAAATTATCCCCCGTTAATTAAAAAAATACAAGCGGAACTCACTAGATGGGGCCAATTGCAGTTGTCCCTCTTGGGAAGATGTCATCTGATCAAGATGGTTAGTTTTCCTAGATTGCTATACCCCTTTCAAACGCTACCTCTCTTATTGAAGCATGTGGATGTCTCGAAATTGACGGCTTCATTCACTAAATTTATATGGGCAGGAAAAAGGCCGCGCATAGCACTCACCAAGTTCATGATGGGCAAACAAGAAGGGGGTGTGAACTTTCCGAATGTCAGGGGTTATAACGTGGTCTGTCTTATGCGTCATGTAGTAGATTGGCTTCATGAAACAAGTAATTATTCCAATTTAGATCTGGAAGGGGAGTATGCCTCACCTTGGAACCTGAAAGCTTTGTTACATTGTAGAATCGCTTCTCTTCCGTGCCGTCTCAAAACCTCCATTGTATTGAGAGATACAGTTCTAGCTTGGAAAGTGGTACGTAAGCAGTTTGGGTTACCCCACCTGTTATCGAAGTATATGCCGTTGAGCGGCCACCCGGAGTTTTTACCGGGAATGGACAAGGGGGACGGAATTGCCTCATGGGGGAGGGTAGGCATTGGTAGCGCAGGGGATCTCATGCATACAGAGGAAAAGAGGTGGTTAACTGGGGAGGAAATCACCGCTAAACTCAGACCCATAGTAGATAGAGTCAATTTTTTGCAAGTACTTCAGGTACGAACATTTTGTACCTCCAGGCTCAGGGATTTGAGTAAGGAAGCTACTACGCACACTCTGGATGAGGTCATAGGTCCAACAACTGGGCGGGCGACCATTTCAGGAATGTATAGAGCATTGAGAGAGGGTTTTGTTCGTCCGCAATTAAGGATTAGTTTTAAAAGCTGGGAACGGTGGACTCAGGATCCAGATATAGGAGAGACCATACTGGGAGGTTGGGAGACGGTACGGAAGAGTGTGATAAATGAGAGCTGGAGGGAAACCTATTTCAAGTTGATGCATGCAGCTATATATGGTTTTAATATCTTGCCCTCACAATCTTTCCCTGATCGCATTACAAGTTGTCCCAAGTGCAATACACCACTGACGAATTTGTGGCATGGAGTGTGGGGGTGTGTACACACGAAACGATTTTGGGGGATGGTACAGAAATATATTAAGGACCATTGGAAAACGAATCTCCCAATGACGCCTCAAGCGCTACTATTCCATCAAGCGCGGCCGCCGGAGGAAGAGGGTGCTCGAGGAGTAAGATCACCTCCCGTGTTGGTGCACACGATTTTACTGGTAGCTTTGAGATGCCTCCTGAGTCACTGGTTAGAGGCAGACACGCCGGGGTTAGAAATGATTGTGTCACGGCTGAAACAGTTATTGGTTCTTGAGAGGGTGGAGGTGGAAAGGCGGAAGGAAACGGGAACCAAGAAGCTATTTGATAAGTGGCAAGTATTTATAGAAACGCAATGTACAACAGCCGAAATAGCGGAAATTGTTAGGCCTTTCCAGTACACAAAGTGGTACTGCACGCAGCTCTTGGCAGGCGGTTTAGGGAGGATGCAACTGTGAGCCAGCTGGGGGAGAAAGGATGAGTGGAAACTCATTGATGATCTAGGTGGTGTTGGAGTTGGGGGAGTCATGTTTGTTTGGTCCATCTGAAGATCGACAATTATGCCATGTTTCTATGTTGGTGTGTTTATATGTTATGTTGAATCTAAATCAAAAGTTAATCCCATGACAGTTGAGTGCTGCGCACTCATGATGTAACTCTTACGTGAAATGTTTGTAAGAAAATGTGAAAACTGACAATAAAAAGGATATTTAAAAAAAAAAGGCTCAGAGCCCATTTTTCAAATCTGACATATTTCACTTTATGTGGTAATAACGTCGGAATGCTTAAACCTATCCAAGCGATTCTGAGATTGTTTTCTCGTGACACATTGGGCTTCATGTTCGTGGTAAAATTTGGTCGATATATTCAGTGTTTATTGGTGAAAAATTGCAAAATTTAGTGAAAATTTGGAAAAAATAGCATTTTTCAGAATTTTAATGCATCTGCTTGTAAAACAGACGGTTATACCACCCAAAATAGTTACTATTTCACACTTCCCATATGTCTACTTTAGATTGGCATCGTTTTTTGAACATTCTTTTATTTTTCTTGGACGTTACAAGGCTTAGAACCTAAACAGCAATTTCTCATATTTTTAAGAAAATTTCAAAATCCTTTTTTTTAAAGGTACCTCTTGAGTTCTGAAGAGGATTTGAGGGGCCTATGTATTAGAAACCCTGATAAAACACCCCATTTTAAAAACTAGACCCCTTAAAGTATTCAAAACAGCATTTAGAAAGTTTTTTAACCCTTCAGGCATTTCACAGGAATTAAAGCAAAGTGGAGGTGAAATTTGCAAATTTCATTTTTCTTGCTGAATTTCAATTTTATTCATTTTTTTTCTGTAACACAGAAGGTTTTACCAGAGAAACACTACTAAATATGTATTGTCCAGATTCTGCAGTTTTTAGAAATGTCCCACATGTGGCCCTACTGCGCTCGTGGACTAAAACACAAGCCCCAGAAGCAAAGAAGCACCTAGTGCATTTTGAGTCCTCTTTTTTATTAGAATATATTTTAGGCAGCATGCCAGGTTTGAAGTGGTGTTGAGGTGTCAAAACAGTAGGAATCCCCGAATAGTGACCCCATTTTGGAAACTACACCCCTCAAGGAATTAATTTATGGTTGTTGTTACCATTTTGACCGCACAGTTTTTTCACAGCACCTATTTGAATTGGGCTGTGAAATTAAAAAAATGACATTTTTTCCAATAAGATGTCATTTGTGATCAAAATTTATTATTTTCACAGGGAACAAAATACCCCATTTTGTTGCCCAATTTGTCCTTAGTGCGGCAATACCCCATTTGTGGTGATAAACTGCCGTTTGGGCCCATGGGAGGGCTCAGAATGAAAGGAGCGCTATGTGTTTGTTGGAGTCCAGATTTTGCTGGATTGGTTTTCGGGTGCCATGTTGCATTTGCAGAGCCCCAGAGGTATCAAAGCAATGGAAACCCACAGAAGTGACCCCATTTTGGAAACTACACCCCTCAAGGAATTCAAATATGGTTGTTGTTACAATTTTGTCCGCACAATTTTTTCACAGCACCTATTTGAATTGGGCTGTGAAATGAAAAAAATTTAATTTTTTCCAATAAGATGTCATTTTTTATCAAAATTTCTTATTTTCACAGGGAACAAAATACCCCATTTTGTTGCCCAATTTCTCCTGAGTGCAGCAATACCCCATTTGTGGCGATAAACTGCAGTTTGGGCCCATGGGAGGCCTCAGAAGTGAAGTAGCGCTGTGTGTTCTTTGGAGTGCAGATTTTGCTGGTTTGGTTTTCGGGTGCCATCTCGCATTTGCAGAGCCCCAGAGGTATCAAAGCAATGGAAACCCACTATAACTGACCCCATTTTGGAAACTACACCCCTCAAGGAATTCATTTATGGGTGTTGTGACCATTTAGACCCCATAGTTTCTTCACAGAACTTATTTGAATTGGGCTGGGAATTAAAAAAAAAAATATTTTTTCCAATAATATGTCGTTTTAGCTCAAAAATTCTTATTGTCTCCATAAATAAAATACTACATTTTGTTGCCCAATTTGTCCTGAGTGCGGCAATACCCCATTTGTGACGATAAACTGCTGTTTGGGCCCATGGGAGGGCTCAGAAGGAAAGGAGCGCTATGTGTTTGTTGGAGTACAGATTTTGCTGGTTTGGTTTTCGGGTGCCATGTCGCATTTGCAGAGCCCCATAGGTATCAAAGCAATGGAAACCCACCAGAAGTGACCCCATTTTGGAAACTACACCCCTCAAGGAATTCATTTATGGGTGTTGTGACCATTTTGACCCCATAGTTTTTTCACAGAACTTATTTGAATTGGGCTTGGAATTAAAACAAAATTAATTTTTTCCAATAATATGTAGTTTTGGCTGAAAATTTCTTATTTTCACAAGAAATAAAATACCCCATTCTGTTGCGCAATTTGTCCTGAGTGCAGCAATACCCCATTTGTGGTGATAAACTGCCGTTTGGGCCCATGGGAGGGCTCAGAACGAAAGGACCACCATTTGGCCTACTGGGGATTTTCTCGTGCAAAGTCATGTATGCAGAAGCACCTGAGGTACCAGTACAGTTTAAACCCGCAAGAAGTCACCCCGTTTTAAAAACTACACCCTTAAGTCATTCATCTAGAGGTGTAGTGAGCATTTTGACCGGAGACCTACACCCCATAAACTGTAATGTGGGTTCTCCCGGGTATGGCAATACCCTCAATGTGGTTATCAGCTGCTTGGGCACACAGCAGGGCTCAGAAGGGAAAGATAAGGGGGGATAAGCTGTGCGGAGTGCATCAGGGTAAGTAGAATTGGGGTAAATTATAAACCAAGGGATGTATGATAAATGTTAAAACACTTTTTCATAGAGAGCTCTGGTTTTTCGGGACACGCGTTACATTGATATATTGTGTCCTCCCTTATACCCCTCTTATAGCAGACTTTGCACCTCTTTTGACTTTTTCCCTTCTTGCCAGTTTGGGGAACTTCTCCTGGAAAGTGTTGCCCTGGTACGATGCGTGTGGCCTCGCTTCCAGAAGTACTGGGTGCCCCCCCCCCGTTCCTGGTCCCTAAAGATTAGGTTCTTGATAATCACCTCTTGAAATTCCAGGAAAGTTCCCCTCTGGCCTGCACATCGACGTAGCACGTACACATTGTACAATGCCATCTGTATGATGTGCCCGGCCAGCTTCTTATACCACAGCGCATGGCGCTGTAGGGCTTCGGGACTTGATCTGACAAGTCCACCCCTCCCATGTACCTATTGTAGTACAGGATGCAGTCTGGTTTAGGGGTCGCTGTACTGGTACCTCGTACAGGTACATGGGTACTGGTGTGACATCTATCTTGTCCTTGTACTTGACACACAATATGTTGCTGCTAGATTGTGCCCTGCGCTCACCCCTTCTTGTTTGCCCTGCAGAGTCTTAGGGAGGCCTCTCAGATTTCTTCTAGCAGTGCCGCATGTCGCAGGACTGGAAGCGAGGCAGTTGAAGAGTGGGACGCTGGTATAAAAATTATCCAGGTAGAGGTGGTAACCCTGGTCCAGCAGTGGGTGTACCAAATCCCACACAATTTTTGCATTAACTCCCAGTAAGCGGGGGCATTCTGGGGGCTGAGCACTGGTGTCCTTCCCTTCATATATCCTAAACCTGTAGGTATACCCTGATGCACTCTCGCACAGCTCATACATCTTCACGCCATACCTTGCCCTCTTACCCGGCAGGTACTCGCGGAATTGAACCCTCCCTTTAAAATCCACCAAGGACTCATCAATAGAAATACACTTCTTGGGGGTGAATGCTTGGGAAAACCGGGCACTGAAACGGTCTAATAGGGGTCTCCGTTTATACAAACGGTCAAAACTGGGGTCATCTCGGGGTGGGCACGGCTCATTATCAGTATGATGTAAGAAGCCAAGTATTGCCTGATTTTTTATTTTTTTTTAGGTTCCAGTTCAGTTCTGAAGTTGCTTTGAGGGGCCCATATATTAGAAGCCCCTATCAAACACCCCATTTTAGAAACTAGACCCCTCAAAGTATTCACAACAGCATTTAGAAAGTTTATGAACCCTTTAGGTGTTTCACAGGAATTTAGAGCAAAGTAGAGGTGAAATAAAAAAAAAATTTTTGTCAGAAAATCCTCTTTATACCATTTTTTTTTATAACACAAAAGGTTTTACCAGAGAAACACAACTTAATACGTATTGCCCAGATTCTGCAGTTTTGAGAAATATCCCACATGTGGCCCTAGTGCGGTAATGGACTGAAGCACCGGCCTCCGAAGCAAAGGAGCACCTAGTGGATTTTGAGGCATCCTTTTTATTAGGCACCATGTCCGGTTTGAAGAGGTCTTGTGGTGCCAAAACAGTGGAAACCCCCCAAAAGTGACCCCATTTTGAAAACTAGACCCCTTGAGGAATCGATTGTAGTTTTCTTGGGGTGCATGCGGCTTTTTGATCAGTTTTTATTCTATTTTTAGGTGGCGTGGTGACTAAAAAACAGCAATCCTACTATTGTTTTTTTAATCTATTTTTTTTACAGCGTGCACCGTGCACTATAAATGACATATGCACTTTATTCTGCGGGGCGATACGATTACGGCGATACCAGATGTTTATAGTTTTTTTTATGTCTTATGGCTTTTGTACAATAAAATACGTTTTGTAAACAATCATTCACTTTTTGTGTTACCTTATTCTAAGAGCCAGAACGGTTTTATTTTTCCATCAATAAAGCCGTGCGAGGACTTATTTTTTGCGTAACTAACTGTAGTTTCGATCAGTACCATTTTTAGGGACATGCGACTTTTTGATCTCTTTTTATTCCATTTTTTGGGAGGTGAAGTGACCAAACAATTGTGATTGTGGTACGGTTTATTATTATTTTCTTTTACGGCGTTCACCGCGCGGGATAAATAACGAAATAATTTTGTAGTTCAGGCCGTTACGGACGCGGCGATACCAATTATGTATAGTTTATTTGTTTGTTTATATATTTTTATTAATAATAAATGACTGATAAGGTAAAAAGGGGGATTTTTACTTTTAATACTTTTAAAACTTTTATTTTCTTATTTTTACACATCTTTTTTTAACTTTTTTTTAACTTTATTACTTTGTCCCATTAGGGGACTTGAGGGCAGGAGGCCCTGATCGCTATTCTAATACACTGCACTACATGCGTAGTGCAGTGTATTAGAACTGTCAGCTACTCACTGACAGCAAGCATAGTGGGTCCTGACGTTGTCAGGACCCACTAGGCTTCCGTCGATGGCAGAGCCGGACGCCATTGTTTGGTGTCCGGTTGCCATAGCCACCATCGCCAGCCGCTATCGCGTAGCAGGCTGGCGATTGTAGCTTAACCCCTAAAAAGCCGTGATCACTATTGAACACGGCTTTTAAGGGGTTAATCAGCGGGGACACAGCGATCGGTCCCCGCTGTAGGAGCTGTGACAGCCGCTGTACGAGACAGCAGCGTCACAGCTCCTGTATGTGTCGGGAGGACGGCCGAAATGGCCGTTATCCCCGCGACGTAATAATCCGTCGCTGAGCGCTAACGATACAGTTAGCGCGACGGATTATTACGTCGCTGAGCGCGAAGGGGTTAAAGGGGTTGTGCCATAAAACACATTTATCCCCTATCCACAGGATAGGGGATACAAGTGTGATCGCTGGGGTCCGACTCCCAGCGATAAGGAGAACGGGGACCGAAACTTACCAAGAGCACTACATGAGAAGCTTTGACTTCCGCGTTCTGTGTCCGGCAGCTTCGTAGAGATGAATGGGATTCTTCTGTGCATGCGCGAGCGGCTATGTATTGATCTCTATGGAGCTGCGAAACAAATAAGCCGGACACAGAACCCGGAAGTTCAGACTTCTAGTGTAGCGCTCTGGGTGACTTTCAGTACCCTGTTCTCCTTATCGCTGGGGGTCCCGGTGGTCAAACCCCCAGCGATCCCACATGTAGCCTCTATCTTGTGGATAGGGGATACATGTGTTTTATGGCAAACCCCTTTAACTAGTTAAATGCCACGGTTAATAGTGACTGCGGCATTTATTGGGGTTTTTCTATGAAGGACATTTATGACATATCCACAGGATATGTCAAATGTCAGGTAGATGTGGGTCCCGCACCTATCTGGGACCCGCACCTATCTCTAGAACGGGGCCCCTAAACCCCGTTCTAGCTTTCTGTACTCTCCCGTAGTAGTTACGGGAACAGCGTAGCTCGCATGCTACGCTGCTTCCATAACTGCCATTCACTACTATGAGAGTTAGGGAAACAGCGTAGCTCAGCGAGTTACGCTGTTTCAGTAACTCCACATGTAATTAATTGGCTGCTGGTTCAAGTCCCCTAGGGGAACTAATAAAACGTGTAAAAAAAAATATTTAACAAATAATTTTTTTCCTATTTTCTGTGGTCTAAAATCTGGGTGAGTCTTGTGGTCAGTCTTATAGTCCGAAAAATACGGTAGTTGCTTTTTTATGCGCTCTATAATAAACAGTAAAAAATGATAAAAAAAATAAGCAATATAATACAGTTCTTAATTTGTTCAAAATGTATTTTTCTTGAAAAAACTAGAAACCAAAATTTTTATCAAAACTTTAGGGGGGTTATCCGGGGACCAAAAATTACATTGCAATAGTATATTTATGTGAAACTAAGTAACTAACTAGTATACTTTAATTTAAAAAAAAAACAAAAAACTGATAAATGGTGCAGTTCACACCTCATGAATTATTCAGGAAGTGCTGGAGCTTTTCTAAAAGTGATGACGCCCCACGTGACTAAGCTCTTGCTTCATGTGACGTTCGTGAACATGACCGCAAGGGGCTGTCACATCCTGAGCAGAGCATCAGCTAGCGCTTTGCTCGGGACTCCAGCATCAGCTGATGTTCTACCTTTGGACTCCACGACTTCTGCCCACGTCACTGTCCATATATGGACAATGACGTCGGCAACAGTACTGGAGTCCTGGAGCAGAGCATCAGCTGATGCGTTTCTCGGGGACTCCAGGACTTCTGCCCACGTCACTGCTGATGCTCTGCTCAGGGACTCCAGTGCTGCTCTGCCGACGTCATTGTCCATATATTGACAGTGAGAGTGAAGCGGCAGAAGTTGGAGTCCCCAGGCAGAGTATCAGCTGATGCTCTGCTCGGGGACTCCAGCGATAAGAAACCCCTAAATTGACCAAATATGGAAGTCGGGGGCAGTGATGGAGTGCCGAGAAAAGAGCAAGCCGATTGCTCTGCTCGGGACTCAAGGAATAGGCAATGTGACAGCCCCTTGAGTTCATGTACACAAACCGCACATGATGCAAGAGCTTACGTGGGGCCGTGTCGGAGCGTCATTACTTTTAGAAAAGCTCCAGCACTTCCTGAATAATTCATGAGGTTTGACAAACAGCATGAAAAACATGAATATTCCTTTTGGTAACAGACTGTTCAGTCATTGTTTCACAGTGGAGTCATGAGAAATTCAGGCTGAAGCATCCTATGATCTCTTACAATGACTAACTCTCCTACACATGAAGACGGGCATTCACTTGACCTGGTCTTCTTCCGGCTCTGCTCAGTTTCTGACTTTATTAACTCTCCTCTCCCGCTTTCTGACCACAATCTTCTCTGCTTTACTATCAAATATTCTCTGCCTCCTCAGGTCATCCCTACGTATCAGACATACAGAAATCTACATGCCATTAACACTGTGAAACTCATAGACAGTCTACAGTCCTCATTGTCCCCTATCTCTTCCCTCTCCTGTCCCAATCTGGCTGCCAAACTTTATAATAACACTCTCAAAAATGCATTGGATGAAGCAGCCCCCACTACACTCCGAACCACCCGACAAAGACGACGACAACCCTGGCACACGCCTCAATCCCGCTTTCTTCACCGGTGCTTGAGATGTGCTGAACGACTGTGGAGAAAATCGCATTTGGATGCAGATTTCCTCCATTACAAATTTATGCTCAAAACTTACAACTCTGCCCTTCACCGCGCCAAACAAGTCTACTTCACTTCTCTCATCTCCACACTATCTAATAATCCAAAACGCCTCTTTGATACTTTTCACTCCCTCCTTAGTCCTAAAGTGCAGACGCCAATCACAGATCTCAGTGCTGAAGACCTGGCCAATTATTTTAAAGTTAAAATTGACAACATCCGGCATGATATTATCTCCCAGTCCCCTAGTAACATCGATCCCCTTCCCCCCCGCACTCCCTCTTCTTCACTCTCAGCATTTGACCCAATAACTGAAGAAGAAGTCTCGAGGCTCCTCTCTTCTTCTCGTCCTACTACCTGCCCTAGTGATCCTGTCCCCTCACACCTCCTCCAGTCCCTCTCCCCAGCTGTCACTAGTCACCTCACTAAAATATTTAACCTCTCTCTTTCCTCTGGTATCTTTCCCTCCGCTTTTAAACATGCCATTATAAACCCATTATTGAAAAAACCAACACTTGACCCATCCAGCGCTGCCAACTACCGACCAGTCTCTAATCTGCCCTTCATCTCCAAACTCCTGGAACGCTTGGTCTACTCTCGCCTTATCCGCTATCTCTCTGCTAACTCCATTCTTGACCCCTTACAATCTGGTTTCCGCACTCTACACTCCACAGAAACTGCCCTTACTAAAGTCTCAAATGATCTCTTGGCGGCTAAATCGGACGGTAAATCCTCTCTCCTGATTCTTTTGGATCTCTCTGCAGCCTTTGACACTGTAGACCACAAACTCCTACTTAACATGCTCCACTCTATTGGCCTCAAGGACGCGGCTCTCTCTTGGTTTTCCTCCTATCTCTCTGACCGCTCATTCAGTGTGTCATTTGCTGGTTCCACCTCTTCTCCTCTTCCCCTTGATATCGGGGTTCCTCAGGGATCAGTCCTAGGTCCACTCCTCTTTTCTCTCTACACAGCTCCTATTGGACAAACCATCAGCAGATTTGGCTTCCAGTACCATCTCTACGCTGATGACACCCAATTATATACCTCTTCCCGTGACATCACCCCTGCTCTAATACAGAACACCAGTGATTGTCTGTCCGCTGTCTCTAACATCATGTCCTCTCTCTATCTGAAACTGAATCATTCTAAAACTGAGCTCCTTGTATTCCCACCATCTACTAACCTCCCTAAACCTGATGTCTCCATCTCTGTGTGTGGCACTATCATAACTTCTAAGCAGCACGCCCGCTGTCTCGGGGTTATTTTTGACTCAGATCTTTCCTTTACTCCTCACATACAATCACTTTCACGCTCCTGTCATTTTCACCTCAAAAACATCTCCAGAATCCGCTCTTTTCTTACGGAGGAAACTGCCAAAACTCTCATTGTTGCTCTGATTCACTCTCGTCTTGACTACTGTAACTCATTACTAGTCGGTCTTCCCCTCACTAAACTCTCCCCTCTCCAATCTATCCTCAATGCAGCAGCCAGGCTCATCTTTATGACCAACCGCTACACCAACGCCTCTAATCTGTGCCAGTCACTGCACTGGTTGCCCATCCCCTTCCGAATAAAATTCAAACTTATTACTCTCACCCACAAAGCTCTCCACAGTGCTGCACCTCCTTACATCTCCTCCCTCATCTCTGTCTACCACCCTACTCGGGCTCTACGTTCTGCCAACGACCTTAGATTAAAATCCTCCATAATCCGAACCTCCCACTACCGTCTCCAGGATTTCTCTCGTGCTGCACCCGTCCTCTGGAATGTGCTACCCCAGACAATCAGATTAATTCCCAATATCCACAGTTTTAAACGTGCCCTGAAAACACATCTATTTAGACAGGCCTATAACATTCCCTAATCTGACTCCTTTCCATGGCCCTCCATTTAGATTAGTCATCAGAATAAGATTCCCTCACACTCCTTCTCTTCATGTCCGTCATACACGGATAGTGGCTGGTGACCGGCTCATGCAGCTTTATGTTACCACCGCATGTGTATAAAAATGGCCGGACTATTGTGCAGAACAAACACTGTTACACTTTGTGTCTCCCTTATGTCCTCATAGACTGTAAGCTCTTGCGAGCAGGGTCCTCACTCCCCAGGTTTGAATTGTAAATGAACTTTGTCACTATGTAATGTCTGATAGTGTTTGTTTCATGTTCCCTCTAAATTGTAAAGTGCTGCGTAATATGTTGGCGCTATATAAATAAAGATTATTATTATTATTATTATATAAGCAGTAGTAGCTTGCGAATCACTGAAAGGGTTAAGGTAAGAGGAAAGGAAACTGCTGCTGTAAAACCAGGAGAGGAAATGGTTTCATTTTAAAAAGACCTCAATGAAACCCACAGTTAATGTTTAGATCCAGGAGCTTATTACTTCTGAGTTTATTACTTTGAGGCCCTGTGCACAAAGTACAACTCTATCAATAGGTACAAAGTATTAGCTGTAGGACAGGGACATGACAATTCTTCTATAAGATAACGTGTACATGCGTATCACTGCCCTGGTCACACGGGCCCATCTTTACCAATATTGAAGGTAAAGCTAAACTAGTTTATTGACACAAGTTGCAAGAAATTTATGACTGAATCTTCACTCTGATAAAATCGGTCACAACAAACACCACTGCCATTAAGGGATTTTCCTGCAGGATAGGGGATATATGTGTGAACGCTGGGGCTCTGACCACTGAGAAGTGCCATAGAAATGAATGGAGCGCTGGCCGAGCATGCGCATCAGCGCTTTACGCTCATGGAACGTTCTCCTCATTGCTGGGGTCCCAGCAGTCAGACCCCCAGCGAACAAACATATATCCCCTATCCCGCAGACAAGGGATACATGTGTTTATGAGAGAAACCCTTTAATTTTCTTAATGGCTAAAATTATAAAAATTTGTCACACAGCAGAATAGGCACTATTTTGTAGTGAAATGTCCAAAATAAGGTGCAAATATATTGTTGTAAATGTCGGATATGCAAGCATTGTGACATCAGAAGTTTTGATCTCTAGGGGTCCGAGCACGGAGACCCCCACCGATCACTAAAACGAAGCGGCAGAAGCGCTCGGGTGAGCGCTGAGCTACTCAGTTTCTGATCTGTTTTTTTTTTGGAAAACCAATGTAGCGTCGTGTACATAGACTTTCTATTGAGTCTGTACACCGCTACATCGGCTTTCAGAGTAAATGAGATGAGAAACTAATTTTTTCAGGGACCAGTTCAGTTCTGAAGTGGCTTTGAGGGCCTTATATATTAGAAAGTCCCCATAAATCACCCCATTTTGAAAACTGCACCCCTCAAAGTATTCAAAACAGCATTCAGAAAGTGTTTTAACCCTTTAGGCGTTTCACAGGAATTAAAAGCAAAGTAGAGGTGAAATTTACAAATGTAATTTTTTTTTTCGAAAATTAATTTGTAATAAATTTTTTCTGTACCACAGAAGGTTTTACCAGAGAAACGCAACTCAATATTTATTGCCCAGATTCTGCAGTTTTTAGAAATATCCCACATGTGGTCCTAGTTCGGTAATGGACTGAAACACCGGCCTCAGAAGCAAAGGAGCACCTAGTGGATTTTGGGGCCTCCTTTTTTTAGAATCTATTTTAGGCACCATGTCAGGTTTGAATAGGTCTTGTGGTACCAAAACAGTAAGACCCCCAAAAGTGACCCCATTTTGGAAACTATACTCCTCAAGGAATTTATCTATGGGTATAGTTAGCATTTTAAACCCACAGTTTTTTTGCTAAATTTATTTTAATTAGTATGTGAAGATGAAAATCTACTTTTTTCGTGAAAAAACTTAAAATTTTAAATATTTCCAAGGAATAAAGTAGAAAAAACACCCCAACATATGTAAAGCAATTTCTTACGATTATAGCAATACCCCATATATGTGGTAATAAACTGCTGTTTGGACCCACAGCAGGCCTCAGAAGGGAAGGAACACCATTTGGATTTTGGATTTCTGATTTTGCTGGAATAGTTTTCAGTGCCGTGTCACGTTTGCAATGCACTGGAGGGATGAAAACCGTGGAAACCCCACAATAGTGACCCCATTTTGGAAACTACACCCCTCAAGGAATTTTTCTAGGGGTAAAGTTAGCATTTTGACCCCACAGTTGTTTTGCTGAAGTCATTGGAATTAGTCTGTAAAGGTAAAAATCGACTTTTTTTTCTGTAAGAACTTAGAAATTTGTAATTTTTACAAGGAATAAAGGAGAAAAAGCACCCCAACATTTGTAAAACAATTTCTCCAGATTACGTAAATACCCCATATGTGGTAATAAACTGCTGTTTGGACCCAAACCGGGGCTTAGAAGGGAAGGGGCACCATTTGGCTTTTGGAGCTCAAATTTAGCTGGAATAGTTTTTGGGTGTCATGTCGAATTTGCAAAGCCCCTGAGGTACTAAAACAGTGGAAACCTCCCAAAAGTAACCCCATTTGGGAAACTACACCACTTAAGGAATCTATCTAGGGGTATAGTGAGCATTTAGGCCCCGCACGTCTTTTGCAGAATTTATTAGAATTAGGCCGTGAAAATTAATATCAACATTATTTCCACTAAAATGTTGCATTTTTTCAATTTCACAAAGGATAAAGGAGAAAATGCACCCAAACATTTGTAAAGCAATTTCTTCCGAGTACGGAAATACCCCACGTGGTCATAAATGTTTTTGCATTAGAAAATAAATTAACCCTTTCCAGACTGATCCATGTTTTGCTTTTTCGTTTTTCCTCCCCGCTTTCCGAGAGCCACAACGTCTTTATTTTTCCGTCAATAGAGCGGTGTGGGGGCTTATTTTTTGCGGCACGAGCTGTAGTTTTTATTGGTACATAAGACTTTTTCAGCACTTTTTATTAAATTTTTTGGTAGAGCCAGGGTGACCAAAAAACTGAGATTTTGCCATTTAAAATTCTTTATTTTTCACGGCGTTCACCGTGCGAGTTCAATAATGGTATATTGTAATAGCTTGGACTTTTACGGACGCAGCGATACCAATTTTGTGTATTTTTTTACATTACTTTAGAGAAAAAATGTGAAAAGGGTTTATTTTTGGACTTTAAATATTTATTTAAGTTTTTCCACTAATAATAACTATTTACTTTTGTTTTTACATATTTTATTAGTCCCCCTGGAAGACCTGAACCAGCAATCGTTAGATCACTGGTAGAATACACTGCAATACTAATGTATTGCAGTATATTGTCATTTTTACATGCTCCTGTGACAGCGCGATCGCTGTTTCTGTCCGTTAGTCCCGGGTATCAGCTGTAATACACAGCTGACACCCGCAGCGTATGGCGCGGGCTCAGCGCGTGAGACGCTCCATATATCACCCCCCACACCACGACATGCTATTAAGTCATGGTGCGCGAAGGGTTTAATGCGAAGCCGATGGTGGAAAGTGAAAATTACAATTTTCCACTGATGTGCCATTTTAGTGCACTATATGTTGTGCCCAGTTTGTGCCACAAATACCACAAATAAAATATTAACAGGGTTCTCCCGGGTATGGCGATGCCATATCGGTGGACATAAACGGCTGTTTGGGCAAACTGTAGGGCTCAGAAGGGAGGGACGCTATTTGGCTTTTGGAGCGCAGATTTTGCTTGGTAGAAGCTCTGGCATTTTGCTGGTATTTCAGTTTATAATGTGGGGGAAAATGTAGGTTGGGCAGAGTACATCAGGGGCATAATAAGAGGGTATAATAATGGGGTAAATAAATAATAATCCGCAGATATGTGGCCAGTGTTGCACTTATATTATAAATGGCGCCCGATCTTATCCGCTTTTGGAACGCTCTGCACATTTTGCATCGCCAAATTCTGGGAGCCGGAACTTTTTTTATTTTTTCACCACCGGAGCTGTGTGAGGGCTTATTTGTTGCGGAACAATCTGTAATTTCCATTGGTACCATTTTGGGGTACATGCGATTTTGTTGATCACTTTTTATTCCATTTTCGGCAAGCAAGGTGACCAAAAACCATCAATTCTGACAATGATTTTTATTTATTTTTTATAGCGTTCACCCTGGGCTATAAATGACCGTTATATTTTATTCTGCGGGTCGGTACGATTACGGTGATACCATATGTATATAGGTTTTTTTATGTTTTGCAGCGTTTGCGCAATAAAATAACTTATTTAGAAAATAATTTATTTTCTGTGTCACCATATTCTGAGAGCCGTAACTTTTTTATTTTTCAGTCAAAAAAGCTGTGTAAGGGCTTGTTTTTTGCGGGACGGGTTGTAGTTTGTATCGGTACAATTTTGGCGTACATGCAACTTTTTGATCACTTTTTATTGTATATTTTGTGAGGGGTGGTGACCAAAAAAATAGTGATTCTCGCTTTGTTTTTCATTTATTTTTTTTGCGGTGTTCACCGTGCGGGAAAAAGATTATTATAGTTTTATAGTTGGGGTCGTTACGAACGCGGTGGTACCAAATGTGTTCATTTTTTTCCTATAATAAAGGACTTATTATAGGAAAAAAAGCAGTTCATGTTTATGTCACTTATAACTTTTATTTTTACACTTTTTTTAAAACATTTTTATTCTTTTTTTTACTTTTTTCACTTGTCCCACTAGGGGACACAGACTTGCAGCTCTGATCGCTGCTGGAATACATGACACTACACACGTAGTGTAATGCATTCCAACTGTCATTGTGACGCGACAATCACACTGACAGGAAGCCTACGACGACCACCCTCCGGGTGGTCCTCATAGGCTTCTGTACATGGCAACCCGGAAGCCATTGTCTGGCGTCCGGTTGCCATGGGTACGATCGCCAGCCCCCGTGATTTCACATGGGGGCTGCCGATCGGCGCTAAACACCTTAATTGTGGCGTTCAAATCGAACGCCGCAATTAAGGGGTTAACTGCCGAAATCAGCGGCAATAGGCCGCTGATCGGCAACGGGGAATGCAGGGCAGACGCCCTGCACAGTTAACCGCCGCTGCGGTGTAGTGCCGTGCGGCGGTTAACTGTCAAAGCACAGACGTAACTGCACGTCAAGGTGCGCGAACTTACTGCACACATTGATGTGCAGTTACGTCAAGGCGCGGGAAGGGGTTAAAACTCCTTTAAATGGAGCGAGTTTTTAAAAAATGACAGAAAAACAATCGTTGTTTTAAAAGCTTCTTTCCCGAGCATCTGATGGACACTTCCATCAGGACAATCCCTGACATCAGCAGGGAGGAAACTTGTCAAATGTCGTTGTTCCCTTGGTCTCGCGAAAGCCGCGTGCCAGGAAGCAATGCCCTCTCTAAGTGTAAAAGTCACTAGGACAATCATCTATATATACACACACACACACACACACACACACCAGTGGTGCTGGCGATAATGATGATTTTATAGAGGCACAACTGATCATGATCAAAGATTGCATTATTTAAATCGCTGATCTTTTCTTCATTTTCACTGGTCAATTATCACCAAGATATCACAATTTTAATGGTAATTGGCCAGTGTACACAAGCCTATCGAAAGCAAATCAATAAAATAAACAGGTCGTTGGTTTCTTGGTGTAAAATTATTATTAATATTACACTTTCAAGTCATTCAATATACTAGTCCTTCTCAATGAATTATATCAAAAAGTTAATGTATTTCAGTAATTTAATTTAAAAAGTGAAACTCGTATATATTATGTCGATTCATTAAACACAGTGATTTATTTCCAGCATTTTTTTCTTTTAATCTTGATGATTATGGCTAACAGTTCATGAAAACCCAAAATTTAGGGTCTCAGAAAACTAGATTATATAAGCCCAATTGAAAAAAACAAAGAAAAAAAACTTATTTTTAGTACCAAAATGTTGGCCTGCTGAAAGTAGGACTTAGACCTACCGGTAATTGTATTTCCGGGAGTCCATCATGACAGCACTACAGGAGGTTGCCCTCTTGACCTCTATAGGGAAAGGAAGACAGGGAGGTTAAAAGGCCCCTCCCACCACCTACTTGCCAGTGTTTTTCTATTACTACACCAGGATGGATGCAACCCTATTTTATTTCTAGGGATAATAATGGACATGTTCCTTGCACAAATCAGAATTTCAATAAAGGGAGGGAATGTAAGGGTGCTGTCATGATGGATTCCTGGAAATACAGTTACCGGTAGGTCTAATTCCTACTTTCCAGTATGTTCCTCAGGACAGCACCACAGGAGCAATACCAGATGATAATGCTCAGGGCGGGACTACGGATTGGAGGACTTTCCGTCCAAAACTTAAAGCCGTATCGAACAGAACATTTAGCCTATAATGTTTGCAAAATGTATGATGGCTCGACCAAGTGGCAGCCCTGCAGATTTGGTCCATAGACTCTTCTCTTCTTTCAGGCCAGGATGCCGAAACTGCTCTCGAATGAGCTTTTATGCCTTCAGGTGCATGGTAATTTTCCCCCATCTTGCTAGAGAGCTTTTTGAAGCTTCCTTTCCACCATATAAGAAATGGATTTTTATCCCATCTCCAATAAGACGTTCTATCAAGGTAATGAAGTAGCGTACGCCCAACATCCAAGCAATAGAACTTTTTTGTGTTGGTCTTTTGGATCTGGACAAAAGGAAGGTAGAATTATTTCTTGGTCTCTATGAAAGGCAGTAGATACTTTTGAAATAAAAGAAAAAGTCCAGCTTTAGAATGATCTTGTTTTCTTGAGTTTTTTTGGTAGGGTTCTATGATAGAAAGAGATTGGATTTCTCCAGCCCTTCTTGCTGATGTAATAGCGATTAAAACCGCAGATTTTAGTGTTAAAAATGTTATATCAATTGCATTGATGGGATCACAAAGAGCCGCTAGAACTACATTCAAATCCCAGGCAGGTACAGATTTCTTTAGGGATGGTTTTAATTTAGAAATTGCTTGTGTGAATCTTCTGATCCACCTATGTTCAGCTGGGAGTGTATTGAATTAAGAAAAAAAAATAATAATAAATCGATTCGAGCTGAAATTTGTACCTTTAACCAGTTAGTGACCGCCCCATAGTGTTTTTACGGTGGCCACTAACGGGCTTTATTCCAATACATAGGCCTTTTTATTGCGCTGCATCGGAATAAGTAAACAGAGCAGGTAGCCATTAAATCTCCCTGCTGTCAACTACGGCATCCCTGCCCGAACGGGTGAGTTCGATATCCGTATCGATCTCACCCGTTTAAACCTTCAGATGCGGCGCTCAATAGCAAGCGTCGCATCGGAGTTGTTTTGGAGAGAGGGAGGGAGCTCCCTCTCATCCCACCGGCACCTGGCGATTTAGATCACCGAGTGTCTGTGTCTCCGATGGCAGCCGGGGGCCTAATAAAGGCCCCCAGGTCTGGTTGTAGTGAATGCCTGCTAGGTCATGTCTCTTTACACTGACAGGCATAATACACTGCAATACAGAAGTATTGCAATGTATTATAAATGTGATCGTAGGATCGCATAGTGAAGTCCCCTAGTGGGGCTAGTAAAAAAGTGAAAGAATAAAAAATAAAATTGGAAAACACTTTTTTTCCCCTTACAAACGGCTTTATTACAAAAAAAAAAAAATAAAGTTAAAAAGTTACACATATTTGGTATCACCGAGTCCGTAACAACCCCAACTATAGAGTTATTACATCATTTAACCCGCACGGTGAAAGTCGTAAAAAATAAAATAAAAAACACAATGCAAAAATTGCGGTTTTCTTTGAATCCTGCGTTAAAAAAAAATGTGATAAAAAGTGATCAAAAAGTCGCATCTACTCCAAAACGATACTGATAAAAACTACAAGTCGTCCCGCAAAAAAAGTCCTTATACAACTGCATCGGTGAAATTAAAAAAAAAAAACAAAAAAAAAGTTATGGCTCTTCAAATATGGAGACACAAAAACAAATAATTTTGAAAAAATAAAAAAAATAAAAAAGTGTTTTCACTGTGTCAAATTAGTAAAAAGTCTACAAAATCTATATGAATTTGGTATTGTTGCAATCGCAACAACCCGCTGAATAAAGTCATTATGTTATTTATACCACACGGTAAACTGCGTCAATTTAGGATGCAAAAAAGTGTGGCGAAATTGACGTTTTTTTCTATTCCCCCCCCCCAAAGAAAGTTAATAAAAGTTAAATCAAATTCTATGTACTCCAAAAATGGTGCTATTAAAAATTACAACTTGTCCCACAAAAAACAAGACCTTATACAGCTATGTCGACGCAAAAATAAAAAAAAGTTTCCATCGTCTCATTCAAAGAGCTACAAAATTTAAAAAAATGGCTTGGTCATTAAGGTTTTAAGGAACTAGGGCTAAGCCCTTTTTTGAATCCCAATTGAAAAAAAATCTAGGATTTTCGTGAGGTTAGGAAAAAAAGGGGTCTGGTCCTGGATCTCCATAAAGGAACAAAGTTTCTTTACATTTTCTCTAAAATAGTTGAAATTACCTAGTCTGACAGACCATGGTTGCTCAGGATCTGCCTTTCAGGATCCATGCTGACAACTTCAGAGTCTCTACTCCTTGAAAAAGTAAGGGACCTTGGGAGAGAAGGCTCTTTTTGACTGGGAGCAGGATGGGGTCATCCAATGCCAGGTACTTTAGGATTGGAAACCAGCTTCTTTGGCCAAGAAGGAAGAATGATGAGGACTTGTCAATTCCTCCTGGATTTTTCTGAACACCACTGGAATTAGAGGAAACGGAGGAAAGGCATAGGCCAGATTCATGTCCCAGGGTTGGGACAACGCATCTACTCCCAATGGGTTCTCTCTGAGATTCAGAGAGAAGAATGCCTCTACCTGGGAGCTTTCCCTGGATCTATATTCCTCCGGATCAGGAAGTCAGCTGATAGGTTACCTGAGCCTTTTAAGTGGACTGTGGAAACAGACCGAACATTTTCTTCTGCCCAATTGAATGTTTGCGCAGAGAGGGCTTGAAGACGAGTTGAAGTCTTGTTCCCACCTGATGGCGAGGATACTGAAGTTGTGTTGTCTGATAGGACTCTTACATGCATTCCTTTTATGATGGGCATAGCTTTTATGTATGTTTTCCCATACGGCTTTTAGTTCTCTGTAGTTTGAAGACATAATCTTCATCCGAGGAGGCCATGTGCCCTGAAATGGTTTGTCTTGGACCACAGACCCCCAGCCTGGTTTGCTGGCATCTGTGGTAATTACCACATAAGGAGAAGCTTTCCATGTGACCCCTTAGTTTATGTTGTTTCGGCAGAGCCACTAGTGGAGAGATGATTTCACAGTCTCGGGAATCCGAAATCAAGGAATTTTGTTTTAGATTCCACGGAGATAGAATTAGATTCTGTAAGGGTCGGGAGTGGCATTGGCTCCACGGAATGGACTGTATGCAAGACGTCATCAAACTTAACATCCGCATTCCTTCTCTTATGGAACAGGTGTCTTTTTCCCAAAATTGTCACTTTGGGTCTGTAGATTAAATGGTTTCTCCCTTAGAAGGAACGAATGTTGGAGGGAGGAGTCTAACAGTACTCCTAGGAAGACCTTCTGTTTTTGGAGAGGAAGACTTGACTTTTTCAAGTTTATTATCCAGCACAATTTCTGTAGTAGGGTGAAAACCTGTAACCGATGGTTGTTTAGTATAAATGGAGTATCCGCTACCAAAAGAAAGTAATCTAGGTATGGGATGATGACTATGTCTTGACTCCTTAAAAACGCCATAATCTCTGCCATAATTATTGTAAATACTCTGGGGGCAAAGGAAACGCCAAAGGGGAGACAAACAGATTGGAAGTGAAGAATGGAAGGACCGTCCTGAATCGCAAATCTGAGGTATCTTTGGTAGGCTGGGTGGATAAGGACGCGATAGTAAGCATCTTTTAAAAATCGATCGTACACATTGATGCTTCTTGGTTTATCAGTGGAGTAGTCGATCTGATAGACTCCATCTTGAACCTGCGATATTTCACTCATTTGTTCAATATTTTCAGGTTGATGATAGTCCTGTGAGAACCATTTGTTTTTTTTGACAAGAAGATTTTTGAGTAGTGGGCCTTGAATGTTTCATTGTGGGGTACAAGAGCAAATCGCCTTTAGTTGTAGAAGTTTCTGGACGTCCAAGATCAGAAATTGGTGTAGATTTCTTTATTGGTACGTGGCTAGTTGAAAATTCTCTGGTGGAAGAGAGGAGAAGTCTATTTTGTACGCCTCCTTGATAATTTGTACAACCCAAGGGTTCTGTGTTATTTTGGTCCACCTGGTATAAAAGTGTAGGAGTCTTCCTCCTACACTTCTGGCATCATTGCTTTGAGGGCTGGAATGAGTTGCTGGGGTTGAGAAGATATCCCAGACCTCTTCCACCTTTGATGGACCTCCAGTGGCCCGACTTTCATTTACCTCTGTAGTTTGGTTGTTGGCAAAACTTACGAAATTGAGGAGTCTTTTGGGGTTTTTCTTCTGGAAACCCCTTCTTCCTATCTGTTGCGCTTTCCAACATTGTCTAGGAGAGGCCCAAACATCAAAGATCCTTTGAAGAGAATGGAGGAAAGCTTATTTTTAGATTTCGTATTTCCTGACCACATCTTGAGCAACAATGCTCTTCTAGCAGCCTTGAATAGAGCCCATACCTGGTGGCAAATCTGACCGATTCGGCTGATGAGTCTACCAAAAAACCTGTTGCCATTTTAAGTAAAGGTAGAAATTCCAATATATCTTCTCATTAAGTTTTCATCATTAAATGGGCCTCGAGTTGGCTCAACCAAATAAACATCGATCTCGCGACAAACCTAGAAGCGACAATTGTAGAAATTAATGCGGATGAAGATTCCCAGGCTCTTTTCAGCAGCCAATCTGGTTTTCGGTCAATGGGATCTTTTAACTGAGAGGAATCTTCTAAGGGGATTGCGGTTTTTTAGCAACTCTAACCAATGGGACGTAAACTTTTGGGAATTGATCCCAAGGTTTCGTGTCTTAAGGATTAAAAATAAGTCTGTTTTTGAATTCTCTTGAAACTAAGAGCCTCTTTTCAGAATCCTCCCATTCCGCCATAATAATATTTATGAGATTTTCATTCACAGAGAAAAACTTTAGTTTTACTTTCTGTAAGGCCCCAGAACATCTTATCTTGAATGGTATGAGGTTGGTTTTCTTCTGGGATATCCATTGTTTCCCTAATTGCCTCGATTAAGGTATCAGACATGTCAGAAGAGATGTAAAATGTCTTCTCCTGCGTGGATGAGGCTGAAGGTAACAGTTGTTCCCCTTCTTCCAATTTACCTTCCGATAAATAATATGATTCTTGTTCAGAGTCAGAACCCTGAGAAGGTGGGCACCATTTTTGCCTCTACTTCTATCTGTGGTTTCTTTGCACGGGAGTGCGATGGAAGTTCTCGAGGAGGGGCGAGGGACGCTACAGACTGATTCACTTCCTCACAGATAATAGCCCTCAGCTAAGACAAACGTGGATTGTTCTTCTTTCAGTCGTTTTGTGATACAATCCTGACAACGGTTTCTTATGAGATTCTAGAAATTTCTTCCCACATGCCGCACATTTTTTAAACTTTTTTAAGGTCTGTTTGTCTCTGGGAGGATTCTTTATTCTACAGAAACAAAGGCAGATAAAGCAAACCTTACTTACACGGCGACTCATCCCCTTAACCTAAAGGGTGAGACTCACATGACCCTGGGACATATCTGGAATTCCATCAGAACGAGGTAGTTCCATCATCGCACCAAGCATATAATCCAATATCCAACTCTAAAGATATAATATAAGCTGTAAATATACACGATAGAGGTATTAGCTCCAACACATACCTGTGCGTGCTCCTTTATACACGGGCATTTTCAGTTTTCCTGCCTTCCAAGATGGCCACGTACCGGAAGTAGCCAGACGTCATTCCCGAGATGCGGCCGCGAACCAAGTGATGCGTTTCCAGTGAGGTCAGTTCTGGTGAAGCAGCCGCTGCTAAGGTTACATCTGGTGCTCCAAATATATGGAGCTTCCGGTCCCCGCGGCTTTTCGGCTCAAAGCCGTACTTGGGAGTCTCGAACCTGCACGCAACAAGAATCCAGCCTAGGATTCATAAAGGTTAGCGCTTCGGTTCGGTGAGCTAAGGAACCTGTCATATGAGACGTGTTAGCCTAGGCACATAGGGGGGATAGAAGGAGAAGTTCACTGCCTGAATTTTCCAGTAGCGATCTCTCTCTGCACCTGACCCTGTAGGAACAGGAAAAACACTAGCAAGTGGGTGGAAGGACGGGCCTATTAACCTCTCTGTCTTCCTGTCACTATACAGGTCAAGAGGGAAAGAACCTGTGGTGCGGTCATGAGGGACATACTGGAAAAGTATGTACAGCATATGCACTCAATACTTGGTCGGGGCTCCTTTTTCTTGAATTACTACATCAATGCGGCGTGGTATGGAGGCGATCAGCCTGTGGCACTGCTGAGGTGGTATGGAAGCCCAGGTTGTTTTGATAGCGGCCTTCAGCTCGTCTGCATTGTTCGGTCGGGTGTTTCTCATCTTCCTCTTGACAATACCCCATAAATTCAATATAGCTACATCGACTTACCTGCAAACGCCGATGCTGCTGCAGAATCAAATGTAGCCTCTGGTGCCGATGTGTCCTCGCTCGGCCGACACGATGCAGGACCTGGGGCAGGAAGTGAGTGACGTCACAGCGTGATCTCTCGAGAACACGCTGTGTGTCTGTGCACTGCCAGAAGCTGGGCGTTGTGAAGAGAAGTGGATGATGCTGATTCGTCAGCATCATACACTTCTATTCACAACGCCCAGCTAGTAAAAGAAGTAAAAACGCCCAGATGTACATACACAATACACGCCCAGTTGTACTTAAACATTAAACACGCCCAGAGTTACTTTAGAAAGCCTCATTTGCATAAATATAAAAATGGTCATAACTTGGCCAAAAATGCTCGTTTAAAAAAAAAAAAAAACGTTACTCTTATCTACATTGCAGCGCCGATCTGCTGCAATACGAGATAGGGGTTGCAAAATCTGGTGACAGAGCCTCTTTAAATAAAGTCTTATTGGTAATATTTTTATACATTTACAACTTGACTCAATACAAAAGAAAAATTCTTCCAAGGTAAGGAAGCCATAAACTATTAGATACCGCTGTTAACCTGAGGTGACTAGTCAGATGAGGATATCCAGGGGTGCTATAAACACTACTTTGCTCAGATGAAAAATTACTGGAATTTCTAAAGAAATTGAATTTTTAGTAAAAACCTGCTACGAGTCACAAAAAAAATAAAAAAGTCACATGAATAACCCCTATAACGCAAGCAGCAAATATACAGTGCAATGTAAAACGAATGCTCACCTTTCTAATGGAGGATTGCATTTTATGACAAATCCAGTATCAGCACATCTTACATCGCCATCTAAATGCAAGACTTCACACTATTATGCTTTTCTTTATAATCCGCGTGGTCTTGTTTTCTCCACAATTCATTAAGGATATGAAAGCTTCCACCAGAACTTCAATTTCAGTAGTTGAAGATTATGAATAATGTTAACTCCTTATAGCGATTGCAAGGTTTCAATGTCTAGAAGAGAAAGAAAAATGTTTTATAAAAACTGGTCAGCTGCCATGTGAGAACAAAAAAAATAGGCCACAAATTATTGCAACCCCAATGGCCATCAGTTAAAATAGAAAAATATTACTTCATTATTTGGCACCCACTACATTTTTAAAAATCCAGAAAAATATTCGGTATTTTTGTGATAGGTGGAGACAAAATGTCCATCTGTACACCGGACTATGGTCATTACAACGATTTGCAATCACCACAAAATACAAGTTTCACACATAAAAAGCTCCTCTTAGTTAGCACTTCAGCTAGCAGGGGTTAGATGTATTATAAACTAGTGAAACACAAATGGTATATAAAAAGCATTAGGCCTGACTGTCGACTTATAAAACAGGAAGAGTCCGTGTTATTATAGAATAAAAACATAATACATATGGACAAAAACAATATTTTTGCTTTCCGTATATAGGAAACGGCTTGATCAGGAAAGCCTTTATCTTGGCTATGTACTTTGTTAACAAGACAAAGTTCAAAGTGCATAGATAAGATAACGTTGAAGGTACAGTTCCGCAAGTAGAACACTAGCCAGTGACCACCTGTGACTACATTGTGATGGCTAAACAGGCCTTCAGCAATTGTTCTATACTTCCAAGAACTTGCAGCACCCAAAACGGTTACGACAAAAGATGGACATTAACATTTCCAATCACTGTACATACAAGAACGTTTTTGAAAGCACATTTGATTGCTCCAGCAGTGCAGTTCTACAGGGAAAGTCAGATGACGTCTTGACCGCCCAATGAGACATTTAGGCCTCGTGCACACGACCGTAAAAATTGTCTGTAATTGTGGACCATAACTACTGTCCGCAATTACGGACCCATTCACTTTGTTTGCAGGTAAGTCGATGTAGTTACTTACCTGCAAACGCTGATGCTGCTGCAGAATCAACTGTAGCCTCTGGTGCCGATGTGGCCGACACGATGCAGGACCTGGGGCAGGAAGTGAGTGACGTCACAGCGTGATCTCTCGAGAACACGCTGTGTGTCTGCACTGCCAGAAGCTGGGCGTTCTGAAGAGAAGTGGATGATACTTCTCGGCAGAACGCCCAGCTAGTAAAAGAAGTAAATACGCCCAGATGTAACACGTAATACACGCCCAGTTGGACTTTTACTGTAAACACGCCCAGTTGGAGTATTGACTTCCGGTTCCGGCGCTGGGGATGCAGGACGCGAGTGACTGAGCTCCCGCTCCCGTCCAGCCTGTAAGCTCGCAATAGTCGCTACGGCGACGATAATCAGCGGGGAAGTCACCAGCCCTGCACACGGCAACATCATCGGTGGTGCCTGTATGGACAGGTACCTCCTCAGAAGCGCGCAGAAGCCAGCCATGGAGGAATCAGCCGCGGCCGTGGTAAAGGGAGGTAAGATGGCGGCGCTTCCCGCCACTGCGACCCTGCTATACACACAGGAAGATGAGCTGCAGCACCATCAGTCCCAGCTTTCAAGCCCGGCAGAGCATGTACTGTCCGCTCTTCCAGTAGCCATTGACTATGTAACCCTGGCCCGTGAAGTAGCCAAACAGATAGCGCCAGACCTGCAAAAGGCGCTGGAAAAAACGGTGCAAGATTCTCTAAACCGCGTGCATGCGGAGCTGGCACAAGTCACTATCAGAGCTGATGAGTTAGAACAGCGTATGACGCTGCTGGAGGATGAAAATGAACGCCTGCAATCCAAACTCAGAGGGGTGCTGTCTGTTACTGCGCAGTTGGGGGACAAGGTGGAGGATCTGGAAAACCGCTCCAGGAAGAGCAACCTGCGACTGGTGGGGCTGAAAGAAGCGGTGATATCTGCTGATTTGCAACGAGTGTGTGAGAGTACATTGCCGGAAGCCTTAGGTCTCCCCCGTCCATGCCGGGTGGAGAGGGCGCATAGAGTGGGGCCGGACCCCAGAAACCTCCCAGCAACAGCTGACCACAATTCACATCGTCCCAGACAAGTGATCTTCAAACTGTTGGATTACAATGACAAGGTGGCACTCATGAAAGCTTTCCGCAGCAGATCGCGTCCTTTGGAAATAATGGGCATGAAAGTGCTACTATTTGAGGATTTCTCGGCGGAGGTTGCAAAACGAAGGCGGGCTTTCAGCAAGATCTGCACCGCGCTGTTCCAAGCGAGAATACGCTTTAGCCTGCAGTACCCAGCCATCCTGCGGGTGTTTCAAGAGAACGGGCGGAATAAGGTTTTCACCACTCCACAGGAAGCGGAGGACGCACTTGCGGAGCTTTGTGGGAACAGATCACAGCAAGAGGAGCTTCACAGTCCAGTACATAGTCCGCAGCGCAAGTAAAGAGAAGACAAAAGGAACCGGCTAAATATGGAGCGTACCTGGGCAGAAGCCTTAATGCCCACACCTGGAAGATCCCGGGGGGGTCGAGCCGGAAATAGAGGGGACTCTCCGAAGCCGCAGAGGAGAACACGGGACCGCACCCGATCCACGTCTCCTGATTGACGGACGAAGTCCTTTTTGGCGCATTTTATTTAAGCTGTTGTGATGATGATTTTGTGGACGCTGTAGACCAATTGCAGATTCCAACCAGCTACAGATAAGTTTACAGATAATCTGAAAGTTATTGAGGGGGATATTTTGTGGTCTTATACAGCACTATGTACCAGTCAATAGTTGACCTATTGTTACAATGTTATCAAGGTTGAAGTATATGCATTCTGATATTTCCCTGCTTTTTCACTGCAAGATATTTGTGAGGGAGTTAGAACAGGATCTGAGATTGTCCCTGGTGGGCGGGATTGACCGGGAGTGATACAATGCCTCCCCCACACAAGGGATTAGTGTTATCTGTTACAATGGCAGACTGAGGGAAATTGTGGTAGGAGATAGGGGACACGGAGGTAGGGAAACCTTGAAGCGAAGCAAGGTTCATAGGGAAATGTGAGGATGCAATTCTAACGGACTCTAGGCTGTTAAAGTAATGATAAGGGAATGTACATAAGGGTGCGCAGGCGACAAAGAGGTACTGAGGGGGCAAGGGCAGGTGTTACTTCCTCATGGAAGGAGCCATATAGGCAGGCTGGGGGGGAGGGGGAGGGAGGGGCGCGTTCTGGCATAACAGAAAAAAGTGAAGTCACATACACCAGTGGGTATTAAGGGACTGCTAACCCTTCCCGCAGGTGATTTTATGATTTTGTTAGGTAAGGGATGGTTGGCCTTGTTGGTTCTGGCTTACAAGCCAGGGTTTGGTTATGATGTTAATGTTAATGTTTGTACATGGCCCTTGGGAAAAGACGGATCTGACTCCCTGGACTCCACACGACTTTTAGGCACTTTAGCTCATCTTAAACACGGTCCAATAACATGAAAATTGTTTCTTGGAACGTTAAAGGGCTGAGATCCCCACAGAAAAGGACCAAGCTTTTAAGGCACATGAAACGATTGCATCCTGATGTGGCCCTATTGCAGGAAACTCACCTTACCGAGCCGGAGTTTAAGTATTTGCAAAAGTTCTGGGTGGGTCAGGTTTTTGGCTCGTCGGCAAGGGAGGGTAAGGCGGGAGTTATAATTCTGGTACATAAAAACTTTGCGTTTACGCTGGTGTCCCAGGAGCGGGATGACAAGGGCCGTTGGATCCATCTAGTGATGGAGCATGAAGGGGAAACCATCAGTATTTATAATGTGTATGGCCCAAATACGGTTAACACTGGTTTTTTTGGTCACTTGGAAACCCAACTCCAGCAGGATCGCACTAGGTTTTTGATTTTAGGGGGAGACCTTAAAGGAACAGTGTCATCACAAATTATTTTTTTATATGTTAAAGATGTTAGTGCTTTATTAAAAACGTTTATATTTATTTGTGTGTTTATGTTTTACTTTTTCTTATTTTTACACTTTTTCTTCCCTATGGGGGCGGCCATTTTTTGTTCCATTTCTGTATGTGTCGATTAACGACACATACAGACATGGAATACGGCAGCCACAGTCCCATAGGGACTGCGAACGGCTCCCGTCCCATTGACTTCAGTGTACGGCGTCTGTGTGGGAACTGCGCATGCGCCGCTCCCACACAGTCCAATTCGAAATTGGCGCCGTCCGGCGCCATTTTCCTGTGGACCGGAAGTCGCGGCCGGACAGTAATATTACTACTTCCGGTCGCGGCTTCCGGATTTGTGCACTTGGACCAGCGGCAGCAGACGGAGCGGACGGGCCGGAGGGAGCCGCGGCGGCAGGAGCAGGTAAGAGATTTCAATGTATGTTCGTGCTTGTGTGTGTTTACTACTGTATGTAAACCTACTACACTGAGTGTTAGCTCAAAAAATGGCGACACACAGTGTAGGAGGTTACACCGTTCAAACCCCTAGTTTATCCCGGCACTAGCCAGGATAAAGGAGGGGGGGATGCTGAGAGCTCACTAGAGCGAGGGCTTTTTACCCAATTTTGCAATGCTGCAATTTTGGGAATAGCTCCATCTAGTGACCAGAAATGGGTAATATTATAAATTAGAATTAATTTATAATATTTCCTGACTCGTGAAAAAAATAAAAAAAATTTGAACAATATTTAATCACCCAAACACTAAATGTTTAATTTTAAAAAAAAAATCATGTTTTTCTGGCAACACATTCCCTTTAACACTGTAAGGTCTTCAAAGGAGGATAGGAGCGCAGGGACTAGTTCGCAGAGAAATAGAGATAAGATCTTGCCCGACTTTTTAAGACACACGGCCCTAATAGATGCGTGGAGGAGTTTACACCCAGATGCGCGGGAATATACACATTTCTCTCATGTTCATCAGTCATGGTCGCGTATTGATTATTTGTTAGTTAGTGACGCAATGGCGCGACGTTTACGTGAAGCGGCAATTGAAGATCTAGTTATTTCGGACCATGCTCCGGTTACCATTACATTGGCTGACACAGTAGCTAGAGGAACGGATTTTATCTGGAGGTTTCCCGCCTTTCTGGCAAAGGATGAGGGCTTTACACAGAATTCGATGGGGATAATGTAGCGCATCGCTCGGAACCGTCATTGTATTGGCGTACAGCCAAGGCGGTAATAAGAGGGAAAATCATGCAGTATATGTCTAATCTTAAACGTAGGACGACCGAAGGATACAAGGCAGCGAGCGACAGATTACGGCGTGCGTACACAGCATTCCTACATTCGCCATCAATGCTATTGGGGGAGGAATGGAAGGAAGCCAAGCGACAGTTTGATCAATGGTTAGACAAAAGAGAGAGTATTTACCGGTCCCAATTTGATGCTGATTTAATGCGTTTCGGCAATAAGGCGGGCAAATTATTAGCGCGGTTAGCAAAGGGGAGGTATGCACCGGCACATATTTCAACACTTAAAGAATCAAACGGAACTCCTACCTCGGACCCCAAAAAAATCAATACCATATTAAGTAAATATTACCATGCCCTTTACTCAGAAACACCCATAGATCTCCAAAAAGGGAGGGAATTTTTGGAGAAGGTGAAGTTGCCAGGGCTTACCCAGGAGCAGAATGGTCATTTGAGCGCGGAGATTACACTAGAGGAAGTTTGGAGCGCCATTAAAACATTATATAACGGGAAGGCCCCGGGTCCGGATGGATTCACAGGGGAGTTTTTCAAATCTCTGAGAGAAGAAATCAGCCCTACCTTGGTGGCATATTATAATACTTTACTAGGAACGGGAGCTTTACCAGCAGAGGCAAAGGTAGCGCATATAAAAGGTGTTACCCAAGAAGGGGAAGAATCCTCTTGACCCGGGTTCGTACCGCCCCATCTCGCTGATAGATCAAGATCAGAAATTGCTCACAAAAATTTTGGCCAATCGACTGGCTATGTATCTACCCATACTTGTGGGAAAATCTCAGGTAGGCTTTGTAAAGGGCAGGGCTGCAGTGACAAATTTACGCAAGGTATTGACGGTGCTAGAAACAGTCAGGCACGATCCCCAGCCAGGTACCAGGCCGGCACTTTTAGCACTAGACGCAGAGAAAGCCTTTGATAACATACAATGGGAATGGCTGGGGATGGTGCTAGACAAAATGAACATTCAGGGAGATTTCCGGGTCTTCCTGAAGGGAGTCTACAATAGCCCGCAAGCACGTGTTCACTCCTCGGGGTTCCTATCAGATCCCTTCCAATTACATAAAGGAACACGACAGGGTTGCCCCTTATCGCCCCTGCTATTCAATCTAGCACTGGAACCTATGGCCAGATTCTTGGAGGAATCGGATATGTTCAGAGGCAGTGGGATCTTGTGCAGTGAAATTAGCCCTGTTCGCTGATGATGTCATACTTTTTATGTCGAACCCTCAGGAGCATTTAGGGAAGGTTTTTCAATTTTTGCAGGAATTTGGGCAATGCTCGGGATACAAAGTCAATATAGCTAAGAGCGAACTGCTGGAGTTGGGCAGGCCACTGCCAAAGACCTTTTGGCAATCCTTGGGTTGCGGGATATCACCGGTGGAACACTGCATTACCTATCTGGGTATCAAAATAGGGAGGGTACCAGATACTCTGTATGGCTTAAATTGTCCCCCGTTAATTACAAAAAATACAAGCGGAACTCACTAGATGGGGCCAATTGCCGTTGTCCCTCTTGGGAAGATGTCATCTGATCAAGATGGTTAGTTTTCCTAGATTGCTATACCCCTTTCAAACGCTACCTCTCTTATTGAAGCATGTGGATGTCTCGAAATTGACGGCTTCATTCACTAAATTTATATGGGCAGGAAAAAGGCCGCGTATAGCGCTCACCAAGTTCATGATGGGTAAACAAGAAGGGGGTGTGAACTTTCCGAATGTCAGGGGTTATAACGTGGTCTGTCTTTTGCGTCATGTAGTAGATTGGCTTCATGAAACAAGTAATTATTCCAATTTAGATCTGGAAGGGGAGTATGCCTCACCCTGGAACCTGAAAGCTTTGTTACATTGTAGAATCGCTTCTCTTCCGTGCCGTCTCAAAACCTCCATTGTATTGAGAGATACAGTTCTAGCTTGGAAAGTGGTACGTAAGCAGTTTGGGTTACCCCACCTGGTATCGAAGTATATGCCGTTGAGTGGTCATCCGGAGTTTTTACCGGGAATGGACAAGGGGGACGGAATTGCCTCATGGGGGAGGGTAGGCATTGGTAGCGCAGGGGATCTTATGCATACAGAGGAAAAGAGGTGGTTAACTGGGGAGGAAATCTCCGCTAAACTCAGACCCATAGTAGAGAGTCAATTTTTTGCAAGTACTTTAGGTACTAACATTTTGTACCTCCAGGCTCAGGGATTTGAGTAAGGAAGCTACTACGCACACTCTGGATGAGGTCATAGGTCCAACAACTGGGCGGGCGACCATTTCAGGAATGTATAGAGCATTGAGAGAGGGTTTTGTTCGTCCGCAATTAAGGATTAGTTTTAAAAGCTGGGAACGGTGGACTCAGGATCCAGATATAGGAGAGACCATACTGGGGGGTTGGGAGACGGTACGAAAGAGTGTGATAAATGAGAGCTGGAGGGAAACCTATTTTAAGTTGATGCATGCAGCTATCTATGGCTTTAATATCTTGCCCTCACAATCTTTCCCTGATCGCATTACAAGTTGTCCCAAGTGCAATACACCACTGACGAATTTGTGGCATGGAGTGTGGGGGTGTGTACATACGAAAAGATTTTGGGGGATGGTACAGAAATATATTAAGGACCATTGGAAAACGAATCTCCCAATGACGCCTCAAGCGCTACTATTCCATCAGGCGCGGCCGCCAGAGGAAGAGGGTGCTCGAGGAGTGAGATCACCTCCCGTGTTGGTGCACATGATTTTACTGGTAGCTTTGAGATGCCTCCTGAGTCACTGGTTAGAGGCAGACACGCCGGGGTTAGAAATGATTGTGTCACGGCTGAAACAGTTATTGGTTCTTGAGAGGGTGGAGGTGGAAAGGCGGAAGGAAACGGGAACCAAGAAGCTATTTGATAAGTGGCAAGTATTTATAGAAACGCAATGTACAACAGCCGAAATAGCGGAAATTGTTAGGCCTTTCCAGTACACAAAGTGGTACTGCACACAGCTCTTGGCAGGCGTTTTAGGGAGGATGCAACTGTGAACCAGCTGGGGGAGAAAGGATGAGTGGAAACTCATTGATGATCTAGGTGGTGTTGGAGTTGGGGGAGTCATGTTTGTTTGGTCCATCTGAAGATCGACAATTATGCCATATTTTCTATGTTGGTGTGTTTATATGTTATGTTGAATTTAATTTAAAAGTTAATCCCATGACAGTTGAGTGCTGCGCACTCATGATGTAACTCTTACGTGAAATGTTTGTAAGAAAATGTGAAAACTGACAATAAAAAGGATATTTAAAAAAAAAAAAACAAAAACACGCCCAGTTGTACTTTTGCAAGCCTCATTTGCATAAATACAAAAATGGTCATAACTTGACCAAAAATGCTCGTTTTTTAAAAATAAAAACGTTACTGTAATCTACATTGCAGCACCGATCTGCTGCAATAGCAGATAGGAGTTACAAAATCTGGTGACAGAGCCTCTTTAAAGAGGCTCTGTCACCAGATTTTGCAACCCCTATCTGCTATTGCAGCAGATAGGCGCTGCAATGTAGATTACAGTAACGTTTTTATTTTAAAAAAAACGAGCATTTTTGGCCAAGTTATGACCATTTTTGTAGTTATGCAAATGAGGCTTGCAAAAGTCCAAGTGGGTGTGTTTAAAAGTACAAGTCCAAGTGGGTGTGTATTATGTGCGTACATCGGGGCGTTTTTAATACTTTAACTAGCTGGGCGCTCTGATGAGAAGTAACATCCTCTTCTCTTCAGAACGCCCAGCTTGTGACAGTGCAGATCTGTGACGTCACTCACAGGTCCTGCATCGTGACGGCCACATCGGCAGCAGAGGCTACAGTTGATTCTGCAGCAGCATCAGCGTTTGCAGGTAAGATCGACTTAGCAGATAGGGGTTGCAAAATCTGGTGACAGAGCCTCTTTAAGTCTTATTATAGGAAAAAACTGAAAACATTAGTAAAAAAAAGTACACATTTGGTATTGCCGCTTCGCAATAACTATAAAAATATCACATTATGTTACCCGCAAGGTGAACTCTGTAAAAAAAAATATATATATATATATATATATATATAAATACAGAATTGCTGTTTTAGAATAAAAAAAAGTGATCAAGAAGTTGCATGTACCCGAAAATTGTACCATTAAAAACTACAACTCGTCCTACAAAAAACAAGACCTCAGTTTTTCTGACGGGAAAAAAAAAAAAAAAAGTTATGGCTCTCAGAATATGGTACACCAAAAAAAAAAAGTGCAAACGCTGCAAAACGCCCAAAAAAACAAAAACAAAAAACACATACATATGGTATTGCCGTAATTGGATATCGACCAGCAAAATAAAAGTAAAATGTAATTTATAGCGCACGGTGAACGTCATACATTTTTTTTTTTATAAAAAAACATTGTCAGAATTACTGGGTTTTGGTCACCTCGCTTGCCAAAATTGAAATAAAAAATAAATAAATAATTGCATGTGCCCCAAAATGCTACCAATGAAAACGACAGATAGTCCCGCAAAAAATAAGCCCTCACACAGCTCAGGTGGAAAAAATAAATTAAAAAATGTTCTGCCTCTCAGAATATTGCAACACAAAACGTGCACACCGTCCCAAAAGCGGATAAGATTGGGCACGATTTATCAGTGCGACACTGGCCACCTATCTGCGGATTATTTTTTATTTACCGCATTATTATATTTACTCTTATTATGCCCTGATGTTTTCCGCACAGATTACATATGCCCCCACATTATAGACTGAAATACCAGCAAAACCCCAAAAATAACTACGAAGCCAATACTGTGCTCCAAAAGCCAAATGGCGCTCCCTCCCTTCTGAACCCTAGAGCATAGCCATACCCGGGAGAACCAGCTTAGCAGTTTGAGGTACTTGTCTTCAGTGACACAAAATGAGCACAACATATTGTGCACTAAAATGGCATAACAGCGGAAAATTAAAATTTTCACTTTGCACCATCCACTGAGCGTTCAATTCTAACAAAAAAAAATAAAAAATGCTCACTACACCCCCTTAAAAATGCCTTGAGGGGCAGTTTCTAAAATGGGGGTCACTACTTGAAGGTTTAACCATTTGACCTCAGAGCCCTGCAATTTTGGGCCAATGCTGCAAAAAAAAATCACCAATAGGCCTCACACGCGCATTTGCTCTTTCACTCTTGAGCCCCCTCATATGTCCAGGGAAAGGATAAATGCTTTGAGGGGTGTAGTTTCTAAAACGGGATCACTTCCCCGGGTTTTCCACTGCATAAGGGAGCTCTGCAAATGCGCCATGGCGCGCTAAAAGCCAAATGGCGCTCCTTCCAATTTGAGATCTGCCATGAGATCTGCCACACGGGGTATTGCCGTACTCAGGAGAAATTAATTAACAAATTGTGTGTTGTTTTTTTCCCCTATTTCCCCTTATGAAAATAAAAGATTGGGAGCTAAAACTACATATTTTTGGAATATTTAATTTTCACTGTCTAATTCTAATAAAATCTTTGAAACACCTGTGGGGTCAAAATGCTCACTACACCCCTAGATGAATGCCCTGAGTGGTGTAGTTTTGGAGTCACTTCTCAGGGGTTTCTACTGTACTGGTACCTCAGGGGCTCTGCAAATGCGATAGGATGTCCAAAAACAAATCAAGCCAAATCTGCAAGAGAGGCAAGAGGTGTGATGAATTTTGAATGTGCCTCACATTTATAGTAATTAACCCCATCATGTTTCTCAGTCATAATGGACAACATTGGGTTAATGTGTAAGGTACATGATGGTGTTAATTAGTATTAATATAAGACACATGGATATTAAATTCATCATACCTCGTGTCTCATTAATAAGCGAAAGAAAGACATTTTTATTTTTTTAGCGTACATATTATAAATGATACAAAAACTTTGTTGTGCAAGTTATTACGGCCGCGCCAATACCAAATGTGTATATTTTATGTATCGACTTATTTTAAGGTTTATTGTAAAAAATGTGTATGCGTTTTTTTTTTTAAATTTAACATAACTGTTTTTTATATTTAAACTTTAATGTACTGGCATATGTCTATGTGCCAGTACACTAACCTGTGTACGGATAGTACACAGGCACTTGTTAGGACATACCTAAGTATGCCCTAACCGGAGATATGGTATGACCGCCCTGGGGTCCTACAATGGACCCTGGGCTGTCTGCCCATATATGGTATATCCCTCATTCGAGTCACAGGGATTCCCTGTGATGCGATCCAAGGGGCAAACCCCCTTATAATTTTCCCCTTGAATTCTGCGGTCAGCTTTGATCGCCGCTATTCCCCTGAAAGCTGCGGAGATGAGGTTTCTCTGATCTCCACCGTTAGAGCGGGACTGCGGCTGTGTAATAAAGCCATTACCCCGCTCCTGTCAACAAAAGCGTGCGCAGTCAGAATGAGGTGATGTGGCTGCTGCTGCACCAATGAGCGAAGGCACTGTACATAGAACATAGGGGTGTTTTGCAGTGCACCCGCCATGTTCTGTCTTCAGTGCCGGCAATCATTAGTGCAGCGCTGGTCACATCACATAATGCTGACTGCGCGCACTTGTCAGGACTCCGGAGCGGGGTAATTGCTGTATCACACAGCCGCCACCCCGCTCTCATGTGTTACAATGCTAAGCTGTGCAGCCGCACAGCTTCGTATCAAAATACATTAAATAACGGTATCGAACCGTTTGAGGGTGCACGGCATCGAAACAGTATCAAAGTTTCGATGCATCCCTACCTTATACACCTCAATAAATTCCTTGAGGGTGCAGTTTGCCAAAAGGTGTCTTTTTTTCTGATTTGGCACGACAAGACCTCATCAAACCAGACATGGTGCCAAAAATATATTCTAATAAAAAGGAGGCCCCAAAATCCACTAGGTGCTCCTTTGCTCCCGAGGCCGGGGCTTTAGTACATTACCACACTAGAGCCATATGTGGGATATTTCTAAAAACTGCAGAATCTGGGCAATAAATATTTAGTTGCGGTTCTCTGTTAAAGCCTTGTGTGTCAGAGAAAGAAAAAAAAAAACAGGATTAAAATGACATTTTCGGCAAAAATAGAATAAATAATATGTAGATTTAAACTCTACTTTAAGGGTTAAGAAACTTCCTAAATGCGGTTTTGAATACATGGAGGGGTGCAGTTTTTTAAATGGGGCGATTTATGGGGTATTCTGATATATAGGTCTATCAAAGCCACTTCAGAACTTAACAGGGTCCCTACAAAAATAGGTTTTGGACATTTTCTTGAAAACGTGAGAAATTGCTGCTAAAGTTATAAGCCCTGTAACGTCCTAGAAAAATAAGTGTCACTTTGGGTGCGTGGACAAGCTGGGCCGTACTGCCTTGACAGTATAGCAGCTGGCCTTACGTGTCTGCCTTCAGTTTCAGGCGGTCGACCGCCAGCAGAATGGAGGATCGAGTCTGCTGCCAGATCTGCAGGAAGTCCCTAAATGCAGAATCAGCTGCGGGCACTCCGGACATAATGGACACCAGGAGAGGAATTCATGGGTGTTGGCCGTAGACTCGCTTGTATGGTTATTGTACGAGAACTCGGCCCAAGGAAGAAGCTGCACCCAGTCATGCTGCTGCCTGGAGATGCAGGGTCGTAGGTAGTTCTCCATGATCTGATTGATTCTTTCGACTTGAGCATTGCACTGGGGATGGTAGGCTGAGGAAAAGCCCAACTTTACATTGAGTTTACAAAGGGCTCCCCAGAACTTTGAGGTGAACTGAACCCCCCGATCAGACATGATATGCCGAGGTAAGCCGTGAAGGCGGAAGATATGTTGGATTAAGAGGTTGGCCAGTCGAGAAGCAGAAGATAGGCCAATTAGCGGAACGACGTGAGCCATCATGGAAAATCGGTCCACCACCTCCCAGATAGTACTGCATTCCGCAGAGGGAGGCAGGTCTGTAACAAAGTCCATTGCTATATGATGCCAGGGAGCATCGGGCACATTCAGAGGCTGGAGCAGGCCAGCAGGTTTGGAGTGAGAAACCTTGTTAGCTGCGCACACCGAGAAAGACTAAACAAAGTCCATGATGTCTTTGGGCACAAAAGAAATGACGGGCAATCAGGTCTCGGGTCTTCTGGGTACCCTCATGACCTGCCAGTGTGGAGCTGTGTCCCCAGCGGAGGATTCTCCCGCTGTCTGCCAGGTGCACAAAAGTCCTCCCCGGAAGGATGTCTCTAACTTGAGGGGGTTGACAGAAACAACGCAAGACGGATCAATAATATTTTGTGGAGACTCCATGGTGTCCTCTGTCTCGAATGACCTGGATAAGGCATTGGCCCTCACATTTTTGTCAGCCAGACAGTAGTGGATCTCAAACTGGAACCGGGCAAAGAACAGCGACCACCTAGCCTGATGAGGGTTCAGCCGTTGGGCCGTCTGGAGATAGGTGAGATTCTTGTGGTCAGTGAAAATCAGGATGGGATGAACTGTGCCCTCGAGTAGATGTCTCGTCTCCTCTCCTCCAGGGCCAATTTGATGGCCAGTAACTTCCAATCCCCAATCGAGTAGATGCGTTATGCGGAAGAGAAGAGCTTGGAGGGATAGCCACATACCATTGTCTTGCCCTTGGAACCTCTTTGGAACAGGAGTATACCAGCACCAACAGAGGAGGCATCCACCTCCAACGAAAACTGTCGAGATACATCAGGAGGATGGAGGATAGAGGCTGACGTGAAGGCACAATTCAGGCTATTAAATGCGGATTCCGCTTCTGGAGTCCACACCTTGGCGTTCATGCCTTTTTTGGTGAGGATAAAGATGAGAGAGGTCAGTGACTAGAAGTTTGGGATGAACTGCCTGTAGAAATTGGCGAATCCCCGGAAACACTGTATGGACCTTAAGCCTTGAGGAACGGCCTTTACCTTCTCAGGATACATCTGGAGGCCTTGATCTGAGAGGATTTAGCCCAGGAAGGGCAGAGCATCTCTCTCAAACACAAACTTCTCCAGCTTGGCGTACAGGCGATTCTCTCTTAATTGGAGCAAAACTTGACGGACATGTCTCTGATGAGTCACTGGTTCTGGGGAAAAAAAATAAAAATCAGAACTTTATCGAGATAGACCACAACACAAACATAGGGGAGATTTCGGAACATGTCATTGACGAACTCTTGGAAGACCGCGGGAGCGTTACACAGACCGAAGGGCATTACCAGGTATTCATAGTGCCCGTCTTGAGTGTTAAATGCCGTCTTCCATTCATCACTCCAGGTCTAGCTTAGAACATTTTTTTGCTCCTCGTATGCGATCAAACAGTTCTGAAATCAATGCCAACGGATATCTATTTTTTTACCGTGATCTGGTGGAGACCCCAGTAGTTGATGCAGGGCCGAAGAGATCTGTCCCTCTTTTTTCAAAGATGAACCGGGGAGGAGGATTTCCGTATGAAACCCCTCTCCAAATTCTCCTTAATATAGGCAAACATAGTCTCTGGCAAGGAAAGAGGGTATACCCTTCCATGGGGAAGGGATGAGTCAGGAAGCAGATCAATAGAGCAGTCATACGCCCGGTGAAGAGGCAGCGTCTCAGCCTCCTTCTTGCTAAAGACATCCGCAAACTGTGAGTAGCGAGAAGTCAAACCTGGCAATGATGCAGAGCAAGCTGGGCCGGATGGATCTGTACCAGGCAGCGGTTGAGGCACTCGGAACCCCACTGGAGAACCTCTCCAGAATTCCAGTCCAGAACTGGGGCATGTAGTCAGAGCCAGGGCATGCCCAGCAGCACAGGGTTGACGGCCTTGGACAGGACAAAAAACGAGATAAGCGCGGAATGAAGGGCTCTCACTTGGAGCTTCAGTGGTTTGGTCACAGTTACAATCGGGTCTGGCAGAGGTAGTCCATTCACCGAGGCAACAATCAACGGCCTCTCTAGAGGGGTTGTGGGTAACTGAAGATCCACCAGGTCTCTCTGAATGAAGTTAGCTGCGGATTCAGAGTCCAGATAGGCAGAGACCCGATGCGTCTTTTCGCCGGACACTATGGTTACGGGGATGGACAATTTAGAAGAAAGTCCTTCTTCACCCAGTGTTGTCTCTCCAACCAACCCTAGGCTCTGGGGCTTTTGGGGGCACAGACGCACAAGATGGCCTCTGAGGCCACAATACAGCCTGAGTACCGAAGTGCATCTGCGTGGTCTCTCCTGGGCAGACAGCTTGAGATGGTCCATCCTCAAAGACTCCTTTGGAGGAAAAGCTGAGGTTGCTGCAAAGTAGTAGCCGAGTGAGGGAGTCCTCCCTGCCGACGGCTATCTTGGAACCGTTCTCGGATCCTAATGTCAATCCGGGCGGCCTGAAGGAGGAGGTCATCCAGGGTAGATGGTAGATCTCGTGCGGCAAGCTCGTCCTTAATCTCAGGGGACAGTCCCTGCCAGAATGTAGCCACCAAGGCCTCGTAACACAACAAATCTCCCGCCAGGGTGCGGAAGTGGATGGCGTACTCGCCAACGGAAGTGTATCCCTGGCAAAGGTTCAGCAAGGAAGCAGCTACCGACGAGACGCCTCCAGGCTCCTCAAATACCGTGCGAAATGTCCATAGGAACCCCTGGAAGTCACTGGTCTCTGGTCCTTGTCTCTCCCAGATAGGGTTCACCCATGCTAGGGCACTGCCACAGAGGAGAGAGACCATGAGTGACCCTTGCACCATCTGTAGAAAATGCTCTTGCATGCAGACTGAAGTGGATCTGGCACTGGTTCAAATATCCCCTGCAGGTCCTCGCATCTCCATCATAGCGATGAGGTAGTGGCAGAGAAAATCAGGGATTAGCACTGCTAGGAGGTGTAGTCGGAGGGTCTGTACTGCCAGGAGGTGTAGTAGGAGGAACGGCAGCTTACAGATCCAACCGACGTGCAATAACGTTCAACGCCTGGAGGAGTTGGTCCTGTCGAGCCCGGAGGTCATGAAGGGCTCTGCCCCATCCTGCATTGCCTGAGCGTTGTGGTCTTTTACCTATGTTCGTCTCTGCAAATGGTGTTCACCGTGCAGGTTAAATAGTGTGATATTTTTATAGTTTGGGTCGTTACGGACGCAGCGATACCACATATGTGTACTTTTTTTCATGTTTTCCGTTTTTTCCTTAATAAGACTTATGGGGAAAAAGGCTGTTCGTGTTTTTTAACGGGAAAATTTTTTTTTTTTTACTTTATTACAACATTTTTATTGACTTGTTTTAACTTTTTTTTTTATCCACTAGGGGACAGGCATGAAGCCCTGATCGCTATTCTAATTTACTGCACTACCTACATAGTGTGGTGTATTAGAGCTGTCAGCTATTTACTGACAGCAAGCCTATTAGGCTTCGCCTCCCGGCGGGGCCTAATAGTCTTCCGTACTAGGAAGCCATTGTTAGGCTACGGTTGCCATTAGCAACCATAGGATTAGGTTAATCGGCCGGATCAGAGCCTAGCTCCGGTCCTGGCCGTTAAAGCAGGATGTCAGCTGTGACAAACAGCTGACACCCACACCTGTGGCAACCATCATGGTTGCAGACAGGCTAGAAGCCACTTAGATGCAGCGATCGCTGCATCTAAGGAGTTAATCGGCCGGATCGGAGTCTAGCTCCGGTCCTGGCCGTTACAGCGGGGTGAGGGAAAGCAGATATCCGGCGGTGATAGCGCTGGCTCAGCTTCTGAGCCAGCGCCATCACATACACATTCTCATGGAGCTGTGATTGGTCAGTCACAGCAGACTGACCAATCACAGCAATCGGCAACCGGGGACCACTGTCACTAAATTTTGTTGGATGCGTGTGTGTCCTGTGGAATATAGAACACTTGATACATTTTTTTTTTTCCATCATGCAAAAACATTTGTACACGTTTCTATACCTCCCAAAGTTCCCACAGAAAAGGTATAGATTGTGATGGTTAATTCTACATGGTAGGGTTGCACGATTCATCGAAATATCGATACTATTTCGATGACGTGCACTTCAAATGGTTCAATACCATTAATTCATGTATTTGGATACTAAGCTGTGCAGCCGCACAGCTTAGTATTGTAACACGAGTTTAATCTGCAGCTCCGCTCTGACGTGTAATACAGCCATTGCCCCGCTCCTGAAAAATTTGCCCACGCAGTCAGTAAGATGTGGTTTAGCCGGAGCTGCAATACCATATATGGGCAGGCAGCACTGAAGACCGAGAACATGGTAGGCGCACATCAAAATACCCTCATGTTGTCTTCAGTGCCAGCGTTCATTAGTGCAGCACCGGCCGCATCACCTCATGCTGACTGCGTGGGCACTTGTCAGGAACGGGGCAATGGCTCGAACGGCAAAGATCAGAGAAACCTTTGATGTCCGCCGCTATTGCCTTGAATGCTGCGATCAAACCGGACCGCAGCATTCAAGGTGAAAATGAGAAGGGGGATGTCCGTTTAATCGCGTCACAAAGAATCCCTGTAACGCATACCATATATGGGCAGGCAGCCCAGGGTCCATTGAAGGACCCCAGGTCTGTCTGACCATATTTCCTGCTAGGGCATACTAGGTATGTCCTAACAACTGCATGTCCTAACAATTGCCTATGTACTATCAGTACACAGGCTAATGTTCTGGCATATAGATATATGCCTGTACATTAAACTATAAAAATAGTAAAATAAAATAAAAAGTAATGTAAAATATATATTTTTTACAATAAATAGATTAAAATAAGTCTTAATACATAAAATACACACATATCCGGTATCGCCGCTACCGTAATAATAAACTTATAGCGTCATTTATGATGTTTAGGCTGTTAGAAAATAAAATAAAACCTGCTCTCTTTTACTTGATGTGAGGCAGGAGTTATGAATTTTGAACCTCCATGTGCCTCACATTAATAGTAATCAATGTTGTCCATTATGACTGAGGAACATGAAGGTGTTAGTTACTATTAGGGTATATATTTTGCAAGATGCTTTGGAAAATGGCATAATCACGAAATTGTTGAGTGACTCTCTCTATGTACCAGAACCTACCATACCAACAATGTATCTGTTACCCAAGATCCATAAAGATGCAAAGAATCCGCCAGGTAGGCCCATTATTTCGGGTACTGGGGGTCTGACCGAAAAGGCATGTAAATGGATCGATTTCCATCTCAAACCTTTGGTAGAGTGTCTACCGTCTTATCTGCGGGACTCGGCTGATCTATTGTTGAAGATCGAGGGGATCCATCTGGATCCGGACCATTTATTGGTCACGTGTGATGTTGAGTCCCTTTATACCAGCATTCAACACAGGGACGGCTTACATGCAGTGGCAAATTTTCTATTGATGAGCGATATTGAGAAGGAAACTTCTCAGCTCATTTTGTCTCTCCTTGATTTCACTCTTAACCATATTTTTTTACTTTCAATGGTTCCTTCTTCCTACAGCTCCAGGGCACGGCTATGGGGGCAGCTTGCGCAACATCTTATGCTAATTTGTTCCTGGGGCTGTGGGAGAGGGACCTTTTCCTGTCAGATCGTGGGCCATCGATGAGCCGTGTCCTGTTCTGGTGCACGGTTCATCGATGACATTTTCATGATCTGGCAGGGTACTCCAGATGACCTTTCTTCGTTTATTAATGTTTTGAATAGGAATTCTCTTAATATCAAACTTAACTATAAATGGAGCCATTCAAATATTGATTTTTTGGATATTCTGATTAAGAAGGACGCTGATGGTCTTTTGCAGACGAACCTTTATCGTAAGGAGACATCCACCAATTCGCTATTGTATGCCAGCTCCTCACACCCTCGGAATACCATCGATGCGATTCCAGTAGGCCAATTTCTACGTGTTAAAAAGATTTGTTCCAGTGAAGACCACCTTAAATCTCGCTTTGATGAATTGGGAGACAGGTTCACTCAGAGAGGTTACAGTCAACGTTGTATACGCGAAGCTCGCCATCGAGCATCAGAAGTGAGTCGACAACAACTACTTCAGGTCACTCCAAAGGACCGCAAACAATCAAAGGTGAGATTCGTTACCACCTTTAACTCACGTTGGGTTGAAATGCGTGATATTTTGAATAAATTCTGCCCCATTCTGATGACCGACCCCATCTTGCAGAGGGTACTTCCATACTACCCTGCCATGGCGCCACGCAGAGCTCCCAATCTGCGTGATGCCATGGTACATAGTTATCTCTCACCTACCAAGCCTGGCAAGGTTTTTGGCACAAAGGGGCCCAAATGGGGCTGCAAACCATGTGGCGACTGTATTAGCTGCCCCAATGTTGAGCGTTCAAGCAATTTTGTGGACTCTAGTGGTAATAATAATTTTAAAATTTGTTGGCCCATATCCTGCAACACCAAAGGGGTCATTTACTACGCCACTTGGCCGTGTCCTAAGATATACATAGGCATGACCACCCGTGAGTTGCGTTTGAGAGTTAGAGAGCATGTTAGGGATATTGAAAATGCGAAAAACGCAGATGATGTTGAACAACTTAAAACAATCCCTAGACACTTCCGACTCCACCATACTTGCAGCTTTAAAATGTTGAAGGTGAGGGGCATTGACCATATCAATCTCGATATGCGTGGAGGTGACCTCAAAAAACGTTTATTACAGAGGGAGTGTAAGTGGATTTGGAAATAGATACAAAGGGAAGGACCTCAATAGTTGGTGGGCATGAAACAGTTAAATTCAAAAAAGGCTGCCTGCCGGCAGAATGAAGCCCTGTTTTCCAACTATAATGTAAAAACAAAAAAGTCTTTATTAGATTTGCAACAAGGACAGACTACATGAAATTTAAAAGTTAACGTCCATTTCTGACAGCAGTCAGCATAGTGCCAGACGTAGGAGCTCTGTCTAGAAAAGGTTAAGTACCACAACCACAGAGCGCTACATTCACTTAGTTAGTAGTTGGCCCTCTATTCCTCTCTTGATAGGCTACTGACTGATTGTAGACACATGTGTAGCTGTTTGCAGTGAATATTTAATAGGCCGACTCCGCCGCTCGCTGTCATTGGCCCCGATACCCCTGAAGACGCTACATTGTAGCGAAACATGTCGGGGGGGCTTCTACCTTCATTTTAATTATTGTCCTATTGACGCTCTAGAATCTAACTACTAACTAAGTGAATGTAGCGCTCTGTGGTCGTGGTACTTAACCTTTTCTAGACAGAGCTCCTACGTCTGGCACTATGCTGACTGCTGTCAGAAATGGACGTTAACTTTTAAATTTCATGTAGTCTGTCCTTGTTGCAAATCTAATAAAGACTTTTTTGTTTTTACATTATAGTTGGAAAACAGGGCTTCTTTCTGCCGGCAGGCAGCCTTTTTTGAATTGAAGTGGATTTGGAGGCTCCAAACTTTACACCCCAAGGGTCTCAATGAGACTACAGGGTTTTCATCATTTCTCTGATTGCCAGCAATTTTAGTGGTGTTGGATTCTTTTATCATTGTGGTTTATATATATTTTTCGTGTTTCTGTGATTTTAATATTTCAATATTTGTATTCTACAGATTAGATCCTTAGGCTATGTTCACACGGGGTATTTTGCCGAGTTTTTTGACGCGGAAACCGCGTCGCAAAACTCGGCAAAAACGGCCCGAGAACGCCTCCCATTGATTTCAATGGGAGGTGTCGGCGTCTTTTTCCCGCGAGCAGTAAAACTGCCTCGCGGGAAAAAGAAGCGACATGCCCTATCTTCGGGCGCTTCCGCCTCTGACCTCCCATTGACTTCAATGGGAGGCAGGAGAAAGTGTATTTCTCGTTGTTTTATGCCCGCGGCGCTCAATGGCCGCAGGCGAAAAACGGTGCGATAATCGCCGCGAAAATCGGCGTGCAGGGAGAGGAATATCTGCCTCAAAGTTCCAAACGGAATTTTGAGGCAGATATTCCTCCCCCAAAATACTCTGTGTGAACATAGCCTAAACTCGAGTTCTTTCATTATATCCGGATTTCCTGCTTGTCCATTTTTCTTGGGGTGTTCACCTTGAATCACTATTCGTCTTGGCCTTTTATTATGTCCATTGATCAACTATTGTGACTACAATGTTGGATGTTCTTCAATATAATAACTATTGATATATTGTGCTTCATTATATTTTATTTATATACTTTTTATGATCACATGCTCGCTTGCACAAACATTTTATCTTATTTCACTTCATTCATTCTTTTCATTTCTCTTATTAGGTTATTTTTTATTAATACATTCACATGGCCCCGTATGATGGCTTCTTTTCCGTTGGTAGGGTTATTTTTCACCCTCATATATTCTTCACTCACACATCCCTTTTTCATTCATTATTCTTTTTCTTTCACATTTTTACTTTTTATTTTGCTTCATCCATCCATTTACTCTTCTTTCACCATATACACTTGTCACTTAAACATGTTTTTCACAAGTTATCACTGCATTTACGATCACTTAATTTACCGCCGCGAGATCTTAATGTGTTGTGTACAATCTATCTATCTATCTATATATATATATATATATATATATATATATATATATCTCTTTTCTCATAATTTATCACATATTTATGTTATTATATCCAGCACTTGCTTGCAAAGTCCCATTGATGATTCTGGCCAAGTCAATAAATACTATTCAATGTTTTACAAGCCAGTCAATTTATCCCCTTGTCGTATCCTGGGTTACCCCTCTCTCGCTGTGTCGCTCCTTTGATTGGTGGACGAGTGACGGGCCTCCGTTCCGTCGCTTGTGACGTGTCGGATCTCGGACTCACGTGACCGTGTCAGCTGACGCGGTGACGTGTATCCGGTTCCGGCCCCTCATGAGCGGCGTTTCCGGCGGCACGGCCATCTTGGTTCACCTCGAGGCAGCGACCTGTAATTATACAGGGAGGTATGTACACCTTTCACTTTCGGGATCCCTCTTCTTGGATACTTTACTATTATTGGCTGGCTCCCCCTTTTTAAGTGGCATATGCATTGTCCAACACTACCCCCAGACTAAGGCATTTGCGCCGAAACGCGCGTTGGGGCGGACGGACATCTTGCCGTGCATCTAGTCCTGGACTTATCATGGGTATGTTCAACTGTCGCAATCTGCTCCAATATTGTTTCACTTGTTAATACTGTTCATTTTCTGCCATCTTCATACATATTTGTTATCTACTTTAATTACTTTACATGGCACATGTCTATCTAATGTTGTTTTAAACCTTTGTGGGCAGGATTTAGCGTGTTAACACATACAGTGATAGTTTATACAACCAGGCATTTATTATTCATTCATTCCTCGTTTATACAACCTCTTCACTTCATGAGCTGCATGGCTTGTATGTCTTTTTAACCTGTTGGTTCATGGATTATCTTTTTATCATAGTATGTTTACATGTTATCCTCAAAGTATTTTTTCATTTTCTTATACTTCTAGTCTACTGGTATCTTCTTTTTTAGGATATATATTATTAGGGTATGTTCACACGCTTAACAAAAAACGGAGCCGTTTTCAAAGGAAAACAGCTCCTGATTTTTAGCCGTTTTTGGAGCGGTTTTTCTATTGAGTCAATGAAAAACGGCTCAAGAAGTGACATGTACTTTTTACGAGGCGCTTTCTTTTCTTTTTTTTAAACGGCCGCGTAAAAAACTCCCCGTCTGAAACAGTACGCCGTATTTCCCATTGAAATCAATGGGCAGATGTTTGTAGGCGTTCTGCTTCCGATTTTTCAGCCGTTTTTCAGGACATTTACGGCCAGAAAACCAGCTAAAAATAGCCCGTGTGAACATACCCTTAATGTCAGGTTAAAAATTCATCACACCACCTCCCTCACATCAGAAAATGGTAAGACTTTTTTTTCTTATTATGGTTGACAAATTGACAACCCAAGTTCATAGAGCGCTCGTTCCCGATAATTGCGGATATGATAGAACTGTATGGGGACGAGCGATTAAGGTAACAAGCGCTCGTCCCCATACTAGCTCCTTGTGAAAGAGCAAATTTTTTGACACTGAAACCGCTTCGGAAAAAGCGCCAAAAAACTGCCTAAAATGCCTCCCATTAATTTCAATAGGAGGTAGAGGCATTTTCTTCCCGCAAGCGGAAAAAACGGCTCGCGGGAAGAAGAAGGTACATGCCCTATCTTCGGGCGTTTACGTTTCTGACCTCCGATTGACATCAGTGGGAGACAGAGAAAGCGTATTTTGCGGCGGTTTTTGCCCACGGCGCTCAAATCGGCGTGCAGGCAGAGCAAAATCTGCCTCAAAATTCCAATCGGAATTTTGAGGCAGATTTTCTGCCTACAAAAAATTCTGTGAACCCAGCTTTAGGCCCTATTCACACGACAGGGTTTCCGGCCGTGTGACGGCTGTTCAAACAATGGCCATCACACGGCAACAGTAGGAAAAATAAACCCCAAACGGGGCTATTCATACGACCGATTTTTTGACGGCCCGGGAAACCCGGCCGTCAAAAAATGGGCCGAGCCCTATTATCGGACGTACTCCCGGCCCCTATAGAAGTCTATGGGGCCGAGTAATACACGGCCATCACTGGAATGTGTCCCGAGTGACGGCCGTGTCCTCCGTCGCTCGATCTCTCTCCTCCTCACAGTGTGAAGTGCATGTGAGGAGGCGGAGGGTATTTTTTTGCTCCCTGTAGAAGCGGAATCCCCAATACCCAGCCACAGCTTCGGCAACGCTGTGGCCGGGGATTTGGGATTCTGCTCCAGAAGTCCCTGACTTCACTGTCCATATATGGACACAGTGACGTCAGGCACTTCTGAAGCGGAATCCCCGACCCTGTGGCCGGTGTTACCGCTCCAGGAGAAGTCCCTGGATATTGAAGTCAGTGACTTCTCCTGGAACGGGGGGGGGGGGGTGAGGGCGGAGTGCTATGTAAAAGGGGGCTGGGTGGCACTACCTACAGGGGGGCTGGGTGACTACCTACAGGAGGGTTGTGGCAAAAAATTGGCCCGGAACGGATGCAAAGCGGACGGGAAAAACAGCCCAAAACGGCCGTTTTTTAGCGGCCGACACTGATGTGAATAGAGCCTGAGCCCTTACACACACGACGGGGCATCCCGGCCGTGAGACGGCCGTTCAAAAAACTTCCGTCACACGGCTGCAGTAGGAACAATAGACCCCTAATGGGGCTATTCATACAACCGATTTTTTGCCGCCCCGAGAAATCCGGCTGCCAAAAAATGTGACATGCCCTATTTTCGGCCGTTCTCCCGGCCCCCATAGAAGTCTATGGGGCCAGGTAATACACGGCCATCACTTGAATGTGCTCCAAGTGACGGCCGTGTCTTCCGTCGCTCGCTCTCTCCTTCTCCTACTCACAGTGCGAAGTGCATGTGAGGAGGAGGAGGAGGGTATGACTTTTGCTCCCTGTAGGAGCTTTGGCAACGCTGTGGCCGGGTTTGGGGATTCCGCTCAATATGGACACAGTGAAGTCAAGGACTTCTGAAGCGGAACCCTCGGCGATGTGGCCGGGGATTCCGCACCAGGAGAAGTCCCTGGCTTCACTGTCCATATATGGACAAAGGGACGTCAGCGACTTCTGAAGCGGAATCCCCGACCCTGTGGCCGGTGTCTCCGCTCCAGGAGAAGTCCCACTTCACGGTCTTCATATATGGACATTTTAGTCAGGGACTTCTCCTGGAACGGTGGCGCTATCTACAGACAGTTAGGGGGGGGTGCCATCTATGGGGGGGCGCCGTGTGGCACTACCTACAGGGAGCCGTGTGGCACTACCTACAGGGAGCCGTGAGGCAAAATCGGCCGTTAAAAACGGCAACACGGCTCGGAACGGATGCAAAACGGCCGGGAAAAACAGCCCATAACGGACGATTTTAATCGGCAGACACTCGGACCCTGTCGTGTGAATAATGCCTTATGCCTTATTCACACGACAGGGTCCCGCCCGAGCCCGAGTGTCGGCCGATAAAATCGGCCATTTTTCCCAGCCGGTTTGCATCAGTTTTGCATCCGTTCCGGGCCGGGCACATCTGGACAGTGACATCAGGGGCAACTCCTGAAGGCTAATCCCCATGTGGCCGGTGATTCCACTTCAGGAAAAGCCCCTGTCGTCTGTGTCCATTTATGGACACTGAACGTTACTGGCTTCTCCTGGTGTGGAATCCCCTGTCACAGAGTGTTCGGGAATTCCGCTTCAGGAGTTTCCCCGGATGTCACTGTCCTTATATGGACAGAGACATCAAGCTCTCTGTCCAGGGTCGGAATCCCCGAACACACGGGGATTCCGCTCCTTCAGGGAGCTAAAGTGGGGCTAGCACATAGAGCAGGGACGAAGCTACAGCAGTAGCAGCCGCTAGCGGCGCCATCGGCCATAGTAGGTGTCGCCGCTAGCAGCCGCTATGGCTGCTATAGCTGTAGCGATGCCTGAAGAAGCGCCAGGGTGGAAAGGAGGCTGATACGCCAGGCCAGGGCGATTTGGGAAGGGAGACAGCGTAGCGCCCAATTCCACCTGCTGTACACCCCAGCCCTGCCACACAGTACCCCTGCACATAGAGCAGGGACGTTGCTACAGCACTACCCCCACAGTGTTACCTCCAGCATACAGCACTTCTTCTGAATGGGACACACTCCTCCTGCTCACATGCACTCTGCGCTGTGAGGAGGAGAGAGCGGGCGACGGTAGACACGGCAATCACTCGGGACACATTCCGGTGATGGCCATGTATTACCCGGCCCCATAGACTTCTATGGGAGCCGGGCAAACGGCCGAAAATAGGGCATGTCCCAATTTTTGACGGCCGGTTTTCCCGGCCCGTCAAAAAATCGGTTGTGTGAACAGCCCCATTAGGGGTCTATTGTTCCTACTGCAGCCGGGTGACGGCCGATTAATGAACGGCCGTCACCCGGCCGGGAAACCCTGTCGTGTGAATAAGGGCTTAGGCAAGTTTGAGGCAGATTTTCTGTCTGCACGCCGATTTTCGCAGCGTTTTTCGCCAGTATCCATTGAGCGCCGCGGGCATAAAAGCTCTGCGAAATACGCTTTCTCTGCCTCCCATTGATGTCAATGGGAGGTCAGAGGCGTAAACGCCCAAAGATAGGGCATGTCCCTTTCTCCCGCAAGCAGTAGAACCGTCTGAAATCAATGGGAGGCATTTTCGGACGGTTTTTTGAGGCACGGTTTCCGCGTCCAAAAACTGTGTGAACATACCCTAAAGCTCCAGTTACACAATCGAACAGGTAAAGGACATTTGTAGCAATTATCAATGTGTGTATTCTCTGTCTTCATTGCAAAACACCATTCCACGTAAACGCTGAGAACAGACAAGGCCTAATATAATTAAACAACTTTGCAGACTCACTCTAAGGCCCCATGCACACGAACGTAAAAACGCCCTAATTACGGCACATTTTTATGGGCCCATGGACTTCTATTGGCCACGGGTACCTCCCCGTATGCTTACGGGAAGGTGGCCGTGGCGTTGAAAAATATAGAACATGTCCTATTTCAGGCCATAATTACTGTACGGGCAGGCCCATATAAGTCTATGGGGCTCCCGTAATTACGGGTGACTACTTGTGTGCATCCGTAATTACGGGAGCGTTGCTAGGCGACGTCAGTGGATAGTCACTGTCCAGGGTGCTGAAAGAGTTAAACGATCGGCAGTAACTCTATCAACACCCTGGACAGAAACTACCAATCACAATATAGATCAACCTCTAAAAAAATAAATAAAATACGTTCATATTTACCCAGAACTCCCTGCTTCTTACTCCAGTCCGGCCTCCTGGGATGACATTTCAGCCCATGTGACCGCTGCTTCCGTAACTGCCATTCACAACCATGGAAGTTATGGAAACAGCGTAGCCTGCGGATCTGGACACCACAAATGCGTTATACAATGCCATTTGGGTGAGGTGGACTGCCAGCTTCTTGTACCAGGTCTTACTTTTCCGCATGGCACTATACGGCTTTATGACCTGTTCAGATAGATCCACCCCACCCATAAAGCGGTTATAATCCAGTACGCAGGCAGGCTTGGAAGTTGTGGTGCTGGAGCCACGAACTGGTGCGTTGATGCTGCTATCCTTATGGATGCTAGTTAGAATGTGGACATCTTTCTTGTCCCTATATTTCACTAGCAACATGTTGTCTCTGCACATTGCTTTGCTTTCTCCTTTTGGCAATGTCTGGCCCAGGAGGGTTTTGGGAGGCCCTTAGAAAAAAAAAATTATCGTGCCACAGGCCACTGTCGCTCTTGCCAAAAGGCACTTTTGGCGAGGGATGCTGTTATAAAAATTGTCTATATAGACATGATATCCCTGGCCAAGTAGTGGGTGTATAAGACCCCACACAATTTTTCCGCTGACACTAAGGGAAGGGGGGCACTCTGGGGGATCAATTTCAGAATCCCTTCCCTCATAAATCCGGAAACAATGAGTGCACCCGGTGGAACTTTCACAGATCTTATAGAGCTTTATGCCATACCGGGCCCTTTTATTTGGGAGGTATTGACGGAAGTGGAGCCTTCCCTTAAAACTGACGAGAGGCAATATTTTTATCTGGGGTGTAGATTTGGGCAAATTTTAAATTAAAATGATTTATGACAACCTTATTTTAAACATTCATAATTTCGATCATTGGGGGGTGGGCAGCGGGTATTATCTGCGTAATGCAGAAGTTTGAGGATAACCTCAAATCTTCTTCTGGTCATATTGGTGCCATAAAGGGGGGTGTTATATAGGACATCAGATGACCAGTAGTCCCTAATGCTGGGTTTCTTTATGAGGCCCATATTCAGTAACAGGCCCCAAAATTTGCAAAGCTCCTCAGAGTTTGTGGGGTCCAATTTTGGCCTTTGGCATAGTAGGATGTGGGATTGTTAGCGAGAAATTGTTCTGCATATAAATTAGTCTGTTTCACCATTAAATTTATAAATTCAGAGGAGAAAAAAAAAAAAAAAAAAAATATCGAACTCTCCAAACCCCGTGGTCTCCACTTGGATTCCCGAGGATGCGGTGAAGTCGGGAACCTGGGGGGCATAACTTGTAGCAGGCATCCATATCGCCTCACTATCGGGGGGGCTCGTCAGAACCAGCAAATCTTCTGCGCTGCTGGGGGGGCTCATCAGACTCGCTAGATGAAGATGATGGCACGAACTGCATTTCATCCTCGCTAACAGAGTCTGTATCTGAGAACAGCATAGCATATGTCTCCTCTGGGCTATAAAATTTCTGTGCCATATTGTAGTACTATACACTACAATGTAACTGCTCTAATTTTATTGTAACCCTAAAATGTAACTGTCTCCAAGAAAGTAAAAAAAAAAGTTTTCGATTTTTTTTAATTATTTTTTTAATATCTTTTTTTTGTATTGTTATGTATTTTTTTTTTATTAACTGGAAGCAAACTGGCGCTCTCAAAAACATAGGAGCGGGATGTAACTGACTGGGTCACTGCGTAATACTGTCACTGTATGTGGCACGGCAACAGTGAATGGTGGCGATCTGTGTGGATCGGACTGGACACTGACACGGGGCGGTCTGGGGGTATTTAGGCTATCGCCTAACGTAATATGGCGCAGTATTTTCACTGGGGTAATGGGTGGGCGATTTGGGGATTATTTTAGAACTACTGGTACAGGAGAGATCTGAGGAGATCTAGAAGAGATCTTTATTCACTTTATTTTAACTTTTTATCTCTGACAGGGCTTCACACACCGACTCCCACAAGCTCTCTGACAGAAATGAGCTTGTCAGAGCCGGCGATGAGGAGAATCCTCTGTCTTTTTTTTACATATGCTGTGATTGGTCATTCATTTTTGAATGATCAATTACAGCCATCGACGTCACAGGACCGCTTTGATTGGTCCTGTGCCGGCGAGCAGCAAGTGTTTGTTGCTACTCGCCGCCGGTCTGCCTGCTGTCACCATGTCAAATGACATTTATCGTTGGGACATTACTGTACGTGAGAATGCGGGAAAGCACCGCCGATTGTCACGTACAGTAACGTGATTCGGCGGGAAGGTGTTAAAGAGGCTCTGTCACCAGATTTTGCAACCCCTATCTGCTATTGCAACAGTAAAATCTGGTGACAGAGCCTCTTTAAGGGAGGCGAGAAAGAATGCTGGCCAGGTCTCCTCCTAGGTCTTTACAAATAGACTCTGCTACGCAAAAGATTTTTAAATCGTAAATTACAAAGCGTACCAATATTCCGTATAATGTGCACAAAAACAGACTAGTCCCCTTCATCATTCACTACTTGCATTACTGGTAGACATCCTTCAGTGCAGTGACTTCCTGTGAGTTTGCGCTTAAAGAGGCTCTGTCACCAGTTTATAACCGCCCTATCTTTTTACCTAATCTAATAGGCGCTTTAATGTAGATAAGTACAAAAAATAAAACGTTTATTTTTTACAAAGTTATGAGCATTTTAAGCATTATGCATATTTGTTCTTACGTGGGAGTTTTTTTTACTCTTGACCACTTTTCACCAAGTGGATGTTGTAAAGAGAAGTGTATGACACTGACCAATCAGCGCCATACACTTCTCCTCATTCATGTTCAGATGTACTCACAGCACAGCGTGATCTCGCGATCACTTTACCAGGGTGTCGGGAGAATGAAAAAGCATCATACACTTCTCTTTACAACGCCCACTTGGTGAAAAGTTTAAAAAAACGCACACTTGGGCATTTAGAACAAATTTGCATAACACTTAAAACGCTCGTAACTTTGTCAAAAATAAGTTTTTAAAAAAAAAAAAAAACAACACATTACTTATCTACATTAAAGCGCCTACTATATTAGCTAGAAGATAAGGCCGTTATAAACTGGTGACAGAGCCTCTTTAAAGGGGTTTTCCCATGAGGGACATGTATGATAGATGAGGGTTCCACACCTATCTCTAGATCAGGGTCACCTAAACCCCGTTCTAGCTTTTTGTGCTCACGCCGACTCCCTGATTACATGGATGGGTGTTAAGGAAAACCGGTTTATAACGGCCTGTTTAACTGGTTCCCGACCGCTGACTGTATTTTTTACGGCCAGCGGTCAGGGTCCTTAAAACCCGAGCCATAGACTTTTTACGGCTCGGGTTATAACTTGCTGCCCGCGCGATCGGGCAGCTGAATGTCGGGTCTCCGGCTGTCAGTGACTGCCGGGGACCCTGAGGAGAGGATAGAAGCAGCTTTCGTTGCTTCTGTCTTCTCCGATGTCTTTTTACACAGCGTTCAATGAACGCTGTGTATAGGAATAGAGACAGCAGCAGCGGCGCTGTCTATATTCCTCCCGGTGATCATGTGACTGGTCACATGATCGCCGGGTGCCGTTACTGAGAGACTGCCGCTGGGTCTTACTAGACCCAGCACAGCCCTATTAGTGAAAATCGTCACTATGAGAGGGCTGATTTCCCCTGTAACTGGGGCTGCTGTGCAGCTCCAGCTACAGTGGAAAAGCATGGTGTAAAAGAAAGAAAAAAAATATATAAAGTGCCCCAAAGGTCTTTTTTGACCTTTGAGGGACAGACCATAGTAATAAAAAATAGTAAAGTGCAAAAAAAAAAAATTAATAATAAATACACACAAAATACCCACCCCAAACCCCCCCCCCCCCCAATCATTTTTGTAACGCTAGCGCTGACCCAATTACCCTAATATAGACATGTAATATATTAAAATTTACGGTAGACAATGACGATGACAAATAAAAGGTCTATATTATAACCCAAAAAAAAAAACTGAAACGTAAAAAAGCTTATCTTTTTATTATTATTTTCAAACTTTATGAATAAAAATTCTAAAAATAGCAAAAAAGGTGTGTATAAAAACGATAAACAAAGAAACCTGCATTGTCTACGGAAAAAAACTTCGCAAAAATCACATCGTTAGCCCAACAAATAAAAAAGTTAGAGCCATTTAACAAACACGTGCTAAAAATGGCTAAACGGTGTCTGGTCCTGAAGGCGCAAAATAGCCCGGTCCTGAACTGGTTAAAAGAGGGAAAGATTTCAGAAGAAAGAGGTTCAATATTTTAGTCAGGTGACTAGTGACAGCCGGGGAGAGGGACTGGAGGAGGTGTGAGGGGATAGGATCACTAGGACAGGTAATAGGACGAGAAGAAGAGAGGAGCCTAGAGACTTCGGTTATTGGATGAAATGCTGAATATGATGAAGAGGGAGTGCGGGAGGGAAGGGGATCGATGTTACTAGGGGACTGGGAGATAATATGCTGGATTTTGACAATTTTAACTTTAAAATAAGTGGCCAGGTCTTCAGCACTGAGACTTGTAATTGGCATCTGCACTTTAGGACTAAGGATGGAGTGAAGAGTTTTAAAGAGTGATTTTGGATTATTAGGCTATGTTCACACGCAGTATTTTGCCGAGTTTTTTGACGCGGAAACCGCGTCGCAAAACTCGGCAAAAACGGCCGAAAATGCCTCCCATTGATTTCAATGGGAGGCGTCGGCGTCTTTTTCCCGCGAGCAGAGAAAGCGTATTTCGCGGTTTTATGCCCGCGACGCTCAATGGCCGCGGGCGAATAAACGCCGCGAAAAACTACGCGAAAATCGGCGTGCAGGGAGAGGAAAATCTGCCTCAAACTTCCAAACGGAATTTTGAGGCAGATATTCCTCCTGCAAAATACTCCGTGTGAACATAGCCTAAGATAGTGTGGAGATGAGAGAGGTGAAATAGTCTTGTTTGGCGCGGTGAAGGGCAGAGTTGTAAGTTCTCAGCATTTATTTGTAATAGAGGAAGTCTGCTGACAAGTGCGATTTTCCCCAGAGACGATCGGCACGTCTCGAGCACCGCTGAAGAAAGCGGGATTGAGGCGTGTGCCGGGATTGTGGACGTCTTTGCCAGGTGATTCGGAGTGTAGGGGGGCTGCTTAATCCAATGCATTTTTGAGAATGTTATCATAAAGCTCCGCGGCCAGAGTGGGACAGGAGAGGGAAGAGACAACAGACAATGAGGACTGTAGACTGTCTAGGAGTTGCTGAGTGTTAGGCTACATTCACACGAGCGTGAAAGATTTACGTGAGTAAAAACCATGCGTAAATCTGTTGTGTGCGTTATTGCATCGGTGCTTTGCGAGTTGCATGTGTTTTTCAGCACATATTTTAATTTTTTTTAATGGAATGGATGCTCAAATCACGCACAGCACACGGATATGCATCCGTGTCCTGTGTGTGGTTTTCACGCGCCCATTTAAGTCAAACAGTGAAAACGCACCAATATAGGACATGCAGTAAGTGTCACGCAACGGCCTCTGGCATGAACCATCTAAATTGTAAAGTGCTGTGGAATACGTTGGCGCTATATAAAGATTATTATCACTTTTGACAGCAAGTGACAGATTGTCATGATTTCAGATAAACAGACGCTAGTGCGCTCGTAGCCTTTGAAGAGATTTTGCCACAGGGCCCTCTCCTGGGCCATAAGGCTGTGTTCACACAGGGCGGATACGCTGCGTATATATGCACACAGCGTTTCCGCCTTGGTCGAAGCAGGGAATTCCAACCGAAAAACCGCACCAAATGTGGTGCAGTTTTTCGGCCAGGAATGTCCGCTGTGGAAAACTGCGCGTAAGAAAGAAAAAAAAAAGAAAAAAAAAAAAAAAACGTTCCATACCTACTCACGGCGATGCATCCCTCTGCTATCCTGCCAATCAACAGGCTGCAGCAGTAGTCACATGGGATGATAAGTCATCCCAGGAGACCGGCCTGAACGAAGAAGCACAGAATTCTGGCTAAGAATTATTTTTTATGAGTTGCGATTTTTGCGGCAGAATTGCAGCTTTTTCGCCGCAAAAATCGCAACATCTGCTATTTGTTGAGGTTTTACCTCACCATTGGATTCAATGTAGGAAACTCTGAAAACAAGAAAGCAGCGATTACACAAATACAATTGACACGCTGCGTATTAAAAAGCTGCACCGCAGGTCAAATTCTGTTTTTTCCGCTTATTTACGCAGCGTGTGGATGAGATTCGTTCAAATCTAATCAATTTTGCTGCTACTGCATCATGCTGCAGATTTTCCGCAATTAAATCCATTGCGAAAAATGTGCAATATTTTCACTACATGTGAACCCGGCCTAAGGCCCCCTTTCACAGATATCCTTTTCCTGGCCTTTTAAACTACATCAAAATACGCTCCTAAAACCGCTAGCGTTATTAAAATGTAACATGAGGTTATTTTAAAACATTATTCATTTGGTGTCATTTTGTAAGTGCTTTTTTCTGGTGTCTTTGAAGTCTTAAAGGGAAGCTTTTGAGGAAAAAAAAAAAAAAAAAAGGGAAAAAAAAAGGGAAAAAAAACCATACCCAGAGTATGTGACGTTTGGGGGGAGAAAAAAAAAAAACAAAAAAAAACCACTGATCACAAAATTGCCCCAAAACAAAACACAGATTAACTAAATAAAATAAAAACCGCCATGTGTAAGTCTAGCCTAAACCATTCTAGTGGTTTTCCTGATGTCAATCAGATGTTAAGAGTGCTGGTTACACAGGGCCGGCCCAATGTAAAATGCAAAATGGTAGCATCTGTCGCACAATCATAATAGATGCGAAAAATAGGATCTGTCATATTACGCACTAGGTCTAACGGGCAGAGCAATGCTTCAATTCACTGCAGGGAAAACGTGTCTTCCTCCACTAACATCAGGGAGGAGTCCCGGGGGCCACAGGACCCACCTGTGATCAGCTGTACAGCGGGGAAAGGTCTAAACTGGCCAACCCATTAGAACATCAAATTGTCAAAAGAGGTTCCTCTATCCAAAGCTGGTGACAAGTCTTGGAAGAACAAACCTCACCACTGAATGAAGTTCTTCTGTGATGGCTCCTATATGTCACCGAGCAGATTCACTTCTTAGGCCCAGCCTTCCGTTCATCCAGAATCAGTTGTCATAAACCACATCAAGTATAAGAGTAGGAGAAAAACGGGACATTAAAACTGCAACAAAAGGCAGAAGAGACATTCTGCTTATTCTAGTAAGCAGTGAAAAACGCCTGGATTTCTCATGGTATTTCCTGCTTGTCCAAATCTTCAGGACCATCACAGTATAATCCAGCACTCCTGACACTGAACGGAGCTACACAGGAAATTCTCATCTGCTAGCATTCTCTTTATGTGGATGCTATGGCACATTTTCTAACCTTTTTTTTTTTTTTTCTGCTGAGCACAACATTGCTGGAAACAATATGTAAAAAGACAAACTAAAAGTCCCTGTTAACCCGAACAAAAGGCTCACCCAAATAGACAAAGATGCCAACCGGGTTTAACGTTATAGAGGCTCTGTCACCACATTATAAGTGCCCTATCTTCTACATAATGTGATCTCGCTGTAAACGACAGCAAGCGTGATCTCTAGTAAGTGACGCACATTAACGTTACCGAAGTGTCGGGAGTGTTTAATAGACATCGCGTCCAGGCTGGAAGCGGTCTATTTACTGTCAAGACACTTCAATAACGTTAATGTGGGTGTAAGTGGCCAGAGATTAGTGTATGACACTGATTGGTCACTGATTGGTCAGCGTCATACACTTCTCTCCACAACGCCCACTTGATCAAAAGTAAAACACGCCTAGTTGTCCATTAAGAAACTCATTAGCATAGATCTAAAATAGGTCATAACTTGGTGAAAATGTTTCTAAATAAAAACCACTGCTGTAATCTACATTACAGCGCCGATCACATTATGTACAAGATAGAGCACTTATGTGGTGACAGAGACAACGTGAAAATTCCCTAGTTAACGTGTTGCTTACCTGTAGAACTTAGATTGCCAGCCCTAGTGGACAGGACGTATTATCTCATTAGTACAGAATAGAGATCACATACTATCCACCATCAGTCATGTAACATTACTGCTCACTGAGTACCCAAGAGCATGGCAGGAGCCCACAGCAGGCACTGGCATTGCTGGAAGGTATGCAGCTTTGGGTGGGACTAGAGCCTTGACAGATGTCAAATTACACAGAGCTCCCTTTACTGCAGCATTACACACTTTTACACACACACAAGTGGAGAGATGTAGTGACAGATCAATGCTGATCACAGTGTCCATCTGTCTCCCACCCCCAGTGCCCGGCACAGCTGAGCAGGCTGCACCGGGCGTAGGAGTGAGACGAAGACGGAGAGGAGAAAGGCAACGCAAACCAACACACATTACTGTCACGTACGATGCGATGCTAGAGCAGTTCAGCTCCATGCACTGGATGTCAGTAATTAAATAAATGTCACACAAGTCAGTAATAAGCCGCTGCACCTGACAACTACCTCTCAGCTGAGCTTCCTGCGGCGGCCGGTGCGCACACTGGGGAAACCGTCCCTCCGCTTCCTAATATTGGAGGTTTCCTCATTCGACCGAGGCCTCCTTTCTGGTGTCTCCGCTACACGGCCAGCAAACAGCGGTATACGCCCCAAAGCCTGCGCCCTTTCACCTCCGGAAGTAGAAGAAGAGGAAGAAGCTAAATCACTGGCAGTGTTACACAAGATGTTGCCGCTTCCGCCCTTAGAATGACGTCACTTCTGCCGCACCTACTCCATGCAAAACTTCTGCCGCGTTTCTCTGGTGTAATCTGTAGTTTGTAGATATGAAAGGCAATTTGAAAATTTCATTAATATTTTGCATGTGAAGACTGAGCAGTTTAAACATGACTGTTTTTAACGTCATTTACGTTGCTTTTTGAATCGCTATCGTGGTTTTCTTTAAACATTCCTTGAGCGGAATCCCCATTGCCGACTCTGGTCGGGGATTCAGCTCCAGGACGAACCCCTGACAACAATATCCATCTATGAACAGTAGCCTCAGGGGTTTCCTCTAGGAGCGGAATTCCCGGCCAGATAATCGGCAACTGGGATTTCGCTCAATCAGTAGCCACTGACGTCACTGACCATATATGGACAGTGACGTAAAGGGCCTCCACGAGGACAGCTTACAGTAGCACTATGGCTGAGCAGCTCCCTCTGCTCTGAATGAATTCTGAAACAGTGAGCTGATGGTTCCTTGCGTCAGCATTGGGTTCAACTGAGGACGCAGATACAGTGGACAGCGGGACATACCCCGGCCGCCCTGGACAGTGGGCCACCGCCCGGAATCCGGGACTGTCCCGCTAAATCCGGGACGCTTGGGAAGTGTGCGTTTGCATCGCCAATATTAATTCCCATTAATTTGTATAAAAACAAATAAAAGTGACCACATGCGCAAGCTACACTATGGGGCTTGAGGAGAGACCCCCAGCATTGCATGCAAGCAGGAATTAGAAGACTGGCAATAGGTGGGCCTGCAGTAATAGGTAGGGGAACCAGCAGCACAGGAATTTATAGATTTGACTAGATAATCCATCACTAACCGGTTGGAGAGGATTTGTATCTGACAGATGGAAATAGAAGTGGTGATGTGAGGCCCCATGCAGACGAACGTAAAAACGCCCGTAATTACTTCTATTGGCCACGAGTACCTCCCCGTATGCTTACGGGAAGGTGCCCGTGCTGTTGAAATATATAGAACATGTCCTATTTCAGGCCGTAATTACGGCACGGGCAGGCCCACAGAAGTCTAAGGGGCTCCCGTAATTACGGGTGACTACGTGTGTACACCCGTAATTACGGGAGCGTTGCTAGGCGACGTCAGTAAATAGTCACTGTCCAGGGTGCTGAAAGAGTTAAACGATCGTTCAAAGACGTTCATACTTACCCAGAACTCCCTGCTTCTTCCTCCAATCCGGCCTTCTGGGGTGACGTTTCAGCCCATGTGACCGCTGCAGCCAATCACAGGCTGCAGCGGTCACATGGACTGCTGTGTCATCCAGGGTGGTCGGACTGGATGTCAAGAGAGGGACGCGTCACCAAGACTTTTTCTGCGGAAAGGGCTGTCCCTTTTCACTATCCTGCACTGATAGAGAGAAGGGCTGCCGATTACTGCAGTGTAATTTTGCAGCGAAAACGTGCCCGTAAATACGGGTGGAATACGGGTGACACCGGACCCGTATTTACGGGCACGGGTCTGTAAATACTGGTGCAATACGGGTCGAATACGTGTGACTAAGGACCCGTATTTACGCCTTAGGCGTCATGCACATGAACATATTTTTGTCCTCCCATAAATACTGGCGTAAATACGGGTCCGGTGTCACCCGTATTCCACCCATATTTACGGGCACCTTTTCGCTGCAAAATTACACTGCTGTAATCAGCAGCCCTTCTCTCTATCAGTGCAGGATAGAGAGAAGGGACAGCCCTTTCCATAGTAAAAGAAATTCATACTTACCCGGCCGTTGTCTTGGTGACGCGTCCCTCTCTTGACATCTAGTCCGACCTCCCGGGATGACGGAGCAGTCCATGTGACCGCTGCAGCCTGTGATTGGCTGCAGCGGTCACATGGGCTGAAGTGTCATCCCAGGAGGCCGGACTGGAGGAAGAAGCAGGGAGTTGTGGGTAAGTATGAACGTCTTTTTTTTTTTTACAGGTTGATGTATATTGTGGTCGGAAGTCACTGTCCAGGGTGCTGAAAGAGTTACTGCCGATCGTTTAACTCTTTCAGCACCCTGGACAGTGACTAATTACTGACGTCGCCTAGCAACGCTCCCGTAATTACGGGTGCACACACGTAGTCACCAGTAATTACGGGAGCCCCTTAGACTTCTGTGGGCCTGCCTGTGCCGTAATTACGGCCTGAAATAGGACATGTTCTATATTTTTCAATGGCACGGTCACCTTCCCGTAAGCATACGGGGAGGTACCCGTGGCCAATAGAAGTCCATAAGCCCGTAAAAACGTGCCGTAATTACGGGCGTTTTTACGTTCGTGTGCATGGGCCCTTAGTCTGAGTTGCTCCTCACTCAGATCCTTCTTCTTGTGTATATTTAAAAATATATAAAGTACTTGCCTACCACAGCATCTTTAACCCCTTCCCGCCGCAGCCACTATTGGACTAAATGACAGAGCCCCAATTTTGAAATCTGACCTGTTACTTTATGTGGTAATAACTTCGGAATGCTTTCACCTATCCAAGCGATTCAGAGATTGTTTTCTTGTGACAAATTGTACTTTATGTCAGGGGTAAAATTTGGTCGATAAATACATTGTTTATTTGTGAAAAACACCAAAATGTTGACAAAAATTGCAAAAATTTGCATTTTTATCAATTTGAATGTATATGCTTGTAAGACATATAGTAATACTACACAAAATAGTTAAATTGGTAAGCAGATTCCCCACAGTACAGTAATGCCCCATATGTGGTCATAAACTGCTGCTTGGGCACACTGTCCCATTACCTACAGGGATACTGTGTAGCACTACCCACAAGGGGGGCTGTATGGCACTACCCTCTAGGGGGCTTAGTGACACTACCTGCGGGGGGCTGTGTGGCACTACCTACGGGGGGCTGGGTGGCACTACCTAGGGGTGGGCTGGGTGGCACTACCTACGGGGGGGCTGTGTGGCACTACCTACAAGGGGGGCTGTGTGGCACTACTTACAGGGGGGCCGTGGCAGTATCTACAAAGGGCAGTGTGGGGCATTATCTACAGAGGGAAGTGTGTGGCAAAAAAATTATAAATGAAATTCATCCATTTTTAAAACGGAAGGAGAAAAAAACGGATGCAAAAAGGGTCAAAATCGGCCATTAAAAACGGTAACACGGCCCAGAACGGAAGCTGAACGGATGCAAAACGGCCTAGAAAAACTGACGTTTTTATCGGCCGACACTCGGAACCTGTCTTATGAATAGAGCCTTACGCCTCATTCACACGACAGGGTCCGAGTGTCGGCCGATAAAATCGGCCGTTTTTCCTGGTCGGTTTGCATCCGTTTTGCATCCATTCCGATTCCGTTCCGGGCCGTGTTGCCGTTTTTAATGGCCGATTTTGACCCGTTTTGCATCCGTTTTTTTCCCTGTCCGTTTTAAAATCGGAAGAATTTCATTTAAATTTGTTGCCACACACCCTTTGTAGATAATGCCACACAGCCCCCTGTAGGTAATGCCACCCAGCCCCCTGCAGGTAATGTCACCCAGCCCCCTGCAGGTAATTCCACCCAGCCCCCTGCAGGTAATTCCACCCAGCCCCCTACAGTTAATGCCACCCAGCACCCTGCAGGTAATGCCACCCAGCACCCTGCAGGTAATGCCACCCAGCCCCCTGCAGGTAATGCCACCTAGCCCCTGCAGGTAATGCCACCCAGCCCCCTGCAGGTAATGCCACCCAGCCCCCTGCAGGTAATGCCACCCAGCCCCCTATAGGTAATGCCACCCTGCCCCTTGTAGGTAATGCCACCCTGCCCCTTGTAGGTAATGCCACCCAGGTCCCTGTTGGTAATGCCACCCAGCTCCCTGTTGGTAATGCCACCCAGCCCCCTGCAGGTAATGCCACCCAGCCCCCTATAGGTAATGCCACCCTGCCCCTTGTAGGTAATGCTACCCAGCCCCTTGTAGGTAATGCCACCCAGCCCCCTGTAGGTGATGCCACCCAGCCCCCTGTAGGTGATGCCACCCAGCCCCCAGTAGGTCATGCCACCCAGCCCCCTGTAGGTGATGCCACCAAGTCCCCTGTAGGTGATGCCACCAAGTCCCCTGTAGGTGATGCCACACAGCCCCCTGCAGATTGCACCCATCCCCCCCCCCCGGCCGGGGATTGGGGATTCCGACTCCTACAGGGAGCAAAAAAAGACCCTCCTCCTCCTCACATGCACTCTGCACTGTGAGAAGGAGGAGGAGGAGAGAGAGCGCGCGAGCGACGGAATACATGGTCGTCACTCGGGACACATTCCAGTGATGGCCGTGTATTACCCGGACCAATAGTGTTCTATGGGAGCCGGGCGGCCGGGTAAACGGCCGAAAATAGGGTATTTCCCATTTTTTTGACAGCCAGGTTTCCCGGGCCGTCAAAAAATTGGTCGTGTGAATAGCCCCATTAGGGGTCTATTGTTCCTAATGCAACCTAATGCCATTTTTTGAGCTAATACACAGTGTAGTAGGTTTACATACAGTAGTAAACACACAGTAAAACACGTACATACACAAACCTAACTTACCTGCTCCTGCCGCCGCCGCTCCCTCCGGTCCGTCCGCTCCGTCTGCTACCTCCGCTCCAAGTGCACAAGTCCGGAAGCCGCGACCGGAAGTAGTAATCTTACTGTCCGGCCACGGCTTCCGGTCCACAAGAAAATGGCGCCGGACGTCGCTCGGCCGAATACCTTCAATTTGGACTGTGTGGGAGCGGCGCTTGCGTACAGCATAGTGGATGGAACGGGCCCCGTTCGCATTCACTATGGGACTGTATGTGCCGTATTCCATGTCTGTATGTGTCGTTAATCGACACATACAGAGATGGAAAAAAAAATGGCAGCCCCCTTCGACAAGAAAAAGTGAAAAAATAAACAAAAGTAAAACACAAACACACAAATAAATAACAATTTTTTTAATGAAAAACACTAAAAGCAAATTGATATAAAAAAAATAATTTCCGCGACACTCGTCCTTTAAGCGCAGCAAAACTTGACGGACATGTCTCTGATGAGTCATAGGATCTGTAGAAAAAATCAAGATGTCATCAAGATAGACCACAACACAGACATAGAGGAGGTCATGGATGATGTCATTAACGAACTCTTGGAAGACCGCGAGAGCATTACACAGGCCAAAGGCCATTACTAGATGTTCATAGTGTCCGTCACGGTTGTTAAATGCTGTCTTCCATTCGTCACCCCGGCGAATCCAGATTAGGTTATAGGCCCCCCGTAGGTATAGCTTCTAAAAAAAATTTGGCTCCTCGTATCTGATTAAACAGTTCAGAAATCAATGGCAACGGATATCTATTTTTTACCGTGATCTGGTTGAGACCCCAGTAGTCGTTTCAGGGGCGCAGAGAACCATCCTTTTTCTTGACGAAGAAGAACCCGGCTCCTGCCAGGGAGGAAAACTTTCGTATGAAGCCCATCTCCAAGTTCTTCTTAATATAGGCGGACATGGACAGAGTCTCTGGCAAGGACAGAGGATATACCCTACCACGGAGAAGGGATGCACCAGGAATCAGCTTGATAGGAAAGTCATACGCCTGGTTTGGGGGCAGCATCTCCGCCTCTTTCTTGCTGAAGACATCCGAGAATGCAGAATAATGAAAAGGCAATCCTGCCAAGGATTGAGGCAGAGGAGGCTGAGCCGAACAAATCTGTATTAGGCAGCGGTAGAGACACTCGGAACCCCACTGGGGAACCACTCCAGAATTTCAGTCCAGGACTGGGGCAGGTCCAGCAGCACATGGTTGACGGCTTTAGATAGGACAAAAAATGAGATGAGCTCGGAATGAAGGGCTCCTACTTGAAGCTTCAGCAGCTTGATCACAGCGACAATAAGGTCAGGCAGAGGTAGTCCATTCACCGAGGCAACCATCAATGGCCTCTCCAGAAGGATTGTGGTCAACTGGAGAAGATCCACCAGGTCTCTCTGAATGAAATTGGCTGCGGATCCTGAGTCCAGATAGGCAGAGACCCGATGTGTCTTTTCGCCGGACACTATGGTCACGGGAATGGACAATTTAGAAGAAAATCCTTCTTCACCCAGGGTTGTCTCTCCAACCAACCCTAGGCTCTGGGGCTTTTGGGGAAACATACGCACAACATGGCCTCCGAGGCCGCAATACAGACAGAGTCCCGTTGTGCATCTGCGTTGTCTCTCCAGAGTAGACAGCTTGAAACGGTCCATCCCAAAAGACTCTTTTGGTGTAACAGCTGAAGAGGACAGCAGGGTTTGCTTCTAAGTAGAAACCGGCCTAGGGAGTCCTCCCACCCGACGAGCTCCTTGGAAACGTTCTCGGATCTGTATGTCAATCCGGGTGGCCAGAAGGATGAGGTCATCCAGGGTATACGGCAGATCTCGGGCGGCAAGCTCGTCCGTAATTTCAGGAGACAGTCCCTGCCAGAATGTAGCCACCAAGGCTTCATTGTTCCACAACAATTTTCCTTCCAGGGTGCGGAAGTGGATGGCGTACTCACCCACGGATGTGTCTCCCTGGCGTAGGTAATGCAGACTCGTCCAGGCTCCTCAAACACCGTGCAAAATGTCCGTAGGAACCCCTGGAAGTCACGGGTCTCTGGTCCTTGTCTTTCCCAGATAGGGTTTGCCCATGCAAGGGCTCTGCCAGTGAGGAGAGAGACGATGAAAGCATAGTTCGCGCTCAGCTCAGTAATAGTACTGACCTTAGTTAACATGGCGCCATCTTTCCCGCCATCTTGGCGCGTGTTTGAGCTGTGATACCTGCTGTTTCCGACAGCAGGCTATCACAGCTCAGTGTGCAGCGACCGATCGCGGAGATCCCCGCTGATTAACCCCTTAGAAGCCGCGTTCAATAGAGATTGCGGCTTCTTAAGGGTTAAGCCACAATCGACGGCCCGCTACAAAGTCAGGCCCCACTATGCTTGCTGTCAGCGAGTAACTGACAGCTCTAATACACTGCACTACGCATGTAGTGCACTGTATTAGAATAGCGATCAGGGCCTCCTGCCCTCAAATTCCTAAGTAAAAAAGTGTAAAAAAGTAAAAATAAAGTTGTGTAAAAATAAGAAAATAAAAGTTTTAAAAGTGAGAAAAGTTAAAATCACCATTTTTCCCTCATCAGTTCTTTATTAATAATAAAAATAAATAAATAAACTGTAAAGGATCTGCCAGACACAACTTCTGTGTCGACGCCCATAGGTAATCAGTCTGCACCTGCTTCTATGTCTGTGAGACTGACGCCATCTTCCACCACCCAGGATGGCAGGCTTAGGAGTGGGAGAGCCTATCACAGCCTGGCCAGATGGAGCTAGCTCCCGCCCTCTGTCTATTTATACCTGCCTTTCCTGTTCCTCCTTTGCTTGTGATTCTTCTCTGCTGATTTCCTGGCCCTGCTGCAGCTGCTTGAACTACTGATCCTCTGCTTGTGTTTGACCTTGGCTTTACTGACCACTCTTCTGCTCTGCTTTTTTGTACCTCGCTCATCTCCTGGTTTGACTCGGCTCGTTCACTTCGCTTGTTGCTCACGGTGTCCCCGTGGGCAACTTCCCCATTTCCCTGGCTTCATTGTACCCTTGTCTGTTTGTCTGTCGTGCACCTATTGAGTGTAAGGACCGTCGCCCAGTTGTACCCCGTCGCCTAGGGCGGGTCGTTGCAAGTAGGCAGGGACTGAGTGGCGGGTAGATTAGGGCTCACTTGTATGTCTCCCTACCCCGACATTACATAAACAAATACACCATACATAATTGGTATCGCCGCGTCCGTAACATCCTGAAATGCAAAATTATGTTGTTATTTATCCTGCGCGGTGAACGCCATAAAAGAAAATAATAATAAACCATACCCGAATAACAATTGTTTGGACACTTCACCTCCCAAAACATTTAATAAAAAGAGATCGAAAAGTCGTATGTACCTAAAAATGGTATTGAATGGTACTAAAAATCGAAACTACAGTTCGTTACGCAAAAAACAATCCCTCATACGGCTTTCTTGATGGAAAAATAAAAACGTTATGGCTCTTAGAATAAGGCAACACAAAAAGTAAATGATTTTTTACAAAAAGTATTTTATTGTGCAAAAAACAATAGTAGAATTGCTGTTTTTTAGTCACCACGCCTCTTAAAAATAGAATAAAAACTGATCAAAAAGTCGCATGCACCCCATGAAAACTACAATGAATTCCTCAAGGGGTCTAGTTTCCAAAATAGGGTCACTTTTGGGGGGTTTCCACTGTTTTGACTCCACCTCTTAAAACCGGACATGGTGCCTAATAAATTAAACTAAATTAATTAAATTTCACTTCTACTTTGCTCTAAATTCCTGTGAAACACCTAAAGGGTTAATAAACTTTCTTAATGCTGTTGTGATTACTGTTGTGAAGGGGGATAAGGAAGGACACAATATACCAATGCGACACGTGTCCCGAAAAACCAGGGCTCTGTAGATGAATGCCTTAAGGGGTGTCGTTTTTAAAACGGGGTCACTTCTTGGGGGTTTCAACTGCACTGGTACCTCAGGGGCTTCTGCATACATGACTTCGCACCAGAAAATCCCCAGTAGGCCAAATGGTGGTGCTTTCCTTCTGAGCCCTCCCATGGGCCCAAACGACAGTTTATCACCACATATGGGGTATTGCCCCACTGCGGACAAATTGGGCAACAAAATGGGGTATTTTATTTGTTGTGTTAATAATAAATGTTGAGCCAAAACTACATCTTATTGGAAAAAAATAAAAATAAATTAATTCACAGCCCAATTAAAAAAATTCTGTGAAAAAACTGTGGGTCTAAATGGTCACAACACCCATAATTGAATTCCTTATGGGGTGTAGTTTCCAAAATGGGGTCACTTCTGGTGGGTTTCCATTGCTTTGATTCCTCTGGGGCTCTGCAAATGCGACATGGCACCCGAAAACCAATCCAGCAAAATCTGGACTCCAAAGAACACATAGCGCTTCTTTTCTTCTGAGCCCTCCCATGGGCCCAAACGGCAGTTTATCACCACAACTGGGGTATTGCCGCACTCAGGACAAATCGGGCAACAAAATGGGGTATTTTATTCCTTGTGAAAATAAGACATTTTGAGCCAAAACTACATATTATTGGAAAAATATAAATTTTTCTTTAATTCCCAGCCCAATTCAAATACATTCTGTGAAAAAACTGTGAGGTCTAAATAGTCACAACACCCATCAAGGAATTCTTTGAGGGGTGTAGTTTCCAAAATGGGGTCACTTCTGGTAGGTTTCCATTGCTTTGATACCTCTGGGGTTCTGCAAATGCGATATGGCACCCGAAAACCAATCCAGCAAAATCTGCACTCCAAAGAACACACAGCGCCCCTTCCCTTCTGAGGCCTCCCATGGGCCAAAACGGCAGTTTATCGCCACAAATGGGGTATTGCTGCACTCAAAAGAAATTGGGCAACAAAATTGGCTATTTTGTTTCCTGTGAAAATAAGAAATTTGGATGAAAAATTACATTTTAATGGATAAAATTAATTTTTTTAATTTCACAGCCCAATTCAAATACGTGCTGTGTAAAAACTGTGGGGTCAAAATGACAACAACAAAGTAACAACAACCATAAATGAATTCCTTGAGGGGTGTAGTTTCCAAAATGTGGGATTCCTACTGTTTTGGCACCTCAACGCCTCTTCAAACCTGGCATGCTGCCTAAAATATATTCTAATAAAAAAGAGGCCCCAAAATGCACTAGGTGCTTCTTTGCTTCTGGGGCTTGTGTTTTAGTCCACGAGCGCAGTAGGGCCACATGTGGGACATTTCTAAAAACTATGTATCTGGACAATACATATTTAGTAGTGTTTCTCTGGTAAAACTCTGTGTTAAAATTGAATAAAATTGAAATTCAGCAAAAAAAAAATGACATTTGCAAATTTCACCTCCACTTTGCTTTAATTCCTGTAAAATGCATGCAGGGTTAAAAAAAAACACCTTTCTAAATGCTGTTTTGAATTCTCAAAGCCACTTCAGAACTGAACAGGTACCTTAAATAAATGGCTTTTGAAATTTTCTTAAAAATATAAGAAATTGCTGTTTATGTTCTAAGCCTTGTAACGTCCAAGAAAAATAAAAGCGTGTTCAAAAAACTATGCCAATCTAAAGTAGCCATGGAAAATGTGAACTAGTAACTATTTTGGGTGGTATAACCATCTGTTTTACAAGCAGATGCATTTAAATTCCGAAAATGCTATTTTTTCAACATTTTCTCTACATTTTGCAATTTTTCACCAATAAACACTGAATATATCGACCAAATTTTACCACTAACATAAAGCCCAATGTGTCACGAGAAAACAATCTCAGAATCGCTTGGATAGGTTTAAGGATTCCGACGTTATTACTACATAAAGTGAAATATGTCAGATTTAAAAAATTAGCTCTGCGTCCTTAAGGGGTTAATCACCAAGCCAGATTTGTCAAATCTGGTATGTCTGACTTTATCAGAGTATAACTCTGCGAAAGTTTTGAATATCAAAGTAATTCTGACATTGTTGTTTCGTAACATGTTGTACTTTATTTTAGTGGTGAAAGTAGACTGATACAATTTGCGTAAATTAATTAAAAAATAGAAAAATGTAAGAAATTTTGTAAAAATGTAAATTTTTCCCTATATTTAACTGCAATATGTCAAATATGTACATACATTGTGTCCAAGTTTTTTTTAATTAAATAAATATTTACATCTCTTTATTGTATTTGGCAGCACTTTTGAAAAAAAAATTTTTGGGAGCATAAAAAAGAAGACTTACAAATTTAATTATCATTTTATACATTTTGAAGTTCATTTTGTTTTCCTGCACCAAGCCAGGTTTTCAGAGGCTCATAGGTGTCAGAATGATGGAAACCCCTACAAGTGACCCCATTTTGAAAACTAGAAAAGAGAGAGCACCCTTTGGCTTTCAGGGCACATTTGAATAAATGCAAGGCCCCATATCATGCATTTAGAGGCATTGAGCTGCCTGAACTAAAAAAAAAATGCACCCAGAAATGACCCCATTTTAAAAACAAGACCCCTAAAAGGTATTCATCTAGTGATGTAGTGAGCATGCTGACCAAAAAAATGTAAAGGAGGAAATAATGGGTATTATTTCAGACACTATGGGTATATAACGTTTTCTTCAAATTCTACATTTGCAAATGAGAGTGACGCACCCCTTTCTATTCGCCTGGACACCAGTTGTTGAGGGAAGCCGGCTCTACTTTTGCGCACCGTCCCACAGGCCCCTGTATTAGCAGCACGGAGGGCCTTATACAGGGGGACACTGGTGTAATAATTGTCGGTGTACACTAGGGATGCACGATGCATCGAAACTTCGATACTATTTCAATACTCTGCATCCCCAAACGCAGCCGCACAGCTACGTATAGTAACACATGAATGTATGAGAGTGGGGCTGCGGCTGTGTAATATAGTCATTGCCGCGCTTCTGAGTCCTGACATCAAGTGCGCGGGGTCAGGATGAAGCGATGCGGCCGGCGCTGCTCTAATGAGCGGCGGCAATGAAGAAAGAACATGGCGGGCGTACTGCAAAAAAAAAACCCATGTTCTGTCCTCCGTGCCTGAACCGCCGCTCATTAGTGAATGTGTGTACATTTTATATATTGAGACTTATTTTAATGTTTATTGTAAAAAAGGTGTATGTGTATTTTTTTTAATTTAACATTACTTTATGTTTTGACTTTATTTTTAAACTTTAATATACTGGCATATATCAAATATATGCCAGTACATTATCCTGTGTATGTAGAGTACACAGGCAGTTGTTAGGACATACCTAAGTATTCCCTAACAACAGGAAATATGGTAAGACAGCCCTGGGGTCCTTCAATAGACCCTGGGCTGTCTGCCCATATATGGTATGGCCCTCCATTGCGTCACAGGAATTCCCTGTGACGCGATCCAGGGCACCCCCTCCTCACTTTCCCCTGAATGTTGCAGTCAGATGTGATCGCAGCATTCAGGGGAATAGTAGCGGATATGAGATGTTTCTCTGATCTCCGCCGTTATAGAGCGGGACTGCGGATGTGTAATGCAGTCATTGCCCCGCTCCTGACATTAAGTGCACGCGCGGTCAGCATGAGGTGATGCGGCCGGCGCTGCACTAATGAGCGGCGGCGCAGCCACCGAAGACAGAACACAGGGATGTTTTGCGGCCGCCATGTTCTGTCTTCAGTGCCGCCGCTCATTAGTGCAGCGCTGGCCGCATCGCATCATCCTGACGGCGTGCACTTGTCAGGACTCAGGAGCGGGGCAATGACTGTATTACACAGCCGCAGCCCCGCTCTCATACATCATGTATTACTATACTTAGCTGTGTGGCCGCACAGCTTAGTATCGAAATACATGAAACAACGGTATCGAACCATTTGGGGATGCACAGTATCGAAACCGTATCGAAGTTTCGATGAATTGTGCATCCCTAGTAAGTAGTGCCACAAATCCCCCCCTTGCCGCACAGCCCCCTTGTAGGTAGTGCCACACAGATCCCTTGTAGTGCCACACACCCCCTTGTAGGTAGTGCCACACAGATCCCTTGTAGTGCCACACACCCCCTTGTAGGTAGTGCCACACAGCCCCCGTGTAGGTAGCACTCCCTTCCTGTAGATAGCGCCACTGTAGCTCCCTGTGGCTGGGGATTCCGCCCCTTGACGGAGTGATTGATGTCTCTGTCCATATATGAACAGTGACATCAGGGGTATCTAACTCCTGAAGCGGAATTCCTGTCCACAGCGTTGCCGACGCTGTGACCGGGGATTCCACTCCAGGAGAAGCTCCTGACGTCTCTGTCCATTTAGTCGGGGGGTACTATCTACAGGAGTTCTGCAAAAAAATCTCCTCCTCCTCACATCCACTTCGCGCTATGAGGAGGAGAGAAAGCACGTCCGTGGCAGTTGTCCAGAGGAATGTCGCGGCACCCCTGGAGGGTTCTCATGGGAACCTCATGTTGGGAACCACCAGCCTAGTAGATCAAAGAGCAGGGAGATACCTCCCTGCTCTGCTATAGTGTTCAATAGTATCTGCGTCTTTAGCAGGGCCGTATTTACAACTCACGCTGCCCTAGGCACTAAGCCTGAATATACCCCCATTAAAGGCCTATTTAGTAATGATATTTGGTCAGTGTTAACAAAGGAGAAGATCAATGATAAAACCTTTGCTTATCGTTAATCTCAAATGAGAAAAAAAAGGTAATGCACCCGGCCGTAGTCATAGCGATGCGTATTCTGTTCTGAGCGTAGCCCGGCCTCCAGGGATGACGATTCATCCCATGTGACAGCTGCAGCCAATCAAAGGCTACAGCGGTCACATGGACTACAGCGTCATCGCAGGAGGCTGGGCTACGCGCAGAGAGAGAGAGGGACTACGGCTGGGAGTATTAGCTTTTTTTTAAATTTATTTCTGCAGTCTTTCCGCCCAAACAACTGCACCAAAATTTGGTGCAGTTTTTCAGGTGAAATTCCCTGCGGTTGTCAGGACGTATACACTGTGTAGTTTTACGTATCCACCCTGTGTGTTCCTAACCTTATAATCAAGTTGCTCTCCCAACAAATATTATCTCAAAGGGTAAGGCCACACGGAGCGGCCCTGACACGGTCGCAACGCAGCTAACAACCACGCCGGAACCATGTTCGGTGCGGCTGTCAAACAGCCTGTTAGTGGCCGCACGTATTCCAGTTACATTCGCATGCGCACTGCCGCTCCATTCATTCTCTATGGTAGCGCCGGAGATAGCCGAGTGCAGTGTTCGGCTTTTTCCAGTCGCTCCTATAGAGAATGGATAGGGGGTAAGTTGTTGTAATTTGCAAAATCATGCGGACATAAAGGGTGTATCAATTCATGGCCGCACGATTTTGCAGATAAAGGGACGGTTTACCAGCGTTAACGTGCGGCCATGAATTAATACACCCTTTATGGCCGCACGATTTTGCAAATTACAACAACTTACCCCCTAGTCATTCTCTATGGGAACGCCGGAAAAAGCACATCACTGCACTCGGCTATCTCCGGCGCTCCCATAGAGAATGAATGGAGCGGCAGTGCGCATGCGAATGTAACCGGAATACCCCTTAACGAGATATTTGACAGCCTCTCCTACATAGTGCCAGCGCGGTTGTTGGCCGCGTTGCGACAGTGTGAGGGCCTCTCCGTGTGGCCATAGCCTAAAGAATCCTTTCTCCCCATATATAACGTCGAGTTCCCCTCCCCCATGATTCATAATAAGCTCCTACACCACTAAATAAACTATACCCAAGTCCCCCTCCTCACAAAATACATTTATAAAGAATCCCCCCACACTCCTATAGCATTTAGGGCAATAAACACACACAAAGCACCTACAACCTAGTCCACCCTCCCCCACAAAATCGATCTTTGCAAAAAAAAACAAAAAACATTCTGTTACACATCACTTAAAGCTCCCTCTTTCCTCCTCCCTCACACAGCACATAAATAAACATGGATTAACCTAAAGCTGCTGCTCTTACCTGACACCGGAGCTCCGTGGAGGAGTCTTCACTGTGGCAGCAGCACAGCGGGAAGGAGCTGCGGAAGGCTCTGAGTCTGTGTGACTGTGCAGTACAGGCTGTGCTGATTGGTGGAGCAGACAGATGCCCCTGCTGCCATGGCGATCATAGGCTGGGTCACTTCTTGGGGGGATTTGTGAGTTGTCTGAAAAATGCATGAAAGGCATTATTGATTCATAGCGCGTTCGGGCCATAACGGCTGCAAATACAGGGGTGCTGTGGATAGCGCTGGTAGCCCAGTAGGAGCTGATAGAGGTTTTTTGTTTTTTTTACTATCCCCATGTTTAGGGTAATTCCCCCCAAAAAATATATTTTTGAAACTGTTGTGGGGATCCATCCTCTGGCATAGCAAGACCTGGGATTTTGGGTGATGAATTGTCTGACATATACATTTGTCTGCTGGACAATTAGTTCCTGGATCTGATCACCTATAAACAATTGAAAAATATTATAGGGAGTAAAATTGGAGGCTTATGCGTTGATGCCTGGAGTCGCTGTTAATGGCCAAATTTGGGGGGAGAAAGCAATTGGAAGATCCCACATTGCGGAAGGGACTGCGTTACTAGGCCCTGCTCCTGACGCTTCAATGGTGACAGCTGCTGTCCACCACCATAGAGCTGGGGGGTCCAGTGGCAGAAGCAGAACTTGTTTTGCTTTCTGAGCTAATTTCTGCTTCTGACGCAGTGTCCGTATCGCTGCCAGAACTGCTAGAGCACAGCATGGTGTACGCCTACTCTGCAGAGAACATTCTACGGCTTCTGCGATTCATGTTCGCTAAACTAATAACAACTAAAAACTTTTTTTGTAATTTTTTTTTTTTAGAAGACAAACAAAAAAAACGGAGAGGGGTGATTACGGGTAATCTGGGGTGATTTACGGGTAATCGGGTGATTACGGGTAATAACGGGTAATCTGGGGTGATTGCGGGTAATCTGGGGTGTGATTATGGGTAATATATGAACGTGAATATCTGGTGTGTTTTTCACAGTAAAACAGCACAAGATGTGTATAGTATCTCTCTCTCTCCTCTCACAGATCAACTGCAGCAGGGGTCTCAAACTCGGCCGGGTAAGTGGGCCACATATTGAAAAAATGGGAAGTTGACGGGCCGCATTTCTTTCAAATTTGATACAATACAAAATTATTGTTAATCAATTAGTTATTTGAACTACTATAATAATACTACATTATTATAATAATAATACATTACTATAACAATACTACATTACCATAATACTACATTACTATAATACTACATTACTATAATAATACCGCTTAGATTTAAAATTTTAGGTATTTCTCCACGTACTTATTTCAACAATCCAGTTTTCCAGTTAAAGTGTCGCTAAATGCAGTACGGCGGCTCAGTTAGCAGTGTTTGGCAGACACACATGTCAAGATTGGGCAGCCCCTTTTTAGATAGTGCCACAGTGCCCTCTGTGAATGCTGCCACAGTGCCCTCTGTGGATGCTGCCACAGTGCCCTCTGTAGATGCTGCCACAGAGTCCTCTTTAGATGCTGCCACAGTGCCCTCTGTAGATGCTGCCACAGTGCCCTCTGTAGATACTGCCACAGTGCCCTCTGTAGATGCCGCCACAGTGCCCACCATGGATGCTTCCACAGTGCCCTCTGTAGATAATGCCACAGTGCTCTCTGTAGATAATGCAACACAGCCCTAGATAATGTCAGTGTCCTCTGTACATACTGCCACAGTACCCTCTGTAGATGCTGCCACGGTGCCCTCTGTAGATGCTGCCACAGTGCCCTTTGTAGATGCTGCCACAGTGCCCTCCGTAGATGCTGCCAAAGTGCCATCCGTAGATGCTGCCACAGTGCCCTCCGTAGATGCTGCCACAGTGCCCTCCGTAGATGCTGCCACAGTGCCCTCCGCAGATGCTGCCACAGTGCCCTACACAGATGATGCCACAGTGCCCTCCGCAGATGCTGCCACATTGCCCTCCGCAGATAATGCCACACACTCCAAGTAGATAGCTCCATTGGGGCTCCCTCTAGGAGTGGAATCCCCAGCCAGAGCGTTGCCGGCCTTTGGTTAGGGATTCCTCTACTGTTGGAGCCCCTGACATCACTGTCCATACACAGTGATGTCAGGGGATCCTCCTGGACCGGAATGTAATATCAGGGGCATCCCCAGAGCCGGAGTCCCGGAGCAGAGCACTAGTATATGCTCTGCGCCGGAACTCTGGGGAAGCCATTAACATCAGTGTCCATATATGGACAGTGATGTCAGGGGCTTGCCCAGAGCTGGAGTCCCGGAGCAGAGCGCTAGTAGGCTCTTCCTGGGACAACTCCAGCTGTGCTCCTGACATCACTGGGACTCCTGCTCTGGGGAAGCCCCTGACATCACTGTCGATGTCAGAGGCTTCCCCAGAGTCCCAGAGCAGAGCCTATACTAGCGCTCTGCCCGGGACTCCGGCTCTGGGGAAGCCCCAGACATTGTGTGTCCAAACATGGACACCGATGTTAGGGAATTCCACAGAGTCCCGGAGCAGAGCCGATACTAGCGCTCTGCCCGGGACTCCGCTCTGGGGAAGACCCTGACACACTGTCCATATATGGACAGCGATGTCAGGGAATTCCACAGAGTCCCGGAGCAGAGCCGATACTAGCACAAAAAATGCTGCGTGAAACTCACGGACTGTCTGAACGGCCCCATTGACTAACATAGGTCCTTGCGAGGCACGTGAAAATCACGCGCGTTGCACGGACGTATATCACGTTCGTCTGAATAAGCCCTAAGAGTGCCTTTACGTTAGCCTCAACCCTCCACCATCCTGATGTATCTCAACAGTTTTCGTTGGAGGTGGACGCCTCCTCTGTTGGTGCAGGCGCAATTGTGTTCCAGAAAGGTCCCAAAGGGAGGGCAGTGGTATGTGGCTATTATTCTAAACTTTTTTCTTCCGCAGAATGCAATTATTCGATTGGGAATCGAGAGTTACTGGCCATCAAATTGGCCCTGGAGGAGTGGAGACATCTACTAGGGGGCGCAGCTCACCCCATCCTTATATTAACCGACCACAAGGACCACAAGTACCTCACCTTTCTCCAGTTGGCCCAACGGCTGAACTCCTGTAATACCCATGGCCACAGGCCGTCGGGATTACTCACCTCCCGACGGCCGCAGCCATGGATCTGTGAACGCTAGCCCGCATCTTCTCCTCAGGAGATGCCAGCACTTACTTCCACTTCTTTCTGCTGTGTCCCGTAGGGCGCGGGCGCACGCTCGTGCCTGGCCGCACATGAAGTAAATATGTAATTAGCCCATACTCATCCTGGACTATAAGAAGGGCCCTGCCCCTTCCCTCATTGCCTGAGCGCCGTTGTGTTTAACCGTGTTAGTCTTTGTAAATGGTCCCTTAGTGTTTTCCAGTTCCAGGGGTCCCGTACCTGCTACCTGTATCCTGTGCTACCTTGTTCCTGTGCCAGAGAGAGTTGGAGTCATGTTGTGCCGTATACTACGCCTGCTATGTTACACCATGCCTGGTGTCTGCCTGCTGCCAAGGTCCCATCCGAGCCTACAATCGCTACTGTCTGAATTATCACAGGTACCCTTATTCGAACTATAGACATTGACTTGGTATCCTGTTGGCCAGCTGGTATCCCGCTACGGCGGTACGGCCCAGTGGGTCCACATACCCACAGATCGTGACAATCACCCGTCAAGCCAGGTGGTCGCTGTTCTTTGCCCAGTTCCAGTTTGAGCTCCACTACAACCCTGCTGACAAAAATGTGAGGGCCGATGCCCTGTCCAGGTCGTTCGAGACAGAGGACACCATGGAGTCTCCGCAAACTATCATTGATCCATCCTGCATTATTTCTGTGAATCCTCTGCAAGATAGATACTTCCCTACGGGGAGGACTTTTGTGCGCCTGGCAGACAGAAGAAGAATTCTACGCTGGGGACACAGCTACAAACTGGCAGGGCACGCGGGTACCCGTAAAACCAGAGACCTGATTGCCCATCATTTTTGGTGGCCCACGCTGCCCAAAGACATCGTGGACTTTGTCTCGCCCTCAGTGGCGGATTAAGAAGACCATGGGCCCTGGGCTGTTACCCAAACTTGGGCCCCCCTTCTCCACCACCACCCTGCCGCTCCGTAACTATTGCTAACACTACCTAAACACTAGTACACAAAGTAGGCACATTATGCACAAAGTACACACTGTACACAAAGTACGCACATTATGCACAAAGTACGCACATTATGCACAAAGTACACAAAGTAGGCACATTATGCACAAAGTACGCATAGTACACAAAGTACCACATTATGCACAAAGTACGCACATTATGCACTAGGTACGCACATTATGCACAAAGTAGGCACATTATTCACAAAGTACGCACAGTACACAAAGTACCACATTATGCACAAAGTACGCACATTATGCACAAAGTACCACATTATGCACAAAGTACCACATTATGCACAAAGTACGCACATTATGCACAAAGTACGCACATTATGCACAAAGTACACAAAGTAGGCACATTATGCACAAAGTACACAAAGTATGTTAGTGTTTGTGTACTACCTAAACACTAGTGTACTACCTAAACACTAGTACACAAAGTAGGCACATTACAAAGTAACTATTGCTAACACTACCTAAACACTAGTACACAAAGTAGGCACATTATGCACAAAGTACACACTGTACACAAAGTACGCACATTATGCACAAAGTACACAAAGTAGGCACATTATGCACAAAGTACACAAAGTATGCACATTATGCACAAAGTACGCACAGTACACAAAGTAACTATTGCTAACACTACCTAAACACTAGTACACAAAGTAGGCACATTACAAAGTAACTATTGCTAACACTACCTAAACACTAGTACACAAAGTAGGCACATTATGCACAAAGTACACACTGTACACAAAGTACGCACATTATGCACAAAGTAGGCACATTATGCACAAAGTACGCACAGTACACAAAGTACCACATTATGCACAAAGTACGCACATTATGCACAAAGTACCACATTATGCACAAAGTACCAAATTATGCACAAAGTACGCACATTATGCACAAAGTACGCACATTATGCACAAAGTACGCACATTATGCACAAAGTACACAAAGTAGGCACATTATGCACAAAGTACACAAAGTATGCACATTATGCACAAAGTACGCACAGTACACAAAGTACCACATTATGCACAAAGTACGCACATTATGCACAAAGTACGCACATTATGCACAAAGTACACAAAGTAGGCACATTATGCACAAAGTACGCACAGTACACAAAGTACCACATTATGCACAAAGTACGCACATTATGCACAAAGTACCACATTATGCACAAAGTACGCACAGTACACAAAGTACCACATTATGCACAAAGTACGCACATTATGCACAAAGTACCACATTATGCACAAAGTACGCACATTATGCACAAAGTACACAAAGTAGGCACATTATGCACAAAGTACGCACATTATGCACAAAGTACATAAAGTAGGCACATTATGCACAAAGTAGGCACATTATGCACAAAGTACACAAAGTAGGCACATTATGCACAAAGTACGCACATTATGCACAAAGTACGCACATTATGCACAAAGTACGCACAGTACACACATTATGCACAAAGTACGCACAGTACACAAAGTACACACATTATGCACAAAGTACACAAAGTAGGCACATTATGCACAAAATATGCATAGTACACAAAGTACACACGAGTATGCACATTATACACAAAGTACACCTTGTAAACACATGAATATGGACATTAAACATACATGAATATGGACATTAAACACACATGAATATGGACATTAAACATACATGAATATGGACATTAAACACACATGCACTTACCTTTTATGTCTTCACTGCAGCTCTTCTCCTGCTCACAGCACAGAGCCCGCCGACAGTCTCCCCTCCCCCATGTCCCGACAGCTAGCAGCAGAGGAGAGATGTTTAGAGCAGGGAAGGGGGGCTGGAGGGGGAGCTTCTAAAGCAGCACAGACCACGGCTGCTAAGTAGAAGCGAAGCTCCCCTCGCCTGACAGGTGCGGTCCTGGCACCGGGGCTCCCTCCGGTGCTAGCGACGCCACTGGGCATGAGGGGGTTCGGGCGGTCATGGGCCCCCTGGGAGCCTTGGGCCCCGGGCGACCACCCGAAACGCCCTAATGATAATCCGCCACTGCTCGCCCTGCACGGTGTGCGCTGCTAACAAGGCTGCTCATTCCAAGCCTGCTGGTCTGCTCCAACCGCTGCCTGTGCCCAATGCTTCCTGGCAGCATATAGCAAAATAGCTTCTTTTATTCTGCTGACTGGCCTACCTTCTGCTTCTCGACTGGCCAACCTCTTCATCCAACACATCTTTCGCCTGCATGGCTTACCCCTGTATATAGTGTCTGATCGTGGGGTTCAGTTTACCTCAAAGTTCTGGAGAGCCCTCTGTAAACTCCTTGATGTAAAGTTGGACTTTTCCTCAGCCTACCATCCCCAGTCTAATGTTCAAGTCGAGAGGAACAACCAAATCATGGAGAACTACCTATGACACTTCATCTCCAGGCAGCATGATGACTGGGTGCAGCTATTTCCTTGGGCCGAGTTCTCTTATAACAACCACACAAGCGAGTCCACTGCTGCCACACCGTTCTTCATTGTTTACAGCCTACAGTGGATGTGTGTGGCACTGCCTACAGGGGATGTATGTGGCACTACCTACACGGGATGTGTGTGGTACTACATACAGGGGATGTGTGTGGCACTACCTACAGGGCGGTGTGTGGCACTTTCAATAGAGGGAGGTGGGGCACTGTCTACAGGGGCCACTGTGTGGCACTGTCTACAGAGGGCACTGTGTGGAAATATCTACAGGGGGCAAAGTGTGATACTGTCTGCTGATCCGCTGTATCTAAGCCTATCGTGTGATATTGTCTGCTGAACTGTTGTATCTAATCTTATCATGATACTGATTGCTGAGCCACGGTATCTAAACTTATTGTGTGACACTGCTGAACTGTTGTATCTAATCCTATCATGTCTGATAATGTCTGCTGAGACAATGTATCTAATTCTATTCAGTGGTGTACCTATAGGGGTCATAGTCTTTTAGATCTATATATATTTTTTATTTTTTTTGAGGGTGGTGCATGTTTTGGGCTTTGTGCCCCTGATCTTGTAAGACCCTAACATCGCCCCTGGTATAGATACATATTATGTTAATATACATAGACTCCCGGCCGGGCCCCGTCGCAGGCCGCAAACGCTAATTTGACATTGCACCGTCCCCAGCCGTCACCAGCAGGCATAAAATTGAACTTGTCCCTTTGGTGTAGTTTACAACTGGTGACTAGATGACGAACCTATGTGTAGACAGTGCAGTATTAAACAGAGTGGGGTAGGTCAAGATCACTTTTTTCAATTGGAAAGTCATTTTGGGGGGTGGGCTTAAACTTAATTGGCATGGTGCAATGGAAGTGGATGCTGCTATGTAAGTAAATCATGAGGTGGGGCAGGTTAGTAACTGACTAATGTGTTGAAAAGTAGATGTATTAACGTATTTACTTTTTTCTTTAGGTGACGTGAAGAACCTCACCACTCTACTTGGTGTGAGTAGATTCCAGGCTCCTTCTACCTGTATTTCCTGTGTGCTGGCTGCCCAGTGAGCATAGAATTGAACTTGTCCCTTTGGTGTAGTTTACAACTGGTGAGTAGTCAATTGGCTTATTTAAAACACTGCACTAGATAGGAAGGGGATGATTTATATATTGTGTTAGGCTGGGTTCACACAACCTATTTTCAGGCGTAAACGAGCCGTATTATGCCCCGATTTACGCCTGAAAATACGTCTCCAATACGTCGGCAAACATCTGCCCATTCATTTGAATGGGTTTGCCGACGTACTGTGCCCACGACCTGTAATTTTATGCGTCGCTGTCAAAAGACGGCGCATAAAATAACAGCCTCGGCAAAGAAGAGCAGGACACTTCTTTGGATGTAATTTGAGTCGTTTTTCATTGAATCCAATGAAGAACAGCTCAAAATTACGGCCGTCAATGCCGCCTCGCAAAATGTGAGTACGAGCAATTATGTCTGAAATGACGGAGCTGTTTTCTACTGAAAACAGCTCCGTCATTTCAGACGTAATGGTCGATATTGTGTGCACATACCCTTAGGCTGATATCACTTTTTTTTTTCTGGAAGGTTTTGAGCAATTTTTTTAGCCAAACAGGAGTGTATACAAAAGAGAGACATATAATTCTTTCTTTATACTTTTCCGTCTTTTAAGATCCACTTCTGTGTTTGACTAAAAAAACTGTGACACCAGCCTCAAGGAAATATGCTAACAGCCCTCTGAACATGGGCTGTCTCATATTTCAGTTCATCATTTAAGTGAATGGAGCTGAACTGCAATACCAGACGCAGCCCATGGACCGACGTGATTTTATTTTAAAAAACAACACTTTTTTAGAGTCCTGGACAAGCCCTTTAAAAATAGAAATATTCTGCCTAAAGTATATTAATTTTGTAAATAAGACCACCACTGTTGCTGAAACTAAGGTGCAGAAGTACTCAGCTGAGCGCTTTGCACCTTTGGCTGTGAGCAGCGCTCATTGTCAGGCTGAACATGGCTCTCATAGACGTTCTATGTAAACCGTCTTCAGCCTGACAGGGAGAGCTGCTCACAGACAAATATGCAAAGCGCTCAGCTGAGTACTTCTGCACCTTCAGCGGTGGCGGTCTCAGCACTCAGACCCACTTCTGGTATGTGTCTATGACATTTCTAAAGTTTGATGAAAGTGTAGTTATTATTTAATGTTAAAACTTGATTTAAAGCAGAATTTTAATATGTTGTATTTTTAACAAGAATCTGTTGCTGTTAGCAAAGTTTGTACAGCTTTTCCTTCAAAAAAAAATTTTTTTTTTAGTCAGGCAAGCACTGGTTAGCACTGCTGCACATGCCGTTTCTTGTACCCATTTGAATAAGGCTGCCTTGTAGGGACAGGTGGGCTCACACAATTTTATCAAATTTGATTAAACTGTGTGCCAAGAACCACACTATTATTTGCTTATAAGAAATATTGCAGTAATTAAATGGGTTTTTGAATCTCTTCTCATAAATTCATGGTATATCCCCATGATATGCTATAAATGTCTGATAGACGCAGGAACCACTTCTGGGACCTGCACCCATCTCGAGAACGCAGGTCTCCTCACACCTGTCAAGTCTTCTAAAGTGGACGGGAGGTACAGAAAAAGCTAAGTGGGCTGTTTTCAGCTGTTTGCTTAACTCAAATAGCAGTCAATTGGATTAAACAAATAGCATAGCGAGCTATCCTGTGGATATACCATAAATGTATGAGATAATATATAAGACTCCTGAGTTACGAAAGCAGTGTAGCTTGCTGTGCTATCCTGTGGATATGCCATAAATGTATGAGATGAGAAAACATCTTTTATTATACATATTTTATATATAATGTATATTTTACTTTTGGTCACTGGTGTCTCGGTGACCTCTAGCATAGCGTGTTCTTTTTAAGACACCTGGTTTAAAGAGGCTCTGTCACCAGATTAAAAATGCCCTCTCTCCTACATAATTTTATCGGTGCTGTAGTTAACAGCAGTGTTTTTTTATTTTGCGAAACAATCTTTTTTCAGCAAGTTATGACCTTTATTAGATTTATGCAAATTAGTTTCTTAATGCCCAAGTGGGCGTTTTTTAACTTTTAACCAAGTGGGAAGATTACAAAGAAGTGTATGATGCTGACCAATCAGCATCATACACTTCTCTTCATTACACCCAAGCTTGTTTCACTGAACAGTGTGATCTCGCGAGACCACGCTGTGACGTCACTTCCGCCCACAGGTCCTTCATCCCTGCATCTGAAGACTGAACATAGATCGTCTCCAGGCGTATGAGAAGTTACAGTTGTTGGATCTGCAGTAGCAGCAGCAGCAGCAGCAGCAGCGGAGGAGGAGGCAGCATCACACAGTGCAGGTAATCATATAGAACTCCCTAGAGACTAAGGACCTGTGGGCTGAAGTGACGTCACACGAGATCACGCTGTTGAGTGAATCAAGCTACGGTGTAATGGAGAGAAGTGTATGATGCTGATTGGTCAGCATCATACACTTATTTGTAATACGCCCACTTGGTTAAAAGTTAAAAAACGCCCAGTTGGGCATTAAGAAACGAATTTGCATAAATGTAATAAAGGTCATAACTTTCTGAAAAAAGGTTGTTTCTCAAAATAAAAAACGCTGCTGTTAACTACATTCCAGCGCCGATAAAATGATGTAGGACATAGGGCATTTTTAATCTGGTGACAGAGCCTCTTTAATCATGCTTATGTTTCATAAGAGCAACCGGCCCAGCCAGCAATGAGTGTAATGTTATCTGAATTTCTTTTTATCACTTAGCAAAGACGAACCTACACTCACTACATGCCACCCACCATCTATGGGTACAGAGCAAAGAATGATGGGTATCAAATGTAAGTCACTGCTTTTAGGGTATGTTCACACGGCCTATTTACGGACGTAATTCGGGCGTTTTAGCCCCGAATTACGTCTGAAAATAGCGCCTCAATAGCGCTGACAAACATCTGTCCATTGAAAGCAATGGGCAGACGTTTGTCTGTTCACACGAGGCGTAATTTACGCGCCGCTGTCAAAAGACGGCGCGTAAATAGACGCCCGCGTCAAAGAAGTGACCTGTCACTTCTTTGGCCGTAATTGGAGCCGTTATTCATTGACTCAAATGAATAGCAGCGCCAATTACGTCCGTAATTGACGCGGCATTCAAGCGCCTGCACATGCCGTTACGGCTGAAATTACGGGGATGTTTTCAGGCTGAAACATCCCCGTAATTTCAGCCGTTACGGACGCCCTCGTGTGAACATACCCTTAATGTTTAACTTTGTGGACTTTTAATATCTCAAGCACTCTGGCTTCTATTTTGTGGGGCACAGTTTATAATAGGTTGTACTAAGCTTCAAATGCCTAGAAGCATTGTCGTGGAGAACCCTGTATTAGTTGTGTGGGGGGCCCCATCATAAGTAACTGCTCCATACTGCTGGCAGTCTTAATCTGGCCCTGGTCAGGGGCAATACCAGAGCCAAGTCCCGAGCAGAACACTATTAACACTCTGCCTGGGACACTGCTCTGCTCCAGACATCACTGTCCATATATGGACAGTGATGTCAGGGGCTGCCCCACAGACGGAGTCCCGGAGCAGAGCCGCTTCTAGCGCTCTGCCTGGGACTCCTTCTCTCCTCCTGGCATCACTGTCCATATATGGACAGTCATTAAAGAGGCTCTGTCACCACATTATAAGTGCCCTATCTCCTACATAAGGAGATCAGCACTATAGTGTAGGTGACAGTAATGCTTTTTATTTAGAAAATCTATTTTAAACCACTTTATGAGCAATTTTTTGCTTTATGCTAATGAGTTTCTTAATTCCCAAGTGGGTGTGTTTTTACTTTAGACCAAGTGGGCATTGTACAGAGGAGTGTATGACGCTGACCAATCAGCGTCATACACTTCTCTCCATTCATTTACACTGCACTAGCGATATAGTCATATCGCTATGTGCAGCTACATACACACACTATAACATTACTGCAGTGTCCTGATAATGAATATACATCACTACCAGCCAGGACGTGATGTGTATTCAGAATCCTGATACGTCTGTAGCGTCTCTGTGAGATTCCAGCAAGGCAAACTTAATCTCGTTTGAAATGACAGGTTACATCGTAATCTCGTGAGATTACGTTTGCCTTGCTGGAATCTCACAGAAAAGATTCAGAAGTGTCAGGATTCTGAATAAACATCTCGTCCAGGCTGGTAGTGATGTATATTCCTTATCAGGACACTGCAGTAATGTTAGTGTGTGTATGTAGCTGCACATAACGATATAGCTATATCGTTATCTGCAGTGTAAATGAATGGAGAGAAGTGCATGATGCTGATTGGTCAGCGTCATACATTCAACGCCCACTTGGTCTAAAGTAAAAACACGCCCACTTGGGCATTAAGAAACTAATTAGCATAAAGCTAAAAATCGCTCAAAAAGTGGTTTAAAATAGATCCGTTTTTCTAAATGAAAAGCCCTGCTGTCACCTACATTATAGCGGCCATCCCCTTATGTAGGAGAAAGGGCACTTATAATGTGGTGACAGAGTTTCTTTAATGTCAATATATGGACGGTAATGTCAGGGGCAACCCGAGAGCCGGAGTCCCGGGCAGAGCGCTATTATCGCTCTGGCTGGGACTCAACCTCTGCTCCTGACATCACTCTCCATATATGGACAGTTATGTCAGGGGCAACCCCAGAGCCAAAGTCTCTGGCAGAGCGCTACTAGCACTCTGCTTGCTAGTCTGTAGCCTAGTAAACGGCAGAGTAGGGAGCTACCTCCCTGCTCTGCCATAGTGTTCAATAGTATCTGCTTCCTAACGACGCAGATACTATTGAATGTGGAGTTACTACCGCTGTAGCAACCATAAGGGCTGGTAGCAGGGCCACAAGGCATGGGGTGGCCCATGAAGGTGGGCGGCACAGGCTCCCTCTTGCTGCAGGCCCCATAGCAGCCGCTATGACTGCTACAGCGGTAGTTACGCCGCTTCCTAGATAAGGGCTCCCTCTAGAAGAAGAATTCTGTCGGCAACACTCTGGCAGGGGATTCCACTCCTGGAGGACCCATGATAGCAGCATCATCACCCAGCGGTCGAGTGAGCCCCCAAAGGGAGGCCCGGTTTCGCCAGATGCTGACGCCAGCCCTGTACCTTCCTTCTGTATAGATAAGGGTGATATAAATATCAACGACTACTTTCCTATGTATTAATATGAAAACTCCCCTGGAAAAAGACGTGTAAACCGAATGGTAAGACTGGGCTGTCCATCCTCTCTGAAAGCTGCTAATTTTATCTTTGACAAAATGGGTCTCCTGAAGACATATAATGGTGGGGAGGTAAATCCTAATTGTAACGTCCGTGGTTGACGCCCTTCTCTCAAGAGATGTCTGCACATATGGCCGTCCTGCTCCACAGTGACCCACAGGGTGCGCTCACGAGCTCAGTCCAGACTTAAGAAGCCAGAGCGCACGCATGTTGGTGATTGAGCTAATTGCTCCAGAGCACCCTGGGCTATAAGAAGGGCCCAGCCCCATCCTCCCACGCCTGAGCTTTGTTGTTGTATTTCAAGTCTGTCTTGAAAATGGTCCCCTAGTGTTTCCTGCTCCCAGTGTTCCCTGTTCCTGTAACCTGTATCCTGATCTAGTGTCGTGCTTAGCTCTAGCCGTGCTGTGCTGTATACCACGCCTGTCCTGCTTCTCCACACCTGACGTCTACCTGCTGCCTAGTTCCCTAGGGAGAGACAAGGACCAGAGACTTCCACGGCTTCCTCCGGACTTTTTGCATGGTGTTTGAGGAGCCTGGACGGTTCTCAACTGCAGCGGCTTTCATGATTAACCTACGCCAAGGAGACACCTCCGTGAGCGAGTACACCATCCACTTCCGCACCCTGGTGGGAGAACTGTTATGGAACACTGAAGCCCTGGTGGCTGCATTCTGGCATGGACTGTCTCCTAAAATTAAGGACTAACTCACCACTCGAGACCTGCCATCTACCCTAGATGACCTCATCCTTCTGTCCGCCTGGATTGATATGCGGATCCGAGAACGCCTCCAAGAGGTTCGTCAGGAGGGAGGCCTTCCTAGTCTGGTCCCTACTTTGCAGCAACCCCTGCTGTCCTCAGATGTCGATCCTCGTAAGAAATCTGTGATGATGGACCAGTCTAAACTATCCACCCAGGAGAGACAATGCAGATGCACTTCGGGACTCTGTCTATATTGTGGCCTCGGTGGCCATCTTGTGCGCTTGTGTCCCCAAAAATACCAAAGCCTAGGTTTGCTAGGAGAGGCAACCTTGGGTAAGAAAGGACTTCTATCTAAATTGTCCATACCAGTGACCATAGTGTCCGGCGATTACCCACCACACCCCTGGAGAGGCCGTTGACGGTTGCATTAGTGAATGGACTACTTTGCCAGACCCAGTTATAGCTGTGACCAAGCCGCTGAGGTTCCAAGTGGTAGCTCTTCACTCCGAACTCCTGTCGTTCTATGTCCTATCCAAAGCCGTTAACCCACTGGCGTAGCTATAGGGGTCGCAGCGGTCACAGTTGCGACCGGGCCCCAAAGCCAGGGGGGCCCACGGCCCCCCGCACCACATCAATAAAAAGTTACTATAGTAACTCGGGCCGCGGGCCCCTGTTACTATAGTAACTAACTGTACTTACCTTCCAGGTTCCGGATCGCAGCGGAGGTCCTGACGTCAAGCGCTGTGCGCAGCGCATGACGTCACAGCGCTATGCGCCGCGCACAGCATCGAGACGACGGAACTACCGCCGCGGCTGAAGAGGAAGGTAAGATTAGCCCTGACTGGCGGGTCCGACTCCCGGGACCCGCCAATCAGCTGTTTTGAAGGGGCCGCAGCACTCGTACGAGAGCTGCTCCCCTTCATTCCGGTCACTTCATTCCGGTCACACTGTGAATCGGTGTCGGCGATTCACAGTGTGAGCGAGTAGTGAAATGAAGGGGAAGCAGCTCTCAAAACAGCTGATTTGCGGGTCCCGGGAGACTGACCCCGACACATGAGCTATTGATGGCCTATCCTGTGGATAGGCCATCAATATTTAGGGACTGCACAACCCCTAAGCCTATGATGTAGCAGGCTTAGGGGGCCCATGAGACAGGATCACAGATTGTGTGATCCTGACTGCTGGGCCCTGTATCTAAGCCAATCCCATGGTAGGCTTAGATACAGGGCCCATGTGTGATCCTGTCTGCTGGGCCCTGTATCTAAGCCAATCACATGGTAGGCTTAGATACATGGCCCATGTGTGATCCTGTCTGCTAGGCCCTGTATCTAAGCCAATCACATGGTAGGCTTAGAAACATGGCCCATGCGTGATCCTGTCTACTGGGCCCTGTATATAAGTCTACCACACTGTAGGTTTAGCTACAGGGTCCAGCACACAGTAATCTTATACTGTATAAGATTACTGTGTGCTGGACCCTGTATCTAAGCCTACCTTGTGGTAGGCTTAGATACAGGGTCCCACAGACAGCATCACACATGGGCCCTGTATCTAAGCCTGTGTTACTAATCGGTTTTTTTGTGTGTTTTCTTACAGGTTCGGTCGTTGGACTACGGCGGATTCCAGGACTACTTCGATGACGGCTTTTTTTTTTTATTATCAATAAAATGGTTAATGAGGGTTGTGTGTTTTTTTTTTTTATTTCAATAAAATATTTTTTCTATGTCTTTGTTTTTTTTTAAACTATATTACTACCGCCTTAGTAATGGCCGCCGGCTGATTGACAGCATCCATTGCTAAGGCGGGGCTTAGTGTTAGCCGATGCAGAGGCGAACACTAACCCCCTTTATTACCCCGGTACCCACCGCCACCAGGGGTGCTGAGAAGAGCCGGGTACGATCAAGTACCTGACCATCTGTAGTGAAGGTCGGCCACTGGGGTGGCCGCAGGCTGGTAGTATCAGGAGGGGAAAGGCCAGAAACAGTGGCCCTTCCCCCCCTGGTAAATCTAGGCTGCTGCTGCTTTATTGTATCTGGCTGGTTATGAAAAATGGGGGGGACCCCACGTCATTTTAAAAAAAATAATTGGAAAGAACAATGTTGGGTCCCTCCCCAATTTTCATAACCAGCCAGATACAACACAGCAGCAGCAGGCAGCATTACCAGGGTGGGAAGGGCCACTGTTTTTGGCCTTCCCCAGCCTAATACTACCAGCCTGCGGCCGCCCCGCTACCTGGCCGTCACTGCAGATGGTCGGGTACTGGTTCGTACCCGGCTCTTCCCAGCATCCCTGGTGGCGGTGGGTACCGGGGTAATAATGGGGGTTAGTGTTGGCCTTTGCACCGGCTAACATTAAGCCCCGCCTTAGTAATGGAGGTTGTCAATCAGCCAGCGGCCATTACTAAGGCGGTGATAATAAAGTTTAAAAAGATACAAGCGCATAGAAAAAATATTTTATTGAAATAAAAAAACAACCCTCATTAACTATTTTATTGAGAATAAAAAAAACGCCGTCATTGAAGTCCTCGTATCCGAAGTGCAACAACCGAACCTGTAAAAAAACCACAAACACACAAAAATAAACAGTAACACATAAAGAAGCAAAATTATTATTCTTACCTTTCCTGGGTCCAGCGGTGGAGCCGCAATGTCAGCGAGCTGAGCCCTGTATCTAATCCAATCATGTGTCATACAGTCTGCTGAGCCCTGTATCTAATCCTATCATGTGTGATACTGTCTGCTGGGCCCTATATCTAATCCTATCATGTGTGATACTGTCTGCTGAGCCACTGTATCTAATCCTATCATGTGTGATACTGTCTGCTGGGCCCTATATCTAATCCAATCATGTGTGATACTGTCTGCTGAGCCACTGTATCTAATCCTATCATGTGTGATACTGTCTGCTGGGCCCTATATCTAATCCAATCATGTGTGATACTGTCTGCTGAGCCACTGTATCTAATCCTATCATGTGTGATACTGTCTGCTGAGCCACTGTAGCTAATCCTATCATGTGTGATACTGTCTGCTGGGCCCTATATCTAATCCAATCATGTGTGATACTGTCTGCTGAGCCACTGTATCTAATCCTATCATGTGTGATACTGTCTGCTGAGCCACTGTAGCTAATCCAATCATGTGTGATACTGTCTGCTGAGCCACTGTATCTAATCCAATCATGTGTGATACTGTCTGCTGGGCCCTATCTCTAATCCTATCATGTGTGATACTGTCTGCTGAGCCACAGTATCTAGTCCAATCATGTGTGATACTGTCTGCTGAGCCCTGTATCTAATCCAATCATGTGTGATTCAGTCTGCTGAGCCCTGTATCTAATCCTATCATGTGTGATACTGTCTGCTGAGCCACTGTATCTAATCCTATCATGTGTGATACTGTCTGCTGGGCCCTATATCTAATCCAATCATGTGTGATACTGTCTGCTGGGCCCTATATCTAATCCTATCATGTGTGATACTGTCTGCTGGGCCCTATATCTAATCCTATCATGTGTGATACTGTCTGCTGAGCCACAGTATCTAATCCTATCATGTGTGATACTGTCTGCTGGACTCTATATCTAATCCAATCATGTGTGATACTGTCTGCTGAGCCACTGTATCTAATCCTATCATGTGTGATACTGTCTGCTGAGCCACTGTAGCTAATCCTATCATGTGTGATACTGTCTGCTGGGCCCTATATCTAATCCAATCATGTGTGATACTGTCTGCTGAGCCACTGTATCTAATCCAATCATGTGTGATACTGTCTGCTGGGCCCTATCTCTAATCCTATCATGTGTGATACTGTCTGCTGAGCCGCTGTAGCTAATCCTATCATGTGTGATACTGCCTTCCATGCCACTGTATCTAATCCGATCATGTGTGATACTGTCTGCTGGGCCCTATATCTAATCCAATCATGTGTGATGCTGTCTGCTGAGCCACTGTATCTAATCCTATCATGTGTGATACTGTCTGCTCAGCCACTGTATCTAATCCTATCATATGTGATACTGTCTGCTGAGCCACTGTATCTGATCCTATCATGTGTGATACTGCCTTCTGAGCCACTCTATCTAATCCTATCATGTGTGATACTGTCTGCTCAGCCACTGTATCTAATCCTATCATATGTGATACTGTCTGCTGAGCCACTGTATCTGATCCTATCATGTGTGATACTGCCTTCTGAGCCACTCTATCTAATCCTATCATGTGTGATACTGTCTGCTGAGTCATTGTATCTAATCCTATCATGTGTGATACTGTCTGCTGAGCCACTGTATCTAATCCTATCATGTGTGATAATGTCTGCTGGGCCATTGCATCTAATCCTATCATGTGTGATACTGTCTGCTCAGCCACTGTATCTAATCCTATCATGTGTCATACTGTCTGCTGAGCCACTGTATCTAATCCTATCATGTGTCATACTATCTGCTGAGTCATTGTATCTAATCCTATCATGTGTGATACTGTCTGCTGGGCCACTGCATCTAATCCTATCATGTGTGATACTGTCTGCTCAGCCAATGTATCTAATCCTATCCATAGTTTATAGGGTCGTAGTGCTATAGATTTGCTTTGCTGTCTCCTATACACACATTTTTTTGGGGCGGACACATATGTATTGGGGCTATTTCCCCTGACATTTTAAGCCCTGAGGGTATGTTCACACGGCAGCGTCCGTTACGGCTGAAATTACGGTGCTGTTTTCTGGAGAAAACAGCACCGTAATTTCAGCCGTAATGGCATGTGCAGGTGTCTTTCGCTGCGTCCATTACGGACGTAATTGGAGCTGTTTTTCCATGGAAAACGGCTCCATTTACGTCTGAGGAAGTGACAGGCACTTCTTTGACGCGGGCGCCTTTTTTACGCGCTGCCTCTTGACAGCGGCGCGTAAAAAAAATGACCGTCGGCACAGAACATCGTAAGACCCATTCTAATGAATGGGCAGATGTTTGCCAACGCTTTTGAGCCGCATTTTCGGACGTAATTCAATGCTAAAACGCCCGAATTACGTTCGTAAATAGGGTGTGTGAACCCAGCCTTAGTGATGCCCCGGCTGCTAGTGCTGCATTGTTGGGTCACTTAGGAGACCCAGCGATGCAGCTGAAAGCTGCGGACCGTCGGCCATGAGGAGTTTGCGGGGGGGGGGCCCAATAAGAACTTTTGCATCGGGGCCCATGAGCCTTTAGCTACGCCCCTGCGTTAACCCTGTGTTGCTGGGCCTGCCTTGGCTCCGACTACATGCCCCAGTCCTGGACTGGAATTCTGGAGAGGTTCTCTAGTGGGGCCCTGAGTGTCAAGCCGATGCCTGGTGCAGATTCGCTGGCTCGGTCATTGGCAGGATTGCCGGGTCATTATGCTGCATTTTCGGACGTCTTCAGCAAGAGGTAGGCGGAGACATTGCCCCCTTATCGGGCGTATGGCTGCCCTATCGAGCTGACTCCTGGTGCATCCCATCCCCGTGGTTGGGTATATCCTCTCTCCTTGCCAGACTCTGTCCATGTCCGCCTCACTGACTTCTCCTATCTCTAACCTCACTAAGAAGGGCTTGAATACCAAGGCGTGGACTCCTGAGGTATAGACCGCATTCAATAGCCTGAAGAGTGCCTTCACGTCAGCCTCTATCCTCCATCATCCAGATGTCTCTCTGCAGTTCTCGTTGGAGGTGGACGCATCCTCTGTCGGTGCTGGTGCACTCCTGTTTCAGAGAGGCTCCAAGGGCAAGTCAATAGTATGTGGATATTTTTCTAAGCTCTTCTCTTCCGCAGAACGCAACTACTCGATTGGGGATCGGGAGTTACTGGCCATCAAATTGGCTCTGGAGGAGTGGAGACATCTACTAGAGGGCGCAGGTCATCCCATCCTGATTTTTACGGACTATAAGAACCTTACGGCTGAACCCTCGTCAGGCCAGGTGGTCACTGTTTACCAGGTTCCAGTTTGAGCTCCATTATCGCCCGGCCGACAAGAATTTGAGGGCCGATGCCTTGTCCAGGTCTTTCGAGACAGAAGACACCATGGAGATTCCACAGAACATCATTGATTCGTCTTGCATTGTCTCTGTCAATCCCCTGCAAGTTGCGGGCCATTCCTCCAGGGAGGACTTTTGTGCGCCTGGTTGACCGTGGAAGAATCCTCCGCTGGGGACACTCCTCTAGACTGGCAGGTCACGAGGGGACCCGTAAGACTCAGGATCTGATTGCTCGTCATTTCAGGTGGCCCACGCTGCCCAAGGACATTATGGACTTTGTTTCTTCCTGTTCAGTATGTGCAGCCAACAAGGTCGCTCACTCCAGACCTTTCTGGTCTTCTCCAGCCATTGCCTGTGCCCAATGCCCCCTGGCAGCATATAGCTATAGATTTTATTATGGACCTGCCTCTCTCTCTGCCGGATGCAGTACTGTCTGGGTGGTGGAGGATCAATTTTCAAAGATGGCCCACTTCGTTCCTCTGACTGGTCTTCCTACTGCTAATCTTCTGGCCAAGCTGTTCATCCAACACATCTTCCGCCTGCACGGCTTGCCACAGCATATTGTGTCTGATCGGGGGGTTCAGTTCACCTCGAAGTTCTGGAGATCCCTCTGCGGACTCCTAGTTATAAAGTTGGACTTTTCCTCGGCCTACCATCCTCAGTCCAATGGTCAGGTCGAGAGGATCAATCAGATCTTGGAGAAGTACCTACGCCACTTCATCTCCAAGCAGCATTATGGCAGGGTGCAGTTTCTTCTGTGGCCCGAGTTCTCTTACAACAATCATACCAGCGAGTCCACACAGAAGACACCGTTCCTTATTGTCTATGGCCAGCACCCACAAATTCCTCTCCCAGTCTCTGTTACGTCCGAGGTGCCAGCTGCTGACACAGCCTTTGGAGACTTTCTGCAGATCTGGCAGCAGACTCGATCCTCCATCCTGCTGGCGGTCGACCACATGAAGCGGAGGGTGGACACAAGGAGAAGAGAACCCCCTCAGTTTCATCCTGGCACGAAGGTCTGGCTGTCCTCCAGGAATATTCGACTGAGGGTGCCGTCGTACAAATTTGCTCGAAGGTTCCTCGGTCCCTTCGAGACCCTGCAGCAGATCAACCCTGTCGCTTACAAGCTTCGGCTGCCTCCTACCCTCAAGATCCCCAACTCCTTCCATGTTTCTCTCCTGAAGCCAGTGGTTTTTAGAAGGTAACTCTGGTCCTATCTGTTCCAGAATCCATTCTTGCATAAATTTTTTACAGTCTTTGTTTTCCACCCATTCGGGGAATTCCACAAATTTCAGATCGTATCTCCTAGCTCTATCCTCCATATCAGTAAGCTTATTTTGTTTAAGTTCCGTAATCTCCGTTTATAGTATGGCCATAGAGTCCTCCAGGAGGGAAATTCTGCCCTCAGCCTCATCGATTCTATTGCGAATTACCGTCACATCGGACTTTATTGATGAAATATCAAGTTTTATCCCATTCAACTGAACATGCAAGCCCATAACTTTACAGTCCGTTCTTTTAACTGTACTTAGTATCTCCTGTAGTAGCAGAGGGTTATCCAACCCTTGGGGTATCTCCTTGCTTAGGTGTTAAAGCAGACAAAGTTGTATTTTCTCCTATGCCAGACGACAGCGGGGAGCCAAGGAATATATCCAAACTTTGGGAGCCCTTACAACTCTGGAATTGTGGCAGACAACTCCGCGATATGCGCCGAGAACTGCCCTGCTCGGGCTGTCTTCTAGCCAGCATACCAAGGGTGTTCATCTTGCCTATATAAAAACTCTGCAACTCAGGAGAAGCTCAGCAGCAATGGAGGAACTCAGCAGCAGTGGAAAAGTTCAGCAGCTGTGGGATAACTCAGCAACAATGAAGAGACTCAACAGGGAAAGAGGAACTCCTCAGCGAAGAACATCTCCACAGCGATGAAGGAGCTCTGCGGCATTGGAGGAATTCATCAGCCATGGAGGGTCTCGACAGCACTCAAGAAGCTCACCGTCAATGGAGGCACACAGCGGAGGTGGAGGCACACAGCAGCACTGGAGGTACTCGGCAGCAATGGAGGAACTTAGCCACAATGGAGGAACTTATCGGCAATGGAGGAACTCAGCAGTAGTACAGGAACTCAGCAGCAGTGGAGGAACTCCACAGCAATGGAGGAACTCTGCAGCAATGGAGGAACTCCGCAGCAATGGAGGAACTCCGCAGCAAAGCAGGAACTCAACAGCAATGGAGGAGCTCAACAGCAATGAAGAAACCCAACAGCAATGAAGGAACCCAAGAGCAATGGAGGAGCTCGGCAGCAATGGAAGAACTCAGCAGCAATGGAAGAACACATCTGCAATGAAGGAGCCTGGCAACAATGGGAAAAAAAACAACTCAATAGCAATAGAGGATCTCAGCAAATGGAGGCCTCCAACGGCGATGAAAAAAAAGAACCTGCAGCAATGGAGGTGCTCACAGTCGTGGTGGGCCTCAACAACAGTAGAGTATCTCAATAGTAATGTAGGAGATCAGCAGCCATAGTGGAGCTCAGCACCAACTCAAAAATCAGACCTCGGTAGCAATAGAGGACCTCAGCAGCCAGAGAGGACCTTAGTAGCAGTGGAGAAAGTCAGCAGCAGTGGAGGAACTCAGCAGCGATGGAGGACCTCAGCAGCGATGGAGAACCTCAGCAGCGATGGAGGAACTCAGCAGCGATGGAAGAACTCAGCAGCAATGGAGGAACTCAGCAGCAATGTAGAAACTCTGCAGTAATGTTGGAACACTGCAGCAATGAAGGAACTCAGCAGCAATGGAGGAACTCAACAGCAGCGGAGGAACTCAACAGCAATGGAGGAACTCTGCAGCAATGGAGGAACTTTGCAGCAATGGAGGAGATCTGCAGCAGTGGAGGAACTCAGCAGCAACGGAGGAACTCAGCAGCAACAGAGGAACTCTGCAGCATTGGAGGGACACCGCAGGAAATTACAGAAACCAGTAGCATAGGAAACACTCTGCAGCATCGAAGGAGCTCAACAGCAATGCAGGACCTCAACAGCAATGGAGGAATTTTACAGCACTGGAGGAGTTCAGCAGCAATGGAGGCACACAATGAGTGATGAATAAATGCAGTACAATGAGATTAGCATAAGCAACTCTTAGGAATCTTAAGCAAACACCGCAGTTAATAAGGAAGCAGGTAGATCTCAGTAGTGTCCCACTTGGCATACACTTCCAGCATACTCCTCCAGCCCCATCAAACAGCCACCAGAGTGCCACAACAATCTTGCCTGTGCGTACTGAGTCCTGCTGAACCTCACGGAACATGCCCTCTCACATGATTATCCCACCCCCCATATATTTATATTTAGTGACTCACAGGTGACGTCTTCTCAGACTCTAGTAGTTAATTTTCTCTCTTCTCTTTTCTTCTTCATCTGGTCCAGACTTCAAGAAGACTTCTCCCAGCCACGACCTATTTCTGCAGAGCTTGCCACTCAGATGTCTTCGGCTCCTCACTTTTCCAACATTTCCGCACCTATAAACTAAGATAAAATTCTCATGGGGACACAAACTATGCACCTAAATACAATAACATCTTACATTGTGCCCCTGTATCTAATAGTACATACACTGTGCCCTTGAATATGATAGTACCATACGCTGTGCCCCTGAATACAATTGTGTCAAACACTGTGTAACGTCCTTGGCCGCGGACTGTCGCTCTGACCCCCCTCGATGGCTGTGGCCATAGATTTTTTGGAGTGCTGGCCCACATCTCCTCCCCAGGAGACGCCAGTACTCACTTCCGCTCCACTCTGCAATTCCTGTAAGATGCACGCGCATGCTCTTGCCCGGCCATAAATGACCAGCGCGCACACATGAATAATGTTACAAATTAGCCCTAATCACTCTGGACTATAAAAGGGACTCTGCCCTTTCCTTGCCTGAGTGTTGTTTATATTCCTATGTTAGTCTTGCAAATGGTCCCTTAGACGTATCCCTTTCCCTTTGTTCCCGTGCCCTGCTACCTGTATCCTGTGACCCTGGCTGTATTTGTTCCTGTGCCATCTCGAGTGTTGGAGTCGTGTTGTGCCGTCTACTTCGCCTGCTGACTTACACCACGTCTGGTGTCATTCGCCACGTTTTGCATCACCTGCCGCCATTGTCTCATCTGTTCCTAAGCCGTTGCTACTGCCTGGACTATTACAGGTACCCTTGTTCTTGGACTTTATATTGACTTGGTACACTGCTGTTGGGCCAGCTGCTACTCCGCGATGGCGGTGCGGCCCAATGGGTCCACATACCCACAGATCGTGACAGTACCCTCAGGCCATGGACCCCGCTGGCCAACCCAAGACCATAACAACGTCACAAGCCATAAAGGCAGACATATGAGACCTTCGGTCACAACAGGACCAACTCCTCCTGGCGGTGAATTCCATTGCACCTCGGCTGGATGCTCAAGCTGCAGTCGCCACAGCACCTGTTCCTGTTGCTCCGGCTGTTTCTCCTGCTACACCTCTTGTCAGTCCCGTTGCCGACTTCTCATTCTCGCTGCCACTACCACCTCGCTATGATGGAGAGGCGAGGGACTGCAGGGGATTTCTGAACCAGTGCCAGATCCATTTCAGTTTACATGCCAGAGCATTGCCTTCTGATGGCGATAAGATTGCATTTATAGTCTCTCACCTTACTGGCAAGGCCCTGGCATGGGCGAATCCCGTCTCGGGCGAATCCCCGTCAGGGACCAGAGATACATGACTTCCAGTGTTTCCTACAAACTTTCCGCCCAGTATTTGAGAAACCTGGATGAGTCTCTTTAGCATCTGCATTCTTGTTGACCCTGCGCCAAGGAGACACCTCTGTGGGCAAGTACGCCATCCAGTTCCGTACCCTGGTTGTACAGCTGACCTAGAACAACGATGACTTAGTGGCCACATTCTGGCAGGGTCTATCCTCTGATATCAAGGACGAGCTTGTCGCTTGAGATCTGCCTTCTACCCTAGATGAACTCATTCTTTTAGCTACCCGGTTTGACATGAAGATTCAAGAAAGGTCTCAAGAGATTCGCTGGGGGGCCAGACGACTTCCTAGGCTGGTTCTTACATTCCAGCATCCCCTGTTGCCCTCATCAGCTGCTCCTCCTGAGGAGCCTATGCAAGTAGACCGCCTAAAATTTTCTGTCCAAGAGAAACAACGCAGGTGCACTTTGGGTCTGTATTGCGGCCTCGGAGGCCATTTTGTGCATCTGTGCCCCCAAAAAACTCAAGTGCCTAGGTTTAGTTTGAGTGACAACCCTAGGTGGAACGGCGCTAAATAAAAGACTCTCTCCAAAATTGTCCATTCCCGTGACCATAGTGTCCGGTGAGAAGACGCACCGGGTTTCTGCCTACCTGGATGCCAGATCTGTGGAAAACTTCATCCAACAGGACCTAGAGGTTCATTTCCAGTTGCCAATGGCTCCCTTGGAAACACCCCTGGCTGTTGCCTTGGTGAACGGTCATCCTCTGCCCGACCCCATCGTATATGAGACCAAGCCACTGAAGCTCCAAGTGGGAGCTCTTTATGCCGAGCAGATTACATTTCTCGTCTTGCCCAAAACCATCAATCCGATGTTGCTGGGCCTGCCCTGGCTCCGGCGTCACGCCCCGGTCCTGCACTGCAATTCCAGAGAGGTTCTCCAGTGGGGCTCCAAGTGTCTCCACCGCTGCCTGTTACAGGTTCATCCTGTTCTGCCTCCTATGCCTCAGTCGTTGACAGGACAACCCACTTATTTTGCGCAGTTTGCGGATGTCTTTGGCAAGACGGAGGCTGACATGCTTCCCCCACACTGGGCGTACAACTGCCCGATTGAACTGGTTCCTGATGCTTCACCTGCCCGCGGACGTGTATACCTCCTCTCCTTGCCAGAGACTCAGTCCATGTCAGCCTATATCAAGGAGAATCTGGAGAGGGGTTTCATATGAAAATCCTCCTTCCGGCCGGCGCCGGGATCACCTTTGTAAAGAAAAAAGACGGAACTCTTCGACCCTTCATTGACTACCGTGGTCTCAACCAGGTCACGGTCAAAAAATAAATACACTTTGCCACTGATCTCGGAATTATTTGATTGCATACAGGGAGCCAAGATTTTCTCTAAACTAGACTTGCGTGGGGCCTACAACCTTATCCGAATCCGTCAAGGTGACCAGTGGAAGACGGCATTTAACACTCGAGACGGGCACTATGAATACCTGTTGATGCCATTCGGCCTGTGTAACGCTCCCGCAGTTTTCCAAGAATTTGTCAATGATATCTTCCGAGATCTCCTCTATATCTGTGTTGTAGTCTATCTTGATGACATTTTGATCTTCTCCCCAAATCCGACGACACATCGGAGGCATGTCCGTCAAGTCCTGCTACGATTAAAGGAGAATCGCCTGTATGCCAAGTTGGAGAAATGTACCTTTGAAAAAAATGATTCACCCTTCCTTGGCTACATCATCTTCGATCAGGGTCTCAAGATGGGTCCTGAGAAAGTGAAGTCCGTCCTGTAGTGGCCACATCCTCATGGCCATACAGCATTTTTTGGGATTCGCTAACTTCTACCGGCAGTTTATCCCAAATTTCTCTTCACTGACAGCCCCCATCTTTACCATTACTAAGAAAAATATGAATGCCAAGGTGTGGACTTCAGAGGCAGAATCAGCATTTAATAGCCTTAAAGAGACTCTGTCACCACATTATAAGTGCCCTATCTCCTACATAAGGAGATCGGCGCTATAATGTAGGTGACAGCAGTGCTTTTTATTTAGAAAAACGATCTATTTTTACCACTTTATGAGTGATTTTTAGCTTTATGCTAATGAGTTCCTTAAAGGGAAGGTGTCAAGAAATTATTATTTTTTTATATGTTATTGCTTTTAGTATGTCATTAAAATAAATTTTATTTATTTGTGTCTTTGTGTTGCACTTTTTTCTTTCTTTTACTTCTCTATGGGAGCTGCCATTTTTTTCATCTCCGTATGTGTCGATTAACGACACATACAGAGATGGAATACGGCACATACATCCCCATAGAGAATGCGAACGGGAGCCGTTCCATTCACTATAGCGTACGCCATCTGTGTGGGAACGGCGCATGCGCCGCTCCCACACAGTCCAAAAGGAAGGTCTTTGGCAGAGCGACATCCGGCGCCATTTTCATGTGGACCGGAACCCGCGGCCGGACAGTAAGATGACTACACTTATCAGTCAGCATCATACACTTATTTGTAATACGCCCACTTGGTTAAAAGTTAAAAAACGCCCAGTTGGGCATTAAGAAACGAATTTGCATAAATGTAATAAAGGTCATAACTTTCTGAAAAAAGGTTGTTTCTCAAAATAAAAAACGCTGCTGTTAACTACATTCCAGCGCCGATAAAATGATGTAGGACATAGGGCATTTTTAATCTGGTGACAGAGCCTCTTTAATCATGCTTATGTTTCATAAGAGCAACCGGCCCAGCCAGCAATGAGTGTAATGTTATCTGAATTTCTTTTTATCACTTAGCAAAGACGAACCTACACTCACTACATGCCACCCACCATCTATGGGTACAGAGCAAAGAATGATGGGTATCAAATGTAAGTCACTGCTTTTAGGGTATGTTCACACGGCCTATTTACGGACGTAATTCGGGCGTTTTAGCCCCGAATTACGTCTGAAAATAGCGCCTCAATAGCGCTGACAAACATCTGTCCATTGAAAGCAATGGGCAGACGTTTGTCTGTTCACACGAGGCGTAATTTACGCGCCGCTGTCAAAAGACGGCGCGTAAATAGACGCCCGCGTCAAAGAAGTGACCTGTCACTTCTTTGGCCGTAATTGGAGCCGTTATTCATTGACTCAAATGAATAGCAGCGCCAATTACGTCCGTAATTGACGCGGCATTCAAGCGCCTGCACATGCCGTTACGGCTGAAATTACGGGGATGTTTTCAGGCTGAAACATCCCCGTAATTTCAGCCGTTACGGACGCCCTCGTGTGAACATACCCTTAATGTTTAACTTTGTGGACTTTTAATATCTCAAGCACTCTGGCTTCTATTTTGTGGGGCACAGTTTATAATAGGTTGTACTAAGCTTCAAATGCCTAGAAGCATTGTCGTGGAGAACCCTGTATTAGTTGTGTGGGGGGCCCCATCATAAGTAACTGCTCCATACTGCTGGCAGTCTTAATCTGGCCCTGGTCAGGGGCAATACCAGAGCCAAGTCCCGAGCAGAACACTATTAACACTCTGCCTGGGACACTGCTCTGCTCCAGACATCACTGTCCATATATGGACAGTGATGTCAGGGGCTGCCCCACAGACGGAGTCCCGGAGCAGAGCCGCTTCTAGCGCTCTGCCTGGGACTCCTTCTCTCCTCCTGGCATCACTGTCCATATATGGACAGTCATTAAAGAGGCTCTGTCACCACATTATAAGTGCCCTATCTCCTACATAAGGAGATCAGCACTATAGTGTAGGTGACAGTAATGCTTTTTATTTAGAAAATCTATTTTAAACCACTTTATGAGCAATTTTTTGCTTTATGCTAATGAGTTTCTTAATTCCCAAGTGGGTGTGTTTTTACTTTAGACCAAGTGGGCATTGTACAGAGGAGTGTATGACGCTGACCAATCAGCGTCATACACTTCTCTCCATTCATTTACACTGCACTAGCGATATAGTCATATCGCTATGTGCAGCTACATACACACACTATAACATTACTGCAGTGTCCTGATAATGAATATACATCACTACCAGCCAGGACGTGATGTGTATTCAGAATCCTGATACGTCTGTAGCGTCTCTGTGAGATTCCAGCAAGGCAAACTTAATCTCGTTTGAAATGACAGGTTACATCGTAATCTCGTGAGATTACGTTTGCCTTGCTGGAATCTCACAGAAAAGATTCAGAAGTGTCAGGATTCTGAATAAACATCTCGTCCAGGCTGGTAGTGATGTATATTCCTTATCAGGACACTGCAGTAATGTTAGTGTGTGTATGTAGCTGCACATAACGATATAGCTATATCGTTATCTGCAGTGTAAATGAATGGAGAGAAGTGCATGATGCTGATTGGTCAGCGTCATACATTCAACGCCCACTTGGTCTAAAGTAAAAACACGCCCACTTGGGCATTAAGAAACTAATTAGCATAAAGCTAAAAATCGCTCAAAAAGTGGTTTAAAATAGATCCGTTTTTCTAAATGAAAAGCCCTGCTGTCACCTACATTATAGCGGCCATCCCCTTATGTAGGAGAAAGGGCACTTATAATGTGGTGACAGAGTTTCTTTAATGTCAATATATGGACGGTAATGTCAGGGGCAACCCGAGAGCCGGAGTCCCGGGCAGAGCGCTATTATCGCTCTGGCTGGGACTCAACCTCTGCTCCTGACATCACTCTCCATATATGGACAGTTATGTCAGGGGCAACCCCAGAGCCAAAGTCTCTGGCAGAGCGCTACTAGCACTCTGCTTGCTAGTCTGTAGCCTAGTAAACGGCAGAGTAGGGAGCTACCTCCCTGCTCTGCCATAGTGTTCAATAGTATCTGCTTCCTAACGACGCAGATACTATTGAATGTGGAGTTACTACCGCTGTAGCAACCATAAGGGCTGGTAGCAGGGCCACAAGGCATGGGGTGGCCCATGAAGGTGGGCGGCACAGGCTCCCTCTTGCTGCAGGCCCCATAGCAGCCGCTATGACTGCTACAGCGGTAGTTACGCCGCTTCCTAGATAAGGGCTCCCTCTAGAAGAAGAATTCTGTCGGCAACACTCTGGCAGGGGATTCCACTCCTGGAGGAGCCATGATAGCAGCATCATCACCCAGCGGTCGAGTGAGCCCCCAAAGGGAGGCCCGGTTTCGCCAGATGCTGACGCCAGCCCTGTACCTTCCTTCTGTATAGATAAGGGTGATATAAATATCAACGACTACTTTCCTATGTATTAATATGAAAACTCCCCTGGAAAAAGACGTGTAAACCGAATGGTAAGACTGGGCTGTCCATCCTCTCTGAAAGCTGCTAATTTTATCTTTGACAAAATGGGTCTCCTGAAGACATATAATGGTGGGGAGGTAAATCCTAATTGTAACGTCCGTGGTTGACGCCCTTCTCTCAAGAGATGTCTGCACATATGGCCGTCCTGCTCCACAGTGACCCACAGGGTGCGCTCACGAGCTCAGTCCAGACTTAAGAAGCCAGAGCGCACGCATGTTGGTGATTGAGCTAATTGCTCCAGAGCACCCTGGGCTATAAGAAGGGCCCAGCCCCATCCTCCCACGCCTGAGCTTTGTTGTTGTATTTCAAGTCTGTCTTGAAAATGGTCCCCTAGTGTTTCCTGCTCCCAGTGTTCCCTGTTCCTGTAACCTGTATCCTGATCTAGTGTCGTGCTTAGCTCTAGCCGTGCTGTGCTGTATACCACGCCTGTCCTGCTTCTCCACACCTGACGTCTACCTGCTGCCTAGTTCCCTAGGGAGAGACAAGGACCAGAGACTTCCACGGCTTCCTCCGGACTTTTTGCATGGTGTTTGAGGAGCCTGGACGGTTCTCAACTGCAGCGGCTTTCATGATTAACCTACGCCAAGGAGACACCTCCGTGAGCGAGTACACCATCCACTTCCGCACCCTGGTGGGAGAACTGTTATGGAACACTGAAGCCCTGGTGGCTGCATTCTGGCATGGACTGTCTCCTAAAATTAAGGACTAACTCACCACTCGAGACCTGCCATCTACCCTAGATGACCTCATCCTTCTGTCCGCCTGGATTGATATGCGGATCCGAGAACGCCTCCAAGAGGTTCGTCAGGAGGGAGGCCTTCCTAGTCTGGTCCCTACTTTGCAGCAACCCCTGCTGTCCTCAGATGTCGATCCTCGTAAGAAATCTGTGATGATGGACCAGTCTAAACTATCCACCCAGGAGAGACAATGCAGATGCACTTCGGGACTCTGTCTATATTGTGGCCTCGGTGGCCATCTTGTGCGCTTGTGTCCCCAAAAATACCAAAGCCTAGGTTTGCTAGGAGAGGCAACCTTGGGTAAGAAAGGACTTCTATCTAAATTGTCCATACCAGTGACCATAGTGTCCGGCGATTACCCACCACACCCCTGGAGAGGCCGTTGACGGTTGCATTAGTGAATGGACTACTTTGCCAGACCCAGTTATAGCTGTGACCAAGCCGCTGAGGTTCCAAGTGGTAGCTCTTCACTCCGAACTCCTGTCGTTCTATGTCCTATCCAAAGCCGTTAACCCACTGGCGTAGCTATAGGGGTCGCAGCGGTCACAGTTGCGACCGGGCCCCAAAGCCAGGGGGGCCCACGGCCCCCCGCACCACATCAATAAAAAGTTACTATAGTAACTCGGGCCGCGGGCCCCTGTTACTATAGTAACTAACTGTACTTACCTTCCAGGTTCCGGATCGCAGCGGAGGTCCTGACGTCAAGCGCTGTGCGCAGCGCATGACGTCACAGCGCTATGCGCCGCGCACAGCATCGAGACGACGGAACTACCGCCGCGGCTGAAGAGGAAGGTAAGATTAGCCCTGACTGGCGGGTCCGACTCCCGGGACCCGCCAATCAGCTGTTTTGAAGGGGCCGCAGCACTCGTACGAGAGCTGCTCCCCTTCATTCCGGTCACTTCATTCCGGTCACACTGTGAATCGGTGTCGGCGATTCACAGTGTGAGCGAGTAGTGAAATGAAGGGGAAGCAGCTCTCAAAACAGCTGATTTGCGGGTCCCGGGAGACTGACCCCGACACATGAGCTATTGATGGCCTATCCTGTGGATAGGCCATCAATATTTAGGGACTGCACAACCCCTAAGCCTATGATGTAGCAGGCTTAGGGGGCCCATGAGACAGGATCACAGATTGTGTGATCCTGACTGCTGGGCCCTGTATCTAAGCCAATCCCATGGTAGGCTTAGATACAGGGCCCATGTGTGATCCTGTCTGCTGGGCCCTGTATCTAAGCCAATCACATGGTAGGCTTAGATACATGGCCCATGTGTGATCCTGTCTGCTAGGCCCTGTATCTAAGCCAATCACATGGTAGGCTTAGAAACATGGCCCATGCGTGATCCTGTCTACTGGGCCCTGTATATAAGTCTACCACACTGTAGGTTTAGCTACAGGGTCCAGCACACAGTAATCTTATACTGTATAAGATTACTGTGTGCTGGACCCTGTATCTAAGCCTACCTTGTGGTAGGCTTAGATACAGGGTCCCACAGACAGCATCACACATGGGCCCTGTATCTAAGCCTGTGTTACTAATCGGTTTTTTTGTGTGTTTTCTTACAGGTTCGGTCGTTGGACTACGGCGGATTCCAGGACTACTTCGATGACGGCTTTTTTTTTTTATTATCAATAAAATGGTTAATGAGGGTTGTGTGTTTTTTTTTTTTATTTCAATAAAATATTTTTTCTATGTCTTTGTTTTTTTTTAAACTATATTACTACCGCCTTAGTAATGGCCGCCGGCTGATTGACAGCATCCATTGCTAAGGCGGGGCTTAGTGTTAGCCGATGCAGAGGCGAACACTAACCCCCTTTATTACCCCGGTACCCACCGCCACCAGGGGTGCTGAGAAGAGCCGGGTACGATCAAGTACCTGACCATCTGTAGTGAAGGTCGGCCACTGGGGTGGCCGCAGGCTGGTAGTATCAGGAGGGGAAAGGCCAGAAACAGTGGCCCTTCCCACCCTGGTAAATCTAGGCTGCTGCTGCTTTATTGTATCTGGCTGGTTATGAAAAATGGGGGGGACCCCACGTCATTTTAAAAAAAATAATTGGAAAGAACAATGTTGGGTCCCTCCCCAATTTTCATAACCAGCCAGATACAACACAGCAGCAGCAGGCAGCATTACCAGGGTGGGAAGGGCCACTGTTTTTGGCCTTCCCCAGCCTAATACTACCAGCCTGCGGCCGCCCCGCTACCTGGCCGTCACTGCAGATGGTCGGGTACTGGTTCGTACCCGGCTCTTCCCAGCATCCCTGGTGGCGGTGGGTACCGGGGTAATAATGGGGGTTAGTGTTGGCCTTTGCACCGGCTAACATTAAGCCCCGCCTTAGTAATGGAGGTTGTCAATCAGCCAGCGGCCATTACTAAGGCGGTGATAATAAAGTTTAAAAAGATACAAGCGCATAGAAAAAATATTTTATTGAAATAAAAAAACAACCCTCATTAACTATTTTATTGAGAATAAAAAAAACGCCGTCATTGAAGTCCTCGTATCCGAAGTGCAACAACCGAACCTGTAAAAAAACCACAAACACACAAAAATAAACAGTAACACATAAAGAAGCAAAATTATTATTCTTACCTTTCCTGGGTCCAGCGGTGGAGCCGCAATGTCAGCGAGCTGAGCCCTGTATCTAATCCAATCATGTGTCATACAGTCTGCTGAGCCCTGTATCTAATCCTATCATGTGTGATACTGTCTGCTGGGCCCTATATCTAATCCTATCATGTGTGATACTGTCTGCTGAGCCACTGTATCTAATCCTATCATGTGTGATACTGTCTGCTGGGCCCTATATCTAATCCAATCATGTGTGATACTGTCTGCTGAGCCACTGTATCTAATCCTATCATGTGTGATACTGTCTGCTGGGCCCTATATCTAATCCAATCATGTGTGATACTGTCTGCTGAGCCACTGTATCTAATCCTATCATGTGTGATACTGTCTGCTGAGCCACTGTAGCTAATCCTATCATGTGTGATACTGTCTGCTGGGCCCTATATCTAATCCAATCATGTGTGATACTGTCTGCTGAGCCACTGTATCTAATCCTATCATGTGTGATACTGTCTGCTGAGCCACTGTAGCTAATCCAATCATGTGTGATACTGTCTGCTGAGCCACTGTATCTAATCCAATCATGTGTGATACTGTCTGCTGGGCCCTATCTCTAATCCTATCATGTGTGATACTGTCTGCTGAGCCACAGTATCTAGTCCAATCATGTGTGATACTGTCTGCTGAGCCCTGTATCTAATCCAATCATGTGTGATTCAGTCTGCTGAGCCCTGTATCTAATCCTATCATGTGTGATACTGTCTGCTGAGCCACTGTATCTAATCCTATCATGTGTGATACTGTCTGCTGGGCCCTATATCTAATCCAATCATGTGTGATACTGTCTGCTGGGCCCTATATCTAATCCTATCATGTGTGATACTGTCTGCTGGGCCCTATATCTAATCCTATCATGTGTGATACTGTCTGCTGAGCCACAGTATCTAATCCTATCATGTGTGATACTGTCTGCTGGACTCTATATCTAATCCAATCATGTGTGATACTGTCTGCTGAGCCACTGTATCTAATCCTATCATGTGTGATACTGTCTGCTGAGCCACTGTAGCTAATCCTATCATGTGTGATACTGTCTGCTGGGCCCTATATCTAATCCAATCATGTGTGATACTGTCTGCTGAGCCACTGTATCTAATCCAATCATGTGTGATACTGTCTGCTGGGCCCTATCTCTAATCCTATCATGTGTGATACTGTCTGCTGAGCCGCTGTAGCTAATCCTATCATGTGTGATACTGCCTTCCATGCCACTGTATCTAATCCGATCATGTGTGATACTGTCTGCTGGGCCCTATATCTAATCCAATCATGTGTGATGCTGTCTGCTGAGCCACTGTATCTAATCCTATCATGTGTGATACTGTCTGCTCAGCCACTGTATCTAATCCTATCATATGTGATACTGTCTGCTGAGCCACTGTATCTGATCCTATCATGTGTGATACTGCCTTCTGAGCCACTCTATCTAATCCTATCATGTGTGATACTGTCTGCTCAGCCACTGTATCTAATCCTATCATATGTGATACTGTCTGCTGAGCCACTGTATCTGATCCTATCATGTGTGATACTGCCTTCTGAGCCACTCTATCTAATCCTATCATGTGTGATACTGTCTGCTGAGTCATTGTATCTAATCCTATCATGTGTGATACTGTCTGCTGAGCCACTGTATCTAATCCTATCATGTGTGATAATGTCTGCTGGGCCATTGCATCTAATCCTATCATGTGTGATACTGTCTGCTCAGCCACTGTATCTAATCCTATCATGTGTCATACTGTCTGCTGAGCCACTGTATCTAATCCTATCATGTGTCATACTATCTGCTGAGTCATTGTATCTAATCCTATCATGTGTGATACTGTCTGCTGGGCCACTGCATCTAATCCTATCATGTGTGATACTGTCTGCTCAGCCAATGTATCTAATCCTATCCATAGTTTATAGGGTCGTAGTGCTATAGATTTGCTTTGCTGTCTCCTATACACACATTTTTTTGGGGCGGACACATATGTATTGGGGCTATTTCCCCTGACATTTTAAGCCCTGAGGGTATGTTCACACGGCAGCGTCCGTTACGGCTGAAATTACGGTGCTGTTTTCTGGAGAAAACAGCACCGTAATTTCAGCCGTAATGGCATGTGCAGGTGTCTTTCGCTGCGTCCATTACGGACGTAATTGGAGCTGTTTTTCCATGGAAAACGGCTCCATTTACGTCTGAGGAAGTGACAGGCACTTCTTTGACGCGGGCGCCTTTTTTACGCGCTGCCTCTTGACAGCGGCGCGTAAAAAAAATGACCGTCGGCACAGAACATCGTAAGACCCATTCTAATGAATGGGCAGATGTTTGCCAACGCTTTTGAGCCGCATTTTCGGACGTAATTCAATGCTAAAACGCCCGAATTACGTTCGTAAATAGGGTGTGTGAACCCAGCCTTAGTGATGCCCCGGCTGCTAGTGCTGCATTGTTGGGTCACTTAGGAGACCCAGCGATGCAGCTGAAAGCTGCGGACCGTCGGCCATGAGGAGTTTGCGGGGGGGGGGGCCCAATAAGAACTTTTGCATCGGGGCCCATGAGCCTTTAGCTACGCCCCTGCGTTAACCCTGTGTTGCTGGGCCTGCCTTGGCTCCGACTACATGCCCCAGTCCTGGACTGGAATTCTGGAGAGGTTCTCTAGTGGGGCCCTGAGTGTCAAGCCGATGCCTGGTGCAGATTCGCTGGCTCGGTCATTGGCAGGATTGCCGGGTCATTATGCTGCATTTTCGGACGTCTTCAGCAAGAGGTAGGCGGAGACATTGCCCCCTTATCGGGCGTATGGCTGCCCTATCGAGCTGACTCCTGGTGCATCCCATCCCCGTGGTTGGGTATATCCTCTCTCCTTGCCAGACTCTGTCCATGTCCGCCTCACTGACTTCTCCTATCTCTAACCTCACTAAGAAGGGCTTGAATACCAAGGCGTGGACTCCTGAGGTATAGACCGCATTCAATAGCCTGAAGAGTGCCTTCACGTCAGCCTCTATCCTCCATCATCCAGATGTCTCTCTGCAGTTCTCGTTGGAGGTGGACGCATCCTCTGTCGGTGCTGGTGCACTCCTGTTTCAGAGAGGCTCCAAGGGCAAGTCAATAGTATGTGGATATTTTTCTAAGCTCTTCTCTTCCGCAGAACGCAACTACTCGATTGGGGATCGGGAGTTACTGGCCATCAAATTGGCTCTGGAGGAGTGGAGACATCTACTAGAGGGCGCAGGTCATCCCATCCTGATTTTTACGGACTATAAGAACCTTACGGCTGAACCCTCGTCAGGCCAGGTGGTCACTGTTTACCAGGTTCCAGTTTGAGCTCCATTATCGCCCGGCCGACAAGAATTTGAGGGCCGATGCCTTGTCCAGGTCTTTCGAGACAGAAGACACCATGGAGATTCCACAGAACATCATTGATTCGTCTTGCATTGTCTCTGTCAATCCCCTGCAAGTTGCGGGCCATTCCTCCAGGGAGGACTTTTGTGCGCCTGGTTGACCGTGGAAGAATCCTCCGCTGGGGACACTCCTCTAGACTGGCAGGTCACGAGGGGACCCGTAAGACTCAGGATCTGATTGCTCGTCATTTCAGGTGGCCCACGCTGCCCAAGGACATTATGGACTTTGTTTCTTCCTGTTCAGTATGTGCAGCCAACAAGGTCGCTCACTCCAGACCTTTCTGGTCTTCTCCAGCCATTGCCTGTGCCCAATGCCCCCTGGCAGCATATAGCTATAGATTTTATTATGGACCTGCCTCTCTCTCTGCCGGATGCAGTACTGTCTGGGTGGTGGAGGATCAATTTTCAAAGATGGCCCACTTCGTTCCTCTGACTGGTCTTCCTACTGCTAATCTTCTGGCCAAGCTGTTCATCCAACACATCTTCCGCCTGCACGGCTTGCCACAGCATATTGTGTCTGATCGGGGGGTTCAGTTCACCTCGAAGTTCTGGAGATCCCTCTGCGGACTCCTAGTTATAAAGTTGGACTTTTCCTCGGCCTACCATCCTCAGTCCAATGGTCAGGTCGAGAGGATCAATCAGATCTTGGAGAAGTACCTACGCCACTTCATCTCCAAGCAGCATTATGGCAGGGTGCAGTTTCTTCTGTGGCCCGAGTTCTCTTACAACAATCATACCAGCGAGTCCACACAGAAGACACCGTTCCTTATTGTCTATGGCCAGCACCCACAAATTCCTCTCCCAGTCTCTGTTACGTCCGAGGTGCCAGCTGCTGACACAGCCTTTGGAGACTTTCTGCAGATCTGGCAGCAGACTCGATCCTCCATCCTGCTGGCGGTCGACCACATGAAGCGGAGGGTGGACACAAGGAGAAGAGAACCCCCTCAGTTTCATCCTGGCACGAAGGTCTGGCTGTCCTCCAGGAATATTCGACTGAGGGTGCCGTCGTACAAATTTGCTCGAAGGTTCCTCGGTCCCTTCGAGACCCTGCAGCAGATCAACCCTGTCGCTTACAAGCTTCGGCTGCCTCCTACCCTCAAGATCCCCAACTCCTTCCATGTTTCTCTCCTGAAGCCAGTGGTTTTTAGAAGGTAACTCTGGTCCTATCTGTTCCAGAATCCATTCTTGCATAAATTTTTTACAGTCTTTGTTTTCCACCCATTCGGGGAATTCCACAAATTTCAGATCGTATCTCCTAGCTCTATCCTCCATATCAGTAAGCTTATTTTGTTTAAGTTCCGTAATCTCCGTTTATAGTATGGCCATAGAGTCCTCCAGGAGGGAAATTCTGCCCTCAGCCTCATCGATTCTATTGCGAATTACCGTCACATCGGACTTTATTGATGAAATATCAAGTTTTATCCCATTCAACTGAACATGCAAGCCCATAACTTTACAGTCCGTTCTTTTAACTGTACTTAGTATCTCCTGTAGTAGCAGAGGGTTATCCAACCCTTGGGGTATCTCCTTGCTTAGGTGTTAAAGCAGACAAAGTTGTATTTTCTCCTATGCCAGACGACAGCGGGGAGCCAAGGAATATATCCAAACTTTGGGAGCCCTTACAACTCTGGAATTGTGGCAGACAACTCCGCGATATGCGCCGAGAACTGCCCTGCTCGGGCTGTCTTCTAGCCAGCATACCAAGGGTGTTCATCTTGCCTATATAAAAACTCTGCAACTCAGGAGAAGCTCAGCAGCAATGGAGGAACTCAGCAGCAGTGGAAAAGTTCAGCAGCTGTGGGATAACTCAGCAACAATGAAGAGACTCAACAGGGAAAGAGGAACTCCTCAGCGAAGAACATCTCCACAGCGATGAAGGAGCTCTGCGGCATTGGAGGAATTCATCAGCCATGGAGGGTCTCGACAGCACTCAAGAAGCTCACCGTCAATGGAGGCACACAGCGGAGGTGGAGGCACACAGCAGCACTGGAGGTACTCGGCAGCAATGGAGGAACTTAGCCACAATGGAGGAACTTATCGGCAATGGAGGAACTCAGCAGTAGTACAGGAACTCAGCAGCAGTGGAGGAACTCCACAGCAATGGAGGAACTCTGCAGCAATGGAGGAACTCCGCAGCAATGGAGGAACTCCGCAGCAAAGCAGGAACTCAACAGCAATGGAGGAGCTCAACAGCAATGAAGAAACCCAACAGCAATGAAGGAACCCAAGAGCAATGGAGGAGCTCGGCAGCAATGGAAGAACTCAGCAGCAATGGAAGAACACATCTGCAATGAAGGAGCCTGGCAACAATGGGAAAAAAAACAACTCAATAGCAATAGAGGATCTCAGCAAATGGAGGCCTCCAACGGCGATGAAAAAAAAGAACCTGCAGCAATGGAGGTGCTCACAGTCGTGGTGGGCCTCAACAACAGTAGAGTATCTCAATAGTAATGTAGGAGATCAGCAGCCATAGTGGAGCTCAGCACCAACTCAAAAATCAGACCTCGGTAGCAATAGAGGACCTCAGCAGCCAGAGAGGACCTTAGTAGCAGTGGAGAAAGTCAGCAGCAGTGGAGGAACTCAGCAGCGATGGAGGACCTCAGCAGCGATGGAGAACCTCAGCAGCGATGGAGGAACTCAGCAGCGATGGAAGAACTCAGCAGCAATGGAGGAACTCAGCAGCAATGTAGAAACTCTGCAGTAATGTTGGAACACTGCAGCAATGAAGGAACTCAGCAGCAATGGAGGAACTCAACAGCAGCGGAGGAACTCAACAGCAATGGAGGAACTCTGCAGCAATGGAGGAACTTTGCAGCAATGGAGGAGATCTGCAGCAGTGGAGGAACTCAGCAGCAACGGAGGAACTCAGCAGCAACAGAGGAACTCTGCAGCATTGGAGGGACACCGCAGGAAATTACAGAAACCAGTAGCATAGGAAACACTCTGCAGCATCGAAGGAGCTCAACAGCAATGCAGGACCTCAACAGCAATGGAGGAATTTTACAGCACTGGAGGAGTTCAGCAGCAATGGAGGCACACAATGAGTGATGAATAAATGCAGTACAATGAGATTAGCATAAGCAACTCTTAGGAATCTTAAGCAAACACCGCAGTTAATAAGGAAGCAGGTAGATCTCAGTAGTGTCCCACTTGGCATACACTTCCAGCATACTCCTCCAGCCCCATCAAACAGCCACCAGAGTGCCACAACAATCTTGCCTGTGCGTACTGAGTCCTGCTGAACCTCACGGAACATGCCCTCTCACATGATTATCCCACCCCCCATATATTTATATTTAGTGACTCACAGGTGACGTCTTCTCAGACTCTAGTAGTTAATTTTCTCTCTTCTCTTTTCTTCTTCATCTGGTCCAGACTTCAAGAAGACTTCTCCCAGCCACGACCTATTTCTGCAGAGCTTGCCACTCAGATGTCTTCGGCTCCTCACTTTTCCAACATTTCCGCACCTATAAACTAAGATAAAATTCTCATGGGGACACAAACTATGCACCTAAATACAATAACATCTTACATTGTGCCCCTGTATCTAATAGTACATACACTGTGCCCTTGAATATGATAGTACCATACGCTGTGCCCCTGAATACAATTGTGTCAAACACTGTGTAACGTCCTTGGCCGCGGACTGTCGCTCTGACCCCCCTCGATGGCTGTGGCCATAGATTTTTTGGAGTGCTGGCCCACATCTCCTCCCCAGGAGACGCCAGTACTCACTTCCGCTCCACTCTGCAATTCCTGTAAGATGCACGCGCATGCTCTTGCCCGGCCATAAATGACCAGCGCGCACACATGAATAATGTTACAAATTAGCCCTAATCACTCTGGACTATAAAAGGGACTCTGCCCTTTCCTTGCCTGAGTGTTGTTTATATTCCTATGTTAGTCTTGCAAATGGTCCCTTAGACGTATCCCTTTCCCTTTGTTCCCGTGCCCTGCTACCTGTATCCTGTGACCCTGGCTGTATTTGTTCCTGTGCCATCTCGAGTGTTGGAGTCGTGTTGTGCCGTCTACTTCGCCTGCTGACTTACACCACGTCTGGTGTCATTCGCCACGTTTTGCATCACCTGCCGCCATTGTCTCATCTGTTCCTAAGCCGTTGCTACTGCCTGGACTATTACAGGTACCCTTGTTCTTGGACTTTATATTGACTTGGTACACTGCTGTTGGGCCAGCTGCTACTCCGCGATGGCGGTGCGGCCCAATGGGTCCACATACCCACAGATCGTGACAGTACCCTCAGGCCATGGACCCCGCTGGCCAACCCAAGACCATAACAACGTCACAAGCCATAAAGGCAGACATATGAGACCTTCGGTCACAACAGGACCAACTCCTCCTGGCGGTGAATTCCATTGCACCTCGGCTGGATGCTCAAGCTGCAGTCGCCACAGCACCTGTTCCTGTTGCTCCGGCTGTTTCTCCTGCTACACCTCTTGTCAGTCCCGTTGCCGACTTCTCATTCTCGCTGCCACTACCACCTCGCTATGATGGAGAGGCGAGGGACTGCAGGGGATTTCTGAACCAGTGCCAGATCCATTTCAGTTTACATGCCAGAGCATTGCCTTCTGATGGCGATAAGATTGCATTTATAGTCTCTCACCTTACTGGCAAGGCCCTGGCATGGGCGAATCCCGTCTCGGGCGAATCCCCGTCAGGGACCAGAGATACATGACTTCCAGTGTTTCCTACAAACTTTCCGCCCAGTATTTGAGAAACCTGGATGAGTCTCTTTAGCATCTGCATTCTTGTTGACCCTGCGCCAAGGAGACACCTCTGTGGGCAAGTACGCCATCCAGTTCCGTACCCTGGTTGTACAGCTGACCTAGAACAACGATGACTTAGTGGCCACATTCTGGCAGGGTCTATCCTCTGATATCAAGGACGAGCTTGTCGCTTGAGATCTGCCTTCTACCCTAGATGAACTCATTCTTTTAGCTACCCGGTTTGACATGAAGATTCAAGAAAGGTCTCAAGAGATTCGCTGGGGGGCCAGACGACTTCCTAGGCTGGTTCTTACATTCCAGCATCCCCTGTTGCCCTCATCAGCTGCTCCTCCTGAGGAGCCTATGCAAGTAGACCGCCTAAAATTTTCTGTCCAAGAGAAACAACGCAGGTGCACTTTGGGTCTGTATTGCGGCCTCGGAGGCCATTTTGTGCATCTGTGCCCCCAAAAAACTCAAGTGCCTAGGTTTAGTTTGAGTGACAACCCTAGGTGGAACGGCGCTAAATAAAAGACTCTCTCCAAAATTGTCCATTCCCGTGACCATAGTGTCCGGTGAGAAGACGCACCGGGTTTCTGCCTACCTGGATGCCAGATCTGTGGAAAACTTCATCCAACAGGACCTAGAGGTTCATTTCCAGTTGCCAATGGCTCCCTTGGAAACACCCCTAGCTGTTGCCTTGGTGAACGGTCATCCTCTGCCCGACCCCATCGTATATGAGACCAAGCCACTGAAGCTCCAAGTGGGAGCTCTTTATGCCGAGCAGATTACATTTCTCGTCTTGCCCAAAACCATCAATCCGATGTTGCTGGGCCTGCCCTGGCTCCGGCGTCACGCCCCGGTCCTGCACTGCAATTCCAGAGAGGTTCTCCAGTGGGGCTCCAAGTGTCTCCACCGCTGCCTGTTACAGGTTCATCCTGTTCTGCCTCCTATGCCTCAGTCGTTGACAGGACAACCCACTTATTTTGCGCAGTTTGCGGATGTCTTTGGCAAGACGGAGGCTGACATGCTTCCCCCACACTGGGCGTACAACTGCCCGATTGAACTGGTTCCTGATGCTTCACCTGCCCGCGGACGTGTATACCTCCTCTCCTTGCCAGAGACTCAGTCCATGTCAGCCTATATCAAGGAGAATCTGGAGAGGGGTTTCATATGAAAATCCTCCTTCCGGCCGGCGCCGGGATCACCTTTGTAAAGAAAAAAGACGGAACTCTTCGACCCTTCATTGACTACCGTGGTCTCAACCAGGTCACGGTCAAAAAATAAATACACTTTGCCACTGATCTCGGAATTATTTGATTGCATACAGGGAGCCAAGATTTTCTCTAAACTAGAATTGCGTGGGGCCTACAACCTTATCCGAATCCGTCAAGGTGACCAGTGGAAGACGGCATTTAACACTCGAGACGGGCACTATGAATACCTGTTGATGCCATTCGGCCTGTGTAACGCTCCCGCAGTTTTCCAAGAATTTGTCAATGATATCTTCCGAGATCTCCTCTATATCTGTGTTGTAGTCTATCTTGATGACATTTTGATCTTCTCCCCAAATCCGACGACACATCGGAGGCATGTCCGTCAAGTCCTGCTACGATTAAAGGAGAATCGCCTGTATGCCAAGTTGGAGAAATGTACCTTTGAAAAAAATGATTCACCCTTCCTTGGCTACATCATCTTCGATCAGGGTCTCAAGATGGGTCCTGAGAAAGTGAAGTCCGTCCTGTAGTGGCCACATCCTCATGGCCATACAGCATTTTTTGGGATTCGCTAACTTCTACCGGCAGTTTATCCCAAATTTCTCTTCACTGACAGCCCCCATCTTTACCATTACTAAGAAAAATATGAATGCCAAGGTGTGGACTTCAGAGGCAGAATCAGCATTTAATAGCCTTAAAGAGACTCTGTCACCACATTATAAGTGCCCTATCTCCTACATAAGGAGATCGGCGCTATAATGTAGGTGACAGCAGTGCTTTTTATTTAGAAAAACGATCTATTTTTACCACTTTATGAGTGATTTTTAGCTTTATGCTAATGAGTTCCTTAAAGGGAAGGTGTCAAGAAATTATTATTTTTTTATATGTTATTGCTTTTAGTATGTCATTAAAATAAATTTTATTTATTTGTGTCTTTGTGTTGCACTTTTTTCTTTCTTTTACTTCTCTATGGGAGCTGCCATTTTTTTTCATCTCCGTATGTGTCGATTAACGACACATACAGAGATGGAATACGGCACATACATCCCCATAGAGAATGCGAACGGGAGCCGTTCCATTCACTATAGCGTACGCCATCTGTGTGGGAACGGCGCATGCGCCGCTCCCACACAGTCCAAAAGGAAGGTCTTTGGCAGAGCGACATCCGGCGCCATTTTCATGTGGACCGGAACCCGCGGCCGGACAGTAAGATGACTACTTCCGGTCGCGGCTTCCGGCCATATGTTCAAACGCAAGGACTAGGAGCAGAGGGAGCGGAGACAGCGGCAGCGACAGCGGCAGGAGCAGGTAAGTTATGTTTGTGTATGTGATGTGTGTGTATGTTCGTGTTATACTGTCTGATTACCACTGTATCTAATCCTCATACACACACTATAACGTTACTGCAGTGTACTGATAATAAATATACATTACCTACAACCAGGACGTGATGTGTATCCAGAATCCTGACATCTTTTCAGTGAGATTTCCAACAAGGCAAACGTAATCTCGTTTACATTGTAATCTCGCAAGATTACGTTTGCCTTGCTGGAATTCTCACAGAAAAGATTTAGACGTGTCAGGATTCTGAATACACATCACGTCCTGGTTGGAGGTAATGTATATTCATTATCAGGACACTGCAGTAACATTATACTGTGTGTATGTAGCTGCACATAACGATATAGCTATATCGCTAGTGCAGTGTAAATGAATGGAGAGAAGTGTATGTTGCTCATTGGTCAGCGTCATACACTCCTCTGTACAACGCCCACTTGGTCTAAAGTAAAAACACGCCCACTTGGGCATTAAGAAACTCATTAGCATAAAGCTAAAAATCGCTCATAAAGTGGTAAAAATAGATCGTTTTTCTAAATAAAAAGCACTGCTGTCACCTACATTATAGCGCTGATCTCCTTATGTAGGAGATAGGGCACTTATAATGTGGTGACAGAGCCTCTTTAAGAATGCCTTCACTTCAGCCTAAATCCTCCATTATTCTGACGTGTCTGAGCAGGTCTCGTTGGAGGTGGACGCTTCTTCTGTTGGTGCAGGTTCACTTCTGATCCAGAGAGAATTCAAAGGTGGCTATTACTCGAGACATTTTTCCTCTGCAGAGCGCAATTACTCTATTGGGGATCGAGAGCTACTGGCCATCAAATTGGCTCTGGAGGAGTGAAGACATCTGCTTGGGGGTGCAGCTCACCCCATCCTGATATACACCGACCACAAGAACCTCACCTCTCTAGTCGGCTAAACCAGGTAAGCCAGGTGGTCGCTATTCTTCACACGTTTCAACTACCGTCCCGCTGACAATAATGTGAGGGCCGATGCCCTGTCCAGGCGTTTGAAATGGAGGACACAGTGCAGTCCCCTCAAAGTATCATAAACCCGTCCTGCATTGTCACTGCCAATCCTTTGCAAGTTAGAGACATCCCTCCAGGCAGGACTTTTGTTCGGTTGGCAGAGAGGAGAAGAATTCTCCACTGGTGACACAGCTCCAAACTGGCTGGCACGCTGGTGTTCGTAAGACTCGAAACCTCATAGCTCATCATTTCTGGTGGCCCATTTTGCCAAAAGATATTGTGTCCACAGTGTGTGCTTCTAACAAGGTGGCTTACTCCAAGCCTGCAGGCCTGATCCAACCTATGCCTGTACCCAAAGCTCCCTGGCAGCATATTGCAATGGACTTTGTCACCAATCTTTCTCAGCAGGATGCAACACTGTCTGGGTGTTGGTGGACCGGTTCTTGAAGATGGCACATTTTATCCCGCTGACCAGCCTACCCTCTGCTCCTCGACTGGCTAATCTCTTTATTGAGCTCATCTTCTGCTTGCATGGCTTGCCCCTCCACATCGTGTCCGATCGGGGGTTCAGTTCACCTCAAAATTCTGGAGAGCCCTCTCTAAACTCCTGGATGTGAGATTGGACTTTTCCTCAGCCTATCACTCCCAGTCCAAAAGTCAAGTTGAGAGGATTAACCTTATCTTCGCCACTTCATTTCCATGTAGCATGATGACTGGGTACAGCTTTTTCTATGGGCCGAATTCTTGTATAACAACCACACAAGTGAGTCCACCACTTCCACACCATTCTACATTGTGTGCGGTCAACATCCTAGAATCCCTCTTCCTGTGTCGGCTACATCTCAGGTACCCGCAGCTGACTCGGCATTTGGGGACTTTCTGCTGGCAGTCGATCGCATGAAGCGAAAGGCGGATATAAGAAGAAGAGAGATGCCTCAGTATTGGAAAGGATCTGCCAGACACAGCTTCTGTGTCGACGCCCGTGGGTAATCAGTCTGCACCTGCTCCTAAGTCTGAGAGAGTGACACGATCTTCTACCAGTCAGGCTGGGAGGCTGAGGAGTGGGAGAGCCTATCACAGCCTGGCCAGACGGAGCTAGCTCCCGCCCTCTGTCTATTTATACCTGCATTTCCTGCTCCGCCTTTGCCTGTGATTCTTTTCTGTTTCCTGGCTCTGCTGCTCCTGCTATGATTATTGACCTTGCTTCATTTTTGACCCTGGCTTTACTGACTACGCTCCTGCTCTGCGATTTGTACCTCGTGCACTCCTGGTTTGACTCGGCTCGTTCACTACTCTTGTTCCTCACTGTGTTGCCGTGGGCAACTGCCCCATTTCCCTTAGCTTCTGTGTACCCTTGTCTGTTTGTCTGTCGTGCACTTATTGAGCGTAGGGACCGTCACCCAGTTGTACGCCGTCGCCTAGGATGGGCCATTGCAAGTAGGCAGGGACTGAGTGGCGGGTAGATTAGGGCTCACCTGTCTGTCTCCCTACCCCGTCATTACAAGTATCTTCCGTGTACCAAAGTCTGGCTGTCCTCAAGGAATATCCATCTGAAGGTGCATTCATACAAATTTGCTCCCAGGTTTCTTTGCCCTTTTGAAATCCTGTAACAGATTAATACTGTCTCCTATAAGCTTCGGCTGCCTTCTACCCTCAAAATCCTCAACTCCTTTCATGTGTCCCTCCTAAAGCCTATGGTCCTGAACTGCTACACTAAAACTCCTAGCCCTGCAGTTGCTCCCAGCGGCTCTTCTGATGTGTTCGAGGTAAAGGAGTTCCTGGACTTCAAGAAAGTAGGAGGTTGAACTTTTTATTTGGTGGATTGGAAGGGTTTTGGTCCAGAGGAGAGGTCCTGGGAGCCAGAAGAGAACCTCAATGCCCCTGCCCACATTAGGAAATTCCTCTCTCGCTCTGGTCCCAAGAAGAGGGGGCATAAGAGGGTCAATACTGTAACGTCCCTTAGTCGTATCCTTTTCCCTGTGTTCCCGTGCCCTGCCACCTGTATGCTGTGTCCTGAGCTGTATTTGTTCCTGTGCCATCTCTAGTGTTGGAGTCGTGTTGTGCCATCTACATTGCCTGCTGACTTACACCATGTCTGGTGTCATCCGCCACGTTTTACATCTCCTGCCGCCAAGGTCCCATCTAGGCCTAAGCCGTTGCTACTGTCTGGACTATTACAGGTACCCTTGTGCTTGGACTTCATATTGATTTGGTGCACTGCTGTTAAGGCCAGCTGCTACTCCGCTACAGTGGTGTGGTCCAGTGGGTCCACATACCCACAGATCGTGACGCGCTGTAAAGGAAAGCACCACACACACAGTGCCCCCTGTAGATAGTGCCATTCACAATGCCCCCTGTAGAAAGTGCAATTCATAATCCCCCCTTTAAAATGAGCCACATACACTGCACCCTGTAGAAAGTGCCATTCACAATGCTCCTTGTAGACTGTGCCCCCCATAAAACCCGATTTAGATAGTGTCCTTTATAAAGCCCCTGTTGATAAAGCCCCTCATAAAGCTGCCTATAGATAGTGCACTTTATAAAGTCCCCTGTTAATAATGCCCCTAATAAAGCCCCCTGTAGATAGTGCCCCTCATGAAGCCCCCTGTAAATAGTGCCACTCACACTGCCCACTAGAAAAAAAAAATCTTTACATACTTACCTGTCTCTGTTCCCACTCCATCCTCTAGCCATGCAGGCTTGGTCTCTTCTGACAAGGCATGCTCAAGCAGAACGACACAAATTGTGACATTATGTCATCGCGCCGTCTGCATCGTAGGTAAAATGCCTATAGATAATGCACTTTATAAAGTCCCCTGTTAATAATGCCCCTAATAAAGCCCCCTGTAGATAGTGCCCCTCATGAAGCCCCCTGTAAATAGTGCCACTCACACTGCCCACTAGAAGAAAAAAATCTTTACATCCTTACCTGTCCCTGTTCCCACTCCATCCTCTAGCCATGCAGGCTTGGTCTCTTCTCACAAGGCATGCTCAAGCAGAACGACACAAATTGTGAGATTATGTCATCGCACCGTCTGCATCATAGGTAAAATGCCAAATGTTGAAGCAGAGAATGGATAGTTATCTTGCCTCGCTAGCGCTAGGCTGCTCAATTGACAGAAACTGGTGGAAGCCCCTTACTTCGGTCCGGTGGTGGAGGCCCCGTGGCAAGCTCCCCGTGTGCCCATCCTTTAATCCGGCCCTGCTCAGAACTAATAGGTCCTCTTTAACGTCTGATACCTTATAGTTTCCAAACAGTATTAATGTCTCCTATCAGGCTGTGTACATACTGTCTGAAATGATCTGCATTTACATAATGGTGAGAAAACAAATGGAGATTAAGGAAAACAAATATTTGCTTTGTTTGAGCAGTGTTTTGATTTTTGTGCCTTTGCTGTAAACTTATTAGTGCTAACTTATTCTAAGCAAGCTTAATGATAATGATAATTATTACATAAATAAACAGATAAACCTGGCAATATTTACCAGGAGAGCAATAAGTAAATATATGAATAACAAAAGAAGGCTCTGATGTCACAACTACCTGTCAAACCTAATGGTAACTATTTCTTATTTTTAAAATGGAACATAATATATTATTAACAACCCAGTGGACATTGTTCCTAGGTGCAAATCACATTGTGCATTATAATATAAGAGAAATTACATTTTAGCAATGTGATTCGTTAGGTTGTGCCTAGGAACTCTAAGGCCAGGATCACACACAAAGTTTGATGCAGTTTTTGTCTAGGTTTTTTTGAGCCAAAGCCAGAAGTGGATCCAATCCTGTGTTTGGCTCAAATGACAGAGCCAAAAACTGCATCAAATGTGTGTGTGATGCTGCCCTAATGGTGCATTTCGATAAGACATTTATGCGCAGAAAAAAAGCACTGCATGCAATTTTACAGCCATTAGGCTGTGTGTTTTTTGCCTGTGCATTTTTTATAGGTGAAACTTGTCAAATAAATGTGTTTCATCTGTTAAAAGCACAGACGAAAACCGCAAATTAGCGGTTAAATCCATATGCATTTTTGCCGTGATTTTCAATGCATTTTTTACTGCGTGGCCAAAGACGACTCATGTAAATGCACCTTAAGGTCTTGTTCAATCAGTGCACAGTGCTCCTATTAATTTGTATAGGAGCAGGGCTGCAGTACTGCAGCACGGTCACTATACAATGGTCGGCGCCATCTGCTTCCGGCACCGACCCTGCATAGCTTCCGGCACCGACCCTGCATAGCTTCCAGCACCGACCCTGCATAGCTTCCGGCACCCAGAGGCAGCCAGAAGAGCTGATCGGTGCGGGGTTCGGGTGTTGGACTCTGATCGATCATATACTGATCAGTATAAAAAACAGCCCCCAGCCTGGACAACCACTTTAAGAACAGGTCTACAGGTAGACTTTTTGTAGCGCTACTGATTGATTTTAACTATTGAGCTACAGCTGTAGTTCAAATTAATACATTTTGTTTCATGAAATCTTGTGGAGTGCAGCTGTCATTCAAGAGCTAAAATCAATCAGTAGCATTACAAAAAAGTCTCAGTGTGTAGCCTTGGCCTTATATTTATCCTTCTGAAACCACTTCTGGCTTTGGCTTTAAAAATCTGCAGCAAACCACGATGTGTGAACGTAGCCTAAGGATCCATTTACACATTGCAGTTGAGGTTCTGTTAGAAACTTATAAAACTATTAGCCCGACTTAGTGTGTTTTTCTAAGTGGTTGCGGGTTTTTGACCGCTAGCACATCGAAAAATGCACCAAATCGCTGTAAAAACGCGTGCGGTTTTCAAATGCGTTATTTATGCGTTTGTAACCGCACCACAACCATACCTCCCAACCGTCCCGGATTCAGCGGGACAGTCCCGGATTCTGGCGATGTGCTGCTCTCCCGGGCGGCCGGGGGTATGTTCCGTCATCCTCAGATACAGTTAAACCCAATTCTGAAGCAGGGAACCATCAGCTCCCTGCTTCAGAATTAGTTCAGAGCAGAGGAGCAGAGGGAGCTCATCCGCTTGCCGAGGACTCCCCGGGCACAGCGCTACTTTAAGCTCTGTGCTCGGGGAAGCCCTTGACGTTACTGTCCATATATGGACAGTGACGTCAGTCGCTGCTCCTTGAGCGCAATCCCCATTGCCGATAATCTGGTCGGGGATTCCGCTCCTAGAGGAAACCCCTGAGGCCACTGTCCATATATGGACATTGAGGTCAGGGGCTCCTCCTGGAGCGGAATCCCCATCCAGAGTCGGCAACGGGGATTCCGCTCAAGGAGTAGCCACTGACGTCACTGTCCATATATGGACAGTGACATCAGGGCTTCCCCCTAGGAGTGGAATCCCCGGCCTATGCTCTGGCTGGGGATTCCGCTCCTAGAGGGAGTCCCAATGGTGGTATCTACAGGGGGGGTGCTATCTTCAAGGGGGATGTGGCACGATCTACATGGACTCTGTGGCACTATATAGGGGCATCATCTACAGAGGACACTGTGGTGCTATCTACATGGGCACTATCTACATGGGCACGGTGTCACTATCTACAAGGGCCTTGGCACTAGGGCAGCTAAGGGGGCATTATACTGTATAAGGGCAGCTAGGGGGGCATTATACTTTATGGAGGTAGCTATGGGGACATTATGCTGTATAGGGCAGCTATGGGCATTATACTGTATGGGACAGCTATGGAGGCATTATACTGTATGGGAGCATCTGTGTGGGCATTATACTGTATGGGGTCCATTATACTGTATGGGGCAGCTATGGGGACATTATGCTGCATGGTGGCAGCTGTGGTGCATTATGCTGTATGAGGGAATTTGTTTGGGCATTATACTGCATGGGGGCATCTGTATGGGCATTATACTGTATGGGTGCATCTATGGGCAGTATACTGTATGGTGGCAGCTATGGGGCATTATACTGTATGGTGGCAGCTATGGGGGCATTATACTGTGTGGGGGCAGCTATTTGGTATTATACTGAATGGGTGGCACTATGGCGCCACATCGGTTTTCCCTCTTTGTGATACTTGAAAGTTGGAAGGTATGCCTCAACGTGTTTTCGGTTGCAGTTTTTCGATACAGTTTTAACCACACCTCTGTACAACACCCAGTTGGTAAAAAGTAAAAACACGCCCAGTTGTCCATTGAGAAACTCATTAGCATAAATTTAAACTAGCTCATAACTTGCTCAAAAATTATCGTTTTTCAAAATAAAAACCACTGCTGTTATCTACATTACAGCGCCAATCAGATTATGTAGGAGATAGGGCATTTATAATCTGGTGACAGAGCCTCTTTAAAAAGTCAAAGAGCTTAGAAGTTCAGAGGCTGAGAGAATAATAATATTGTACATGCTCTGGGACTTATGTTTACCAGGGCATGAACCTTGAAAAAGAATGCCGCCAATAAAATATACATATAATATATATATATAAAATGATATCCTTTGGTTATTTCACATACTGAGGGTAATGTGAGTACAATATACACTATGGCTATAACCAGAAAGGGGGAAGATGATAAGAAGTTCAAAGGAAAGATACAAAGGTAAAACCTTTCATTGAGACCATTAGGTCTTAAGCTATTTAAACGATGAATCCACCGTGCTTCTTCTTGAAGTAATTTGCGATCTAGGTCTCCACCTCTAGTTCCCAATGTCAATTGTTTGATACCCCAGAATTGGAGTGACTTGATATTGCCATCATGCATGTTTCTGACATGTCTAGACAGGGGAGTATGCACTTTGTTATTAATGGAAGAGAAATGTTTGGAAATTCTTCTTCTCAGTTGCTGTATAGTTTTGCCAACATAAAGTTTTGGACAGGGGCATTTCGCCACATATACGACTCCACTGCTTTGGCAGTTGATAAAAGTTTTGAAATGATATATCTTCCCATTGATGGGATTGCAAAAATTCTTGGTTTATATAGGGGCAGAAGGGGCATATACTACAGGGAATGCGAACCATTAATAGAAGATTTAAGCCAGGTTGATTGTGAAGATTTCTGTCTGGTAAAATGACTGTGAACTAAAAATTCACGGAGATTCTTACCTCTGCGGTAGGTGACAGTAGGGGTAGTAGAAATTAAACTATGTAAATCCGGATCTGAGGACAGAATCGGCCAGTATCTGCGTAGAATGTTGACAACCTGTGAGGAACAGGTATCAAAGTACCAATACATCTAATAAGCTTAGTATTTGTTATTGATGAAGGACAGAGAAGATCACTTCTCTTTGTCGCCCTGGCTCTGGCATAGGCATGATGAAGATTTTTTTGGGGATATGCACGGGCCAGAAACTTTTGAAATAATCCATCGCATTCCAACTGAAAAGTGTGTTCATCCGGGCAATTTCTGTGTGGACATTGCCACCAGTGTCCAATGAGATTTAAAGATCCAAAAAGGTGATATGATTATTGTGTATTTCATGAGTAAAATGCATACCAATAGTGTTGGCATTTAATACTGTCATGAAATAAAAAAAGAGATTTTTGTCCCCATCCCACAGAATGTGCATATCATCGATATAATGACCCAAAAAACAATGTGACAAGTGAAACAAAGTAAATCCTCAGTAAAAACAAGTTTATTTTCCCACTACCCTAAAAATAAATTTGCATAAGTGGGTGCATAAACTGTGCCCATGGCAGTGCCTTTTATTTGATGATAATATTTGCCATCAAAAGTAAAATAATTGTGAGTTAACAAAAATTCAAGTAGGGATAAAAAAAAATTATTGTGTAAGTGAAATTGAGTTCCCCTAGTCCTCAAAAAATACTGGAATTGTAATGGCGGGGTAGGGAGACAGACAGTTGAGGCCTAATCTACCCGCCACTCAGTCCCTGCCTACTTGCAACGGCCCATCCTAAGCGACGGCGTACAACTGGGCGACGGTCCCTACGCTCACTAAGTGCATGACAGACAAACAGACAAGGGTACACAGAAGCTAAGGGAAATGGGCTGTTGCCCACGGCAACCCCGTGAGCAACAAGGATAGTGAACGAGCCGAGTCAAACCAGGAGTGGACAAGGTACAAAACGCAGAGCAGGAGAATAGTGAACGAGCCGAGTCAAACCAGGAGTGGGTGAGGTACAAAACGCAGAGCAGAAGAATAGCCAGTCAATATGAAGCAGAAGACAAGTAGTAAGTAGCAGCAGCAGAGCCAGGAAACAGACTGAAACAATCACAGGCAAAGGAGGAGCAAGAAGTGAAGGTATAAATAGACAGAGGGCGGGAGCTAGCTCCGTCTGGCCAGGCTGTGATAGGCTCTCCCACTCCTCAGCCTCCCAGGCTGATTGGTGGAAGAAGGGGTCACTCGACCAGACTTAGGAGCAGGTGCAGAGTGAGTAACCACGGGCGTCGACACAGAAGCTGTGTCAGGCAGATCCTTTACAGTACCCCCCCCCCCTTTTATGAGGGGCCACTGGACCCTTTCTAGGTGGACCTGGCTTATAGGGGAACCGAAGATGAAACCTCCTGAGCAATACTGCAGCGTGAACATCCCGGGCGGGTACCCAAGTCCTCTCCTCAGGCCCGTATTCTCACCAATGGACCAGACACTAGAGAGAGCCTTGGAACATCCTGCTGTCCTTCTTGGCCACATCGAATTCTACCCCTTCAGGGGTGAGAACAGGGTCCGGAGGTTTCCTCGAGGGAGCCAAGGACGGGGAGCAGCGTTTCAGGAGGGAGGCATGAAACACGTCGTGTATTCGAAAAGACGGGGGTAACTCCAGTCGGAAGGAGACAGGGTTAAGGACTTCAATGACCTTGTACGGCCCTATATACCTGGGAGCAAATTTTTGGGTCGGGACCTTAAGGCGCAAATTTCTTGAAGACAGCCACACCAGATCCCCGACCGCGAACAAGGGGTTAGCAGAACATCTTCCATCTGCCTGGGTCTTTTGTATGCTCTGGGACACCTCTAGGTTCTTCTGAACCTGGGCCCAGACTGTGCACAGTTCCGATGAATGACATCTACCTCAGGATTGTTGGAACCACCAGGTGAAACGGTGGAGAACCGTGGATTGAACCCAAAATTACAGAAAAAGGGGGAGACCCCTGACAAGTTACTGACCCGGTTATTAAGGGAAAATTCAGCGAGGGAAATGAAGGAGACCCAATCATATTGACAGTCAGAGATAAAACACCTTAAATATTGTTCTAGAGACTGATTAGTCCTCTCAGTTTGGCCATTAGTTTCAGGATGGAAGGCAGAGGAGAAGGACAGATCAATCTCCAACTTTTTACAGAAGGCTCTCCAAAACAATTGTACCCCTCTGTCAGAAACAATATTGACAGGAACCCCATGGAGACGCAGGATGTGTTTGATAAACAAGGTAGCTAACGTCTTAGCATTGGGTAGTTTCTTGAGGGGCACAAAGTGGCACATCTTACTGAAGCGGTCCACTACCACCCATACCACCGACTTGCCTTGAGATGGAGGCAGATCGGTGATAAAATCCATGGAGATATGGGTACAAGGTCTCTGGGGAATGTGCAGAGAACATAGTAAGCCTGCTGGTCGGGATCTGGGAGTCTTGGACCTAGCACAAATTTCACAAGCGGCGACGTAGGTCTTAACGTCTTTAAGCAACCCAGGCCACCAATAGTCTCTGGCAATGAGGTGCTTGGTACCCAAGATGCCTGGATGGCCAGATAGTGCAGAGTCATGATTTTCTCTGAGTACCCTTAGCCGGAATTTCAGGGGAACAAACAGCTTGTTCTCAGGAAGGTTCCCGGGAGCTGAACCTTGATCAGCCGCAATTTCGGAGACTAAGTCAGAATCAACAGAGGAAATGATTATACCTGGGGGCAAAACACAAGCAGAATCTTCCTCCGAAGGAGGGCTGGCCATGAAGCTACGCGACAGTGCATAAGCGTTAATATTTTTAGACCCAGCCCTATAGGTGACCAAAAAACTGAATCTAGTAAAAAATAACGCCCATCGAGCTTGTCTAGGGTTTAGCCTCCGGGCAGATTCTAGGAAAACCAGATTCTTGTGGTCGGTAAGGACCGTAACCTGGTGCCTAGCCCCCTGCAGGAAATGGCGCCACTCTTCAAATGCCCATTTAATCGCTAAGAGTTCGCGGTTGCCAATGTCGTAGTTACTCTCAGTGGGAGAGAACTTCCTGGAGAAGTAGGCACAGGGACGGAGATGGGTGAGGGACCTGGTACCCTGGGACAAGACAGCACCCACTCCCACCTCGGAGGTGTCAACCTCCACGATAAATGGCTCCATTTGGTTAGGCTGAATCAGCACTGGGGCCGAGATAAAGCACTTCTTAAGGATCTCAAAAGCCTGGACCGCCTCTGGAGGCCAATGGAGGAGATCAGCACCTTTGCGAGTGAGATCCGTAAGAGGCTTAGAGATGACCGAGAAGTTAGCAATAAATCTCCTGTAATAGTTAGCAAACCCCAGGAAGCACTGTAACGCCTTCAGGGAGGCAGGTTGGACCCATTCCGCCACAGCCTGAACCTTGGCAGGGTCCATGCGGAATTCATGAGGAGTGAGGATTTGACCCAAAAATGGTATCTCCTGCACCCCAAACACACATTTTTCGGTTTTAGCAAACAGTTTGTTTTCCCGAAGGTCCTGGAGCACCTTCCTGACATGCTCAATGTGGGAGGACCAGTCCTTGGAAAACACTAGGATGTCATCAAGGTACACTACAAGAAATACCCCCAGGTAGTCTCTTAAAATCGAATTTATGAAATTCTGGAAGACCGCGGGAGCATTACACAACCCAAAGGGCATGACGAGATATTCGAAATGACCTTCGGGCATGTTAAACGCAGTCTTCCACTCATCCCCCTCTTTGATGCGGATAAGGTTATAAGCCCCCGTAGATCAAACTTAGAGAACCATTGGGCCCCCTGAACCTGATTGAAGAGATCAGGAATCAAAGGAAGGGGATACTGGTTCCTTACAGTGACCTTATTCAAGTTTCGGTAATCAATGCACAGCCTAAGACCACCATCCTTCTTCCCTACGAAGAAGAAACCAGCACCTACCGGCGAAGTAGAGGCGTGAATGTAACCCTTGGCCAGGCATTCCTGGATATACTCTCTCATGGCTTCACGTTCGGGACAAGAGAGATTAAATATCCTATACTTAGGGAGCTTAGCTCCTGGTACCAAATCAATTGCGCAATCGTATTCTCTATGAGGAGGTAACGCTTCAGAGGCCTTTTTAGAAAAAACATCAGCGAAGTCCTGAATAAACTCAGGTAGAGTGTTCACCTTCTCAGGGAGAGAAATAAAATTAACAGAAAACATGACGTCATGCATTCATTACCCCATTTGGTAAGATCCCCAGTATTCCAGTTAAACGTGGGATTATGCAACTGCAACCAGGGAAGGCCTAAAACCAAATCGGACAATAATCCCTGCATAACCAGTACAGAACACTGCTCCAAATGCATGGAGCTAACAAGGAGTTCAAAAACAGGGGTATGCTGCGTAAAATAACCATTAGCAAGAGGAGTGGAGTCGATACCCACTACCGGAACAGGTTTAGGCAAATCAATCAATGGCATAGCTAGAGACATAGCAAATTCCACAGACATAATGTTGGCAGAAGACCCTGAATCCACGAAGGCACTGCCGGTAGCAGACCTACCACCAAAAGAGACCTGAAAGGGAAGCAATATCCTATTAGGTTTCATATTTACGTGAAATACCTGTGCGCCCAAGTGACCTCCCCGATGATCACTTAGGCGCGGAAGTTCTTCCGGCTGCTTATTCTTACGCCTAGGACAGTTGTTCACTTGATGCTTGTCCTTCCCACAGTAGAAGCAGAGACCATTCTTCCTGCGGAAGTCTCTACGTTGTTGGGGAGACACGGAGGCCCCGAGTTGCATTGGTTCATCCGTGTTTTCCGTGGAAGAACGAAGCCATGGTACTTCGGGAGCCATCATGGGGGGGTCAGAGGGGAAGGCACAAAAACGTTCCAGTCGTCGTTCCCTGAGACGTCGGTCAAGACTTACCGCTAAAGCCATAACCTGATCTAGGTAGTCAGAAGAGGGGTAGCTAACTAACAGGTCCTTCAGAGCGTTCGACAGACCCAATCTAAACTGGCACCTCGAGGCAGGGTCATTCCACCGAGAAGCTAAACACCACTTCCTGAAGTCCAAACAGTACTCCTCAACGGGTCTCTTACCCTTACGTAAGGTCTCGTCATATATGAGCCCGAGAGCAGAAAAAAAAAAGTCAATAAAGGAAAGTTCAGGGGCGTCGGGAGCCACGGAGAAGGCCCATTCTTGGGGCCCGTCCTGGAGCCGGGACATAATTATACCCACTCGCTGGCTCTCAGAACCTGAGGAGTGGGGCTTTAGACGGAAATAGAGCCTACAACTCTCCCGAAAGGAGAAAAAAGTCTTCTGGTCCCCTGAGAACCGGTCAGGCAACTTGAGGTGGGGTTCAAGAGGTGAGGTGGGGGGCACTACCAGGGTAGCATCTTGCTGGTTGCCGCTCTGAGCCAGGGCTTGGACCTGTAGGGAGAGGCCCTGCATTTGCTGAGAAAGGGTCTCAAGGGGGTCCATAGTTGTGACAGGGACCAGGGTAGAAAAGGTATATGGGCCTGTGATTATGTAATGGCGGGGTAGGGAGACAGACAGGTGAGCCCTAATCTACCCGCCACTCAGTCCCTGCCTACTTGCAACGGCCCGTCCTAAGTGACGGCGTACAACTGGGCGACAGTCCCTACGCTCACTAAGTGCACGACAGACAAACAGACAAGGGTACACAGAAGCTAAGGGAAATGGGGCTGTTGCCCATGGCAACCCCGTGAGCAACAAGGATAGTGAACGAGTCAAGTCAAACCAGGAGTGGACGAGGTACAAAACGCAGAGCAGGAGAATAGTGAACGAGCCGAGTCAAACCAGGAGTGGACGAGGTACAAAACGCAGAGCAGGAGAATAGTCAGTCAAGCCAGGGTCAATATGAAGCAGAAGACAAGTAGTAAGTAGCAGCAGCAGAGCCAGGAAACAGACTGAAACAATCACAGGCAAAGGAGGAGCAGGAAGTGAAGGTATAACTAGACAGAGGGCGGGAGCTAGCTCCGTCTGGCCAGGCTGTGATAGGCTCTCCCACTCCTCAGCCTCCCAGGCTGATTGGTGGAAGAAGGGGTCACTCGACCAGACTTAGGAGCAGGTGCAGAGTGAGTAACCACTGGCGTCGACACAGAAGCTGTGTCAGGCAGATTCTTTACAGGTCTTTTGCAGAATTTATTAGAATTAGGGCTGATTCAGACGAACGTTGCGTTTTTGCGCGCGTAAAAAACGCGGCATTTTGTGCGCGCAAAAACCACTTGACAGCTGCGTGTGTCATCCGTGTATGATGCGCGGCTGCGTGATTCTCGCGCAGCCGCCATCATAGAGATGAGTCTAGTCGACGTCAGTCACTGTCCAGGGTGCTGAAAAAGTTAACTGATCGATAGTGACTCTTTCAGCACCCTCGACAGTGAATGGCGATCACAATATCGAGAAACCTGTTAAAGAAAAAGCAAAAGTTCGTACTTACCGAGAACTTCCCTCCCGGCCGTTGCCTTGGTGACGCGTCCTTGGTGACGCGCCTCTCTTGACATCTGGCCCCACCTCCCTGGATGACGCGGCAGTCCATGTGACCGCTGCAGCCTGTGCTTGGCCTGTGATTGGCTGCAGCTTGTGCTTGGCCTGTGATTGGCTGGAGCTGTCACTTGGACTGAATTGTCATCCCGGGAGGTCAGACTGGAGGAAGAAGCCGGGAGTTATCGGTAAGTCAGAACTTCTTTTTTTTTTTACACGTTCATGTATATTGTGATCGGAAGTCACTGTCCAGGGTGCTGAACCAGTTTAACTCTTTCAGCACCCTGGACAGTGACTGTCTGCTGACGTCGCGTACCGGAATTTTTTTTGCCCGGTTCGGCCAAAACTAGTTCGGCCGAACCCGGTGAAGTTCGGTTCGGTTGTCCGGGTTCGCTCATCTCAAAGACACTCCGTTTGGATGTTTGGAAACAGAAAAGCACGTGGTGCTTTTCTGTTTACATTCATCCTTTTGACAGCTGCTGCGCTGTTTCAGTCGGTTCGCACGGAAGTGCTTCCGTGCGACCTGCGTAGTTTTCACGCACCCATTGACTTCAATGGGTGCGTGATGCGCGAAATACGCGGAGATATTGAGCATGTCGCGCTTTTTGCGCAGCGGACAAACGCTGCGCAAAAAGCACGGACTGTCTGTACTGCCCCATAGACTTGTATTGGTCTGTGCGTGGCGCGTGAAAACCACGCGGCTCGCACGGACCCAATACACGTTCGTGTGAATCCCCCCTCAGGCTGTAAAAATGAATATCAACATTTTTTCCAATAAAAAGTTACATTTTTCATTTTCACAAGGGACAAACAGGAAAAAGCACCCCAATATTTAAAAAGAAGCATATTTAAAAAGAAGCAGATTCCAGCTATACCCCATAAGTGGTCATAAACCGCTGTTTGGACTCATGGCAGGGCTCAGAATGCATGTGCGCTATTTGCATACAGATTTTGCTGGATTGGTTTTTGGGTGCCATGTCGCTTTTGCAAAACCCTGAGGTACCAGAGTACAGTGAAAGCCCCCAAGAAGTGACCCCATTTTGGAAACTACACCCCTGAAGGCATTTAACATTTGCCTGGACATATGACAGAGCTCAGAAGTGAAGAGCAACATGCGCATTTGAGGTCATTTTTGGTGTTTTTCACAGCATTGGCCCACAATTGCAGGCTCTGAAGTCAAATAGCAAAACAAACCCGGAAGTAGTGACCCCTATTTTGGAAACGACACCCCTTAAGGCATTTTAACCCATAAGGACGCAGCCTGTTTTGGCCTTCAGGACACAGGCAATTTTTTCAAAACTGACATGTTTCACTTTATGTGGTAATAACTTCGGAATGCTTTTACCTATCCAAGCGATTCTGAGATTGTTTTCTCGTGACACATTGGACTTTATGTTACTGGCAAAATTTGCTCAATACATTAAGAATTTAATTGTGAAAAACACCAAAATTTAACGAAAAATTGAAAAATTTGCATTTTTCTAAATTTTATGTATGTGCTTGTAAGACAGATAGTAATGCCACACAAAATTGTTGCTAATTAACATCACCCATATGTCTACTTTAGATTGGCATTTTCTTTTAAACATCCTTTTATTTTTCTAGGACGTTACATGGTTTAGAACTTTAGCAGCAATTTCTCATATTTTCAAGAAAATGTAAAAAGGCTATTTTTACAGTGACCAGTTCAGTTGTGAAGTGGATTTTAGGGCCTTATATATTAGAAACCCCCGATAAGTCACCCCATTTTAAAAATTTTACTCCACAAAGTATTCAAAACAACATTTAGAAAGTTTCTTAACCCTTTAGACGTTTCACAGGAATTAAGGCAAAATAGATGTGAAATTTTCAAATGTCTTTTTTTTTGCAGAAATTCATTTTTCATCTATTTTTTTTGTAACACAGAACGTTTTACCAGAGAAACACAACTCAATATCTATTGCCCAGATTCTGCAGTTTTTATAAATACCCCACATGTGGCCCTAGTGCACTTATTGACTGAAGGACAGGCCTCAGAAGCAAAGGAGCACCTGGAGGATTTTGGGGTCTCCTTTTTATTAGAAAATATTTTAGGCACCATGTCAGGTTTGAAAGGCTCTTGCGGTGCAAAACAGTGGAAATCCTCGAAAAGTGACCCCATTTTGGAAACTATACCCCTTGAGGAAATTATCTAGGGATATAGTGAGCATTTTGACCCTGCAGGTTTTTTGCAGAAATTATTGGAAGTAGGCCGTGAAAATGAAAATCTACATTCTTTTCAAAGAAAATGTAGGTTTAGTTAATTTTTTCTCATTTCCACAAGGACTAAAGGAGAAAATGCACCACTAAATTTGTAAAGCCCCTAAGGGACCAAAACAGTGAAAATGCCCAAAAAGTTACTCCATTTAGGAAACTACACCCCTTGAGGAATCCATCTAGGGGTGTAGTGAGCATTTTGACCCCACAGGTGTTTCATAGATTTTATTAGAATTGGGCAGTGAAAATAAAAAAAAATCCTTTTTTTCCAATAAGACGTAGTTTAGCTCAAAATTTTTCATTTTCTCAACAAATAAAGGAATAAAAGAACCCCAACATTTGTAAAGCAACTTCTCTGGAGTACGGCAATACCCCATTTGTGGTCATAAACTGCTGTTTTGCACACAGCAAGGATCAGAATGGAAGGAGCGCCATTTGGCTTTTGGAGCACAGATTTTGCTGGATTGGTTTATTGACACCATGTCACTATTGCAAAGCTCCTAAGGTACCAGTACAGTGGAAACTCCCCAAAAGTGACTCGATTCACGAAACTACACCCCTTGAGGAATTCATCTAGGGTTGTAGTGAGCATTTTGACCCCACAGGTGTTTCATAGATTTAATTAGAATTGGGCAGTGAAAATAAAAAAAAATTTCTTCAATAAGACGTAGTTTTAGCTGACATTTTTTCATTTTCTCAACAAATAAATGAAAAAAAAAGCACCCCTACACTTGTAAAGCAACTTCTCCTGTGTACGGCAATACCACATATGTGGTCATAAACTGCTGTTTGGGCACAGAGTAGGGCTCAGAAGGGAAGGAGCACCATTTGGCATTTGGAGTACAGATTTTGCTGGATTGGTTTCTGGGCGCTATGTCGCATTTGCAAAGTCCCTGTGGGAACAAAACAGAAGTGACCCCATTTTGGAAACTACACCCCTCAAGGTATTCACCTAGGGATGTAGTGAGCATATTAAAACCACAGGTGATTGGCAGAAATTGGTGTGTACTCGATGTTGCAGAGTGAAAATGGGATTTTTTTCCATAGATATGCCAATATCTGGTGCCCAGCTTGTGCCACCATAACAGGACCGCTCTCTTATTATTATGCTGTGTTTCCCGGTTTTAGAAACAACCTACGTGTGGCCCTAATCTGTTGCCTGGACATTCGACCAGGCTCAGGAGTGAAAGAGTACCATGTAAAATTAAGGCCTAATTTGACAATTTACGAAGTATTGGATCACAATTGCAGAGGCTCTGTAGGGTTCAGAAGGGAGGTAGCGCCATTTGGCTTTTGGAGCGTGGATTTTGCTTGGTAGTAGTTTTGTTTGGAGTCTTACTGGTGTTTCCGTTTATAATGTGGGGGTACATGTAAGTATATAAGGGGCATAGTCAGGTGGTATAATAATGGGGTAAAAAAAAACAATAAAATAATCCATAGATGTGTGTTACACTGTGAAGCAATCCTTTCTGCACAGGCCGGTGTCTCACTAATAAATGGTCCTTACTTATTCCCCTTTTGGTCTGCACTTGGCATCTTTGCAGTTTGGGGAATTTTGCCGGGAAATTGTTGTCCTGGTATAATACGGGCACTCTCGCATCCAGGAGATATGTTTGGGCCCTCCACTTCCTGGTTCCCTAATTGTAGGGGCCTTGATAATTCGCCACTTGAAACAGAAGACATTTTCCCCTCGGGTCGGCACAACTGCATATTCTTTCTTTCCTGACTTATTGAAAGCCTTAACTAATTTAATTTTTTCATAGACGTAGTGGTATGAAGGCTGTTTTTTTTGCGGGACGAGCTGTAGTTTTTATTGGTAACATTTTGCGGCAATTCTGGCATTTTTTAGTTCTTTTTATACAGCGTTCACCATGCGTTATAAATTACATGTTACCTTTATTCTGCGGGTCAGTCCGATTCTGGCGATACCTAATTTATAGCACTTTTTTATGTTTTACAACTTTTTGCACAATAAAATAACTTTTGTAAAGAGAATGGATTTTTTCTGTCGCGAAGTTGTGAGAGCCATAACGGTTTTTATTTTTTAGTCGACGGAGCAGTATGAGAGCTTGTTTTTTGTGAGACGAGTTATAGTTTTTATAGGTACCATTTCTGGGTACATGCGACTTTTTGATCACTTTTTATTTCAATTTTTGGAAGACAAAGTGACCAAAAAATAGCAATTATGTCAGTATCTTTTAGGGGTTTTTTTTTACGGCGTTCACTGTGCGGAATAAATAACATAATATTTTTATAGTTCAGGTCGTTACTGTCGGAGCGATACCAAATATGTATGGCTTTATTTATTTTTTTCAATAATAAATGACTTGATAAGGGAAAAAGGGCGATTGTGTTTTATGTTATTACTTGAAACTTTTATTGTATTTTTTACAACTTTTATTCTTACTTTTATTACACTTTTTTTTTACACTTTTCTTTAGTCCCACTAGGGGACCTGAAGGTCCAACTGTTTGTTTGATGTTCTAATACTATTTTGGGGTACATGCGACTTTATGATCACTTTTTATTCTATGTTTTGTGAGGGTGGTGATAAAAAACATTGTGATTCTGGCATTGTTTTTTTTTTTTTTGCGGTGTTCACCATGAAGGAAAAATAATATTATAGTTTTATAGTTTGGGTCGTTAAGGATGCGGTGATACCAAATATGTGTACTTTTTTTTAACGTTTTCCGTTTTTTTCCAATAATAAAAGGCTTATTATAGGAAAAAAAGGCAGTGTTTGCTTTTATTAACTTGAAACTTTTATTTTTACACTTTTTTCAACGTTTTTTTTTGTCCCACTTGGGGTCTTGAGGTGCTGCACCTCTGATCTTTACTCTAATGAATTGCACTACCCACTTAGTGCAATGCATTAGAGCTGTCAGTCATTCACTGACAGCAAGCCTATTAAGTCCCGTCTGTGGGTGGGGCCTAATAGGCTATCGTACGTGGCAGACCAGGAGGCCATTATTAGGCCTCTGGTTGCCATAGCAGCGATCAACATCGTCGCGATAACCTCGTGTCGATGCCGATCACTACAATCCACTAAGATGCCGCAATTGCGGGGTTAATGGCAGGGATCAGAGCTAGCTCCGTTCCCTGCCGTTACAGCACGGTGTCAGCTTTAACATACAGCTGATAGTGGCGGCTGATGTCGCAGGCTCAGCTCCTGAGCCTGTGCCATCTTGAAACTGCGGCCGGACGCCTTTTAGGCCCCGCCTCTGAGCGGGACCTAGCAGGCTTCCGTTCTAGGCAGAAAGGAGGCCATTGTTAGTCAGAAAATAGTCAGAAGCAACAGTGCTTATGGGCATCAAAGGAGACATAAGCAATAACATGTGGGTACCAAGGCACCCTTAAACTCACGTCTCAGAAAAACTCATTCGTCTAAAATGTTCCAATAAGGTCTTGGAACAATGAGGACAACAAGAAAGAATTTAGAGAATATTTCAGACTCTCTCAGGGAACCTCTGGTTGAATGGTAGCCTGTGTCTTCTTCACCTTCGGGGATCTAGATTTCATCACAGGTTGCCATGGTAGAGCAGCATTGAGTGGGGGAAGGGTGTTCTTCATCTGAGCTGGCATCCTGGAGGGAACAGCAATAGGCGATATATCCAGAATTGGCCAAGCCGACTCCAGATCTGCTGGAGTGTGGATAGTCACTCGCTTCCCATTCTTCAGCACCGACAATCCAAAGGGGTATAGCCATGAGTATTGTAAATTATGGGATCTGAGGCCCCATGCACACGACAGCAAAAAACCTCCGTTTTTGCGGACCGCAACTGCGGTCCGCAAAAACGGAGCCATTCACTTTCATTGAACACTGACACCTTTCCGTAGCACTACGGAAGGGTGTCAGTGCCGTGGAAATGTTCCGGGAATTATGGAACATGTCCGTTCTTTCGCATTTTGCGGGCCGTGCTCCCATACTTTGTATGGGAGCACGGCCCGAAAATGCGGCTGTCAGTCAGCGGCCGGCCGTGCCCGCAATCGCATGGGGCCTGAGTAAATTCAATAAGGGTCTTAGGATACGTGTCTTGGCGAGAGTGGATGGAACAATATCCTGGAAGAAGGTAAGTTCATCATCACCGTAGGACACCACTCTAAGAGCCCACATATGACATTCCGGGGCGGTTCGTTAGGTGTGGGTTTAGGGCGTAAGGACCTATGGATCCTTTCAATCACAATGACAGACGCTCTATCAGGACACAGCAAGTCTGTAAATATTTCACTAGCAACTTTCTTCAAGGACTCGGTTGCCCACTATTCTGATAACCCTTTAATGCGGACATTACGATTGTGGCTTCTGTTTTCCTGATCCTCAATGAGGACCAGGGCTTTGTTCATGTCGTCGTTGATCTACCTGGGCAGCTAATGTGCCGGCAAAATGAATTACCTCAGAACACGAGGTCTCTAAGGTCTCGACCCTGTAACCAACCTGCTTCACCTCAGTTTTAATGTCCGCAAGCTCCGCCAGCACAGGGTGCATTACCTGCAAGGAAAGACTTGGTAATCGGCGCTGAGGAGTCATCGTGTTGGGCAGCTAGGCTGTCTGCATCAGATTCATCTACTGTTTCTGTAACCGCCATGGCGTCCGCTGCCATCTTAAGAGCTCTGGCGGGAGACTGAGCGTTCCGCTTATTCCAATAATTCGGCAGATCTGCTTGGTTTTTCCCCTATTTGGGAGTGACAGGTAAGTCACCGCCTCTACCTTTACCGGTTTTCACAATCTTGTTTGCAAAAAGGCAGCTGAAAGGGTTGCTATTTGCACTGCTACGACGGAGCTATGAGATCAAGCGTCCATCTCTCGTAGCGGTCAGGCTCCGCCCCTCACGGTTATTTTTTTTTAACATTGCTTTAGGGGGAAAATGGGAAAAGGTTTTTTAATACTTTAAAACTTTATTTAACAGTGTTTTACTTTTTTTATTAGCCCCCATTTGGGACTTGAACCTGCGATTGTTGGATCACTTGCATGATATGCTGCAATCCCAATTTATTGCAGTATTTCGTAATTCTGACAATCTCCTTTGAAGCCCTGACGGAGGCCTTCAGTAAGCCGCCAGGCTAACAACCATTTTCACTGGCCGATCGTGTAGCGGGGGAGCCATGGTGTGTTTAAGGGAGCGCCCCCCTGCTTCTAACAATTTACCGTATTTTTCGGACTATAAGGCATCATTTAGACTAGCGTAATATACGCGCGTGCGACGCGCGTGCTTTTCACGCATGCGTGCCCGCACTTATATTAGGTTTAGTGCAGACAGTCCGTGAGTTTTGCGCAGCGTGAGTCCGCTGAGTAAAACTCACGACATGTTCTATATTTCCCCGTTTTTCGCGCATCACGCACCCATTGAAGTCAATGGGTGCGTGATAACCACGCAGGTCGCACGGAAGCACTTCCGTGCGAACTGCGTGGTTCGCGCAACAGCTGTCATTCTCTGAATGTAAACAGAAAAGCACCACGTGCTTTTCTGTTTACAAACATCCAAACGGAGTATCAAAATGATGGCGGCTGCGAGAAAATCATCATACACTGATTACACACACAACTGTTAAGTGCCTTTTGCGCACGCAAAACGCAGCGTTTTTTGCGTGCGCAAAACGCACACATTCGTGTAAATCAGGCCTAAGACGCACCCAGGTTTTAGACAAGAGAAAATAGGGGAGAAAAAAAATTATTTGTTCAGTTTCACCACATTCTGAGAGCCATAACTTTCAGATATTCTCATTGTTTGAGCGGTGTAAGGGCTTATTTTTTGCGGGGACGAGCTGTAGTTTTTATTAGCACAATTTTTTGGTACATACGACTTTTTTATCACAATTATTTCATTCTTTTTAGCACTATGGTTACCAAAAAAACAAAGATTCTGGTGTTTTACATTTTTTGCTTTTACGCCGTTCACCGCATGAGTCAAATAATTCTGTATTGTAATAGTTCAGACTTTTATGGACGCAGCGATAATAAAAATGGGAAAAGTTTTTTTTTTTAACTTTTAATATTTTTTCACACTCCTGAAAATGTATCTAAAGTTTTTTTTTTGACACAATTTATTAGTTGCCCTAGGGTACTTGAACCAGTGATCATTAGATCGCTGGTACAATACACTGCAATACATGGATGAGTTAGGGAAACTGCGTAACTCGCTGAGCTAGGCTCTTTCCACAACTTCCATAGTAGTGAATGGCAGTTACTGAAGCAGCGTAGCATGCTACTCTGTTTCTGTAACTTCTATTCAGTTCTATGGGAGTTACGGAAACAGCGTAGCTCAGCGAGTTACGCTGCTTCAGTAACTCTGTCAGGGATCATTACCATGTATATTGTTTGAAAAATATTATCCTCACACATATGTATATACATTTCAGTTCTTTGTGTAATATACTGATATATATAACAAGTTCTTTGTTCATGTCGGACACACCTATGGAAGACACCGCCCCCTGGAATGCAAGAAGAGTGAGTCTGAGAAACTGGTGGGGGCGTGGGCACTCCCACATCTCTGGGGAGGAGGCATGTGTCTCTTTCTGTGTTTCTTTGTTCTGAATAAAAAGTTTTTTTTTCAGTCTTCCTCCTGACAGAGAGGGAAGCTGTACCAAACATCTGTGTGGTGTACTTCTCTCCAGACATGCCTTCAGCTTTCAATTTACAGAGGTGGTTATTCGGTGTGAAATACGGACCTGACATTTGGCGCCCGAACGTGGGGCCTCACTCGAGGAAATATCAAAATCCGGACAACCGACAATCACAGGGTGAAACAGAGGACTCAAAGTTGCCCACTGAAGGAATTTGATCACCTCCGCAATAACACGGTAAGCGAATTGATTTTATAAATCTTCGTCTTATCTGTGTTAGTGGACAGTCTTGTGGCGATCTGTAGAACCCTTTTGTTGATTTCCTGGATTATCTCAGGCGAAAGAGGTGATATTTTCCGCTGTGAGGGTAAAAAAACCTGTGAGACCTTAGTCGCGCCCGACTAACCATCCTCTGGGTAATTAGAGTCTAAATAAGATTATATAAGAGACCGGAGAGTTATCGACTGGGATTTTAATATTTCCAGCGAAGCCGGAGAGTCTAAATAAGATTATATAAGAGACCGGAGAGTTAACGACTGGGATTTTAATATTTCCAGCGAAGCCGGAGAGTCTAAATAAGATTATATAAGAGACCGGAGAGCTAGACTGTGAAATTTTAATATTTCCAGCGAAGCCGGAGAGTCTAAATAAAAATTATATTTCGGCGGACCGGAGGCTGTAGACTGAGGAATTTTAATATTTCCGGCGAGGCCTGGGAGTCGTTGACCGAAAATTGTTATATAAATTCAGTGTTTAATCTAGACTGTTAGGCATATGATTTAATGAAGCGAAGAGAAGGGAAGCAGTATGTGAGTAAAATGAAGAAATTGATGGAAAGTGCTTTAGAGGGATTTGCAGAAGAGGAAGTTAGGAATAAGAAAGGCATTGTATGTATTAGAAAACAGGACCAGCCGACGCCCGGTAATGGCTTCCGTACCTCATGTTGAGTGTGTCCTCATTGTTGGTGGGAAACCCCCCTCCTCACAGCTGCGCACTGTGTTTCCAATGGGAGAGGCTGCCCCCCACCACCCACCCCTGATGTGGCCACGCCCGGCCCAACCAAATCAGTATAAAATAATTGCCTTGTTAATTTTGTCATTTGTAGTGTTTTTTCTATTTACAGAAGTTCCAGTCTAGTTCACTGATGAAACAACACGTCATCATAATATAGAGATGGTGGCCGACAGATTGGATACTGTTACAAATTATGTGGTTGATGTTTTGAACGTAGATAATTCCTATACAATAGTGTGATGAATGATTGCAGATACGTATGTTGTTTTGCCGGCATTGAAAGTGTTAAGATTGTGAGACTAGACGCTGTTAGAAGCTGTGAGTGTCCCTCCCCCCTGTAGTGTGCTGTGTTTTGGAGGAGGAGGGGGGGCTGACTGGGTGCAGTCTGCAGAGCTGATGGGACAAAGGGATTACAATATGCACTGCTGAGAGATATATACATATCAGTAATGTCTACAAACCTAAATAAATTTCTTCTCTTTGCGCATGCGCTGTTGTTTATAAAAGTTACGATATTTATGTGTTATGATGTGATCAGATTTCATGTGTTTTGATAATTCAGATGTATTAAACTACAGATACTGTGAGACACGGGGTTTTGAAAATGTATGTGCCCCCACCGTTCCCTATTTTTATATACAGTTTATTGGTTTGCAGTAATTAATGTTATCAGATATAATATTTTCTGTTTTTTATTGAATAACTAACTACAATTGTTTTGTTTTTGATTTCACACATGAGTTATATCATTGTAAAGATCAAATGTATTTGTCAGGAAAAAGTCATTTTTGTTTCAGGCTGTTGTACATTACAGGGGGTTAAACTAGTGTTATGTTGAGATGTCGTTTTGAACTCTGCTACATTACTTTCGCAGAGTCCACAAAGGGGGGAATGGTGAAGGAACTGATCAGGTACAATTTTGGTTTGTTTTGAGTTAATTAATTTGGTTTCAGGAGATCTAAAAATGTGTAAGAGACCCCAATGAGTAATCCAGATTAAATGTGTATGAGAGTAACCTACATTTTGAGGTTTTTTCTGTGTAGATGGTTCCAGATCTTTCCAGAACGGTGAATATGGCACTGGGTATGCTGTGCTGTAGTCTCCACCCAATATGAGGTATTGTGTAAGAGACCATCCCCCTCCAGCAAATTTACACAGGAGGCGGAGGTGATGTCACTCACAGATGAGTCTTTACAGATTTAGATGGGGGAGAAGGGAAAAAAAATAATTGTCTGGACATTGTTAATTTGATGTAAAGTTTTTAGGAATGTTTTATTTTTATTTGTTTTTGTATTAATCAAGTATTTGCAGAACCTGATAAAAGTGAGATTCACAAAGTATTCTGGATTATCAGATGAGTGTGGAGAAGTGTATAACATTTGGTTTTATTTTAGAGGATGAAGACGCCACCCCTTTGAGATGTTATATATATATGTGACATGGGTTTCTAATGTAAATTTGTAATAAAGAGATTTTATTATACAGTATGTACAAGACAGGATACGAGGCACAAGGTAAATCATGCAGAAACCACTCTCACCTTCTTGTTCATCTCAAGGAGCAGAGCTCGAGGTGCTTGCTGAGGCTTGTAACCTGGCAGAAGGTAAGACGGCCGACATTTACACTGACTCTAGGTACGCTTTTGGCATCGCCCACAATTATGGGCCCATTGGTAGTAGGAACTTTATTGGATCATCGGGTAAGCCAATTGAGAGAGCGAGAGAAGACAGACCTGACAACAAGGGTATATGCAGTCAGGTGTCAGTAAATTGGCTTGTCCCTGCATACAATAATGCCACCACTAGGTTTGTAGCAGCCGGCGTGATGTGCGCACGGCGTGACATAGGTAAAACTGCAAAGGTACCTGTGAAAAGTGCAGCCCGGCCAGATTAACAGTCCCAGCGACTGCAGAACATACAACTACCCAAGGTAGAAGTGTATGACAATGTGCTCGTTTGTGTAGATCTGTTCTCAGGGGGGCCTGAAGCCCGGCCGGTATCTTCCCCACTGCAGATGTTGTGTGTAAGTGACAGGGGAACAGTGTTATCCCAAGTATTGACCTGATGTTTGTACAATGATAAGATGTTAGAAGTTCTCTAGACATTGTCCCAAAGTTAGTTTGTTTAATAACTGTATTTAAGAAGTGTTGTGGGAATATTAAATTCTGAAGTTAAGTTTTATGTAAAGTTCTAGACCAGCCTTAGCATTGGACTATTAGAGTCATGCGTCAGATAAAAGGTACAGAAGCGGAATATTCCCATTCGAAAACATTTTTATTTGTTTATTTTTGTTGTGAAAGGGAAATTTTAGAGCAGAGAGTTCTGTGCAGTGTATATGTGTATGTATAGATATGTATATAAAGAAGAAGAATCAGTTTGTAAGTTTTAGTTACTGACCAGTGTGAACGTTTAAAATAAATCTGTCATTGTTAATGTTCTCCTTCAAGTTAATTATCTGATTAAGATCAATTACTGATTAGGCTATGAAAAGCTTGTTCTTCACAGGAAGAGTCCAACTGGGAGCGGAAGGCGTGAGAACCAGATTCTAACAGAATGTGGACGGATAAGGGAAGATGAACCGGTAACACCCAAGGCACTCTTGATGGCACTTGCATTTATGGTGTATGACCTCACATATGCCCCAAGACTGCAAGGATCTACGTGGTAAGATCTAATTGGTATGTCCCATGCTTTAGAGCTGATGCTGCTAAATTCTGTTAGAGCTGTTTGATTTGCCTACAGAACAGTCCTGGCAGACCGGTGCCTCCCCCGAAGAGAACCGACCTTGAGAGGCCTTCCCAGGTAGAACGAACCAGATTAGAGTAAGAAAAATAGGTTTAAGACACTTGTCAGATAAACATGTGGAATCTGTGTATGTTTCTGTGAGGTGGAGATGTTCTAGGCAATCAGCTGAGATCAAGGTACAAATCCTGCTGAAAGGGTATCACCAAGTGCAAAAGAAATGTACCCAATAATTACACATCTTCTAGGTGCCCTGTCCATTGTAACAGAGAAGTTTTTCCTTATATAAAGGTGTTTGATGTCATTTAAGGGCCTGACATAATTGTATGTACTTAGAACAACGTTTATAATGTATGCGGATGATGTTATCAGCAGATTAGTATTTATTTTAACAATTGACAAGAGTTGGTGGTCCCCAGCAAGTGCCAGAAAATATGAACTAAAAGACTTTTAACACGATAAACTCCATCACTGAGATGCGGCAGGCGCAGCCTGAGCCACTACAACGCGTTTATCATGAACTGACGGCAGTGCCACAATTCTAAGCGGCCGCCCAGACAAGTAACTTGCCAGAGGAAGAGTACAGATGCGGAGGGTTTGATAGTCACAATACAACTCCACTAATCCGCCTACGTGGGATCTCACCCCAGGCTCACAACATGAGGTGCTATGTACAGCCTGATGACGTAAACTAAAGGAGACGGTGTCGGACAGTTGAGAAGGACCAAACCAAGTCCTGATGATATCAGCAAAGATCAAAGTAAAGACCAAAGACCTGAGTAAATCAGTCAGCAGGATCAAGTGTTTTGATAAGTAAGTGGCTAGGAGGGGGTAATAATAACTCCCCCACTGGACACCAACGTAGTCTGACTCCACAATTGTGTGGGTTACCCTGAGGGTGACAGTCAGTGAAGAGCAGAAGACAGGAGAAGAAGAAGACGATGGTGTACAGGACTGGCAATGAACTGATGGGACCCGAAACCTGAGGGTGATAGCATTATGATTATTAGTTGAGGCCCTATTGTTTATAATGTCTGAGGTTTATAATTATAATGTGTGTAAATATGCCACGGTGCTGCAAATTACAGTTTTAGGAGTTTTATGTGGAGGTGTGAGGTGAAGGTCACTGTGCTGCCCATGACCTGCTATATCTGCAGGGGTAAAAGTCCCATTAGGACAGTAAGTGACAGTGCGACAGTTGTTACCATTAATAAAATGTAGACCGGATTAATTATATATATATATTACAACCAGCAGCGGTTTGTAGATTATATCAAGACAACCATCCTGTATCCAGAGGAGAATAGGGAAAGTTAGGACCACTCCGACACCTTGGAAGTCCAGGTACAAAGGGGGGTTACTCATCAGGAGTAGCTCGTCTCAAGCTGGTGAAGAAATCCAAAACCCCTACCTGCCTGGTTCGAGTGGTCAGTGGTAGGTTGCTAGGCAAGACTCAGGGATAGAGTTATAATATTTTTAGGTGGGACTGTCAGAGATCATTACCATGTATATTGTTTGAAAAATATTATCCTCACACATATGTATATACATTTCAGTTCTTTGTGTAATATACTGATATATATAACAAGTTCTTTGTTCATGTCGGACACACCTATGGAAGACACCGCCCCCTGGAATGCAAGAAGAGTGAGTCTGAGAAACTGGTGGGGGCGTGGGCACTCCCACATCTCTGGGGAGGAGGCATGTGTCTCTTTCTGTGTTTCTTTGTTCTGAATAAAAAGTTTTTTTTTCAGTCTTCCTCCTGACAGAGAGGGAAGCTGTACCAAACATCTGTGTGGTGTACTTCTCTCCAGGCATGCCTTCAGCTTTCAATTTACAGAGGTGGTTATTCGGTGTGAAATACGGACCTGACAACTCGACCATGTATGCTGTTTTCGTAGCTACCGAGTTACGGTAACAGCGTAGCTCGAGTTGCTACGCTGTTTCTGAAACTCTCTTTCACGTCTATGGGAGTTACGGAAACAGCGTAGCTCAGCGAACACTTGGCTATTTCTGTAACTCCCGACCACCTAACCAGGAAGTGGTCGGCAGACAGCTCAGCCGAGTAAGCTAGAACGGGGTTTAGGGGGCCCCGTTCTAGAGATAGGTGCAGGTCCCAGAGGTAAGACCAGAATCGATCTAATATTTATGACATCTCCGCGGAGTCCAGCCAGAAGCGGGATTCTTGTCGGACCGAGATCTGCGGCCCACAGGACCTTGGTCCGCAGAGTCCCTAGAAGGGCTCCCAACCCTGCGCCGGACTTCAGGCGTAGGCTCCAGGCTAAGGCAGGTGGGCCTGCAGGAATGCCAAGGCCCGGCCTGTGGGGGGTCGTTCACACCCCCATTTCAGTCTGCCTGTGTGCACTGTCTAAACTCTGTTTAGGATCTACCCCTAACCTTCCCCCCTTCCTATCACCCCGGTCATGTGGCCTCCTCCTGTTACCTCCGGTCAGGGTTCCGGCCTTCCTTTCTGATTGTTTGTAATGAGAATGCATACAACACTTTACTGTAATTTTCGCTGTTCTATATATTAGTATCTCTATTTCTCACTTGTATACTGACTGTACACTCACTGATGAATAGGGTATACTGGGATGGAGAGAGAATTTAGTATTCCTTCTATATTGCTATATAGTTCCCTCTCAACACTGAATACATACATGCATCTTTGATCCATGTTCCCGTGGGGTTGCGCATGTGCTGTGATTCGATTTGCGGAGTCTCCACTATGGGCTTCAATTCTGATGCTCTGCGCCTGTGCCATTTCCCTAGTGACGCGTCCAGGGAGCTAGCATGCGCAATAGCGTCTGATGACCTGAGAAAGTATTCTTGCATCATCTCGACGAATCGCGCGCATGCGCCGTTGACCAGGTTCATCATTGGTCTCAAGTGTACCACCTGATTGATACAGCTTCCCATTTAAAACTTGGTATAAACACATTGTCATTACCCCTTGATAAAGTTATTTACGCAAAACGCGCGTCGGGGCGCTTCTTTGGGCTATCTGTCTACACTCCACTAATAGGTAAGGCACTTTGCTAATGGTACCCCTATGGTGCTCTGCTTACATGCAAAGTGGTTAGGGATTTGCACTAGTGGCAGCCTATTTTACAGATCTTTTTCTGTTGATACATGGACACCATTCTCTACCCTTTCCTTCTGAGGATACGTCAATTGTAAAGAGAAGTGTCCCCTAATATATATATGTAATGTCTCATGAGCCAGGGTTGTAGAGACACAGCCCTGGTCATGAGCAACGGCTTCACAACAAGGCAGAACAATTAGTTATTGTCCTGCTTTGTTTGGACTCACAAGCTTTTGTGCGCGCAATCTCGCGGGATTTCACACGTGCGATCTTGCAGGATTTCGCGCGAGCGCTCATGAGTCGGCCGGTGATGTGGTATCACCATGCTGACCCATGTTAGCCGGGGGCGAGCCCCCATTTACGAGCGTACCGACATGGTTTAAATAGCCCTGTGTCGGGGTAGAAAATGAAAAAAGCTGCAATTCCTCCATTGTTTTTTGCTCTTCGTTTTTACGGAATTTACCGTGCGATACCAAATTTATATAGTTTTTTCTATAGTTTACTAGTTTTACAAGGAAAAAACAGTGAAAAATTACATTTATTTTGTGTCGCCAAATTCTGACAGCAGAAAAGTGGATGAGATTACAACAAATCTCACCTACACACTGCAGAAAAAAACAGAATGAAAGACATGCAGAAAATGACTTGTACGGATTTTCAATCTGCAGTATGTCAATTTATGTTGTGAAAAGCTTCAGAATTTCTGAGCAGAAATCCTGATGGTAATGCCGCAGTATTTATCCTAAAGCCGGGTCCCCACGTAGCGGAATTGTGTGCGGAAATTCCACAGCATTTACAGTAGCAGCAAAGTGGATGAGATTTAGAAAATCTCATGCCCAGGCTACGAAACAAAACAACAGTATGTCAATATATACTACGTTTTTGTTGAATTTCTGTTGTCGGTTTTCCCCATTGAATTCAATGGGGATGCACAACCCACAACAGAAAGCCAAGTGCTGAGACTTTTGCGGCGTAATCGCCGCAAGTACGCCGCAAAAATCGCAACTACGGAAAAAAAATCATATATACCCAGAACGCTCTCATTCTTCCTTCTGGGATGACGTTTCATCCCATGTGACCGCTGCAGCCAATGACAGGCTGCATCATCTGCAATGTCATCGTAGGAGGCCGGACTACGCGCAGAGAAGACGGAGGGGATAAGAGCGATTTTTCTGATGGAATCAGTGGCGGATCCTCATAAGGGCTGCTGCCTGCCGCATTCTCATGGTCATCGGTCCCACCTGCTGATGAACAGGTGGGGGGGTCATGTGCAGGGGGAGTCAATTGCTTCCAGGGAACAGGGGGCCGGCAGCACAGCACATCAGCTGTAGAAAGCAGACTGTCAGAGAGTGATGGGCAGGTGCTGGAGCCTCTCTCCCTGACAGTCTGCTCCTCTGTGCTGCTGTGCACTGTCCCATCTGTCTAAATCTCCCTCAGCTGCTTGATAACGGCAAGACTGCAAGTAGGAGGTGAAGGATCTGTGGTGACATCACAGTTACATGATCAAGGTCTTGGAGGCTGTAACCAAGCAGAAGCACCGCAGAGGAATAGGCTCTGGTAAGTGTTGTGTGTGTATAGTGAACATATTGTAAGTCTAGATAGTGAGTAGTTTTTTATATAGTGTAAGTCTATATATTGTGTGATATGTGTATAGTGTATATAGGGTAAGTCTATATAGTGTGTGGTGTGTATATAGTGTAAGTCTATATAGTGTGTAGTGTGTGTATAGTGTATGTTGTGTTAGTCTATATAGTGGGTAGTGTGTATAGTGTATATAGTGTAAGTATTTATAGTGTGTAGTTTGTATACAGTGTAAGTCTATATAGTGTGTAGTGTCTATATAGTGTAAGTCTATATAGTGTGTGCTGTGTGTGTAGTGTATACAGTGTAAGTCTATATAGTGTGTAGTGTCTGTATAGTGTAAGTCTATATAGTGTGTAGTGTGTGTATAGTGTATATAGTGAGTAGTGTGTGTATAGTGTATATAGTGTAAGTCTATATAGTGTGTAGTGTGTATATAGTGTAAGTTTATATAGTGTGTAGTGTGTGTATAGTGTAAGTCTTTATAGTGCGTAGTGTGTATATAGTGTAAGTCTATATAGTGTGTGCTGTGTGTGTAGGGTATACAGTGCAAGTCTATATAGTGTGTAGTGTCTATATGGTGTAAGTCTACATAGTGTGTAGTGTGTGTATAGTGTATATAGTGTAAGTCTATATAGTGAGTAGTGTGTGTATAGTGTATATAGTGTAAGTCTATATAGTGTGTTGTGTGTATATAGTGTAAGTCTATATAGTGTGTAGTGTGTGTATGGTGTATATAGTGTAAGTCTATATAGTGTATAGTGTGTGTGTATAGTGTATATAGTGTAAGTCTATATAGTGTGTGTGTGTGTGTGTGTGTGTGTGTGTGTGTGTGTGTGTGTGTGTGTGTGTGTGTGTGTGTGTGTGTGTGTGTGTGTGTATAATGTAAGTCTATATAGTGTGTGTATAGTGTGTATTCTTTTAATCTTTCCTCATAACTTAGATTCTCCATGCCCGTTGCCCCTTAGATTCGTTGCTCTTCTTTGTATTTTTCCAACTCCAGGCCTTCGTTCTATGAACTGGAGCCCAGAACTGAACTGCATATTCTATATGAGGCCTCACTAATGCTTTGTAGAGTGGTAGTATTATATTCCTATCCCGCGAGTCCATGCCTCTATTAATACACAACAATATCTTGCTGGCCTTTGAAGCAGCTGATTGACATTCCATGCTGTTATTTAGTTTATGATCTACAAGTACAGTCAGATCCTTCTAAACAAGGGACTCCCACAGTGTAGCTCCCCCTACGACATATGATGCATGCAGGTTGTTGGTACCCAGATGCATAACTTTACATTTATCTACATTAAACTTCATTTGCCCATAAAAATTCCACCCATCACCTGCGCATACGCAACTTAATTTAACTGGTTCCCGACCGCTGACTGTATTTTTACGGCCAGCGGTCAGGGTACTTAAAACCCGAGCCATAGACTTTTTACAGCTCAGGTTTTAACTTGCTGCCCGCGCGATCGGGCAGCTGAATGTCGGGTCTCCGGCTGTCAGTGACTGCCGGGGACCCTGAGGAGAGGATAGAAGCAGCTTTCGTTGCTTCTGTCTTCTCCGATGTCTTTTTACACAGCGCTCAATGAACGCTGTGTATAGGAATAGAGACAGCAGCAGAGGCGCTGTCTCTATTCCTCCCTGTGTTCATGTGACTGGTCACATGATCGCCGAGTGCCGTTAGTGACAGACTGCTGCTGGGTCTTACTAGACCCAGCACAGCCCTATTTGTGACAATCGTCACTATGAGAGGGCTGATTTCCCCTGTAACTGGGGCTGCTGTGCAACTTCAGTTACAGTGGAAAAGATGGTGTAAAAAAAAAAAAATATATATATAGAGTTCCCCAAAGGTATTTTTTTGACCTTTGAGGGACAGACCATAGTAATAAAAAAATAGTAAAGTCAAGTGCAAAAATTTTTTTAATAATAAATACACATTAAATACCCACCCCAAAAAAAAACTTTCCCCCCCGCCAATCATTGTTGTAACGCTAGCGCTGACCCAATTACCCTAATATAGACATGTAATATATTAAAATTTACGGTAGACAATAACGATCACAAAAGGTCTATTTTAGGGTAAAACTAAGTTATTACCAAAAAAAAAAATAGCTGAAACGTAAAAAAGCTTATTTTTTTACTATTATTTTCACACTTTATGAATAAAAATTCTAATATAGCAAAAAAGGTGTGTATATAAACGATAAAAAAAAGAAACCTGGGGGGCGTGGATTGGACATGGCGCTGCTTGAGAGCTCCGTTCCTGCACTTTCCTAACCCGCTCATAAGCATACTAAAAGGCACACTTGGACCTACCTAATGGTCAGGAAATCTAATGCAACCACGGGGACTCCATACTGTACGAGGCAGATGTCTTCAGCCGGCTCCATTCAAAGATTCCTCACCGACGCTGCTGCCGGGCCGTCTCCCAAGATGGCGCCGCTGGAGGGGAGACGAACTGGAACAGGGTTCCCGCTTGCAGAGGAGTCTTCTTCGGGGGTTGCCGCTGCAGCATCAGGTACCGACAGTACCCCCTCTTCGGTTTCTGGCTCCCTGGGTCCGTTTCCTTCCCTGCTGGCGGGGGTGGAGATGGGTCCTTCTGGGACTGTCATGGCGCTTCCCGCTCCGTCCTGCTCGCCACGTGGTGTTAGTCATGGCGCCCGGGTCTCGCCTTCCTCATCCTATGGCATGCTGGGGTCTGCATCGATGCCTGCTTCTTCTCGGGATCTGGAACTACATTCCTCTCCCCACATTGTTGGCTCTGCTAGCATGGGAGATGATTTACAGGGCCTGAGACAACAGCTCGCCACATTGCCCACTAAACAGGACATGGAGCGTTATGTGAATCGTCTTGAGATGACTTACAAATCTGAGATACAGGCTCTTACGAATAATGTCTCTCAATTGTCCGATCAAGTTCATCGCATAGAAGGCGACGTTTCCACTGTTACACAGCAGCAAGTCTCTCATACAGAACGGCTGGATCATCACTCCCAGCAGATTCATGCGCTCTTTAACCTGGCTGAAGATCATGAGAATCGGAATCGCCGTAACAATATTCGGCTCCGGGGCATTCCTGAGGATATCTCTCCGGGGCAACTCATACCTGTCTTACAGTCCTTGTTTAACTCCCTGCTGGAGCATCCTGCTGATGATCCATTGGAGCTGGATAGGGCTCACAGGACTCTTGGCCCTCGTAACCCGGATCCTGATAGGCCTAGAGATGTGCTATGCCGTGTCCATTTTTTATCTCTGAAGGAGCAGATCATGAGGAAGGCCCGAGATAAAGGAGAAGTCTTATTACAAGGGGTCAAGATCCAGTTGTTATCCGAATTGTCCAAGATGACCCTGGACAAACGCCGAGTGCTTCGTCCTTTACTGGATGTGCTGAGAGAACATGAGATCTCCTATTCCTGGGGTCACCCCTTCCAGCTGCAGGTTCGCAGGGACGGGACATTGCTGAGTGTTCGAGACCCAGGAGATGTTCCGGACTTCTGTGCTGCCCTCCGGGTGCCGAGAGTTTCCCTGCCTGGTTGGCCTTATGTTCCCCTACCACCGCAGCGTCCAAGGCCACGCCGGCGTGGTCGTTCTCCCGCTTCTCCTATGGGTCGTCCTGGTGGGCGACGTGCTGATCCGCTATGATTTCATCTGGATGTTTCTTTGTCGGCCAGCAGTCGGACTAGGCCTGTTAAGTTCAAATTGTTACTGCTTATATCTTGGGAGGCGATGGTCTGATGTGTTTCATGTAACACCCCGTTATGTCTGTTCGTCCGCTCTAGGTGGGGGCTGCAGGTGATCAGATAGGCCATTTGCCCGTGATTAATTAATGTTCCTCAGCTGCGAGTAATACTGCACTATATATGTTATGTGATTACCTACGTTTTTACTAATTACATGCCTGTACATCCATGCGGTAAATGTGTACATCTCCGGGAATGTCTTGTTATGCTGGCATCTCTGTTTGATCCTGCCCAAATGTCGGCCATTACTTCATTTTCTTGTGATATTGAGCTAATTGCCTTGATTTTCTTTCCATTCATGTTTTGGTTCTTAGATGTGTGATATTTGTACTGGGTTGGGGGGTGCGGGCCGCTGGCTAGACCTTGTCCTGACACTTCTCCTCTTAGGGACTCACTGGTTATATCCAGTGTATATTGGATTGTTTCTCCTTGAGTAGCTCAAGGAGTGGGTGACTACTTCACCTGTCTGATTGTCTTTGTGGTCGTGTCTCCCTTCCTTGTTTGTCCTGTTTTTGTTCGTCTCGCCTCTGCTTAGTGCATTGCACTACGAGTTCCTTCAGTGGGAGGTGGCGATGGCACAATTGAAGGCTTGTACCTTTAATGCTAGGGGGCTTAATGTCCCAGAAAAATGCTCACAAATTCTATATAACATGCATAAAGAGCGGGTACATATTTTGTTCCTACAAGAGACCCACTTTCAGGTGGGCCATACGCCACAGTTCACGAATCGATATTTTCTGGCCTGGTTCCACAGTACCAACCCGGAATCCAAGTCCAAGGGTGCCAGTATATGTATTCATAAGTCACTCTCTCATAAAATTCTTGATGTTCTGGTTGACCTGGATGGTCGATATGTTTTTCTCAAGCTATCTATACGTAATAAGATCTTTACTCTGGCTAATTTGTACCTCCCCAATCAGGACCAGGCACGAGTGGGCCGATTGTATTTAAGGAAACTGGAGGAGTTCACTGAGGGCGTTTTAATTGTTGGAGGTGACTTTAATTTGACTTTCGATTCCAGACTTGACACCTCTTCGGGCAGGTCTGCTGTCCCTAAGTCGCATTTGGGGGCACTGAAAACTGTGATGCATTCCATGCAGTTGATTGACGTGTGTAGGATTCTACACCCTCAGGTAAGAGAATACACTTATTTCTCCCCACTGCATAACATGTACAGTAGGATAGACGCTTTTTTGGTTAGCCACCACTTGCTTACCTGGCATCCTACCTCTGAAGTGGGCCCTAAGGTTTGGTCGGATCATGCCCCTGTGTTTCTGACCCTTACATTTCCTAACTCGTTGCCTAATTTCCAATCCTGGAAACGTAATGACAATTTGCTACGGGATGCAGTATGTGTGGCGGCCATTAAAGATTGACTTACCGGTTTCTTTGAGGTTCATGAACATGAAGCTACTCCCTTGCCACTCCAGTGGGAGGCACTGAAGTGTGTCATTCGAGGGGTACTGATACAAAATGGGGCACGATTGAAGCGCGAAAAGGGGGTTGCTATTGCACGTCTCTTGATTCAGATACGGGATCTGGAATCCTGTCATAAATAGGTTCCATCCTCACAGATTTTTGCAGAGCTCACTACAGCGAGAGAATCCTTATGTTCTTTGATAGATCAGTCACATGCTCGGTTGAGGGATCGGATGCGCAAGCACGCATACGAATATGCGGATAAATGCGGTAGGTCTCTGGCACGGATGCTGCATCCCCGTACACAAGCGTCATATATCCCTAAAGTTTCATCTCCCTCGGGCGGTGAGGTTCATGACCCGGTTGGTATTACTGACTGCTTTAAACACTATTACTCGGCGCTATACAATATTAAAGGGCAATTTCATGATATGCAGGCAGAGGCATTACAGATAAAATCGACCGTTATGTTCATGATACTGCGTTGCCGACCTTGGAGGAGGGGGTGGCTTTGGAGCTTGAGGAGGATTTTTTGGAATCCGAAGTTGAGCGTGCTATTCGAGAGTCACCCTTGGGCAAGAGGCCGGGGCCCGATGGGTTTAATAACAAATTTTATAAGGCATTTAAAGATCAATTGCCTCTTTTTCTGACGAAAGTTTTTAACTCGGTGTCCTCCTCGTGTCCCTTTGCGCCTCAATCCCTCGAGGCTCATATAACTCTCCTAACAAAACCAGGCAAGGATCCAACGTTGTGCGCAAACTTCAGGCCCATATCGCTAATCAATGTAGATGTGAAGCTTTTCGCAAAGTTGCTTGCCTCTCGTTTATCCCCGGTACTGCCTGGCTTGATCGCGGATGATCAGGTGGGGTTTGTATGTGGTCGGGAAGCGCGGGATAACACTAACAAAACCCTCCTTTTGCCGTCATACTGCCAAACCCGTAAGATACCGATGTGCTTACTCTCGATAGATGCCGAAAAGGCTTTTGACAGAGTGCACTGGGTGTTCCTCCGCAGTGTCCTGACGCAGGTTGGCCTTGGCACCACTACGGTGGATAGGATAATGGCCTTGTACCATAGGCCTACTGCTCGAGTTCGTGTCAACTGACTATTATCTGATCCTCTGTCTATTGCTAATGGCACGAGACAGGGGTGCCCACTTTCGCCTCTTTTGTATGTTCTGGTCATGGAACACCTGGCCGTGGCACTGCGGAACAACCCTAATATTATTGGTATACACGTTGGCTCACAGCATCATAAATTGGCGTTATACGTAGATGACCTCCTGGTATACATCACAACTCTCATGATTTCTTTGCCATCTTTGACGGAGGAATTTGAGTGCTTTGGTCATTTAAGTAATTTTAAAGTCAATTACTCTAAATCGGAGGCCTTGAATATCTCTTTGGATCCCCCTCTGGCTGCCCATCTCGCTCGGGTTTTTCCGTTCAAGTGGCAATCTACGTCCTTAAAATACCTGGGGGTACATGTCCCCACGCAACAGTCAGATTTGTATGCCTTGAATTATACGCCCATTCTACAGCGTACCCTGAAGGAATTGGCGGAATACGGCGGGAACCGCATGTCGTGGTTTGGGCGTATCAATGCGGTTAAAATGGATATCTTGCCAAAATTTCTATATATCTTCCAGACCGTCCCTATTGCCGTACCATCCAGTTTTTTCCAGGTGTTACATAGGGCCATAACCAAGTTTGTGTGGGGCTCCTCTAAGCCTCGTATTCGGTTTGCTGTCCTTAGCCGGCCAAAAGTAGACGGGGGCGCGGGTCTCCCAGACTTTAAATGATACCATCAAGCTGCGATGATTATGAGAGTAGTGGATTGGTTCCATTCGGAAACAGGTAAGCAATGGGTGCATATTGAAAAGGCTATGTCTCCTCTTGCATTGTCCTCTCTGCCATGGCTGTCAGTCCTTCAGAGACAAACTCTTTCTCTACCTTTCCTCACACGTCAGTTTCTCATGGTATGGGAACGGATCCTCGGTACTACGGGCCTTGTTCATCGCCCGGGTCCCTTGACTCCTCTATTCGATAACCCTTCCTTCCCTCCGGCGGAGAGTGTTGATACATTCCTCTGTTGGGAGAGAGGGAATGGTGGATGTTTGTCTGAGACCCTTACTCCGGACGGTGCCATTTTGCCAATGACTGCTGTATCTGCTGCCTGCCCGGGGAGGCGGTCAATCTGGTGGTCCTATTTGCAGTTGCGGTCCTATCTCTCTTCCATGGGTGACTGCCTGGTATTACTACAGGATAAGACTCCTCTGGAACTCTACTTGTCCTTGCCCACAGCCCCTTCTCATATGTTGTCCCACTTACATGGGATCCTTCTGCCAAAATTTTATTTTTCTCAATTGTCCTTCACTGCTGCATGGGACGAGGAAATGGGGGTTAGACACTCTGAAGAGGAGTGGGGTACCGCTTTCTTTTTAGCCCATAAGTTACCGATGTCTTGTTTTGCCCAGGAAAAGAACTACAAAATACTTACCAGGTGGTACCGTTGTCCGACCTTGTTACATAGGATATATCCTGATGTGTCTGCTGATTGTTGGAGGTGTGGGGGGGCTCCTGGAACTATGTTGCATATTTGGTGGGACTGTCCCATGCTACGTCCCTTTTGGAGAAAGATTTTTGATCTAGGCAACAAGCTTCTCCATACTGAGGTTCCGACCTCGGCTTCCATAGGCTTGCTTTCTATGGTTCCTGGATCACTCCCACACCTCAAAAAGGGGATCTTTCGACATTTCTTGACCGCAGCGAGAACGGTGATACCTCGTCACTGGAAGTCGCATACTGTACCGACCCTGACGGAATGGGTGATGGAGGTGAACGGGATTATGAGGATGGAGGAATTACTGTCCGCTGATAGGGGCAAATCAGTGCTCTTCGTCCAAACTTGGATGGTGTGGTCTGTATTCCGGGGTGGTGCTGATCTACCTCTCTGGCTGGATGGAATGTTCTGAACGAATTATATTGCCTAACTGAGGCGCTTTGTCTGTATATGTTTCCCCTTTGTTGTCTAGTGTTATGTGTTGTGTGTCCATATATTCAAAAGTGCTCTTATATGTGCCACTTCTCACTTTACTGGGGGGGGGGGGGGCGGTCTCCCTGACTATTGCACAGTTTTGATGCGAACATGGTACAGTTATTGCCGTTATATCTCTCTTATCACTCAATTCTGATAGGTGGGAGGCTACCTTCTACTGATGTTCTTATACATGTATATATATATATATATATATATTACATATTGTTGTTATACTATGAAACTTCACTTAATGTATTGCACTGCGTGCTAATTTCAATTTTTTTTCAAAAAACTTGAAATGTTTATGTATTGTTATATTTTCAAAATAAAATCTTTGATAAAGAAAAAAAAAAAAAAAAAGAAACCTGCATTGTTTATGGAAAAAACTTCGCAAAAATCACGTCGTTAGCCCAACAAATAAAAACGTTATAGCCATTTAACTAACACATGCTAAAAATGGCTAAACGGTGTCTGGTCCTGAAGGCGCAAAATAGCCCGGTCCTGAACTGGTTAATAACTTTTTTGTAAAATCCAAAATCCTGATTGAATCAGAAAATAAAGTCAATTTATGGAATTCTCTTTCTTGAATGCAATCCGGATGTTGGATTTTTCAGAAAAGAATTGATGAGGCCCTCTGGTCATTTCCACTTAATGTGTAACGTAAATTGTAGCACCCGTATTATATTAGAGTGTCCCGGTCAGACCATGGGTATACTGTCCAAACTCAAGGCCTGACCTGGACAATCTGGCGTAATATGGGTACAAAAATGCACCGGTAAGGCTCCATTCACATCTGTGTCAGGGTCCCATTCTGACGTTCGGTCGGAGCTTCCCGTCAGAATGGGACCCTGACTGAAACGAACGGAAACCATATGTTTCAGTTTCCATCACCATTGATTTCAATGGTGACGGATCCCGTGCCAATGGTTTCCGTTTGTCTTAGTTTTGCAAGGATTCCGTCATTTTGACGGAATGAATACCATAGTCGACTACGCTATTCATTCGGTCAAAACAACGGAACCCTTGCACAACTGAGACAAACGGAAACCATTGGCACCGGATCCGTCACCATTGAAATCAATGGTGATGGAAACGGAAACCTACGGTTTACGTTTGTTTAAGTCAGGGCTCCATTCCGACGGAAAGCTCAGACGGAATGTCAGAATAGAGCCCTAATGGATGTGAATGAACTCTAATAATGAAAATGGATCAGGAGTGATGTTTTAGAATTTGGATTTACCCTAATGTGATTTTAAAAATATTGGTTTGCCATTAAAGGCTATGTAAATCTTTTAAAACCGATTCTTTTTTTATTAATAATAATAATAATAATAATAATAATAATAATAATAATAATCACAAAAAAAGGTCAATCAGTGTGTTTTGTGCAACTTTCTAATTAGTTTTTCTTAAAAATTATTTTTACTTTTTGAGATACAGCTGCTTTGTATTCTGTATACAGAGCAGCTGAATCTTGCGCTGAATCCTGGGGGAAGGTTGCCCTAGACTAATTCAGAGAATACAAGAGAGTCATGATAATGACTTTCGATGCATGCGATTTGCAGGGTCCAAATAAATTATTATAAATTATTGTCCAAATAAAACCGTCACGCTTTGGGGGAGATAGACATCAAACATTATTACAAAAAGAGGCTGAAATTATTTTAAAAGTGGAGGCTCTAGGAACGCTCGCTCTCAACAATCATAACGATCTTAGTGCTTCCTTAGTATAAATGTTATTATATCTATTTGACAGGTTGTGTTTGTATATTCCACTGTGGCTATTGTGTATACTATATATATTGTTATTTAATTAATGTGCACCTTTCTTTGCTACTTTAAATATAAAGGATACTATGTATGCTCATGTGTGAGCAGGGTATATAATTAGCAATGAGAGGAAGTGACGCCAGTGTATCAGCGCGAAACGGCCGTAGGCTTGCTCCACATCAAACAGACCATGATCATGAAATAAATACGTTTTTTTGCCATCACCGGTTAATGCCTAGATTTTTCTACTTGGTAGATGACACCAGACATGGCAAATTACACCAGACGTGGCAGACGACACCAGACATAGCAGACGACACCAGACGTGGCAGATGAGGCACACACGACTGCAATAATAGGCTTATGCTCAGGAACAAACACAGCAACAGAATACAGAATACGGTAAGCAGGATACAGGAACACTGGGAGCAGGATACAACTAAGGGATCATTTGCATAGACGAACACAGGAATACAAACAATGCTCAGGCAAGGAGGGAAAAGAGTAGGGTCCTGTAAATAGTCCAGGGTGCAAAAGGATTGGCAAGGCAACTTAAACTTTGGTGCGCGTGCTGGCCCTTTAAGGCCGGGAGGAGCGCCCGCGCATCTTACGTGTGACATCAGCCACATGTGCTGGTGTCTCCGGGAGGAGAGACGCTGGCAGGAACAGTGTGTCCCGCGGTTGCGACTGCCAGGGGTAAGTAGGTTGTGCTGGCGGTACAACAGTATCCCTCTTTACGCCCCCTCTTCTTAGGTCCGGAGCGTAGGAGGAAACTTTTGATGAGAATTGGGGCATTGATGTTCTCCTCTGGCTCCCCGGACCTCTCAGGACCAAATGCTTTCCAGTCCACTAGATAGAAAGTCTTTCCTCCTGCCCTCTTGTAGTCCAGAATCTCCTTCACCTCAAAGATGTCAGAAGAACCGCTGGGAGCAACTGTAGAACAAAAATATTTACTGTAGCAATTCAGGACCACAGGCTTCAGGAGGGACACATTAAATGAGTTGGGGATTCTGAGGGTAGGAGGCAGCCGAGGCTTATAGAATAGAGGGTTTATTTGTTGCAGGATTTCAAAAGGTCAGAGGAACCGGGGAGCAAATTTGTAAGAGGGAATTTTTAAACAAATATTCCTTGAAGATAGCCAGACCTTAGTTCCAGGAAGAAACTGAGGAGGTTCTCTTCTCTTCCTATCAGCATTCCTCTTCATGTGGTTTACCGCCCATAGGATAGAGGACATGGTCTGCTGCAAGATATGAAGAAAGTCTCCAAATGCAGCGTTAGCTGCGGGTACTTGAGACGTAGCAGGCACTGGAAGAGGAACACGTGGATGTTGGTGATATACGATGAAGAATGGAGTGGAGGCAGTAGATTCATTCATGTGGATGTTGTAGGAGAACTCAGACCAGTCAAGAAGCTGCACCCAGATGTCATGCTGAACTGAATTGAAATGACGAAGGTAATTCTCCAATATTTGATTAAATCTCTCGACTTTGCAGTTAGACTGAGGATGATAGGCAGAGGAAAGGTCCAATTTTACATCAAGGAGTTTACAGAGGATTCTCCAGAATTTGAAAGTAAATTGTACCCCCTGATCTGACACAATATGGAGAGGCAGTCCGTGCAAATTGAAGATATGCTGTATGAAGAAATTTGCTAGACAAGGAGAAGAGGGAAGACCTGTTAGTGGGATGAAATGAGCCATCTTAGAGAAACGGTCCACCGCTCAGACAGTAGTGCATCCAGCCAAAGAGGGAAGGTCAGTAATGAAGTCCATTGAAATATGTTGCCTGTGGGCATCAGACACTGGCAGGGTTTGGACTAGGCAGGCAGGTCTGGAGTGAGCATACTTATTCGAGACACAGATAGTACATATATGGACAGTGACGTCAGAGGCTCCTCCTGGAGCGTCGGCAACGCTATAGCAGGGGATTCCGCTCCTGGAGAAGCCACTGACGCCTCTTATATTGTGGGGCCTAGGGGTAGCTAGGCTAGTCCCCCAGTGGTGGCGTGTCTCTGTCTCAACTGCATCTGCGGCCTCAGGATGCAGATACAGTTGTATCCAGTGCTGAAGCGAGGAGCCACACACTGAAAACATAGAGTGGAGGAACAGAGGGATCTCCTCCCCTTGTCGTGGGAAGGGGTTAGGTGAGTTTTTTATTTTATTTTATTATTAGGTACTATAGGGCATTATACTGTATGGGGCATGTGTGGGGCAATATACTCTGGGGGCATAATGCTGTCTGTGGGGGCATTATATGGGGGCATCTACGACGGCATTATACTGTGTGTGGGGCACTATAGGCTCATTATCCTGTGTGAGCATTATACTAAGTGGGGGGAACAATAGGGGCATTATACTATGTGGGGCAGCTTTTGGGCCATTATGCAGTGTGGGGGCAGCAATAAATGCATTATACTGTGTGGGGACAGCTATAGGGGAATTATACTGTGTGGGGACAGTTATAGGGGCATTAACCTGTGTGGGGGCAGCTATGAGGGCATTATCCTGTGTGGGGAGGCACTATAGCAGCATGATTTTCTGAGTTGTAACATTTGCAGGGGAATCACAGCTATTTCACAGCAAAAATCACTATGGCAACACCTGTGTAGGTAGGTATTGTTTTTTTCCCTGCTTTGTTTTCCGCAGCAACGATTCCGGACGAAAATCTGTACTACAATCTGGTGGTCTTCTAGGTCGGATACACTGTGTACTTTATTGCAGCATATCTAATCTGTGGGAACATACCCTTAACCCCTTCAGGACCCAGCCTGTTTTGGCCTTCAAGACACAGCCGATTTTTTCCAAATCTGACATGTTACTTTATGTGGTAATAACGTTGGAATGCTTTTACCTATCCAAGCGATTCTGAGATTGTTTTCTCGTGACATATTGTACTTTATGTTAGTGAAAAAATTTGGTCGATAATTTTGGTATTTATTTCTGAAAAGTGCCCAAATTTTGAAACCATTTGCAAAAATTAGCATTTTTCTAAATTGAAACGTATCTGCTTGTAAAACAGATAGTAATACCACACAAAATAGTTACTAGTTAACATTTCCCATATGTCTACTTTATGCATCGTTTTTTGAACGTCCTTTTATTTTTTTAGGACGTTACAAGGCTTAGAACTTTAGCAGCAATTTCTCATATTTTAAAGGCAATTTCAAAAGGCGATTTTTTTCAGGAATCAGTTCAGTTCTGAAGTGGATTTGAGGGCCTTATAAATTAGTAAATCCCCAGAAGCCACCCCAGTTTGAAAACTGCACCCCTCAAGGTATTCGAATCAGCATTCACAAAGTGTTTAACACTTTAGGCGTTTCACAGGAATTAAAGCAAAGTAGAGGTGAAATTTACAAATTTTATTTTTTTTGCCGAAATTCATTTCTAATAAAAAAAAAATTGTAACACAGAAGGTTTTACCAGAGAATTGCAACTCAATATTTATTGCCCAGATTCTGCAGTTTTTAGAAATATCCCACATGTGGCCCTAGTGTGGTAATGGACTGAAACACAGGCCTCAGAAGCAAAGGTGCACCCAGTGGATTTTGAGGCCTCCTTTTTTTTAGAATATATTTTAGGCACCTTGTCAGGTATGAAGAGGTCTTGTGGTGCCAAAACAGTGAAAACACCGCAAAAGTTACCCCATTTTGGAAACTACACCCATCAAGGAATTTATTTAGTGGTATAGTTAGAAGTTTGACCCCACAGGTTTTTCGCTAAATTTATTAGAATTAGTCTGTAAAAATGAAAATCTACTTTTTTTCTGAAAAACATAGACATTTTTAATATTTACAAAGAATAATGAAGAAAATGCACCCCAACATTTGTAAAGCAATTTCTCCCGATTACAGCAATATTCCATATGTGGTAATAAACTGCTGATAGGACCCACAGCAGGGCTCAGAAGGGAAGAAGCGCCATTTGGATTTTGGAGCACGGATTTTGCTGGATTGGTTTTCGGTGCCATGTCGAGTTTGCAACACCCTGGAGGGACCAAAACAGGGGAAACCCCCCAAAAGTGACCCCATTTTGGAAACCACACCTCTCAAGGAATTTATCTAGGGGTATAGTTAGCATTTTGACTACACAGATTTTTTGCTAAATATATTGGAATAAGTCTGTAAAAATGAAAATCTACTTTTTTTCTGAAAAAACATAGAAATTTTTAATCTTTACAAAGAATAATGAAGAAAATGCACCCCAACATTTGTAAAGCAATGTCTCCCGATTACAGCAATATTTCATATGTGGTAATAAACTGCTGATTGGACCCACAGCAGGGCTCAGAAGGGAAGGAGCGCCATTTGGATTTTGGAGCACGGATTTTGCTGGATTGGTTTTAGGTGCCATATCGCGTTTGCAACGCCCTGGAGGGACCAAAACAGGGGAAACCCCCCAAAAGTGACCCCATTTTGGAACTACACCTCTCAAGGAATTTATCTAGGGGTATAGTTAGCATTTTGACCACACAGGGTTTTTGCAGAATTTAGTGGAATTAGGCAGTGAAAATTAAAATTGATTTTTTTTCTGAAAAAGCATAGAAATTTTAAATTTTTACAAGGAATAAAGGAAACAAAGAACCACAACATTTGTAAAGCATTTTCTCCTGATTACGGCAATACCCCATATGTCGTAATAAACTTCTGATTGGACCCATGGCAGCGCTCAAAATGGAAGGAGCGCCATTTGGATTTTGGAGCACGGATTTTGCTGGATTGTTTTTCGGTGCCATGCTGCGTTTGCAACGCCCTGGAGGGACCAATACAGTGGAAACCCCCAATTTACCCCATTTTGGAAACACCCCTCAAGGAATTTTTCTAGGGGTATAGTGAGCATTTAGACCCCACAGGTCTTTTGCAGAATTTATTAGAATTAGGCCGTGAAAATGAATATCCCATTTTTTTTCCACTAAAATGTTGAATTTTCTCATTTTCACAAGGGATAAAGGAGAAAAAAACAACCAATTTTTGTAAAGCAATTTCTCCCGAGTACGGAAATACCCCACATGTGGTCAAAAGTTGTTTTTTTCATTGGAAATGAATTAACCCTTTCAGGACTGATCCATTTTTTGCTTTCCTACTTTCTTTTTTCACTCCCTGCCTTCCAAGAACCATAACTTTTTTCTTTTTCCATCAGTAGAGTGATGTGAGTGCTTATTTCTTGCGGGAGGAATTGTAGAATGTACTGGGAAACGGAAAAAAATAGGAAAATATAGGAATATATTAAAAAAATCTGATTCCATTTTTTGGGGTTTTCGTTGAGGTAAAAATGAAAACGACAGCGATTTTGGCGGTTTCAATTATTTAAGTTTTTTACGGTGTTCACCGTGCAAGTTAAATAATGGTATATTGTAATAGTTCGGCCTTTTACGAACGTAGCGATGCCAATTTTGTATATTTTTTTACATTACTTTAGAAGAAAAATGTGAAAAGGTTTTTTTTTTAACTTTAAACTTTTTTCTTTCTCACTACTAATAACTTTAATTCTTCTACACATTTTATTAGTCCCTTAGGGGGCTTGTACCAGCGATCATTGGATCGCTGGTACAATATGCTGCATTACTACTGTATTGCAGTATATTGTTACTTTTACAGGCTTCTGTAACTGCACCACTGGCGTAGCTATAGGGGTCGCAGCGGTCGCAATTGCGACCGGGCCCCGAAGCCAGGGGGGCCCACGGCCCCCCGCACCACATCAATAAAAAGTTACTATAGTAACTCGGGCCGCGGGCCCCTGTTACTATAGTAACATACTTTACTTACCTTCCTGGTTCCGGATCGCAGCGGAGGTCCTGACGTCACAGCGCTTTGCCGCCGCGCACAGCATCGAGACTACAGAACTCCCGCCGCGGCCGAAGAGGAGGGTAAGGTTAGCCCTGACTGGCGGGGTCTGACTCCCGGGACCCGCCAATCAGCTGTTTTGAAGGGGCCGCAGCACTCGTACGAGAGCTGCTCCCCTTCATTCCGGTCACACTGTGAATCGGTGTCGGCGATTCACAGTGTGGGCGAGTAGTGAAATGAAGGGGAAGCAGCTCTCGTACGAGTGCTGCGGCCCCTTCAAAACAGCTGATTTGCGGGTCCCGGGCGACACATCAGCTATTGATGGCCTATCCTGTGGATAGGCCATCAATGTTTAGGGACTGCACAACCCCTAAGCCTATGATGTAGCAGGCTTAGGGGGCCCATGAGACAGGATCACAGATTGTGTGATCCTGTCTGCTGGGCCCTGTATCTAAGCCAATCACATGGTAGGCTTAGATACATGGCCCATGCGTGATCCTGTATGCTGGGCCCTGTATCTAAGCCTACCACACTGTAGGTTTAGATACAGGGCCCCAGCACACAGTAATCTTATACTGTATAAGATTACTGTCTGCTGGACCCTGTATCTAAGCCTACCTTGTGGTAGGCTTAGATACAGGGTCCCACAGACAGTATCACACATGGGCCCTGTATCTAAGCCTTAGGGTATCTGCACAGACACTAATTACGTCCGTAATTGACGGACGTATTTTGGCCGCAAGTACCGGACCGAACACCGAGCTAGGAGTCCCTGCCTCGCTGCAGGACAACTGTCCCATACTGTAATCCTGTTTTCAGTACGGGACAGTTGTCCGGCAGCGAGGCAGGGACTCCTAGCGTCGTACATAACTATAATGCTAGGAGCCCGGCTCCCTGCACGGTGTTTGGTCCGGTACTTGCGGCCGAAATACGTCCGTCAATTACGGACGTAATTAGTGTGTGTGCACATACCCTAACACACGTGTTACTAATCATTTTTTGTGTGTTTTCTTGCAGGTTCGGTCGTTGGACTACGGCGGATTCCAGGACTACTTCGATGACAGCTTTTTTTTTATTGTCAATAAAATGGTTAATGAGGGTTGTGTGTTTTTTTTTTATTTCAATAAAATATTTTTTCTATGTCTTTGTGTTTTTTTTTTTAAAACTATATTACTACCGCCTTAGTAATGGCCGCCGGCTGAGTGACAGCATCCATTGCTAAGGCGGGGCTTAGTGTTAGCCGGTGCAGAGGCTAACACTAACCCCCTTTATTACCCCGGTACCCACCGCCACCAGGGGTGCTGGGAAGAGCCGGGTACGATCCAGTACCTGACAATCTGTAGTGATGGTCGGCCACTGGGGTGGCCGCAGGCTGGTATTATCAGGAGGGGAAAGGCCAAAAACAGTGGCCCTTCCTACCCTGGAAATTCTGCCTGCTGCTGCTTTATTGTATCTGGCTGGTTATGCAAATGGGGGGGGGACCCCACGTCATTTAAAAAAAATAATAATAATTGGAAAGAACGATGTCAGGTCCCCCCCAATTTTCATAACCAGCCAGATACAACACAGCAGCAGTAGGCAGCATTACAAGGGTGGGAAGGGCCACTGTTTTTGGCCTTCCCCAGCCTAATACTACCAGCCTGCGGCCACCCCGGTGCCTGCCCATCACTACAGATGGTCGGGTACTGGTTCGTACCCGGCTCTTCCCAGCACCACTGGTGGCGGTGGGTACCGGGGTAATAATGGGGGTTAGTGTAGCCTCTGCACCGGCTAACATTAAGCCCCGCCTTAGTAATGGAGGTTGCTGCATTGTTGGGTCACTTAGGAGACCCAGCGATGCAGCTGAAAGCGGACCGTCGGCCATGAGAAGTTTGCGGGGGGGGGGGGGGCCCAGTAAGAAGTTTTGCATCGGGGCCCATGAGCCTCTAGCTACGCCCCTGAACCGCACGATCACTGTTCCTGTTTGTTAGTCCTGGGTGTCAGCTGCAATACACAGCCCGCTCCATACATCAACCCCCGCACCATGACCTGCTATTAAGTCATAGTGCGCAAAGGGGTTAATGCACAGCGGATGGTGTGAATATTGCAATTTTCCACTGATATGCCATTTTAGTGCATAATATGTCGTGCCCAGTTTGTGCCACTGAAGACAAATACCTCATAAAGCGTTAAGCGGGTTCTCTCGGGTATGGTGATGCCATATATGTGGGCGCAAACTGCTGTTTGGGCACGCTGCAGGGCTCAGAAGGGAGGGATGCCATTTTGCTTTTGGAGCGCAGATTTTTCTTGGTAGTTGTTCTGTTTGGGGTTTTGCTGGTATTTCAGTTTATAATGTGGGGGCATGTGTAAGCTGGGTAGAGTACATCAGGGCATAATAAGAGGGTATAATAATGGGTTAAATAAATAATAATTCATAGATGTGTGGCCGGTGTCGCACTGATAAATGGTGCCCAATCTCATCCGATTTTGGAACACTGCACATTTTGCATCGCCATATTCTGAGAGCCAGAACTTTTTTATTTTTTCACCACCGGAGCCGTGTGAGGGCTTATTTGTTGCGGGACAATCTGTACTTTTCATTGGTACCATTTTGGGGTACATGTAATTTTTTTGATCACTTTTTATTACATTTTTTTGCGACCAAAAACAAGCAATTCTGACAATGTTTTTTTCATTTATTTTTTGCAGCGTTCACCCTGTGCTATGAATGACAATTTTACTTTATTCTGCGAGTTGATACGATTACGGCGATACCATATGTATATAGGTATTTTATGTTTTGCAGCGTTTGAGCAATAAAATCACTTTTTTATAAAATAATACATTTTCTGTGTCACCATATTCTGGGAGCCATAACTTTTTTATTTTTCAGTCAAAAAAGCTGTGTAAGGGCTTGTTTTTTGTGGGACGGGTTGTAGTTTTTATGGTTACTATTTTCAGGTACATACGACCTTTTGATCACTTTTTATTCTCTATTTTAGGAGGGATGGTGGCCAAAAAATAGCGATTCTGGTGTAGTTTTTTATTGATTTTTTTTGGGGTGTTCATCGTGCGGGAAAAATAACATTATAGTTTTATAGTTGGGGTCGTTACGAACGCGGTGATACCAAATATGTGTACTTTTTTAACATGTTCATTTTTTTCCTATAATGAAAGACTTATTATAGGAAAAAAATGCAGTGTTTGTTTATATAACTTATAACTTTTATTTTTAAATTTTTTTTAAAACATTTTTATTACTTTTTTTAACTTTTTTCACTTGTCCCACTAGGGGACACTTAGACTGGCAGCTTTGAACGCTGCTAGAGTACATTACACTACACACGTAGTGTAATGTACTGTAAGGCTGGGTTCACACGACCTATTTTTAGACGTAAACGAGGCGTATTATGCCTCGTTTTATGTCTGAAAATAAGGCTACAATACGTCGGCAAACATCTGCCCATTCATTTGAATGGGTTTGCCGACGTACTGTGCAGACAACCTGTCATTTACGCGTCGTCGTTTGACAGCTGTCAAACGACGACGCATAAAAATACAGCCTCGTCAGAAGAAGTGCAGGACACTTCTTTCAGATGTAATTTGAGCCGTTCTTCATTGAACTCAATGAAGAGCAGCTCAAAATTTACGGCTGTCAGAGAAGCCTCGCAAAATGCGAGGAGGAGCAATTACGGCTGAAACGAGGCAGCTGTTTTCTCCTGAAAACAGTCTGTCCTTTCAGACGTAAAATGCTCCTGCTACCGTGTGCATCGGCAGCCCCCACAATCACTTTGTGGGGGCTACCGATGTTCTTCACACCCCTTAAATGTGGCGATTGCAATCTGTCGCCGCATTTATGGGGTTAATAGCCAAAATCAGCGGCGATGGTGCGCTGACCGGCAAGACTGGAGTCGGGGACAGCTGACCTCCCGGTTCACAGACACTATCGATTAGGGCAGTGTGTGCCGGGAACTACTCCGCAACTGTACGTCCTGATGCGGGAAGCAAGCCCTCTGCAGGACGTACAGTTGCGGAGCAGCGCGTAAAGAGGTTAAGGAATGTTTTCTCAGCTGATTTTTTTTTAATGCAGCCTGTCGTTGAGATTTGTTCATATCTCATTCAAATTGCTACTACTGTAAATGCTGAAGATTTTAAATACTGAATTCCATTGCGGAAATTCTGCAGCTTTTTGCTACTTGGGAACCCGGCCTAATACCAACTAAAATGAGCAATTAAGTTGCTAGATTATTTGCAAGTTATACTATTGGTCTGTTTAGAGAACAAATATACGCAGGCCTATGCAAATGAAATTTACATGCTACCTAAACTTACAGGGAGAAGACACATACAGTCCATTACAGAAAAGCTGTCAAAGGTAAGACACCACATATTCCATTACCTATATTTTTCCATTTATAGTCAGGGATTAGACTTAAGGCTAGGTTCACATTGTATGTTTTTGTTGTGTTTTCAAACCCAGTATAAAGAAACAATCTAAAAAAAACATGCATTTTTTAAATACCCATGCGTTTTTCAAAGTGTTTCAGCTGTATGCCTACGACCATTAACCCCTTCCTGACTTATGACATACAGTTACATCATAGCCGGGTAGGGGAAGTATGGAGCGTGCTCACAGAGTGAACCCGCTCCATACCATGCGGGTGTCGGCTGTTTGTTACAGCTGACACTTCAGAGTAAGGTTATGTGCACACGGTAGCAGGCTTTTACGTCTGAAAAGACAGACTGTTTTCAGGAGAAAACAGCTGCCTCGTTTCAGACGTAAATCAGAGGCGTAGCTAGGTTCTCCAGCACCCGGGGCAAAGAATCAGTTTGGCGCCCCCCCCCCCAACCTCTTTCCCGACATCTCCTTCCCCCTCGCCGTGTTTGTTTTCTCTACCAATCGACGTGTCATTTCTTTTTATGTAACGCGAGCATAAAATTATTTGTACATTTCACAAGCAATATGGTTCTATACACAACACCAGAACCAAGCTCAGTACATATATACAGCCCCAGAAGCAAGCTCACTACACATATACAACACCAGCACAAATACAGCTCAATTTAGTGCAACCCCTGCTGTATAGGTTTGTACGGCGTAAAACTACAGCTCCCAGCATGGCCCGAACAATGGTAAGGATATGCTGGGAGATGCCGTTTCACAAAAAATAAATCCTATCATAATCACACCCCCCATCATCTCGCTGCAGATCATACAGCGACTACAGTGCTGATTAGAGGCAGAGTGAACATTGACATTAAGTGACTCACCGATGATGTCTCAGATTCTAGTTCTTTCTCTCCATCCGGTCCAGACCTCTATGACGACTTCACCCGGTCACAGCCCATTTCTGCAGTTTGCCACTCAGATGTCTTCAGCTTCTCACTTTTCCAACATTTCTGCACCTATAAATAAATATAAAGTTATCATTATACCACACACTACGCCCCTAAGTATAATAGTGCCATACACTGCACCTCTAATTATAATAGCACCATTCACCATGTCCCACACACACACACTGTGCCCCCTCTAAATAGTGCCTGCCATAGAGCCCCCTGTAGATAGTGCCTGCCATAGAGCCCCTGTAGATAGTGCCCCCATATAGACCACCCCTGTATATAGTGTCCCACAAATAACTCCCCCTATAGTGCTCTACAGATAGCCCACCCCTGTATATAGCCCCCTGTAGATATAGCCCACCCCTGTATATAGAGCTCTACAGATAGCCCAACCATGTATGTAGCCCCCCTGTAGATATAGCCCACCCCTGTATATAGTGCTCCACATATAGTCCACCCCTGTATATAGTGTTTCACAGATAGCCCACCCCTGTATATAGCCCCCCCTTGTACATATAATCCACCCCTGTATACAGTGCTCCACTAGATAGTCCACCCCTATATATAGTGCTCCACAGATAGCCCACCCCTGTATATACTATATACAAGGGTGGGCTATCTGTGGAGCACTATATACAGGGGTGGACTATATGTACAAGGGGGCTATATATAGGGGTGGGCTTTCTGTGGAGCACTATAGGGGGAGCTATTTGTTAGATACTATATACAGGGGTGGGCTATATCTACAGGGGGACTATATACAGGGGTGGGCTATATCTACAGGGGGACTATATACAGGGGTGGGCTATATCTACAGGGGGACTATACAGTGAAGGAAATAAGTATTTGATGCCTTGCTGATTTTGTAAGTTTGCCCACTGTCAAAGTCATGAAAAGTCTAGAATTTTTAGGCTAGGTTAATTTTACCAGTGAGAGATAGAGTATATAAAAAAAAACTGAAAATCACATAGTCAAAATTATATATATTTATTTGCATTGTGCACAGAGAAATAAGTATTTGATCCCCTACCAACCATTAAGAGTTCAGCCTCCTCCAGACCAGTTACACGCTCCAAATCAACTTGGTGCCTGTATTAAAGACAGCTGTCTTAAATGGTCACCTGTATAAAAGACTCCTGTACACAGACTCAATTAATCAGTCTGACTCTAACCTCTACAACATGGGCAAGACCAAAGAGCTTTCTAAGGATGTCAGGGACAAGATCATAGACCTGCACAAGGCTGGAATGGGTTACAAAACCATAAGTAAGGCGCTGGGTGAGAAGGAGACAACTGTTGGTGCAATAGTAAGAAAATGGAAGACATACAAAATGAATGTCAATCGACATAAATTTGGGGCTCCATGCAAAATCTCACCTCGTGGGGTATCCTTGATCCTGAGGAAGGTCAGAGCTCAGCCGAAAACTACACGGGGGGAACTTGTTAATGATCTCAAGGCAGCTGGGACCACAGTCACCAAGAAAACCATTGGTAACACATTACGCCGTAATGGATTAAAATCCTGCAGTGCCCGCAAGGTTCCCCTGCTCAAGAAGGCACATGTACAGGCCCGTCTGAAGTTTGCAAATGAACATCTGCATGATTCTGAGAGTGATTGGGAGAAGGTGCTGTGGTCAGATGAGACTAAAATGGAGCTCTTTGGCATTAACTCAACTCGCCGTGTTTGGAGGAAGAGAAATGCTGCCTATGACCCAAAGAACACCGTCCCCACTGTCAAGCATGGAGGTGGGAACATTATGTTTTGGGGGTGTTAATCTGCTAAGGGCACATGACTACTTCACCGCATCAATGGGAGAATGGATGGAGCCATGTACCGTCAAATCCTGAGTGACAACCTCCTTCCCTCCACCAGGACATTAAAAATGGCTTGTGGCTGGGTCTTCCAGCACGACAATGACCCGAAACATACAGCCAAGGCAGCAAAGAAGTGGCTCAAAAAGAAGCACATTAAGGTCATGGAGTGGCCTAGCCAGTCTCCAGACCTTAATCCCATCGAAAACTTATGGAGGGAGCTGAAGATCCGAGTTGCCAAGCGACAGTCTCGAAGTCTTCATGATTTACAGATGATCTGCAAAGAGGAGTGGGCCAAAATTCCATCTAACATGTGCGCAAACCTCATCATCAACTACAAAAAACGTCTGACTGCTGTGCTTGCCAACAAGGGTTTTGCCACCAAGTATTAAGTCTTGTTTGCCAAAGGGATCAAATACTTATTTCTCTGTGCACAATGCAAATAAATATATATAATTGTGACAATGTGATTTTCAGTTTTTTTTAAAAATATAATCTATCTCTCACTGGTAAAATTAACCTAGCCTAAAAATTCTAGACTGTTCATGTCTTTGACAGTGGGCAAACTTACAAAATCAGCAAGGGATCAAATACTTATTTCCTTCACTGTATCTACAGGGGGACTATATCTACAGGGGGACTATATACAGGGGGACCATATCTACAGGGGGACCATATCTACAGGGGGACCATATCTACAGGGGGACCATATCTACAGGGCTGGGATATACACAGGGCTGGGATATACACAGGGGGGCTATATCTACAGGGGTGGGCTATATCTACAGAGGGGGCTATATACAGGGGGGCTATATCTACAGGGGTGGGCTATACACAGGGGGGCTATATCTACAGAGGGGGGCTATATACAGGGGTGGGCTATATACAGGGGGAATATATCTACAGGGGGCTATATCTACAGGGGGGCTATATCTACAGGGGGGCTATATCTACAGAGGGGGGCTATATACAGGGGGGCTATATCTACAGGGGTGGGCTATACACAGGGGGGCTATATCTACAGAGGGGGGCTATATACAGGGGTGGGCTATATACAGGGGTGGGCTATATACAGGGGTGGGCTATATACAGGGGGAATATATCTACAGGGGGCTATATCTACAGGGGGGCTATATCTACAGGGGGGCTATATCTACAGGGGGGCTATATCTACAGGGGGGCTATATCTACAGAGGGGGGCTATATACAGGGGGGCTATATCTACAGGGGTGGGCTATACACAGGGGGGCTATATCTACAGAGGGGGGCTATATACAGGGGTGGGCTATATACAGGGGTGGGCTATATACAGGGGGAATATATCTATAGGGGGCTATATCTACAGGGGTGGGCTATATCTACAGGGGTGGGCTATATCTACAGGGCGACTATATCTACAGGGCGACTATATCTACAGGGGGGGCTATATACTGGTGTGGGCTATCTATGGAGCACCATATACAGGGGTGGGCTATATCTACAGGGGGCTATATGCTATATAGCCCACCCCTGTATATGGTGCTCTATAGACAGCCCACACCAGTATATAGCCCCCCTGTAGATATAGTCCCCCTGTATATAGCCCAGCCCTGTAGATATAGTCCCCCTGTAGATAGACACCCCCCGTAGATAAAGCCCCACGTGTAGACAAAGTCCCCCCCTGTGTAGACAAAGTCCCCCCCCCCGTGTAGACAAAGTCCCCCCTCGTGTAGACAAAGTCCCCCCCCCCCCCCGCAGATACAGCCGCACACTTCTATTACAATTTAAAAAAAAATAATAATTTCAAACTCACCTTATTCCCGCTCCCACGCCGTCCGGCAGCCATGGAGACCTGCTCTCTTCTGTGCAGGTCAACTGGGGGTTGAACGCGGAGTCTAAGAAAGGCGCTGATTGGCTGGGCAGGATGACTTTCCCTGTCAGTCAGTCAGCGCCTTTCATCGACGGAAGCGTCACTGGTACAAAAGGTACCAGTTGCTTCATTCGTGGAAAGGCGCTGAATGGCCGGGCACGGAACGTGCCCAGTCATTCATTGCTTCTAATTGTACCTGTGTCCTTGCGACACAGGTACAATTATAGTGCAGGAGGAGGTGGCGCTGGCGCCCCCCTCTGAACTGTGCCCGGGGCACATGCCCCGCCTGCCCCCCCCCTAGCTACGCCCCTGCGTAAATGCTCCTCCTCGCATTTTGCGAGGCTTCTCTGACAGCCGTAAATTTTGAGTTGTGCTTCATTGAGTTCAATGAAGAACGGCTCAAATTACGTCTGAAAGAAGTGCCCTGCACTTCTTTTGACGAGGCTGTATTTTTACGCGTCGTCGTTTGACAGCTCTCATAAATGAAAGGTTGTCTGCACAGTACGTCGGCAAACCCATTCAAATGAATGGGCAGATGTTTGCCGACGTATTGTAGCCCTATTTTCAGGCGTAAAATGAGGCATAATACGCCTCGTTTACGTCTGAAAATAGGTCGTGTGAACCCAGCCGAACGAGCGGCATCGCGCTCGAGCGATGGTTGCTATGGCTGCCTGTGGGCTTAATGAAGGCCCCCAGGTCCGCCATCTTTGTGCACCTATTAAGCCCTGCCTCCGGCATGGCTGAACAGTTGACTGTCAGAATCACGATATACTGCAATAAATTAGTATTGCAGTATATCGTGCAAGTGATCTAGCGATCACTGGTTGAAGTCCCCTGGGGGGACTAATAAAAAAAGTAAAAATGAGTTAAATAAAGGTTGTTTTTTTTGTGTAAAAGTTCAAAAAAAACCTCCTTTTCCCATTCTCCCCCTAGAGCATAGTAAAAAATAAATAAATAAATAAACATAATTGGTATCGCCACGTCTGTACAAGTCTGAACTATTACTATATATCATTATTTAACCCACAAGGTGAACACCGTAAAAAAAAAAAAAATTGCAAACGCCAGAATCTCTATTTTTTGGTCACCTAATCTCCTACAAAAAATGAAATAAAAAGTGATCAAACCATCGCATGTACCCCAAAATGGTATTATTGAAAAACTACAGCTTATCCCGCAAAAAATAAGCCCTCATACCACTTAATCAACGGAAAAATAAAAAAGTTATGGCTCCCGGAATTTGGCGACACAAAATAAATTTTCTTTTTTACACTTCGATTTTTACTTGTAAAAGTTGTAAAATATAGAAAAAACTATATATATTTGGTATCGCCCTAATCATATTGACCCACAGAATAAAGTTAACATGTTGTTTTAATTGCACAGTGAATTCCGTAAAAACGTTGCGCAAAAAAACATGGAGGAATCGCTGTTTTTTTCATTTTCTACCCCACAAATAATTTTTTTCCCGTTTCCTAGTACATTATATGGCAAAATAAATGGTGCTACGAAAAACCACAACTCATCCCTCAAAAATCAAGCCCTCATAGTACTATATTGACAGAAAAATAAAGATGTTATGGCTTTTGGAAAGTGGGGAGGAAAAAACGAAAATTAAAATCTGAAAGTTGTTTACGACGGGAAGGGGTTAAATACAAAACCACATTACAAAAACATGTAAACAATGCATGTTTTTTCTTTTACAGATGTGTTTCTGTAGGCTGTGTTTGAAAATGCAACAAAAACGCACCATGTGAACCCAGCCTAATTGGCCTACAATTTATCAATCTTGCTATATATCTTTTCTTTTCATTATAAACTGGGATAGTGGAGCCACATACTGTTGCACAGCGCATTCTCAATATCCTGTTAGGTCCATAAATATTCGAACATTGACCAAGTGAGGCTGGGTTCACACGACCATGTTACGTCCGTAAAGGACGTAACGTATTTCGGGCGCAAGTCCCGGACCGAACACACTTCAGGGAGCCGGGCTCCTAGCATCAAAGTTATGTACGATGCTAGGATTCCCTGCCTCTCCGTGGAACTACTGTCCCGTACTGAAAACATGATTACAGTACAGGACAGTTGTCCTGCAGCGAGGCAGGGACTCCTAGCATCGTACATAACAATGATGCTAGGAGCCCGGCTCCCTGCAGTTTGTTCGGTCCGGAACTTGCGGCCGAAATACGCTCCGTCCTTTACGGACGTAACATGCTCGTGTGAACCCAGCCTTATTGTTATTTAAGCTGTCTGCTACAGGATATTGGAGTTTGAATCAAACAATGACTTAAGCCTCATGCACACGGCCGTGCCCGTAAACAGTTTACGGGCATGACCGGCCACCAACGGCCGCAGCCCACATTTTCGGCTCGTTCTCACATACAAAGTATGGGAGCACGGCCCGTGAAACGCAAAAGATAGGGCATGTTCTATCTTTTGCGGTACAGTTCTACGGCACGGACACCTATCCGTAGCGATATGGAAAGGTGTCCGCGCCAAATAGAACTGATTGGGTCCGTAATAGGGTCCGCAATTACGGAGATTTTTTACGGTCGTATGCATGGAGCCTTAGGGTATGTTCACACGATATACAAAAAACAGCCTCTGATTTTCAGCAGTTTTTTGAGGCGTCTTTTGCGGCCATTTTTTGAACTGTTTTTCTATTGACACAATGAAAAACGGCTTCAAAAACGGCTCAAGTAGTGACAGACACTTCTTTTTACGGGGCGTTTTTTTACGTGCCGTTTTTCCAAACGGCCGCGTAAAGAAAACGCCCCTTTGTAACTAAAAGGTTTTTTTTCCATTGAAATAAATAAGCAGAAGTTTGGAGGCGTTTAACCCCTTCCCGCACCTTGGCGTAAATGCACGTCCAGGTGAGCAGTAACTTCGCGCACCTGGGCGTGCAGTTACGTCCGCGCTTTAAAAGTTAACCGCTGCGCGGCGCTACACCGCAGCGGCGGTTAACTGTGCAGGGTGTCAGCCCTGCTCTCTCCGTTGCCGATCAGCGGCCTGTCGCCGCTGAAATCGGCAATTAACCCCTTCGATGCAGTGGTCGATTGCGATCACCATATCGAAGAGGTTTACAGCGGATCGGCAGCCCCCCACATGTATTTGCGGGGGCTGGCGATCCTTATCATGGCAACCAGAGGCCAGAAAATGACCTCCGGGTTGCCATGTACGGAAGCCTCGGAGGATCAGCCTCCGGCCGATCCTCCGATGCTTCCTGTCAGTGTGACTGTCACGTCACAATGACAGTTAGAACACATTACACTACGTGTGTAGTGTAATGTGTTCCAGCAGCAATCAGAGCTGCAAGTCTAAGTGTCCCCTAGTGGGACAAGTAAAAAAAGTAAAAAAAAGATAATAAAAATGTTTTTAAAAAGTGTAAAAATAAAAGCTAGAAGTTACATAAACAAAGAATGCTTTTTTTCCCTATAATAAGTCTTTTATTATAGGAAAAAAATGAACACGTTAAAAAAAGTACACATATTTGGTATCGCCGCGTTCGTAACGACCCCAACTATAAAACTGTAATATTATTTTTCCTGCACGGTGAACACAGCAAAAAAAATAAACGAAAAACCGTGCCGAATCACAATTTTTGGGTTACCACCCCTCCCAAAATATACAATAAAAAGTGATCAAAAAGTCGCATGTGCACCAAAATGGTACCAATACAAACTACAACCCGTCCCGCAAAAAACAAGCCGTTACACCGCTTTTTTGACTGAAAAATAAAAACGTTATGGCTCTCAGAATATGGTGACACAGAAAATTATTTCTTTATAAAGAAGTGATTTTATTGCACAAACGCTGCAAAACATAAAAAAATTATATACATCTGGTATCGCTGTAATCGTATCGACCCGCAGAATAAAGTATAATGGTCATTTATAGCCCAGGGTCAAGGCCATAAAAAAAACTAATAAAAAACTTTGTCAGAATTGATGGTTTTTGGTCACCTTGCTTGCCAAAAAATGGAATAAAACGTGATAAAAAAAATTCTCGTACCCCAAAATGGTACCAATGACAACCTACAGATTGTCCTGCAAAGAATAAGCCCTCACACAGCTCCGGTGGTGAAAAAATAAAAAAGTTCTGGCTCCCGGAATATGGCGCTGCAAAATGTGCAGTGTTCCAAAAGCAGATAAGATCGGGCGCCATTTATCAGTGTGACACCGGCCACATATCTGCGGATTATTATTTATTTACCGCATTATTATACCCTCTTATTATGCCCTGATGTACCCCGCACAGATAACATATGCCCCCACATTATAAACTGAAACACCAGTAAAACCCCAAACAGAGCAACTACCAAGCTACATCTGCGCCCCAAAAGCCAAATAACGTCCCTCCCTTCTGAGCCCTGCAGCCTGCCCAAACACCAGTCTATGTCCACTGATATGGCATCGCCATACCCGGGAGAACCCGGTTAATATTTTATGAGGTATTTGTCTTCAGTGGCACAAACTGGGCATAACATGTAGTGCACTAAAATGGCATATGAGTGGAAAATTGTAATTTTCACTCCGCACCATGCGCTACGCATTAACCCCTTCGCGCACAACAATTATTGTTGTGGTCACACTTGCGCTGGTTGCATTTATTTTCTTGCAGTCTCCTTTCCACAGAAGTTTTTTGTACCATTGACCTTATCATACTAATTTGACTTAGAAGAAAATTGCTATACTACCCTTGACATTGTCAGTTACTGTTCCTTGTATGTCCTCTGCATTGTTAGACGTCTTTTTGCTTATGCTCTGTATAACCTATTTTTTAATGTTGTGATATTTAGAAAAATTTATATATTATTTCTCAAATACATTTGTGTTAATTGTGCCCTACACTCTATAGGTTCTATATCAGTTATTTAGGGCAATACACCAAGGTTTACTTGGCTCTACTGAGGTCTAGCCTTTATACATAGGCACTAGTGTAGCATATATTAATATATGTATACTAATTAGACCTTTTTCCTGTATGTATCAATCGGTTTATGTTCTCAAAAGTAATTGGTAAACAAAAGGTTGCTCACCTGTTCAATGTCCAAGTGTGTGTTATCACCTCATTAGTTAACCCCTTCCCTCCGCAGCCAGTTCTGCTTATTTCTTTTTCGTTTTGCAAAAGTGACAGGTGGTATTTAACTCACCTGTTAGAGTTGTTCAGCAGTAGGTACAACACTATTCTATGACATGCGTAGATACCAGGGGGGTAACTAGGAAAGACTAGGCCCCATAGCAAACTTTTGACTGGGGCGCCCCCTCCCCTGGGTGTCAGACAACCCCTCCTTGTAGATAGTGCCTTTTTTACAGCTCCCCCCTTGTAGAAAACGCCATACAGCCCCCTGTAGATAACGCCATACAGCGCACCCTGTAGATAGCTCCATACATCCCCCTGTAGATAACGCCATACAGCCCCCTGTAGATAACGCCATACAGCCCCCTCTGTAGATAGCGCCATACAGACCCCACCATGTAGATAACGCCATACAGCCCCCCTGTAGATAACGCCATACAGTCCCCTGTAGATAACGCCATACAGCCCCCTCTGCAGATAACGCCATACAGCCCCCTGTAGATAACGCCATACATCCCCCTTTGTAGATAGCGCCATACAGCCCCCTGTAGATAATGCCATACAGACCCCCCTGTAGATAACGCCATACAGCCCCCTTTGTAGATATCTACAGAGGGGTCTGTATGGCGTTATCTACAAAGGGGGCTGTATGGCGTTATCTACAGGGGGCTGTATGGCGTTATCTACAAAGGGGGCTGTATGGCGTTATCTACAGGGGGCTGTATGGCGTTATCTACAGAGGGGGCTGTATGGCGTTATCTACAGGGGGGACTCTGTATGGCGTTATCTACAGGGGGGCTGTATGGAGTTATCTACAGAGGGGGGCTGTATGTCGTTATCTACAGAGGGGGCTGTATACGCCATACAGCCCCACCTGTAGAGAACGCCATACAGCCCCCCTGTAGAGAATGCCATACAGCCCCCCCTGTAGGGAATGCCATACAGCCCCCTGTAGGGAATGCCATACAGCCCCCCCTGTAGGGAACGCCATACAGCCCACCCCTGTAGGGAACGTCATACAGCCCCCCTGTAGGAAACGCCATACAGTCCCCCCCTGTAGGGAACGCCATACAGGCCCCCCTGTAGGGAACGCCATACAGCCCCCCTGTAGGGAACGCCATACAGCCCCCCTGTAGGGAACGCCATACAGCCCCCCCTGTAGGGAACGCCATGCAGCCCCCCCTGTAGGGAACACCATACAGCCCCCCCCTGTAGGGAACGCCATACAGCCCCCCTGTAGGGAACGCCATACAGCCCCCCTGTAGGGAACGCCATACAGCCCCCTCCCCTGTAGGGAACGCCATACAGCCCCCCCCCCTGTAGGGAACGCCATAGAGCGTCCCCCTCCCAAAAAAATGCGACCTACAGTGTGTCTTACAAAAGACATGTATCCCCTATCCACAGGATAGGGGATACATGTGTGATCACTGGCAGCGATAGGGAGAACGGGGGACCGAAAGTCCCCTGAAGTTCTCCATGACTAACCTCTGACTTACGGCGTCTGCGCAGCTCAATAAACATATAAGGAGCGCTGGTCACGCATGCGCACAAGCGCGACCGGCGCTCCATTAATTTCTACGAAGCTGCCGACACAGACATCGGAAGTCCGAGGTTTGTGATGGAGAAATTCAGGGGACTTTCAGTCCCCCGTTCTCCCTATCAATGCCAGCGATCACACATGTATCCCCTATCCTGTGGATAGGGGATACATGTCTTTTGTTTAATGGCAGAGTGGGGAGATAACTCCCTGCTCTGTCGTAGTGTTCAGTGGCGTCGCGCTGTAGCAGCTATAGCGGCTGCTAGCGGAGCCTCCGGCCATGGTGGGGGCCCGTGCCGGCGGGCGACAAGGGCCCCCTCATGCCGCGGGCCACGTAGCAGCCGCTACGGCAGCTACGGCGGTAGTTACGCCACTGGTAGATACGTTTGTTTGCTGCTGGCAGCCACACACTGCTATCATCTTCGCTCATGAGATAGGCACCGAGACCCCGATGCTGCAAATTTTTTAACCCCTTAATTTCCGATCTACCCCGTTAATGCTTATTCTTTATATATCAGCAACTTGTTCTACATCTTTATTTAGGTGGGTATTATATTGCCTCCAAATTTGGTATACAGGACGGAAATATTAACCCCTTCCCTCTTTGGCCACTTTTGACCTTCCTGACATGGCCTCATTTTTCAAATCTGACATGTTTCACTTTATGTGGTAATAACTCTGGAATGCTTTTACCTATCCAAGCGATTCTGAGATTAGAAAAAAAGGGAAAGAAGGTAGGATCCAGCGCTGTAGTGCGTTTAAAATAGAAATCGACGTTTCCAAGTTTAATGTCCTGGGTTTAAAAGGAAGTCCAGTGGTATAGGTCCAGGGTGTACATGAAGTGGGAAGAGGGTATCCTCTGTGGCCTACGCGTTTCGGACGTCGCTGCGTCCTTAGACTTGGCAATCACAGCCAAGTCTAAGGACGCAGCGACGTCCGAAACGCGTAGGCCACAGAGGATACCCTCTTCCCACTTCATGTACACCCTGGACCTATACCACTGGACTTCCTTTTAAACCCAGGACATTAAACTTGGAAACGTCGATTTCTATTTTAAACGCACTACAGCGCTGGATCCTACCTTCTTTCCCTTTTTTTCTACCTGCAATCCGTGTGCCGACACGAGGAACCGGGCGCTTTCAACGACACACAGGTGTGTGTCAGGTGAGCTGGTGGATTCCTCCACACGCTTTTTTTCTTTTCGATTCTGAGATTGTTTTCTCGTGACACATTGGGCTTTATGTTACTGGCAAAATTTGCCCGATACATTCAGTATTTAATTGTGAAAAACACCAAAATTTTGCGAAAAATTAGAATTTTTCTCAATTTAAATGTATTTGCTTGTAAGACAGGCAGTTATACCACACAAAATTGTTGCTAATTAACATCACCCATATGTCTACTTTAGTTTGGCATCATTTTTTGAATATCCTTTTATTTTTCTAGGACGTTACAAGGCTTAGAACTTTAGCAGCAATTTCTCACATTTTCAAGAAAATTTCAAAATGCTATTTTTACAGGGGCCAGTTCAGTTGTAAAGTGGCTTTGAGGTCCTTAGATATTAGAAACCCCCAATAAGTCACCCCATTTTAAAAACTGCACCCCTCAAAGTATTCAAAACACCATTTAGAAAGTTTCTTAACCCTTTAGACATTGCGCAGGAATTAAGGCAAAGTATAGGTGAAATTTACAAAGTTCATTATTTTTTTCCAGAAATTCATTTTGAATCCATTTTCTTTGTACCACAGAAGGTTTTACCAGAGAAATGCAACTCAATATTTATTGCCCAGGTTCTGCAGTTTTAGGAAATCCCACATGTGGCTCTAGTGTGCTACTGGACTGAAGCACCGGCCTCAGAAGCAAAAGTAGAACCTAGTGGATTTTGGGCCTCCTTTTTATTAGAATATATTTTTAGGCACCATGTCAGCTTTGAACAGGTCTTGTGGAACTAAAATAGTGGAAACCCCCCAAAAGTGACCCCATGGAATTTATCTAGGGGTGTAGCAAGCATTTTGACCAGCCAGTTTTTTTGCAAAATTTTTTGGAACTAGGCCATGAAAATGAAAATCTACATTTTTTCAAATAAAATGTAGGTTTAGCTAATTTTTTTTAATTTCCAAAAGAACTAAAGTAGAAAAAGCACCACAACATTTGTAGAGAAATTTCTCCCGAGTAAAACAATACCCCACACACGGCTGTTTGCACACACGGCAGGGCTTAGAAGCGAAAGAGCGCCATTTGGCACTTGGAGCTCAAATTTAGCAGGAATGGTTTGCAGAGGCCATGTCACATTTGCAAAGCCCCTGAGGGGACAAAACAGTGGAAAGCCCCCAACAAGTGACCCCATTTTGGAAACTATACCCCTTGAGGAAATTATCTAGGGGTACAGTGAGCATTTTGACCCCACAGGTTTTTTGCAGAAATTTTGGAAGTAGGCTGTGAAATGAAAATCGAAATTTTTTTCAAATAAAATGTAGGTTTAGCTAATTTTTTTTCATTTCCACAAGGACTAAAGGAGAAAAAGCACCATACAATTTGTAAAGAAATTTCTCCCGAGTAAAACAGTACCCCACATGTGGTAATAAACGGTTGTTTGGACACACGGCAGGGCTGAGAAGGAAAAGAGAGCCATTTGACTTTTGGAACTCAAATTTAGCAGGAATGGTTTGCGGTGGCCATGTCGCATTTGCAAAGCCCCTGAGGAGACAAAACAGGGGAAACTCCCAACAAGTGACCCCATTTTGGAAACTAAACCCCATGAGGAAATTATCTAGGGGTACAGTGAGCAGTTTGACCCCACAGGTGTTTTACAGAACTTATTGGAAGTAGGCCGTAAAAATGAAAATCTAAATTTTTTCAAAGAAAATGTAGGTTTAGGTATTTTTTTTTCATTTCCACAAGGACTGAAGGAGAAAAAACACCACAAAATTTGTAAAGCAATTTCTCCCGAGTAAAACAATACCCCACATGTGGTCATAAACATCTGTTTGGACACACGGTAGGGCTCAGAATGGAAGGAGCACCATTTGGATTTTGGAATGGTTTCTGGGCGCCATGTCATATTTGCTGAGCCCCTGTAGTACTAGTACAGTGGAAAAACCCCAAAAGTGACTCCATTTGGGAAACTTCACCAAATGAGTAATCATCTAGGGGTATAGTGAAAATTTGGATCCCAAAGGTTTTTTACTGAATTAATTAGAATTAAGCCATGAAAATGAAAAATAAATTTTTTTTCCAACAAGATGTAGTTTTAGATCAACATTTTTCATTTTTACAAGGAATAAAGAAGAAAAAGCACCCCAACATTTGTAAAGAAATTACTCCCATATGTGGTTATAATCAGCTGTTTACATATATGGGAGCATTTAGAAGAAAAGGAGCGGTATTTATCTTTTGGAGCGTAGATTTTGCTGGAATGGTTTGCGGACGCCATGTTGCATTTGCAAAACCACTGATGTACCAAACAAAAGTGACCCCGTTTTAGAAACTACACCCCTGTTTTTCAGAAATTAATACGCCGTGGATGGTGCAAAGTGAAAATTGCAATTTTTCCACTAATATGCCCATTCACCGCACAATATGTTGTGCCCCTAGAGATTCTTACCCCATAAATTGTTAAGCAGGTTCTCCCGGGTATGGTAATGCCTTACTTGTGAGCATAAATTGCTGTTTGGGCACACTGTAGGGCTAAGAAGGGAAAGACCGTCATTTTGAGCATGGATTTTGCTTGGTAGTAGTTCTGTTTGGGGTATTGCTGGTATTTCAGTTTAGAGTGTGGGAGTATATGTAATCTGTGCGGAGTACATCAGGGCATAATAAGAGGGTATGATAATGGGGTAAATAATACAATTATTCATAGATGTGTGTTACGATGTGAAGCATTCCGTTATGCGCAGGCCGGTGTCACACTGATAAACCGTTTTCTTTCTTATCCCCCTTTTGTAACGCTCTGCACCTTTTGGGGACATTTTCTCCTTCGTAGTTTGGGAAATATTGCTGGGAAAGTTTTGCGCTGGTATAATACGGGCACCCTCGCTTCCAGCGGATGTGCTATGTCCCTTCCCTTTCCTAGTTCCTAAATATTAGGGCCCTGAAACTGAAGGAATGTTCCCCTCCGGCCTGCGCATTGAGATGTTTTTTCATCACCGCATTACAAGTGCCATAACTTTTTTATTTTTCAGTTGATTGAGCGGTGTGTGGGCTTGTTTTTTTGGTAAAGGAAATGACCAAAAACAAGCAATTCTGGAATAGTTTTTTATAACTTTTTTTTTCGGCATCCACAGTGCGCCCTAAATTACATGTTAGCTTTATTCTGCGGGTCGATACGATTATCTGAGGGGTTAATCTGCCGGATCGGAGAATAGCTCCGGTCCTGGCAGTTACAGGAAGGTGCCAGCTGTATAATACAGCTGTCACCCCGCGGTGATGGTGCCGGCTCTGCTTCTGAGACCGCATTATCACCGCGACGTAACTGTACTGCGCTTTGCGGGAACACCTTCCCGGCAGCGCCGTATATATATACGGCGGATGTCAGGAAGGGGTTAAAGTTCTATGTTGTGGTATGTTCACATGACATATGTTTGAGGCTGAAAAATATGAGACTGATTTCAAGGGAAAACAGCCTCTTAATCCAGACGTTTTTGGAGCTGATTTTGGTGTTTGCAAGTGTAATTTGAAGCATATTTTGAGGCTTTTTTTGTAGTGTCAATGGAAAATCAGCTCCAAAAATGCCTCAAGAAGTGACATGATACTTCTTTTTACGAGGCAAATTTTTACGAGGCGTTCTTTTAATTCAAGTGAAGTGAATGGGAGAAAGCTGTAATACTGTAAATTGCTGCTACATCTGTATCGACAATCCACAGTGAGCAAGTAGAAATGACGTTACGGGAGTCGGGCCCGAGACACCAGCTATTGTTTTTTTAATGACATATAAACTGTTCCATTTAATGACATATAAACAATGATACATTTTCTTTTTTTGTCTTATATACATAACTTATATTTCCATAAATTTTAAACAAAATAGATCATCTTAAACTATATAATCTCTTCTGACACTTTTTCTCTCCCTCCCCTCCTTCCCTCCTCCCCCTATTGCGACCTTGCTTTTCTCTTATGTCCTTTCTTCATATTCAAATTTCTTAAATGTAAGATCTACTTCTTTTTGGGAGAAGAAAAAGGTAATCATGTTACTTAATTTTTTATTAAACCTTATTTTCTCTCCTTGTTCTTTTGTGTACATATTATTGTTATACTCTAGCATTATCAACCTCCTTACAATAGTTCTAAAATGTATATACCACGGAGGGGATTAGTATTAAATCTTTTTTTTTTTTTTTGCAAATCTCTTTTTATTGAAGGAAATATACAATACAACAAACATATTACAGCATATGTGGTTTTGAATGCACAGCAAAAATGAAAGATTTGTCCATCAGGTCTCATTCAGATCAGGAAAAACCAGGTACAATTGATTCGAAGTATATTTAGACAAGAAAATAACATGAACTATATACAAACAGAGGTTTCCATGGTATCTACAAAGCAAGAAACAGGGGAGAAAATGTACCCTAATATCAAGAATGTCAAGTAAGTTGGCATGTTATTTCTACCCGGGACTTCTAAAATCCAACCAAGGTTTCCACACTTCTATAAATCTATCGTGACGTCTAAGGTCCCAACTCAACAGTTCCTCCTTTCTGCATATTGAGTCTACTCTCGTTAACCACTCTTGTGTGGTGGGGGTTCTTTTGATCTCCAATTCAGGGGTACAAGCAGTTTAGCTGCTGTGAGTAAATGAGCAGAGAGATCATGCAGGCTAGGTCGGAAATTTCCTGAGGGAGCCCAGAGAATTATCAGAGGGGCGTCTAATGAAATATTAGTTTTGGTGATCCATTGGATGGCGTTAGAAACTTCGTGCCAGAAGGGTTGGATATGTGTACAGTCCCACCAGGTATGGGTCATGGTGCCTTTCTGACTCACAACGCTAAGAGGTATCTAACTTGGTGAGATTAATTCTGTGCAAAAAATTAGGAGTTCTGTACCATCTAGTAAAGGTTTTAAAGGAGTTTTCTTGTACTCTAAGACATCTGGAAAATCCATGAGAGTGTCTTAATATCATGGAGACTGACTCTTGAGAAAGTGATCCCCAACTCCTGTTCCCAGGCTAAGTGGTAACTAGGTTTATTCAGAGTCCTGTCTAGCAAAAGTCCCACATAAATTTTCTATAGAAGGCCTCCAGGCAGAGAGGGGAGTAATAAAAGGGTTTCCAACCATGATGGCTCAGATATCTTCGGGAATTTAACAGAGAACTGTCTCACCAAGTAGTTGAATTGTGACACCTGTAAGAAGTTTATTGAACTGTCATTTGTGTCTGGGAGCAAAGAATGGATGGAAGGGAGTACCCCAGGTTAAAAAAAGGCTTTAATAACCTTCTCTAACTTCTTCCAGAGGTTATGTATTGGACTCGGGCAGCCTAAAATACTAGGCACAAGGTTTAGAGGCGTTAAGGGTGAAATGCATTTGGAGAGGTCTTTGAAGACAAGGAACTTACGGAACACCTCGACAGTACACTTTATGGTGGGGCTAATAGAAGCAGCTGCACTATATTTGGATGTACAGGGTGGGCCATTTATATGGATACACCTAAATAAAATGGGAATGGTTGGTGATATTAACTTCCTGTTTGTGCCACATTAGTATATGGGAGGGGGGAAACTTTTCAAGCTGGGTGTTGACCATGGTGGCCATTTTGAAGTCGGCCATTTTGTATCCAACTTTAGTTTTTTCAATGTAAGAGGGTCATGTGACACATCAAACTTATCGAGAATTTCACAAGAAAAACAATGGTGTGCTTGGTTTCAACGTTACTTTATTCTTTCATGAGTTATTTACAAGTTTCTGACCACTTATAAAATGTGTTCAAAGTGCTGCCCATTGTGTGGGATTGTCAATGCAACCCTCTTCTCCCACTCTTCACACACTGATAGCAACACCGCAGAAGAAATGCTAGCACAGGCTTCCAGTATCCGTAGTTTCAGTTGCTGCACATCTCGTATCTTCACAGCATAGACAATTGCCTTCAGATGACCCCAAAGATAAAAGTCTAAGGGGGTCAGATCGGGAGACCTAGGGGGCCATTCAACTGGCCCACGACAACAATCCACTTTCCAGGAAACTGTTCATCTAGGAACGCTCGGACCTGACACCCATAATGACATAAATAACTCATGAAAGAATAAAGTAACATTAAAACCAAGCACACCATTGTTTTTCTTGTGAAATTCTCGATAAGATTGATGTGTCACATGACCCTCTTCCCATTGAAAAAACTAAAGTTGGATACAAAATGTCCGACTTCAAAATGGCCGCCATGGTCAACACCCAGCTTGAAAAGTTTCCCACCTCCGATATATTAATGTGCCACAAACAGGAAGTTAATATCACCAACCATTCCCATTTTATTTAGGTGTATCCATATAAATGGCCCACCCTGTATAATAAATGAATGCTCAGTGGATGGTGCAAAGTGAAAATTGCAAATTTCCACAGGTATATGCCATTTTAGTGCACAATATTTTGTGCCCAGTTCATGCCACTGAAGACAAATACCTCAAACTGTTAAGCGGGTTCTCCCGGGTATGGCGATGCCATATATGTGGACATAAACTGCCCGTTGGGCACGCTGCAGGGCTCAGAAGGGAGAGAGCGCCATTTGGCTTTTGGAGCGCAGATTTTGCTTACTGGTAGTTTTGTTTGGGGTCTTGCTGGTATTTCAGTTTATGATGTGGGGGCATATGTCATCTGTGCGGAGTACATCAGGGGCATAATAAGAGGATATAATAATGGGGTAAATAAATAATAATTCATAGATATGTGGCCGGTGTCGCACTGATAAATGGTGCCCAATCTTATCCGCTTTTGGAATACTCTGCACATTTTGCATCGCCATATTCTGAGAGCCAGAACTTTTTTTTTTCTCCACTGGAGCTGTGTGGGGGCTTATTTGTTGTGGGACAATCTGTAGTTTTCATTGGTACCATTTTGGGGTACATGCGATTTTTTTGATCACTTTGTATTTCATTTTTTTTTGGCAAGCAAGGTGACCAAAAACCTGCAATTCTGATGTTTTTTATAAAAAAAAATTTACGCCGTTCGCCATGCGCTATGAATGACAATTTTACTTTATTCTGCGGGTCGGTACGATTACGGCGATACCAGATGTATATAGTTTCTCTTATGCTTTGCAGCGTCTGCACGATAAAATCTTTTGTTTCAAATAATTTATTTTTTGTGTCACCAGATTCTGAGAGCCATAACTTTTTTATTTTTCCGTCAAAAAAGCTGCGGGAGGGCTTGTTTTTTGCGGGACGGGTTGTAGTTTTTAATGGTATAATTTTGGGGAACATGCAACTTTTAGATCCATTTTTTTATTCTGTTTTGCGAGGGGTTGTGACTAACAAACAGCGATTCTGGAATAGTTTTTTTATTAAATTTTTTTACGGTGTTCACCGTACGGGTAAAATAGCATGATATTTTTAAAATTTGGGTCGTTACGGACGCGTGGATACCACATATGTGTACTTTTTTTTGTTTTTTTTGTTTTTCCTATAATAAAATACTTATTATAGGAAAAAAGGCTGTTATAGTGTTTTTTGCAACTTATTTTTTTCATGAAACTTATGTTTTTTAACTTTTTTACAACATTTTTATTAACTTGTTTTAACTTGTTTTTGTGTCCCACTAGGGAACTTGAAGGCATGAAGCCCTGATCGCTATTCTAATACACTGCACTACCTACCTACCTGCGATAGCTGCATCTAAGGGGTTAATCGGCCGGATCGGAGCCTAGCTCCGGTCCTGGCCCTTAGAGCACGATGTCAGCTGTGACAAACCATCGTGGTTGCCGACAGGCTACAAGACACTTAGATGCATCGATCGCGTTGATCGATGCATCGAAGGAGTTAATCGGCCGGATCAGAGCCTAGCTCCGGTCCTGGCCGTTTCAGAGGGGTGCCGGACAGCTGATTACCGGCAGTGATAGCGCTGGCTCAAGCTGAGCCAGCGCCATCACATACAGCACGTCATGGAGCTGTGATTTTTCAGTCTGCTTTGACTGACCAATCACAGCGATCGCCGGCAGGAGACCGCTGTGAATGGTCCCCTGCCGTCTCACTGTACTGGTCAACTGTCATAAACAGTTGACGGCACAGTTCTGTCACCTTGTCCTTTGACAGGGTGACAGTTTTTAGCCAGGACGCACCGGTACGTCCCGGTGCCTTAAAGCACTTCAATGCAGGATGTACCGGTGCGTCCTGGTGCGGTAAGGGGTTAATCTGGGCAGATTAATCCTATTTAAAAATGTAACCATCCTTTCTTTATCACATCCTTCTGGTTCTTTATATAAATGTTTATAGTAATCCCTAAATGCTTCTGCAATCTGGTCTGGTGAACTAACCAGTATATTCTTTTCATTTTTGATTACCTCAATATGTTGTGTTTTCTTATATTCTTTAGCTAGATTAGCTAGCAATCTCCCTGATTTGTTTCAAAATGTATAGTACTTGGCATCTGCCTTTAACCCCTTCTCGACATTTGTCATAAGTATACGTCAGCGCTTCCCGCAAAATGTCGTATACTTACGACAAATGGATGGCATTGGTTCAGAACCTGAGTCGGTGCCATCATCCCCGGATGTCAGCTGTATTTTACAGCTGACACCCTACTGTAATGGCGGGGTCCGAAGTTAGCTTCGATCCCCACCATTAACCCCTTAAATGCAGTGGTCAAAAGCGATCGCTGCATTTAAGGTGTTTGCATCTCATCGGCACCCCAGCAATGAAATCGCCGTGGTGTCAGTGGCTAATAGTGGCCTCCTGGTCTGCCTAGTATGGAAAACTTTCAGCCCCCACTCGGAGGCAGGGGCCTAAAAGGCTTCCGTAGCCATCGGCAAGATGGCACCAGCTCAGGAGATGAGCCGGCGTCATCAGCGGGGGATGTCAGCTGTATGTTACAGCTGACATCCACCTGTAATGGCAGGAACCGGAGCTAGCTCTGATCCCTGTCATTAACCCATTAGATGCAGCGATTGCAGATTGGTAGCCGAGAGGCGAAGCCTAATCGGCTTGCTTCAGTGAATGACTGACAGATCTAATATATTGCACTACATAGGTAGTGCACTGTGTTAGAAAAATAAATCTGACAGTTGGACCTTCAGGTCCCATAGTGGGGCTAAAGAAAATTGTAAAAAATATAATACAAGTTTCAAATAATAAAATAAAACACAATCACCCTTTTTCCCTTATCAAGTCCTTTATTATTGAAAAAAAAACAATAAACCGCGACAGTAACGGCCTAAACTATAAAAATATAATGTTATTTATTCCACGCGGTGAACAGCGTAAAAAAAAACCCGTAAAAAACAATGACAGAGTTTCTGTTTTTTGGTCACTTTGCCTTCCAAAAATTGAAATAAAAAGTGATCAAAAAGTCGCATGTATCCAAAAATGGTACCTATAAAACTATAGCGTGCCTCACAAAAAAACAAGCCCTCATACAGCTCCATCGACTAAAAAATTAAAAGTTATGGTTCTCACAACATGGCGACAGAAAAAAAGACATTGTTTTTATAAAAGTAATTTTATTGTGCAAAAGGTTGTAAAACATAAAAAAGTGCTATAAATTAGGTATCGCCGGAATCGTACTGACCTGCAGAATAAAGTTAACATGTAATTTATAACGCATGGTGAACTCTGTATAAAAAAACTATGCCAGAATTACTGTTTTTAGGTCACCTCGTCTCTCAAAAAATAGGATAAAAATTGATCAAAAAGTCGCATGTACCCCAAATGGTACCAATAATAACTACAGCTCATCCTGCAAAAAAAACCAGCCCTCATGCCACTGCATCTATGAAAAAATAAAATTAGTTTAAGGCTCCAATAATTCAGGAAATAAAAATATGCGGTTGTGAAGGCCCGAGGGGAATATTTCTTCTGTTTCAAGAGGCGATTTATCGAGGCCCTAAAATTAGGGAACCAGGAATGGTAGGGCCCAAACATATCTGCCAGAAGCGAGGGTGCCCGCATTATACCAGGACAACACTTCCCAGGAAAAAATTCCCCAAACTGCAAAGCTGTGGCGTGTGGACTTTGGGGGATGAGAAAGGACACCATTTATCAGTGCGACACTGGCCTGTGCAGAAAGGATTGCTTCACAGCGTAACACACATCTATGGATTATTTAAAAAAGACAAATTTTACCCCATTATTATACCACCTGACTATGCCCTGATGTACTCTGCCCAGCTTACATGTACATTATAAACTAAAATACCAGTAAAACTCCAAACAAAACTAATACCCGGCAGAACCCTTTTAACAATTTTTGAGGTGTGTGTCTCCAGTAGCATAAGCTGGGCATGAGATATGTGCCACTGAAATGGGATATCTGGGGAAAAATTTAAATTTTTACTTTGCACCATCTGCAGCGCAATCATTTATGGAAAAGACCTGTGGGTGAAAATGCTCACTGCACCCCTTAATAAAAAGCCTGGAGGGGTGTAGTTTCAAAAATGGGGTCAATTCTCAGGGGTTTCATTTATTATTTCACATCAGAACCTCTGCAATTGTGAACAATACTTTGTAAGTCGCCAAATTAGGCCTCAAGTTTACATGGTACTCTTTCTCTCCTGAGCCCTGTCGAACGTCCAGCCAAAAGATTAGTGCCTCATGAAGGGTGGTACTAAAACCGGGAAACACAGCATAATGATTAGAGAGTTGTCTTGTTATAGTGGCACAAGCTGGGCACCACATACCTATGGAAAAAATCCAATTTTCACTCTGCAACATCGAATGCACACTAATTTCTGCAAAAAAACCTGCAGGGTTAACATGCTGACTGCACCCCTAGGTGAATACCTTGAGGGGTGTAGTTTCCAAAATGGGGTCACTTCTGGATAGTTTCCACTGGGGCTTTGCAAATGCGTCATAGCGACCAGAAACCAATCCAGCAAAATCTGCACTCCAAAAGCCAAATGGTGCTCCTTCTCTTCTGAGCCCTGCCGTGCACCCAAACAGCAGTGTATGACCATATAAAGGGCATTTCCGTACTGCGGAGAAGTTGCTTTAAAAATGTTGGGGTTATTTTTTTCCTTTATTTGTTGAGAAAATGAAAAATTTTGAGCTAAAGCTACGTCTTATTGAAGAAAAGGGATTATTTTTATTTTCACTGCCCAATTCTAATAAAATCTATGAAACACCTGTGGGGTCAAAATGCTCACTACACCCCTAGATGAATTCCTCAAGGGGTGTAGTTTCCTAAATGGAGTAACTTTTTGGGTGTTTTCACTGTTTTGGTCCCTCAGGGGCTTTGCAAATGTGACATGGCCTCCGCAAACCATTCTTGCTAAATTTGAGCTCCAAAAGCAAAATGGCGCTCTTCCCCTTCTAAGTCCTGCCATGTGTCCATACAGCCGTTTATGACAGCATGTGAGGTATTGTTTTACTTGGGAGAAATTGATTTACAAATGTTGCTTTTTCTCCTTTAGTCCTTGTGGAAATGAGAAAAAATTAGCTAAACCTACATTTTCTGTGAAAGAATGTTTTCATTTTCACGGCCTAATTCTAATAATTTCTGCAATAAACATGTAGGGTCAAAATGCTCACTATACCCCTAGATAATTGCCTTGAGGGGTGTGGTTTCCCAAATGGGGTCACTTTTGGGGGGTATCCACTGTTTTGACGCCACAAGACTGCTTCAAACCTGACATGGTGCCTAAAATATATTCTAATAAAAAGGATGCCCAAAATCCACTAGGTACTTCTTTGCTTCGGAGGCCGGTGCTTCAGTCCATAAGCACACTAGGGCCACATGTGGGATATAGAACCTGGGCAATAAATATTGAGTTGCGCTTCTCTGGTAAAACTTTCTGTTACAAAAATAATTGATTAAATATGAATTTCTGCAAAAAAAATCTGAAATTTGTAAATTTCACCTCTACTTTGCTTTATTTCCTGTGAAACATCTAAAGGGTTAAGAAACTTTATAAATGTTGTTTTGAATACTGTGAGGTTTTTAAAATAGTGTGACTTATTGGGGATTTCTAATATATAAGGCCCTAAAAGCCACCTCACAACTGAACTGGCCCCTGTAAAAATAGCCTTTTGAAATTTTCTTGAAAATGTGAGAAATTGCTGCTAAAGCTCTAAGCCTTGTAATGTCCTAGAAAAATAAAAGGATGTTCAAAAAACGATGCCAATCTAAAGTAGACCTATGGGGATGTTAATTAGCAACATTTTTGTGTGGTGTAACTGCTTGTCTTACAAGCAGATACATTAAAATTTAGAAAAATGCTAATTTTTGCAATTTTTCACAAAATTTTGATGTTTATTACAATTAAATACTAAATGTACTGAGCAAATTTTAACAGTAGCATAAAGTTCAATGTGTCACGAGAAAACAATCTCAGAATCGCTCGGATAGGTAAAGTATTCCAAAGTTATTACCACATGAAGTGAAACATGTCAGATTTGAAAAATGAGGCTCTGTCAGGAAGGTCAAAAGTGGCGGGAAGGGGTTAATTTGTATTGTTGTTGTTTTTTTTCCCAATAAATCTTCATATATTTCTTTACTTTCTTGCCATTTGATTTTGTTTTTAATACTGGGCTTCTCAGTATACTTATTAAATCTTCTTCAGTAATTACTACTTATTTCCATTAACTTGGTTAAGTTTTTCTTTTTCATACCTTGTACATATGAGATAATACATCCTCTAATAACCACCTTTGGCGTTTCCCAGAGTAATATCCCCTGATCCTTATGTTGTTCATTATTTTCTACCATTTTTATCTAATTCTTTTATGAGAAATCTCCTAAATCCTGTATCTTCATATAGAAAACTTGCAAAACTCCACATGAATTCTCTATTACTTTGTATAAAATTTCTATGACCATGCTTACCGGAGCATGATCTGATATTACTACTTCATACACCTGTGTCTGAGAGACCCTGCTTACAAATTCTCTTGAGATTAGGATGCAATCCCATCTCGAGAGGGATCCATGCACTGCCGAAGAAAATATAAATTCTTTAGCATCTGGATTAAAAATCCTCCACACATCTATCAAACTATTTTTTTTTACCATTTTCTTAAAATATGTATTATTCCTGATCTGGGTAGTATTCGTTTTGTCCATCTGCAACTATTCATTTGAAATCATCCGCTATGATCTTGAACAATGATGTATCTGCCTCAACCCATTTTTTGAAAAGAGAAAAAAACTCCTCTGTTGGATTATTGGGTGCATAAATATTATAAATGCTAAGTATCTTATTATCAATTTCTAACTCAGACTTCAACCCCTTTCCCTGTACATTTTCTTCTGTTTTAACCCCCTTGCAGTTGTTTTTTTATGTATTAACAATATAACTCCTCATCTTCTTGTGACATGATCCCTCTCTCCTGGCCCACCCACAGTCATACCATTTACATAATTTCTTTTTATCGGAGTAGATATGCCCTTTACGTTCCATGATACCAGTTTTAACCCTCCCATTAATAATATTTTTTAAGTCTTACATTGTTTTTGCAAGGTGGCTCTCCCCCTAAAACTATTACCTTCCAATAGACTTCCCTTATTCCACGTATATCCATCATTGTCTACCATTTACACACATTTCTGCCCTATTTACAAACTTTTCTATATAGAAAAATATTCCATACTTGAAGATCAGGAAAGGGAAAAAAAACAAAAAAAAAAACAAACAACAACTCTGTGTACCGTTTAAATCTATATGTGCATATTTCCTATTACTTTTTAATAATATGTGTATTATACATATAATAAGGACCTTTTTACGGTCTTAGTGTTAATCTTATATAAAGGAGGGAAAAAAAACATCAGCTATTGATGGCCTATCCAGAATATAGGCCATCAATTTTTAGGGACTGGAAAACCCCTTTAATCCTTATGTTCTGCCCACTAGTAAGGGAGGAGAGGACCAGGTTGAAGCAGTGCTACATTCACAGCAATATAGTAAAGTACAGACTGAAGTGCCCTCTGACCCCACAATCCGGTATACCAGAGTGGATTCCTTTTTTGCCACCTGCATTTTCACCACAACATAAGGCTAAATTCGCACATAGCATTAGGGCTTATTCACACGACCGTAGTATACGTGCGCATGTATTTCAACGGATCATGTGAAGGGTTCGTGGAAAAATAGGACATGTCCTATTTTCTTCTGTTTTCACGGATTCCTCAATAGTCTCAAGTCTATGAAGGATCCGTGAAAACGGGTCCCGCACGGGTGCAATTCAGACGTGAAAAACAGCTGTTTTACACGTCCGAGTTTGCATTTTTTCATGTGAATAAGCCCTTAGGCTCCATGCACACAATCGTATTTTTCATCAGTAATTACGGACAGTAATTACTGGCAGTAACTACGGACCCATTCATTTCTATTGGCCACGGACACCTTTCAGTATTTTTACCGATGGGTGTCCGTGCTGAAGCAATTATAGAACCTGTCCTATTCTTGACAGTAATTACGTCAAGGACTCTCCCATAGAAGTCAATGGGAGCTTCCGTAAATACTTACGGCTACGGAAGTGCATGCGTATACCATCCATATTTACGGAAGTGTTGCTATGCAACATGTGGATGACATCATTTGCATCCTCCCTCTTTTTTACGGATCCGTATATACGGATAGAATACGGATGCAATACGGACCGTATTTACGGACGGTATTTCGGGATAGATGAAAATACGGTTGTGTGCACAGGGCCTTGTGCTTCGTAGCATTTTAATAGCGTTTTTTGCTGCATTTTTAGTGCAGCCAGATGTATAGTAAAACATAGTATGCACTACATACACTGTGTTTTGGGTTGTGGCGTTTTTGAAGACATTTTGTGATCAGTACACTTTTTTTTCTCAAACACAGCATCCTCTGGTTATGAAGTTTTTCTGGTGTTTTTCCCCTTAGGCTTTTCTCCAGGACTTCAAAAGCACCAAAAGCAGCATGTACATAATTACACTAAATGAAAAACGCCACCAAAAACCCCCTAAAAATTGCCATAAAAAGCATTTGCATGTTACATTTTAACCCCTTCCCGACATTTGCCGTACATGTACGTCATGGAAAGCATTGACTTCCCGCAAAATGCCGTACATGTACGTCAAATGTTTGGCACCGGCTCAGAAGCTGAGTCGGTGCCATCATCACCGGATCTCAGCTGTATCTTACAGCTGACATCCGACTGTAACGGCGGGGACCGAAATTAGCTTCGATCCCCGCCATTAACCCCTTAAGTGCAGCGCTTAAACGCGATCGCTGCACTTAAGGTGTTTGCAGCTCATCGGAGCCCCAGCAATGAAATTGCTGGGGTTCCGGTGGCTGCAATGGCAACCGGAGGCCTAATACTGGCCTCCCGGTCTGCCTAGCACCGAAGCCGGTCAAGATCCGCCCGGCGGCGGAGCCTGATCGGCTTCCGTAGCTGCCGGCAAGATGGCGCCGGGTCAGGAGCTGATCCGGCGTCATCAGCGGTGGAAGTCAGCTGTACTGTACAGCTGACATCCACCTGTAACGGCAGGAACCGGAGCTAGCTCCGATCCCTGCCATTAACCCCTTCGATGCAGCAATCGAAAGCGATTGATGCATCGTAGCGGTTACTAGCAGATCGCCAGCCCTGACAGGCAATCGGGACTGGCGACTGCTTTTATGGCAACAGGAGACACAATGGTCTCCTGCTCTGCCATTACGGAAGCCGATTTAGGCCCCGCCGGGAGGCGAAGCCTAACCGGCTTGCTGTCAGTGAATGACTGACAGATCTAATACATTGCACTACATAGGTTACATAGTTACATAGTTACATAGTTAGTACGGCTGAAAAAAGACACATGTCCATCAAGTTCAACCAAGGGAAGGGAAAAGGGAAGGAAAAATTTCTACACATAGGAGCTAATATTTTTTTGTTCTAGGAAATTATCTAACCCTTTTTTAAAGCCATCTACTGTCCCTGCTGTGACCAGCTCCTGCGGTAGGCTATTCCATAAATTCACAGTTCTCACTGTAAAGAAGCCTTGTCGCCTCTGCAGCTTGAACCTTTTTTTCTCCAGACGGAGGGAGTGCCCCCTTGTTTTTTGAGGGGGTTTTACAAGGAACAGGATTTCACCATATTTTTTGTATGTGCCATTAATATATTTATATAAGTTAATCATGTCCCCCCTTAGTCTTCTTTTTTCAAGGCTAAATAGGTTTAATTCTTTCAATCTTTCCTCATAACTTAAATTCTCCATGCCCCTTATTAGCTTCGTTGCTCTTCTTTGTATTTTTTCCAACTCCAGGGCATCCTTTCTATGAACTGGAGCCCAGAACTGAACTACATATTCTAGATGAGGCCTCACTAATGCTTTGTAAAGTGGCATTATTACATCCCTGTCCCGCGAGTCCATGCCTCTTTTAATACACGACAATATCCTGCTGGCCTTTGAAGCAGCTGATTGACACTGCATGCTGTTATTGAGTTTATGATTTACAAGTACACCCAGATCCTTCTCAACAAGTGAATCCGCCAGTGTAGCGCCCCCTAGGACATATGATGCATGCAGGTTGTTGGTACCAAGATGCATAACTTTACATTTATCTACATTAAACTTCATTTGCCAAGTGGACGCCCAAACACTTAGTTTGTTTAAATCTGCCTGTAATTCATGAACATCTTCCATAGTCTGAACTATATTACATAGCTTGGTGTCATCTGCAAAAATAGAAATAGTGCTATTAATCCCTTCCTCTATATCATTAATAAATAAGTTGAATAATAGTGGTCCCAGCACTGAACCCTGGGGTACACCACTTATAACCGGGGACCATTCAGAGAAGGAATCATTGACCACAACCCTCTGGATACGGTCCTTGAGCCAATTCTCAATCCAATTACAAACTATATTTTCTAAACCTATAGTCCTTAATTTACCCATTAGGCGTCTATGGGGGACAGTGTCAAATGCCTTTGCAAAGTCCAAAAACACTAAATCCACAGCGGCCCCTCTGTCTAGACTTCTGCTCACCTCTTCATAAAAACAGATTAGGTTAGTTTGACAACTTCTGTCCTTAGTAAAACCGTGCTGGCTGTCACTTATAATGCTATTTATTGTCACATAATCCTGTATATAGTTCCTCAATAGCCCCTCAAACATTTTCCCCACGACGGATGTTAAGCTTACTGGTCTATAATTACCCGGGGAAGACCTAGAGCCCTTTTTGAAAATAGGCACCACATTTGCCCTGCGCCAGTCCCTTGGCACTATACCAGTCACTAGAGAATCTCTGAATATTATGAAAAGGGGGACAGAAATAACTGAACTAAGCTCTTTAAGAATTCTAGGGTGTAACCCATCTGGTCCCGGAGCCTTGTGCACATTTATTTTATTTAATTTAGCTTGGACCATCTCTACATTCATCCAATTCAGTATATCAACTGATATATTAACAGCACTGGCACCGGCTACATCAGCTGCTCTTTCTTCTGTTGTATATACAGAGCTAAAGAACCCATTTAGTAACTCTGCCTTCTCTTGATCCCCTGTGATCAACTCCCCATTACCATTATCTAGGGGTCCTACATGTTCAGACCTTGGCTTTTTTGCATTTATATGCTTGAAGAATTTTTTAGGATTTGTTTTACTATCCTTGGCCATCTGCCTTTCATTTTGTATTTTTGCTGATTTTATTACATTTTTACAGATTTTATTAAGCTCTTTATATTTTACAAAGGCTACAGCTGTACCCTCAGATTTGTATTTTTTAAATGCCCTTTTTTTGTCATGTATTGCCCCTTTCACAGAAGGTGTAAGCCATGTGGGGTTTAATTTGAGTCGTTTATACTTATTACCTGTAGGAATAAATTTTGCACTATAATAACTCAAAGTAGATTTGAAAATCTCCCATTTATCATTTGTTCCATTATTTGACATTAGTTCTTCCCAGTCTATATCCTGAATTGCAGCCCTCATCCTGGGGAAATTGGCTTTCTTAAAATTAAATGTTTTTGCCCTCCCAGCCTGCGTTTGTTTTTTACAGTATAGGTAAAATGTAACTATATTATGATCACTGTTACCGAGGTTTTCACGAACATTGACATTCCCAACAAGATCTGCATTATTAGAAATGACCAGATCCAACAGAGCTTCACCTCTAGTCGGGTAGTGCAATGTATTAGAAAAAAATAAATCTGACCGTTGGACCTTCAAGTCCCCTAGTGGGACTTGAAGAAAAGTGTAAAAGAAGTATAAAAAAGTGTAAAAAAAAGTGCAAAAAATAAAAGTTTGAAAACAATAAAAGTTTCAAGTAATCAAATAAAACACAATCCCCCTTTTACTCTTATCAAGTCCTTTATTATTGAAAAATAATAATAAACCATATGTATTTGGTATCGCCACAACCGTAACGACCTGAGGTATCAAAATATTGTATTATTTATTGCACGCGGTGAACAGCGTAAAAAAAAACGTAAAAAACGTTACCAGAGTTTGTTTTTTAGTCACTTTGCCCTACAAATATTAGAATAAAAAGTGATCAAAAAGTCGCACGTATCCAAAAATGGTACCTATAAAAACTATAGCTCGTCCCGCAAAAAACAAGCCCTCATACTCCTCCGTCGACAAAAAAATTAAAACGTTATGGTTCTCACAACTTGGCGACAGAAAAAAAATACATTCTTTTTACAAAAGTAATTTTATTGTGAAAAAAGTTGTAAAACATAAAAAAGTGCTATAAATTAGGTATCGCCGGAATCGTACTGACCCACAGAATAAAGTTAACATGTAATTTATAACGCATGGTAAACGCTGTATAAAAAAACCGAAAAAAGCTGTGCCAGAATTGCATTTTTTTGTTTACCTGGCATCCCAAAAAATAGGATAAAAGGTGATCAAAAAGTCGCATGTACCCCAAAATGGTACCAATAATAACTACAGCTCGTCCCGCAACAAACCAGCCCTCATACCGCTACGTCTATGAAAAATAAAATTAGTTATGGCTCCAATAAGTCAGGAAATAAAAAAATATGCAGTTGTGCCCGAGGGGGACATTTCTTCAGTTTGAAGAGGCGATTTATCAAGGACCTAAAATTAGGGAACCAGGAAAGGGAGGGCCCAAACATATCCGCTGGAAGCGACGGTGCCCGTATTATACCAGGACAACACTTCCCAGCAAAATTCCTCAAACTACAAAGGTGCAGAGTGTGGACCAAAAGGGGGATAAGAAATTACACCGTTTATCAGTGCGACACTGGCCTGTGCGGAAAGGATTGCTTCACAGCGTAACACACATCTATGGATTATTTTATTTTTTTCATACCACCTGACTATGCCCCTTATATACTCCGCCCCGCTTACATGTACCCCCACATTATAAAACACCAGCAATACTCAAACAAATTTAGTACCAAGCAAAATCCACTCTCCAAAAGCCAAATGGTGCTCCCTCGGCTCTGAACCCTACAGCGTGCCCAAACAGCAGTTTCCTTCAACATATATGGCATCGTCATACCCGGGAGAACCCTTTTAACAATTTTTGGGGTGTGTGTCTCCAGTGTCATAAGCTTGACATGACATATTTGCCACTGAATGGCATATCTAGGGAAAAATATAAATTTTTAATTTGCACCATCCGCAGTGCATTCATTTATGGAAAAGACCTGTGGGTTGAAAATGCTCACTACACCTCTTAATAAATGCCTTGAGGGGTGCAGTTTCCATAATGGGGTCACTTCTAAGGGGTTTCTTTTTATTATTTCACATCTGAGCCTCTGCAGTTGTGAACCAATACTTTGTAAATCGCCAAATTAGGCCTCCACTCCGCATGGTACTCTTCACTCCTGAGCCCTGTCATATGTCCAGGCAAAAGATTAGGGCCAGATGTAGGGTGTTTCTAAAACCGGGAAACACCGCATAATAATTAGAGGGCTGTCTTGTTATGGTGGCACAAGCCGGGCACCACATATTGGCATATCTATGGAAGAAAATCCCATTTTCACTCTGCAACATCGAGTGAACACTAATTTCTACAAAATACCTGCAGGGTTAAAATGCTTACTACACCCCTTGGTAAATGCATTGAGGGGTGTCGTTTCCAAAATGGGGTCACTTCTGGGGGGTTTCCACTGTTTTGGGCCCACAGGCGCCCAGAAACCAATCCAGCAACATCTGCACTCCAAATGGCGGTCCTTTCCTTCTGAGCCCTGCCGTTTGCCCAAACAGCAGTTTATGACCACATTTGGGGTATTGCCGTACTCGGGAGAAATTGCTTTACAAATTTTGGGTTCTTTTTTTCCTTTATTTGTTGAGAAAATGAAAAAATTTGCGCTAAAGCTACGTCTTATTGAAGAAAAAGGACTGTTTTTATTTTCACTGCCTAATTCTAATAAATTCTATGAAACATCTGTGGGGTCAAAATGCTTACTACACCCCTAGATGAATTCCTCAAGAGGTGTAGTTTCCTAAATGGAGTCCCTTTTTGGGCGTTTTCATTGTTTTGTCCCCTCAGGGGCTTTGCAAATGTGACCTGGCCTCCGCAAACCATTCCTGCTAAATGTGATCTCAAAAAGTCAAATAGTGCTCTTTCCCTTCTAAGCCCTGCCGTGTGTCCAAACAGCCGTTTATTACCACATGTGGGGTATTGTTTTACTCGGGAGAAATTGCTTTACAAATTTTGTGGTGCTTTTTCTCCTTCAGTCCTTCTGGAAATGAGAAAAAATTAGCTAAACCTAGATTTTTTTAAAAAAAATGTAGATTATTATTTTCAGGGCCTACTTCCAATATTTTCTGCAAAAAACCTGTGGGGTCAAATCGCTCACTATACCCCTAGATAATTTACTCAATGGGTGTAGTCTCTAAAATGGGGTCACTTGTGGGGGGTTTCCACTGTTTTGTCCCCTCATGGGCTTCGTAAATGTGACATGGCCTCCGCAAACCATTCCTGCTAAATGTGGACTCCAAAAGCCAAATAGTGCTCTTTCCCTTCTAAGCCCTGCCGTGTGTCCAAACAGCCGTTTATTACCACATGTGGGGTATTGTTTTACTCGGGAGAAATTGCTTTACAAATTTTTTACGGTGCTTTTTCTCCTTCAGTCCTTGTGGAAATGAGAATAAATTAGCTAAACCTACATTTTCTTTGAAAAAATTTAGATTATCATTTTCACAGCCTACTTCCAATAATTTATGCAAAAAACCTGTGGTGTCAAAACGCTCACTATACCCCTAGATAATTTCCTCAATGGGTGTAGTTTCCGAAATGGGGTCACTTGTGGGGAGTTTCCACTGTTTTGTCCCCTCAGGGGCTTTGTAAATGTGACATGTCCTCTCAAACCATTCCTGCTAAATTTGAGCTCCAAAAGCCAAACGGCGCTCTTTCCCTTCTAAGCCCTGCCATGTGTCCAAATATCCATTTATTACCACATGTGGGGTAGTGTTTTACTCGGGAGAAATTGCTTTACAAATTTTGCGGTGCTTTTTCTCCTTTAGTCCTTGTGGAAATGAGAAAAAAAATCGCTAAACCTACATTTTCTTTGAAGAAATGTTGATTTTAATTTTCAGGGCCTACTTCCAATAATTTCTGTAAAAAACCTGTGCGGTCAAAATGCTCACTACACCCCTAGATAATTTCCTTGAGGTGTCTAGTTTCCCAGATGGGGTCACTTTTGGGGGATTTTCACTGTTTTGGCACTGCAAGAGCCCTTCAAACCTGACATGGTGCCTAAAATATATTCTAACAAAAATAAGGCCCCAAAATCCACTAGGTGCTCCTTTGCTTCTGAGGCCGATGCTTCAGTCCAGTAGCACGCTACGGCCACATGTGGGATATTTCCTAAAACTGCAGAAACTGGGCAACAAATATTGAGTTGCATTTCTCTGGTAAAACCTTCTGTGTTATAAAAAAAATTGTATTCAAAATGTATTTCTGCAAAAAAATATGAAATTTGTAAATTTCACCTCTACTTTGCTTTAATTCCTGTGAAATGTGTAAAGGGTTAAGACATTTTCTAAATGCTGTTTTGAATACTTTGAGGGGTGAAGTTTTTAAAATGGGGTGACTTTTTGGGGGTTTCTAATATATAAGGCCCTCAAAACCACTTCACAACTGAACTGGCCCCTGTAAAAATAGCCTTTTGAAATTTTCTTCAAAATGTGAGATTGCTGCTAAAGTTCTAAGCCTTGTGAGGTCGTAGAAAAATAAAAGGATGTTCAAAAAACGATGCCAATCTAAAGTAGACATATGGGGGATGTTAATTAGCAACAATTTTGTGTGGTATAACTGCCTGTCTTACAAGCAGATACATTTAAATTGAGAAAAATGCTAATTTTTGCAATTTTTCACTATATTTTCGTGTTTTTCACAATTAAATACTGAATGTATCGACCAAATTTTACCACTATCTTAAAGTCCAATGTGTCACGAGAAAACAATCTCAGAATCGACCGGATAGGTGAAAGCATTTCGACGTTATTACCACATAAAGTGAAACATGTCAGATTTGACATGTCAGATTTGAAAAATGAGGCTCTGTCAGGAAGGTCAAAAGTGGCTAAAGAGGGAAGGGGTTAATAACGTTAGCATAAGTGTTTTTTTATGCAGTTTAAAGAGGCTCTGTCACCAGATTATAAATGCCCTATCTCCTGCATAATCTGATCGGCGCTGTAATGTAGATAACAACAGTGGTTTTTATTTTGAAAAACGATAATTTTTTAGCAAGTTATGAGCAATTTTAGATTTAAGCTAATTAGTTTCTTAGTGCCCAACTGGGCGTTTTTTAACTTTTGACCAAGTGGGCGTTGTAAAGAGAAGTGGATGACGCTGACAAATCAGCGTCAAACACTCCTCTCCATTCATGTACTCCGCACATAGTGATCTTGCGAGATTCATTAACTTTACTGAAGTGTCTTGAGAGTGAATAGAAGGGACGCGATGTCTATTCACAATCCCGACACTTCTGTAACGTTTTTGTGGGACTTACACAGCACAGCGTGATCTCGCTGTGCTGTGCTTGCGAGATCATGCTTTGCTGAGTACAAATGGACATGAATGGAGAGAAGTGTATGACGCTGATTGGTCAGTGTCATACACTACTCTTTACTACGCCCACTTGGTCAAGAGTAAAAAAACGCCCACTTGGGCATTAACTGGTTCCCAACTGCTGGCTGTGTTTTTACGGCCAGCGGTCAGGGTCCTTAAAACCCGAGCCATAGACTTTTTACGGCTCAGGTTTTAACTTGCTGCCCGCGCGATCGGGCAGCTGAATGTCGGGTCTCCGGCTGTCAGTGACTGCCGGGGACCCTGAGGAGAGGATAGAAGCAGCTTTCGCTGCTTCTGTCTTCTCTGATCCCTTTTACACAGCGCTCAATGAACGCTGTGTATATGAATAGAGGCAGCGCCCGCGCCGCTGTCTCTATTCCTCCCAGTGTTCATGTGACTGGTCACATGATTGCCAGGTGCCGTTACTGACAGACTGCTGCTGGGTCTTACTAGACCCATTACAGCCCTATTAGTGACAATCATCACTATGAGAGGGCTGATTTCCCCTGTAACTGGGGCTGCTGTGCAGCCCCAGTTACAGTGGAAAAACATGGTGTAAAAGAAAGAAAAAAAATAGATAGAGTGCCCCAAAGGTCTTTTTTGACTTTTGAGGGACAGACCATAGTAATAAAAAAATAGTAAAGTACAAATAAAAATTTGTAATAAATACACATAAAATACCCACGCCCAAAAAAAATGTTCCCCCCCCCGCCAATCATTGTTGTAACACTAGCGCTGACCCAATTAACCTAATATAGACATGTAATATATTAAAATTTACGGTAGACAATGACGATCACAAATAAAAGGTCTATTTTAGGGTAAAACTATGTTATTACAAAAAAAATTACTGAAACCTAAAAAAGCTTATTTTTTTTTTTACTATTATTTTCAAACTTAATGAATAAAAATGCTAAAATAGCAAAAAGGATGTGTATAAACACGATAAAAAAAAGAAACCTGCATTGACTACGGAAAAAACATCGCAAAAATCACGTCGTTAGCCCAACAAATAAAAAAGTTATAGCCATTTAACTAACACGTGCTAAAAAGGGCTAAACGGTGTCTGGTCCTGAAGGCTCAAAATAGCCCGGTCCTGAACTGGTTAAGAACAAATTTGCATAACACTTAAAATGCTCATAACTTTGTAAAATATGAAAGTTTTTAAAAAAAACAACACATTATTTATCTACATTAAAGTTCCTATTAGATTAGGTAAAAGATAGGGCAGTTATAAACTGGTGACAGAGTCTCTCTAAAGGGAAGTTGTCATGATTTTTTTTTTATTATTATATTGCTTTAAATAAAATATAAACAAAAAATTTATTTATTAGGCCTCATTCACACGGCAGGGTTTCCCGGCCGGTTGCCGGCCGTTCATAAATCGGCTGGCACCCGGCTGCATTAGGAATGATAGACCCCTAATGGGGCTATTCACACGACCGATTTTTTGACGGCCGGGAAATCCGGCCGTCAAAAAATAGGGCATGCTCTATCTTTGCCCGGGCACCCGGTCGCCCGGCTCCCATAGAAGTCTATGGGGCCGGGTATTACACGGCCATCACCGGAATGTGTTCCGAGTGATGGCCGGGTTTCCCGGCACTTGCGCTCTATCTCCTCCTCCTCCTCCTCACAGCGCAGAGTGCATGTGAGGAGGAGGAGTTGATGCCATTCTGACGAATGGCATCGCTGTACACTGTGTTGCAGGGCCGGGGTGTACAGCAGGTGGAGGGAGCGCTGCGCTGGCTCCCGTCCCCTGCTTGTTAAAAGCACCCTGGCCCGGCGACACCTTCGATGGCGCCGCTAGTAGCAGCAGCTGCTGCGGCTGCTACTACTGCAGCGACGCCACTATAGCAGAGCGGGGAGGTATCTCCCCGTTCTGCTATGTGCTAGCCGCACTTTAGCTCCTTGAAGGAGCGGAATCCCCGTGTTTTCGGGGATTCCGCTCCTGGACAGAGCGCTTGATGTCTCTGTCCATATCTGGGCAGTGACATCAGGGGAAACTCCTGAAGCGGAATCCCCGAACACATGGGGATTCCCCTTCAGGAGCTGCCGCTGATGTCACTGTCCGGATCTGCCCGGCCCGGCACGGATGCATAACTTTATGCAAACCGGCCGGGCAAAATGGCCGATTTTACCGGCCGACACTCGGGCTCGGGAACGACCCGGTCGTGTGAATCCCGCCTAAGTGTGGTCACGTTCTAATTTTTACTTTAAGCTTTTACTTCTCTATGGGGGCTGCCATTTTTTTTCATCTCTGTATGTGTCGATTAACGACACATACAGAGATGGAATACGGCACATACAACCCCGACGTTGTAGCAGACGTGACGTGCGAACGTCTGTTACGAGTACCGCCCACCGCTTCCCACTAGAAGCCTGACGGAGGGAAAGGAGCCATTAACGCTGGGCAGGGTAAGTATTTATTTACTTTAATTTGTTAGCAGTTGTGTAATGACGGGGTAGGGAGACCGACAGGTGAGCCCTAATCTACCCGCCACTCAGCCCCTGCCTACTTGCACGGCCCGTCCTAGGCGACGGCGTACAACTGGGCGATGGTCCCTACGCTCAATATGTGCACGACAGACAAACAGACAAGGGTACACAGAAGCTAAGGGAAATGGGGCAGTTGCCCACGGCAACACCGTGAGCAACAACAGTAGTGAACGAGCCGAGTCAAACCAGGAGTGTACGAGGTACCAAACGCAGAGCAGGAGAGTAGTCAGTAAAGCCAGGGTCAATTTGAAGCAAGATCAATAGAAATAGCAGGAGCAGCAGAGCCATGAAACAGGAAAGAATCACAAGCAAAGGACAGCAGGAAATGAAGGTATAAATAGACCGAGGGCGTGAGCTAGCTCCGTCTGGCCAGGCTGTGATAGGCGCTCCCACTCCTCAGCCTCCCAGCCTGAGTGGTAGCAGATCTTGTCACTCTATCAGACTTAGGAGCAGGTGCAGACTGATTAACCACGGGCGTCAACACAGAAGCTGTGCCTGGCAGATCCTTTACAAGTTGTGTGAGAAATGAAGCCAGGGGAATGCTGGAAGTTGTAGTCCTCTCCTCTTATACCTCCTCTCTGTAATGTTCTCTGATATGCCATAATAACGTCCTGGACATGCTGGTAGTTGTAGTTCTCACCTCTTATATCTACTCTCTAATGTCCTCTTTATATCCCATAATAACAGCCTGGACATGCTGGTAGTTGTAGTCCTCTCCTCTTATACCTCCTCTCTGTAATGTCCTCCGATATCCCATAATAACAGCCTGGACATGCTGGTAGTTGTAGTTCTCTCCTTTTATACCTCCTCTCTGTAATGTCCTCTGATATCCCATAATAACAGCCCGGACATGCTGGTAGTTGTAGTTCTCTCTTATATCTACTCTCTAATGTCCAAGAAAAAGTATAGAAAAAATCCTCCAGCTCACCTTGTCACAAGAAATTCAGCACACGGATCCTCGTGTCGGCACACGTCAGAAATACTTCAAAAACAGGAGGGTTGGATCCAGCGCTGTAGATACGATGTCTATTAAAACGGGAGTCTATTCCCAAGTTTTATTTTATCTTGATTAAAATCGTAGCAAGTGAGCTACGTGTAGTGGTTGAGGTGACAAGTGGGTATTGTCCAAATCCAGAGGGAAAAAGAAATATAGGCGGTAGCCTACGCGTTTCTGACCTTCTCCAGGTCCTTAGTCATGGCTTATGGTAAGTCTGACTATGCAGTCTTCACTTTTTATAACCAGTCTGTCTTGTATGTAATTAGTTGATTGCGGTTCAGAGCCGAAAGAACAGGGAGGAGCCCCGTGGAACGCAATCTTCCATTTTAACACCCAGAAAAAATGTCCAAGTTCCATTGAATAAGGTATGGATAAGGTGTTACTTACTATGCGTTAAAATCCTATGTCAGAAAAAACGATCTGTGTACTTAGTAATATCCAGGGGCGTAACTAGGAAAGACTGGGCCCCATAGCAAACTTTTGACTGGGGCCCCCCCTCTGCTGGGTATCACACAACCCCCCCCCCCCTTGTAGATAGTGCCTCCCTATAGATTCCACCACACAGCGCCCCCCTATAGATAGCACCATACACAGCCCCTGCAGATAACGCCATACAGCCCCCCTGTAGATAACGCCATACAGACTCCCTCTGTAGATAACGCCATACAGCCCCCCTGTAGATAACGCCATACAGCCCCCCTGTAGATAACGCCATACAGCCCCCCCTGTAGATAACGCTATATAGCCCCCCCCCCCCAAAAAAAAACGTCCTATAGTTTGTCCTACAAAAGACATGCATCCCCTATCCACAGGATAGGGGATACATGTGTGATCACTGGCAGCGATAAGGAGAACGGGGGACCGAAAGTCCCCCGAAGTTCTCCATGACTAACCTCGGACTTCCGGCGTCTGCGCAGTTCAATAAAAATGAAAGGAGCGCTGGTCACGCATGCGCACAAGCGCGACCGGCGCTCCATTCATTTCTACGGAGCTGCCGACACAGACCCCGGAAGTCCGAGGTTTGTCATGGAGAACTTAGGGGGGACTTTCGGTCCCCCGTTCTCCTCATCGCTGCCAGCGATCACACATGTATCCCCTATCCTGTGGATAGGGGATACATGTCTTATGTAGGAACAACCCCTTCAGTGGCGTCGCGCTGTAGCAGCCATAGCGGCTGCTAGCGGAGCCTGCGGCCATGGGAGGGGGCCGTGCCGGCGGGTGGCACGGGCCCCCTCATGCTGCAGGCCCTGTAGAAGTCACTACGGCTGCTATAGCGGTAGTTACGCCACTGCGTATAAGTTTGTACGGCGTAAAACTACAGCTCCCAGCATGGCCGGAACAATGGTAAGGATATGCTGGGAGATGCGGTTTCACAAAAAAAATCCTATCACCATCATCTCGCTGCAGATCATACAGTGACTACAATACTGATTAGAGGCAGAATAAACATTTACATTAAGTGACTCACCGGTGACGTCTCAGATTCTAGTTCTTTTCTTCTCCCTCCGGTTCAGACATCTATGATGGATTTCTCCCGGCCATGACCCATTTCTGCAGTTTTCCGTTTAGATGTCTTCAGCTTCTCACTTTTAAAACATTTCTGCACCTATAAAACGAAGTTAAAATTCTCAACACATCTAAATATAACTGTCACAAACACACAACATGTCCCCTGTAGATAGTGACCTACATAGAAGCCCCTGTAGATAGTGCCCACATATGGACTCCAGAGCTGCAAGGCAATAGTGCTAACCACTGAGCCACCGTGCTGCCCTACATATAGCTTCCCCTATAGTTAGTGCTCCACGTATAGCCCACCTCTGTATATAGTGTCTCACATATAGCTCCCCCTGTATATAGTGTCCCACATATAGCCCACCCCTGTAGACTGTGCACTACATATAGCCACCCTGTTGCTAGTGCCCCACAGGTAACCCACCCCTGTATATAGTGTCCCACATATAGACCCCCCTGTATATAGTGGCCCACATATAGACCCCCCTGTATATAGTGGCCCACATATGGACCCCCCCTGTATATAGTGGCCCACATATAGAGCCCCCTGTATATAATGGCCCACATATAGAGCCCCCTGTATATAGTGGCCCACACCCCCACATATAGACCCCCCTGTATATAATGGCCCACATATAGAGCCCCCTGTATATAATGGCCCACACCCCCACATATAGACCCCCCCTGTAGCTACTGCCCCACATATAGACCCCCTATATATAATAGCCCACATAAAGATGACCCCCCCCCCATAGATAATGGCATTCACATTTTTATGAGGGGAAAAAAAACAAAAACTTGACATACTCACATTCTCCGGTTCCCACGCTGTTCACTGGCGATGCAGACATGCTCTCTTCTGAGCATGTCTGCAGGAGTTGAACGAGCGTCCTCCAATGACGCTGATTGGCGGGGCAGAATGACTTGCCCCGCCAATCAGCACCTTCCAAGCATGGAAGCGGCGCGATGATGTCATCGCGCCGCTAGCCAATCAGTGTCATTGTAAGGCACTGGATGGTCAGGCACGGAACATGCCCGGCCATTCATGTATTTGGCTGCCGCTAGCACTGGGGCCCCCTCCGGTGCTAGCGACACCTACAGGCATGAGATGGCCTGTGTAAGGCTCGGCGTCGCGGGCCCCACAGTAGCGACGCTACCGCTGTAGTAGCCATAACGGCTGCTAGCGGCGCCACCGGGCCCCCTCAAGCCCCGGGCCCCGTAGCAGCCGCTACTGCTGCTACCGCGGTAGTTACGCCACTGGTAATATCTGATATTTCTAATTTTCTTCTTTTTTAAATTTCAACAGAAATAGAAAGAAGCTCGACAGTTTTCATCAGATCGCTGTTCCTCTTCGGTAACTATGTTTGATGTACATAATATTTAATTACAATATTTGTTTATAATAGAAATGTCCTATTATGGTGACTTTAGATACGCAAATACGTTTAAAAAGCTGGCTTAAAGAGTGAAGAAACGCCTATTGTTGACTTGAGTGAAAAGACAATGGATTGTGTGTAGATGTGAAAAGGACGTACATTTAAAATAACAAAAAATACACTGGTATTAGACTTCTTGATATACATTGGTTTTTGATTATCCATTTTCGGGTGTTCTTTAAGGTTAGTTTACTATTTTACCTTTTTTCACTGTTTGTTAGTTTTTATTTCTCCCTTTGCGTTTTTTGTATGGATTTTTGTGTGTGAATTGACGGGAATATCTTAAAATTACTGCTGAAGTTAAAATTCTGGAAAAATTCAAACATTTCCTATGGAACTAAGGAACCTCTTATTAATTATATATATATTCGGATGTTAATTATATATATCCTGATGTATTTACACACGATTGACAGTTTTGTTTTTAGGAAAATATATATAATTTTTAATTTTTTCGAAGTGAGCGAATAGATGTTTTATTAGATATTGTAAGGGTAATCCTTGAAGTGATTCCCAGTCCATATTATTTCTTTAGACACTTATAATTCATAACGGTTTATGAATTAATGTGGTATATTGTTTGAATATAGCATAAACAGATTTTTTATTATTTTTTATTTGTTTTTTATTTTTCGTTGTTTATATTATATTTGATACCATGGTATTTTTTATGTATTGTTTGGAACTGTTATGAATGTATTCTTGTTTATTATTTGTCATTGATCTAAATTAGTTATGTCTTTTTGGATCGAAATTTTTAATTCTGTCACTATATTCCTAGAGTATATTTGAAAATATTTAATTGGCATACAAGTTCACTGTCTATTTTAGAGCTGGATTGCCGGTTATAAGTGAAATCGAGGATGTTACCATTTTGCGTTTAGTAGTGGAACATGAGATCTTTTCTCAAATTTAAGCCTTTTGGGACCCTTGTTTGGAGACTGAAAATCCAGAAGGCTTCTCTTGTTTGTGTTATATGTCTAATATCACCGCCTCTTTTTGGATTATAAATTTTTTCAATCGCATAGCAGGAAAAACCATCAATTGTTCTATTGTGTTGAGTTATAAAGTGCTTTGCTACATTTGATGTGTTGAGGATATTTGGATTGCGGATGTAGCCAAGGTGTTCAAGAATTCTTATTTTAAATTTCCTGTTTGTACATCCAATATATTTCAGGTTACATAATGTACATTCAATTATGTATATGACCGAGTCGGTGTTACAATTCATATAATTTTTAATGGGATGTGTATCAGTATTGGTTGAATTTGTGAATGTCTTTTTTGGTATCACATATGAGCATACTTTACACGGATTATTTCCACATCTAAAAAATCCTTTTTGTTCTAACCAAGAACTTGTTGTCTTGATGGGATTAAAAAACGATGGAGAGAGTGTCGTGGCCAAAGATGGAGCCTTACGTGGGACTATTCTACATCCGTTCCTGAGGATGTCTTCTAGAGCTGGATCTTCTCTGAGCATAGGTAGGTGTTTATTCACAATTCTTTTTATACTGTTAAATTGGTTAGTTTGTTGTAAGACTAATGTGGGTGTATTGGATGTTGGTTTTACATGTTTGTTTTGGGACAAAAGGGTGTCTCTACTTTTCTCAGCTATTATTTTGTCAGCTCTGTCTAAAGACCAACCTGGATATCCCCTGTTAGATAGTCTATTATGTATAACTTGTGTTTCAGTTTTGAATTGTGCGTCTGAGCTGCAGTTGCGTTTTGCTCTGTATAGTTCGCCCACTGGGATCGAGACAATGGTCTGTTTTGAATGGTTACTACCTGCATGTAAGATGGTATTTCCTGCTGTTGGTTTTCTGTAAGTTTTTGTATGTATTTGTATCCCATCTTCTCCTTTTAGTTCCAGGTCTAGGAATATAATATTAGTTTTGGAAAATGTATGTGTGAACCGAAGGTTGTACTCGTTGGAATTGAGGAAATCCATAAATTTCTGTATGGCAGATACATCTCCCTCCCAGATAAACAGGAGGTCATCGATGTATCTACCATACCAGTTGATATTGTCTCCAAAAGAATTTTCTGTAGAGAAAATGGTTATTTCCTCCCACCACGCCATAACTAAGTTTGCCAAGGACGGGGAAAATTTTGCCCCCATTGAGACCCCCCTTAATTGGAGGTAATATTTGGTATCAAAATAGAAATAGTTATGTGTTAATAGAAAAGTGAGGATTTCCAGAATGTATAATTGTAATGAATCACTGTAGTTGCTATGTTTGTTCAGGTGGTGTTTAATGGCAACATGAGCTATATTATGAGGTATACTTGGATAAAGAGATGTGACATCACAAGTTAACCATGTATAATTCTTTGACCATGTTTTGTATCTGAATGCACATAGGACATCTTTGGTGTCCTTCAAAAAACCTGGTGTATTTTGTGCAATGGGTTGCAGGAGGGAGTCCAGCCACTCCGATGTTTTTTCGGAAAACGACCCTATTCCCGATACTATTGGTCGCATAGGGGGAGGGATAATATTTTTATGCGTTTTTGGCAGGGCATGCAATATTGGCGTGATGGGATGTTCCACAATCATGTAATCTGCCTGTTTTGATGTTAGGGAGCCATTATCTAAACCTATCTTTATCAAATTTTTTATTTCTTTTTGAAATCCAATAATTGGATTTTGTTTTAATATTTTATAGGTGCTTTGGTCTGATAGTAGATCCTCTATTTGCATTTTGTAGTCTTCCCTCTTCATAATGGCAATGCTGCCTCCCTTGTCTGATTTTTTGATGATTAGGTCCTTATTGTCTTCAAGCGATTTTTTGGCTTTTCTTAGTTTGTTTGGAAAATTGTTAATTCTTTTTTCTTTGTTGGTAGATTCAGACAGTTGTTGTAAGTCTTTTTCTATCAGAATCTGGAACCGATCCATTGTTTCCGTCCTTGATGTGACCGGGTAAAATTTAGGGTTGATGGTTTTGAAATTACTTGACGTTTGGATATCCTTTGTTGGGAGTTCTGTATCTAAAGTTTCCAAACATAGCAGAGTCTTAGATTCTTGGAAGGACAATGCGTTTTCAGACCGGTTTTTGATATTCAAAGGTTCCAAATGAAAATCTGTGATTAGATCAATCGTTGTTGGAGTTGTACATTTCTGTGCTTCGACAGGGTCTCTCTCCTGATTATGAAAATGTCTTCTTATGGTTAAATTTCTGACGAATTTGTTGACATCTAATAATGTACTAAACAGGTCGAAATTTTTAGTTGGTGCAAAATTAAGGCCAAGGGATAAGACTTCAGTTTGTTCCTTTGTGAGACTGGTTGTGGAGAGGTTAGTGATGTTTAGGTTAGGTTGTAGTTCCTCCGGGTGCGGGGGCGAACACTCTGTTCTTGATTTACCGGATTTGTGTTTACGACCGCCCCTCCTGCCTCGTTTTTTGACGTATATTTTCTGTCAAATCTGGGGTTGTTTTTAGATCTATCTTTGGGATTATCAAAATTTGGATCATCAAATTCACCTTCTCCTGACTCAGGTTCGGTGGAACTGAAGCTCACTCTATGTTGGTATTGGCCGTATCTTCCTGAATTTTTCCTTTGTTTTAAAATCGGTCTGAATTTGTTGAAATTTCTTCCCTTGTTGTTCCAATTGTAAATTTCCTGATTGGCATAGTCCCGTAGATCTCTTTGGAACTTGGTTCTTTTAATTTCTGCCATTGACTTATCGATTTTGTCGATGCTGTTGGAAGTCCGTATTTCTAGTGTGACATAATTGGGTGAGCTGGCAAATACTTCTAGCTTTTTTTTGGTTGTAGAGATTTCGTCTTTAAGTTCAATTAATTTCAGTTCCTCTTGTGAGATAATTAATTTCATCAATTTCAACGAACACTCAGAAAGGGTCTGATTCCATTCAGTACTAAAAGTTTCTGAATATTTGAATGTAGGTGTTTTTTTCATACGTAACCCTCTTGGAATCATGTCTTTGGCACAATAATTTTTTAAGGTAGTGAGGTCCCACCAGACTTTTGTTTCATGAATCATAGATTTTTCTAGTGTATGAAAAAGGTCTTCCATTTCATAACAGTTCTCCTTTAAATTGTCTGTGGTGCCAAAAACCCTTGCTGCCAGATCGGCACGAGTATATTGAGTTTCGTTTGTCATCTCTTGTTTTGTGGTTGGGGAACCCAGAAATATTGTCAGAAGAAACCAGTGTGCATGAATTTAAAATATGAAGGTAAGCCTTTGACAAATAGCATTAAATATTATCCTTGTTTCAATATGTCATGGGTATAATTATTCTTAGTTCACCTCTGTGCTGGTAAAGTAAAACTTTACTGTTCATCAATGATGAAGAACAATGATTGTAAATGTAGAGGTTTGGACACCCATCAATATCCAGATAAGATTGAGACACGTAAGGAAAATTTTCCAACCGATAGTAAAGTACAAGAAAAAGTATAGAAAAAATCCTCCAGCTCACCTTGTCACAAGAAATTCAGCACACGGATCCTCGTGTCGGCACACGTCAGAAATACTTCAAAAACAGGAGGGTTGGATCCAGCGCTGTAGATACGATGTCTATTAAAACGGGAGTCTATTCCCAAGTTTTATTTTATCTTGATTAAAATCGTAGCAAGTGAGCTACGTGTAGTGGTTGAGGTGACAAGTGGGTATTGTCCAAATCCAGAGGGAAAAAGAAATATAGGCGGTAGCCTACGCGTTTCTGACCTTCTCCAGGTCCTTAGTCATGGCTTATGGTAAGTCTGACTATGCAGTCTTCACTTTTTATAACCAGTCTGTCTTGTATGTAATTAGTTGATTGCGGTTCAGAGCCGAAAGAACAGGGAGGAGCCCCGTGGAACGCAATCTTCCATTTTAACACCCAGAAAAAATGTCCAAGTTCCATTGAATAAGGTATGGATAAGGTGTTACTTACTATGCGTTAAAATCCTATGTCAGAAAAAACGATCTGTGTACTTAGTAATATCTGATATTTCTAATTTTCTTCTTTTTTAAATTTCAACAGAAATAGAAAGAAGCTCGACAGTTTTCATCAGATCGCTGTTCCTCTTCGGTAACTATGTTTGATGTACATAATATTTAATTACAATATTTGTTTATAATAGAAATGTCCTATTATGGTGACTTTAGATACGCAAATACGTTTAAAAAGCTGGCTTAAAGAGTGAAGAAACGCCTATTGTTGACTTGAGTGAAAAGACAATGGATTGTGTGTAGATGTGAAAAGGACGTACATTTAAAATAACAAAAAATACACTGGTATTAGACTTCTTGATATACATTGGTTTTTGATTATCCATTTTCGGGTGTTCTTTAAGGTTAGTTTACTATTTTACCTTTTTTCACTGTTTGTTAGTTTTTATTTCTCCCTTTGCGTTTTTTGTATGGATTTTTGTGTGTGAATTGACGGGAATATCTTAAAATTACTGCTGAAGTTAAAATTCTGGAAAAATTCAAACATTTCCTATGGAACTAAGGAACCTCTTATTAATTATATATATATTCGGATGTTAATTATATATATCCTGATGTATTTACACACGATTGACAGTTTTGTTTTTAGGAAAATATATATAATTTTTAATTTTTTCGAAGTGAGCGAATAGATGTTTTATTAGATATTGTAAGGGTAATCCTTGAAGTGATTCCCAGTCCATATTATTTCTTTAGACACTTATAATTCATAACGGTTTATGAATTAATGTGGTATATTGTTTGAATATAGCATAAACAGATTTTTTATTATTTTTTATTTGTTTTTTATTTTTCGTTGTTTATATTATATTTGATACCATGGTATTTTTTATGTATTGTTTGGAACTGTTATGAATGTATTCTTGTTTATTATTTGTCATTGATCTAAATTAGTTATGTCTTTTTGGATCGAAATTTTTAATTCTGTCACTATATTCCTAGAGTATATTTGAAAATATTTAATTGGCATACAAGTTCACTGTCTATTTTAGAGCTGGATTGCCGGTTATAAGTGAAATCGAGGATGTTACCATTTTGCGTTTAGTAGTGGAACATGAGATCTTTTCTCAAATTTAAGCCTTTTGGGACCCTTGTTTGGAGACTGAAAATCCAGAAGGCTTCTCTTGTTTGTGTTATATGTCTAATATCACCGCCTCTTTTTGGATTATAAATTTTTTCAATCGCATAGCAGGAAAAACCATCAATTGTTCTATTGTGTTGAGTTATAAAGTGCTTTGCTACATTTGATGTGTTGAGGATATTTGGATTGCGGATGTAGCCAAGGTGTTCAAGAATTCTTATTTTAAATTTCCTGTTTGTACATCCAATATATTTCAGGTTACATAATGTACATTCAATTATGTATATGACCGAGTCGGTGTTACAATTCATATAATTTTTAATGGGATGTGTATCAGTATTGGTTGAATTTGTGAATGTCTTTTTTGGTATCACATATGAGCATACTTTACACGGATTATTTCCACATCTAAAAAATCCTTTTTGTTCTAACCAAGAACTTGTTGTCTTGATGGGATTAAAAAACGATGGAGAGAGTGTCGTGGCCAAAGATGGAGCCTTACGTGGGACTATTCTACATCCGTTCCTGAGGATGTCTTCTAGAGCTGGATCTTCTCTGAGCATAGGTAGGTGTTTATTCACAATTCTTTTTATACTGTTAAATTGGTTAGTTTGTTGTAAGACTAATGTGGGTGTATTGGATGTTGGTTTTACATGTTTGTTTTGGGACAAAAGGGTGTCTCTACTTTTCTCAGCTATTATTTTGTCAGCTCTGTCTAAAGACCAACCTGGATATCCCCTGTTAGATAGTCTATTATGTATAACTTGTGTTTCAGTTTTGAATTGTGCGTCTGAGCTGCAGTTGCGTTTTGCTCTGTATAGTTCGCCCACTGGGATCGAGACAATGGTCTGTTTTGAATGGTTACTACCTGCATGTAAGATGGTATTTCCTGCTGTTGGTTTTCTGTAAGTTTTTGTATGTATTTGTATCCCATCTTCTCCTTTTAGTTCCAGGTCTAGGAATATAATATTAGTTTTGGAAAATGTATGTGTGAACCGAAGGTTGTACTCGTTGGAATTGAGGAAATCCATAAATTTCTGTATGGCAGATACATCTCCCTCCCAGATAAACAGGAGGTCATCGATGTATCTACCATACCAGTTGATATTGTCTCCAAAAGAATTTTCTGTAGAGAAAATGGTTATTTCCTCCCACCACGCCATAACTAAGTTTGCCAAGGACGGGGAAAATTTTGCCCCCATTGAGACCCCCCTTAATTGGAGGTAATATTTGGTATCAAAATAGAAATAGTTATGTGTTAATAGAAAAGTGAGGATTTCCAGAATGTATAATTGTAATGAATCACTGTAGTTGCTATGTTTGTTCAGGTGGTGTTTAATGGCAACATGAGCTATATTATGAGGTATACTTGGATAAAGAGATGTGACATCACAAGTTAACCATGTATAATTCTTTGACCATGTTTTGTATCTGAATGCACATAGGACATCTTTGGTGTCCTTCAAAAAACCTGGTGTATTTTGTGCAATGGGTTGCAGGAGGGAGTCCAGCCACTCCGATGTTTTTTCGGAAAACGACCCTATTCCCGATACTATTGGTCGCATAGGGGGAGGGATAATATTTTTATGCGTTTTTGGCAGGGCATGCAATATTGGCGTGATGGGATGTTCCACAATCATGTAATCTGCCTGTTTTGATGTTAGGGAGCCATTATCTAAACCTATCTTTATCAAATTTTTTATTTCTTTTTGAAATCCAATAATTGGATTTTGTTTTAATATTTTATAGGTGCTTTGGTCTGATAGTAGATCCTCTATTTGCATTTTGTAGTCTTCCCTCTTCATAATGGCAATGCTGCCTCCCTTGTCTGATTTTTTGATGATTAGGTCCTTATTGTCTTCAAGCGATTTTTTGGCTTTTCTTAGTTTGTTTGGAAAATTGTTAATTCTTTTTTCTTTGTTGGTAGATTCAGACAGTTGTTGTAAGTCTTTTTCTATCAGAATCTGGAACCGATCCATTGTTTCCGTCCTTGATGTGACCGGGTAAAATTTAGGGTTGATGGTTTTGAAATTACTTGACGTTTGGATATCCTTTGTTGGGAGTTCTGTATCTAAAGTTTCCAAACATAGCAGAGTCTTAGATTCTTGGAAGGACAATGCGTTTTCAGACCGGTTTTTGATATTCAAAGGTTCCAAATGAAAATCTGTGATTAGATCAATCGTTGTTGGAGTTGTACATTTCTGTGCTTCGACAGGGTCTCTCTCCTGATTATGAAAATGTGTTCTTATGGTTAAATTTCTGACGAATTTGTTGACATCTAATAATGTACTAAACAGGTCGAAATTTTTAGTTGGTGCAAAATTAAGGCCAAGGGATAAGACTTCAGTTTGTTCCTTTGTGAGACTGGTTGTGGAGAGGTTAGTGATGTTTAGGTTAGGTTGTAGTTCCTCCGGGTGCGGGGGCGAACACTCTGTTCTTGATTTACCGGATTTGTGTTTACGACCGCCCCTCCTGCCTCGTTTTTTGACGTATATTTTCTGTCAAATCTGGGGTTGTTTTTAGATCTATCTTTGGGATTATCAAAATTTGGATCATCAAATTCACCTTCTCCTGACTCAGGTTCGGTGGAACTGAAGCTCACTCTATGTTGGTATTGGCCGTATCTTCCTGAATTTTTCCTTTGTTTTAAAATCGGTCTGAATTTGTTGAAATTTCTTCCCTTGTTGTTCCAATTGTAAATTTTACCCGGTCACATCAAGGACGGAAACAATGGATCGGTTCCAGATTCTGATAGAAAAAGACTTACAACAACTGTCTGAATCTACCAACAAAGAAAAAAGAATTAACAATTTTCCAAACAAACTAAGAAAAGCCAAAAAATCGCTTGAAGACAATAAGGACCTAATCATCAAAAAATCAGACAAGGGAGGCAGCATTGCCATTATGAAGAGGGAAGACTACAAAATGCAAATAGAGGATCTACTATCAGACCAAAGCACCTATAAAATATTAAAACAAAATCCAATTATTGGATTTCAAAAAGAAATAAAAAATTTGATAAAGATAGGTTTAGATAATGGCTCCCTAACATCAAAACAGGCAGATTACATGATTGTGGAACATCCCATCACGCCAATATTGCATGCCCTGCCAAAAACGCATAAAAATATTATCCCTCCCCCTATGCGACCAATAGTATCGGGAATAGGGTCGTTTTCCGAAAAAACATCGGAGTGGCTGGACTCCCTCCTGCAACCCATTGCACAAAATACACCAGGTTTTTTGAAGGACACCAAAGATGTCCTATGTGCATTCAGATACAAAACATGGTCAAAGAATTATACATGGTTAACTTGTGATGTCACATCTCTTTATCCAAGTATACCTCATAATATAGCTCATGTTGCCATTAAACACCACCTGAACAAACATAGCAACTACAGTGATTCATTACAATTATACATTCTGGAAATCCTCACTTTTCTATTAACACATAACTATTTCTATTTTGATACCAAATATTACCTCCAATTAAGGGGGGTCTCAATGGGGGCAAAATTTTCCCCGTCCTTGGCAAACTTAGTTATGGCGTGGTGGGAGGAAATAACCATTTTCTCTACAGAAAATTCTTTTGGAGACAATATCAACTGGTATGGTAGATACATCGATGACCTCCTGTTTATCTGGGAGGGAGATGTATCTGCCATACAGAAATTTATGGATTTCCTCAATTCCAACGAGTACAACCTTCGGTTCACACATACATTTTCCAAAACTAATATTATATTCCTAGACCTGGAACTAAAAGGAGAAGATGGGATACAAATACATACAAAAACTTACAGAAAACCAACAGCAGGAAATACCATCTTACATGCAGGTAGTAACCATTCAAAACAGACCATTGTCTCGATCCCAGTGGGCGAACTATACAGAGCAAAACGCAACTGCAGCTCAGACGCACAATTCAAAACTGAAACACAAGTTATACATAATAGACTATCTAACAGGGGATATCCAGGTTGGTCTTTAGACAGAGCTGACAAAATAATAGCTGAGAAAAGTAGAGACACCCTTTTGTCCCAAAACAAACATGTAAAACCAACATCCAATACACCCACATTAGTCTTACAACAAACTAACCAATTTAACAGTATAAAAAGAATTGTGAATAAACACCTACCTATGCTCAGAGAAGATCCAGCTCTAGAAGACATCCTCAGGAACGGATGTAGAATAGTCCCACGTAAGGCTCCATCTTTGGCCACGACACTCTCTCCATCGTTTTTTAATCCCATCAAGACAACAAGTTCTTGGTTAGAACAAAAAGGATTTTTTAGATGTGGAAATAATCCGTGTAAAGTATGCTCATATGTGATACCAAAAAAGACATTCACAAATTCAACCAATACTGATACACATCCCATTAAAAATTATATGAATTGTAACACCGACTCGGTCATATACATAATTGAATGTACATTATGTAACCTGAAATATATTGGATGTACAAACAGGAAATTTAAAATAAGAATTCTTGAACACCTTGGCTACATCCGCAATCCAAATATCCTCAACACATCAAATGTAGCAAAGCACTTTATAACTCAACACAATAGAACAATTGATGGTTTTTCCTGCTATGCGATTGAAAAAATTTATAATCCAAAAAGAGGCGGTGATATTAGACATATAACACAAACAAGAGAAGCCTTCTGGATTTTCAGTCTCCAAACAAGGGTCCCAAAAGGCTTAAATTTGAGAAAAGATCTCATGTTCCACTACTAAACGCAAAATGGTAACATCCTCGATTTCACTTATAACCGGCAATCCAGCTCTAAAATAGACAGTGAACTTGTATGCCAATTAAATATTTTCAAATATACTCTAGGAATATAGTGACAGAATTAAAAATTTCGATCCAAAAAGACATAACTAATTTAGATCAATGACAAATAATAAACAAGAATACATTCATAACAGTTCCAAACAATACATAAAAAATACCATGGTATCAAATATAATATAAACAACGAAAAATAAAAAACAAATAAAAAATAATAAAAAATCTGTTTATGCTATATTCAAACAATATACCACATTAATTCATAAACCGTTATGAATTATAAGTGTCTAAAGAAATAATATGGACTGGGAATCACTTCAAGGATTACCCTTACAATATCTAATAAAACATCTATTCGCTCACTTCGAAAAAATTAAAAATTATATATATTTTCCTAAAAACAAAACTGTCAATCGTGTGTAAATACATCAGGATATATATAATTAACATCCGAATATATATATAATTAATAAGAGGTTCCTTAGTTCCATAGGAAATGTTTGAATTTTTCCAGAATTTTAACTTCAGCAGTAATTTTAAGATATTCCCGTCAATTCACACACAAAAATCCATACAAAAAACGCAAAGGGAGAAATAAAAACTAACAAACAGTGAAAAAAGGTAAAATAGTAAACTAACCTTAAAGAACACCCGAAAATGGATAATCAAAAACCAATGTATATCAAGAAGTCTAATACCAGTGTATTTTTTGTTATTTTAAATGTACGTCCTTTTCACATCTACACACAATCCATTGTCTTTTCACTCAAGTCAACAATAGGCGTTTCTTCACTCTTTAAGCCAGCTTTTTAAACGTATTTGCGTATCTAAAGTCACCATAATAGGACATTTCTATTATAAACAAATATTGTAATTAAATATTATGTACATCAAACATAGTTACCGAAGAGGAACAGCGATCTGATGAAAACTGTCGAGCTTCTTTCTATTTCTGTTGAAATTTAAAAAAGAAGAAAATTAGAAATATCAGATATTACTAAGTACACAGATCGTTTTTTCTGACATAGGATTTTAACGCATAGTAAGTAACACCTTATCCATACCTTATTCAATGGAACTTGGACATTTTTTCTGGGTGTTAAAATGGAAGATTGCGTTCCACGGGGCTCCTCCCTGTTCTTTCGGCTCTGAACCGCAATCAACTAATTACATACAAGACAGACTGGTTATAAAAAGTGAAGACTGCATAGTCAGACTTACCATAAGCCATGACTAAGGACCTGGAGAAGGTCAGAAACGCGTAGGCTACCGCCTATATTTCTTTTTCCCTCTGGATTTGGACAATACCCACTTGTCACCTCAACCACTACACGTAGCTCACTTGCTACGATTTTAATCAAGATAAAATAAAACTTGGGAATAGACTCCCGTTTTAATAGACATCGTATCTACAGCGCTGGATCCAACCCTCCTGTTTTTGAAGTATTTCTGACGTGTGCCGACACGAGGATCCGTGTGCTGAATTTCTTGTGACAAGGTGAGCTGGAGGATTTTTTCTATACTTTTTCTTGTACTTTACTATCGGTTGGAAAATTTTCCTTACGTGTCTCAATCTTATCTGGATATTGATGGGTGTCCAAACCTCTACATTTACAATCATTGTTCTTCATCATTGATGAACAGTAAAGTTTTACTTTACCAGCACAGAGGTGAACTAAGAATAATTATACCCATGACATATTGAAACAAGGATAATATTTAATGCTATTTGTCAAAGGCTTACCTTCATATTTTAAATTCATGCACACTGGTTTCTTCTGACAATATTTCTGGGTTCCCCAACCACAAAACAAGAGATGACAAACGAAACTCAATATACTCGTGCCGATCTGGCAGCAAGGGTTTTTGGCACCACAGACAATTTAAAGGAGAACTGTTATGAAATGGAAGACCTTTTTCATACACTAGAAAAATCTATGATTCATGAAACAAAAGTCTGGTGGGACCTCACTACCTTAAAAAATTATTGTGCCAAAGACATGATTCCAAGAGGGTTACGTATGAAAAAAACACCTACATTCAAATATTCAGAAACTTTTAGTACTGAATGGAATCAGACCCTTTCTGAGTGTTCGTTGAAATTGATGAAATTAATTATCTCACAAGAGGAACTGAAATTAATTGAACTTAAAGACGAAATCTCTACAACCAAAAAAAAGCTAGAAGTATTTGCCAGCTCACCCAATTATGTCACACTAGAAATACGGACTTCCAACAGCATCGACAAAATCGATAAGTCAATGGCAGAAATTAAAAGAACCAAGTTCCAAAGAGATCTACGGGACTATGCCAATCAGGAAATTTACAATTGGAACAACAAGGGAAGAAATTTCAACAAATTCAGACCGATTTTAAAACAAAGGAAAAATTCAGGAAGATACGGCCAATACCAACATAGAGTGAGCTTCAGTTCCACCGAACCTGAGTCAGGAGAAGGTGAATTTGATGATCCAAATTTTGATAATCCCAAAGATAGATCTAAAAACAACCCCAGATTTGACAGAAAATATACGTCAAAAAACGAGGCAGGAGGGGCGGTCGTAAACACAAATCCGGTAAATCAAGAACAGAGTGTTCGCCCCCGCACCCGGAGGAACTACAACCTAACCTAAACATCACTAACCTCTCCACAACCAGTCTCACAAAGGAACAAACTGAAGTCTTATCCCTTGGCCTTAATTTTGCACCAACTAAAAATTTCGACCTGTTTAGTACATTATTAGATGTCAACAAATTCGTCAGAAATTTAACCATAAGAAGACATTTTCATAATCAGGAGAGAGACCCTGTCGAAGCACAGAAATGTACAACTCCAACAACGATTGATCTAATCACAGATTTTCATTTGGAACCTTTGAATATCAAAAACCGGTCTGAAAACGCATTGTCCTTCCAAGAATCTAAGACTCTGCTATGTTTGGAAACTTTAGATACAGAACTCCCAACAAAGGATATCCAAACGTCAAGTAATTTCAAAACCATCAACCCTAAATTTTACCCGGTCACATCAAGGACGGAAACAATGGATCGGTTCCAGATTCTGATAGAAAAAGACTTACAACAACTGTCTGAATCTACCAACAAAGAAAAAAGAATTAACAATTTTCCAAACAAACTAAGAAAAGCCAAAAAATCGCTTGAAGACAATAAGGACCTAATCATCAAAAAATCAGACAAGGGAGGCAGCATTGCCATTATGAAGAGGGAAGACTACAAAATGCAAATAGAGGATCTACTATCAGACCAAAGCACCTATAAAATATTAAAACAAAATCCAATTATTGGATTTCAAAAAGAAATAAAAAATTTGATAAAGATAGGTTTAGATAATGGCTCCCTAACATCAAAACAGGCAGATTACATGATTGTGGAACATCCCATCACGCCAATATTGCATGCCCTGCCAAAAACGCATAAAAATATTATCCCTCCCCCTATGCGACCAATAGTATCGGGAATAGGGTCGTTTTCCGAAAAAACATCGGAGTGGCTGGACTCCCTCCTGCAACCCATTGCACAAAATACACCAGGTTTTTTGAAGGACACCAAAGATGTCCTATGTGCATTCAGATACAAAACATGGTCAAAGAATTATACATGGTTAACTTGTGATGTCACATCTCTTTATCCAAGTATACCTCATAATATAGCTCATGTTGCCATTAAACACCACCTGAACAAACATAGCAACTACAGTGATTCATTACAATTATACATTCTGGAAATCCTCACTTTTCTATTAACACATAACTATTTCTATTTTGATACCAAATATTACCTCCAATTAAGGGGGGTCTCAATGGGGGCAAAATTTTCCCCGTCCTTGGCAAACTTAGTTATGGCGTGGTGGGAGGAAATAACCATTTTCTCTACAGAAAATTCTTTTGGAGACAATATCAACTGGTATGGTAGATACATCGATGACCTCCTGTTTATCTGGGAGGGAGATGTATCTGCCATACAGAAATTTATGGATTTCCTCAATTCCAACGAGTACAACCTTCGGTTCACACATACATTTTCCAAAACTAATATTATATTCCTAGACCTGGAACTAAAAGGAGAAGATGGGATACAAATACATACAAAAACTTACAGAAAACCAACAGCAGGAAATACCATCTTACATGCAGGTAGTAACCATTCAAAACAGACCATTGTCTCGATCCCAGTGGGCGAACTATACAGAGCAAAACGCAACTGCAGCTCAGACGCACAATTCAAAACTGAAACACAAGTTATACATAATAGACTATCTAACAGGGGATATCCAGGTTGGTCTTTAGACAGAGCTGACAAAATAATAGCTGAGAAAAGTAGAGACACCCTTTTGTCCCAAAACAAACATGTAAAACCAACATCCAATACACCCACATTAGTCTTACAACAAACTAACCAATTTAACAGTATAAAAAGAATTGTGAATAAACACCTACCTATGCTCAGAGAAGATCCAGCTCTAGAAGACATCCTCAGGAACGGATGTAGAATAGTCCCACGTAAGGCTCCATCTTTGGCCACGACACTCTCTCCATCGTTTTTTAATCCCATCAAGACAACAAGTTCTTGGTTAGAACAAAAAGGATTTTTTAGATGTGGAAATAATCCGTGTAAAGTATGCTCATATGTGATACCAAAAAAGACATTCACAAATTCAACCAATACTGATACACATCCCATTAAAAATTATATGAATTGTAACACCGACTCGGTCATATACATAATTGAATGTACATTATGTAACCTGAAATATATTGGATGTACAAACAGGAAATTTAAAATAAGAATTCTTGAACACCTTGGCTACATCCGCAATCCAAATATCCTCAACACATCAAATGTAGCAAAGCACTTTATAACTCAACACAATAGAACAATTGATGGTTTTTCCTGCTATGCGATTGAAAAAATTTATAATCCAAAAAGAGGCGGTGATATTAGACATATAACACAAACGAGAGAAGCCTTCTGGATTTTCAGTCTCCAAACAAGGGTCCCAAAAGGCTTAAATTTGAGAAAAGATCTCATGTTCCACTACTAAACGCAAAATGGTAACATCCTCGATTTCACTTATAACCGGCAATCCAGCTCTAAAATAGACAGTGAACTTGTATGCCAATTAAATATTTTCAAATATACTCTAGGAATATAGTGACAGAATTAAAAATTTCGATCCAAAAAGACATAACTAATTTAGATCAATGACAAATAATAAACAAGAATACATTCATAACAGTTCCAAACAATACATAAAAAATACCATGGTATCAAATATAATATAAACAACGAAAAATAAAAAACAAATAAAAAATAATAAAAAATCTGTTTATGCTATATTCAAACAATATACCACATTAATTCATAAACCGTTATGAATTATAAGTGTCTAAAGAAATAATATGGACTGGGAATCACTTCAAGGATTACCCTTACAATATCTAATAAAACATCTATTCGCTCACTTCGAAAAAATTAAAAATTATATATATTTTCCTAAAAACAAAACTGTCAATCGTGTGTAAATACATCAGGATATATATAATTAACATCCGAATATATATATAATTAATAAGAGGTTCCTTAGTTCCATAGGAAATGTTTGAATTTTTCCAGAACTTTAACTTCAGCAGTAATTTTAAGATATTCCCGTCAATTCACACACAAAAATCCATACAAAAAACGCAAAGGGAGAAATAAAAACTAACAAACAGTGAAAAAAGGTAAAATAGTAAACTAACCTTAAAGAACACCCGAAAATGGATAATCAAAAACCAATGTATATCAAGAAGTCTAATACCAGTGTATTTTTTGTTATTTTAAATGTACGTCCTTTTCACATCTACACACAATCCATTGTCTTTTCACTCAAGTCAACAATAGGCGTTTCTTCACTCTTTAAGCCAGCTTTTTAAACGTATTTGCGTATCTAAAGTCACCATAATAGGACATTTCTATTATAAACAAATATTGTAATTAAATATTATGTACATCAAACATAGTTACCGAAGAGGAACAGCGATCTGATGAAAACTGTCGAGCTTCTTTCTATTTCTGTTGAAATTTAAAAAAGAAGAAAATTAGAAATATCAGATATTACTAAGTACACAGATCGTTTTTTCTGACATAGGATTTTAACGCATAGTAAGTAACACCTTATCCATACCTTATTCAATGGAACTTGGACATTTTTTCTGGGTGTTAAAATGGAAGATTGCGTTCCACGGGGCTCCTCCCTGTTCTTTCGGCTCTGAACCGCAATCAACTAATTACATACAAGACAGACTGGTTATAAAAAGTGAAGACTGCATAGTCAGACTTACCATAAGCCATGACTAAGGACCTGGAGAAGGTCAGAAACGCGTAGGCTACCGCCTATATTTCTTTTTCCCTCTGGATTTGGACAATACCCACTTGTCACCTCAACCACTACACGTAGCTCACTTGCTACGATTTTAATCAAGATAAAATAAAACTTGGGAATAGACTCCCGTTTTAATAGACATCGTATCTACAGCGCTGGATCCAACCCTCCTGTTTTTGAAGTATTTCTGACGTGTGCCGACACGAGGATCCGTGTGCTGAATTTCTTGTGACAAGGTGAGCTGGAGGATTTTTTCTATACTTTTTCTTGTACTTTACTATCGGTTGGAAAATTTTCCTTACGTGTCTCAATCTTATCTGGATATTGATGGGTGTCCAAACCTCTACATTTACAATCATTGTTCTTCATCATTGATGAACAGTAAAGTTTTACTTTACCAGCACAGAGGTGAACTAAGAATAATTATACCCATGACATATTGAAACAAGGATAATATTTAATGCTATTTGTCAAAGGCTTACCTTCATATTTTAAATTCATGCACACTGGTTTCTTCTGACAATATTTCTGGGTTCCCCAACCACAAAACAAGAGATGACAAACGAAACTCAATATACTCGTGCCGATCTGGCAGCAAGGGTTTTTGGCACCACAGACAATTTAAAGGAGAACTGTTATGAAATGGAAGACCTTTTTCATACACTAGAAAAATCTATGATTCATGAAACAAAAGTCTGGTGGGACCTCACAACCTTAAAAAATTATTGTGCCAAAGACATGATTCCAAGAGGGTTACGTATGAAAAAAACACCTACATTCAAATATTCAGAAACTTTTAGTACTGAATGGAATCAGACCCTTTCTGAGTGTTCGTTGAAATTGATGAAATTAATTATCTCACAAGAGGAACTGAAATTAATTGAACTTAAAGACGAAATCTCTACAACCAAAAAAAAGCTAGAAGTATTTGCCAGCTCACCCAATTATGTCACACTAGAAATACGGACTTCCAACAGCATCGACAAAATCGATAAGTCAATGGCAGAAATTAAAAGAACCAAGTTCCAAAGAGATCTACGGGACTATGCCAATCAGGAAATTTACAATTGGAACAACAAGGGAAGAAATTTCAACAAATTCAGACCGATTTTAAAACAAAGGAAAAATTCAGGAAGATACGGCCAATACCAACATAGAGTGAGCTTCAGTTCCACCGAACCTGAGTCAGGAGAAGGTGAATTTGATGATCCAAATTTTGATAATCCCAAAGATAGATCTAAAAACAACCCCAGATTTGACAGAAAATATATGTCAAAAAACGAGGCAGGAGGGGCGGTCGTAAACACAAATCCGGTAAATCAAGAACAGAGTGTTCGCCCCCGCACCCGGAGGAACTACAACCTAACCTAAACATCACTAACCTCTCCACAACCAGTCTCACAAAGGAACAAACTGAAGTCTTATCCCTTGGCCTTAATTTTGCACCAACTAAAAATTTCGACCTGTTTAGTACATTATTAGATGTCAACAAATTCGTCAGAAATTTAACCATAAGAAGACATTTTCATAATCAGGAGAGAGACCCTGTCGAAGCACAGAAATGTACAACTCCAACAACGATTGATCTAATCACAGATTTTCATTTGGAACCTTTGAATATCAAAAACCGGTCTGAAAAGGCATTGTCCTTCCAAGAATCTAAGACTCTGCTATGTTTGGAAACTTTAGATACAGAACTCCCAACAAAGGATATCCAAACGTCAAGTAATTTCAAAACCATCAACCCTAAATTTTACCCGGTCACATCAAGGACAGAAACAATGGATCGGTTCCAGATTCTGATAGAAAAAGACTTACAACAACTGTCTGAATCTACCAACAAAGAAAAAAGAATTAACAATTTTCCAAACAAACTAAGAAAAGCCAAAAAATCGCTTGAAGACAATAAGGACCTAATCATCAAAAAATCAGACAAGGGAGGCAGCATTGCCATTATGAAGAGGGAAGACTACAAAATGCAAATAGAGGATCTACTATCAGACCAAAGCACCTATAAAATATTAAAACAAAATCCAATTATTGGATTTCAAAAAGAAATAAAAAATTTGATAAAGATAGGTTTAGATAATGGCTCCCTAACATCAAAACAGGCAGATTACATGATTGTGGAACATCCCATCACGCCAATATTGCATGCCCTGCCAAAAACGCATAAAAATATTATCCCTCCCCCTATGCGACCAATAGTATCGGGAATAGGGTCGTTTTCCGAAAAAACATCGGAGTGGCTGGACTCCCTCCTGCAACCCATTGCACAAAATACACCAGGTTTTTTGAAGGACACCAAAGATGTCCTATGTGCATTCAGATACAAAACATGGTCAAAGAATTATACATGGTTAACTTGTGATGTCACATCTCTTTATCCAAGTATACCTCATAATATAGCTCATGTTGCCATTAAACACCACCTGAACAAACATAGCAACTACAGTGATTCATTACAATTATACATTCTGGAAATCCTCACTTTTCTATTAACACATAACTATTTCTATTTTGATACCAAATATTACCTCCAATTAAGGGGGGTCTCAATGGGGGCAAAATTTTCCCCGTCCTTGGCAAACTTAGTTATGGCGTGGTGGGAGGAAATAACCATTTTCTCTACAGAAAATTCTTTTGGAGACAATATCAACTGGTATGGTAGATACATCGATGACCTCCTGTTTATCTGGGAGGGAGATGTATCTGCCATACAGAAATTTATGGATTTCCTCAATTCCAACGAGTACAACCTTCGGTTCACACATACATTTTCCAAAACTAATATTATATTCCTAGACCTGGAACTAAAAGGAGAAGATGGGATACAAATACATACAAAAACTTACAGAAAACCATCAGCAGGAAATACCATCTTACATGCAGGTAGTAACCATTCAAAACAGACCATTGTCTCGATCCCAGTGGGCGAACTATACAGAGCAAAACGCAACTGCAGCTCAGACGCACAATTCAAAACTGAAACACAAGTTATACATAATAGACTATCTAACAGGGGATATCCAGGTTGGTCTTTAGACAGAGCTGACAAAATAATAGCTGAGAAAAGTAGAGACACCCTTTTGTCCCAAAACAAACATGTAAAACCAACATCCAATACACCCACATTAGTCTTACAACAAACTAACCAATTTAACAGTATAAAAAGAATTGTGAATAAACACCTACCTATGCTCAGAGAAGATCCAGCTCTAGAAGACATCCTCAGGAACGGATGTAGAATAGTCCCACGTAAGGCTCCATCTTTGGCCACGACACTCTCTCCATCGTTTTTTAATCCCATCAAGACAACAAGTTCTTGGTTAGAACAAAAAGGATTTTTTAGATGTGGAAATAATCCGTGTAAAGTATGCTCATATGTGATACCAAAAAAGACATTCACAAATTCAACCAATACTGATACACATCCCATTAAAAATTATATGAATTGTAACACCGACTCGGTCATATACATAATTGAATGTACATTATGTAACCTGAAATATATTGGATGTACAAACAGGAAATTTAAAATAAGAATTCTTGAACACCTTGGCTACATCCGCAATCCAAATATCCTCAACACATCAAATGTAGCAAAGCACTTTATAACTCAACACAATAGAACAATTGATGGTTTTTCCTGCTATGCGATTGAAAAAATTTATAATCCAAAAAGAGGCGGTGATATTAGACATATAACACAAACAAGAGAAGCCTTCTGGATTTTCAGTCTCCAAACAAGGGTCCCAAAAGGCTTAAATTTGAGAAAAGATCTCATGTTCCACTACTAAACGCAAAATGGTAACATCCTCGATTTCACTTATAACCGGCAATCCAGCTCTAAAATAGACAGTGAACTTGTATGCCAATTAAATATTTTCAAATATACTCTAGGAATATAGTGACAGAATTAAAAATTTCGATCCAAAAAGACATAACTAATTTAGATCAATGACAAATAATAAACAAGAATACATTCATAACAGTTCCAAACAATACATAAAAAATACCATGGTATCAAATATAATATAAACAACGAAAAATAAAAAACAAATAAAAAATAATAAAAAATCTGTTTATGCTATATTCAAACAATATACCACATTAATTCATAAACCGTTATGAATTATAAGTGTCTAAAGAAATAATATGGACTGGGAATCACTTCAAGGATTACCCTTACAATATCTAATAAAACATCTATTCGCTCACTTCGAAAAAATTAAAAATTATATATATTTTCCTAAAAACAAAACTGTCAATCGTGTGTAAATACATCAGGATATATATAATTAACATCCGAATATATATATAATTAATAAGAGGTTCCTTAGTTCCATAGGAAATGTTTGAATTTTTCCAGAATTTTAACTTCAGCAGTAATTTTAAGATATTCCCGTCAATTCACACACAAAAATCCATACAAAAAACGCAAAGGGAGAAATAAAAACTAACAAACAGTGAAAAAAGGTAAAATAGTAAACTAACCTTAAAGAACACCCGAAAATGGATAATCAAAAACCAATGTATATCAAGAAGTCTAATACCAGTGTATTTTTTGTTATTTTAAATGTACGTCCTTTTCACATCTACACACAATCCATTGTCTTTTCACTCAAGTCAACAATAGGCGTTTCTTCACTCTTTAAGCCAGCTTTTTAAACGTATTTGCGTATCTAAAGTCACCATAATAGGACATTTCTATTATAAACAAATATTGTAATTAAATATTATGTACATCAAACATAGTTACCGAAGAGGAACAGCGATCTGATGAAAACTGTCGAGCTTCTTTCTATTTCTGTTGAAATTTAAAAAAGAAGAAAATTAGAAATATCAGATATTACTAAGTACACAGATCGTTTTTTCTGACATAGGATTTTAACGCATAGTAAGTAACACCTTATCCATACCTTATTCAATGGAACTTGGACATTTTTTCTGGGTGTTAAAATGGAAGATTGCGTTCCACGGGGCTCCTCCCTGTTCTTTCGGCTCTGAACCGCAATCAACTAATTACATACAAGACAGACTGGTTATAAAAAGTGAAGACTGCATAGTCAGACTTACCATAAGCCATGACTAAGGACCTGGAGAAGGTCAGAAACGCGTAGGCTACCGCCTATATTTCTTTTTCCCTCTGGATTTGGACAATACCCACTTGTCACCTCAACCACTACACGTAGCTCACTTGCTACGATTTTAATCAAGATAAAATAAAACTTGGGAATAGACTCCCGTTTTAATAGACATCGTATCTACAGCGCTGGATCCAACCCTCCTGTTTTTGAAGTACTCTCTAATGTCCTCTGATATCCCATAATAACAGCCTGGACATGCTGGTAGTTGTAGTCCTCTCCTCTTATACCTCCTCTCTGTAATGTCCTCTGATATCCCATAATAACAGCCTGGACATGCTGGTAGTTGTAGTTCTCTCCTCTTATACCTCCTCTCTGTAATGTCCTCTGATATCCCATAATAACAGCCCGGACATGCTGGTAGTTGTAGTTCTCTCTTATATCTACTCTCTAATGTCCTCTGATATCCCATAATAGCAGCCTGGACATGCTGGTAGTTGTAGTCCTCTCCTCTTATACCTCCTCTCTGTAATGTCCTCTGATATCCCATAATAACAGCCTGGACGTGCTGGTAGTTGTAGTTCTCGCCTCTTATACCTTCTCTCTGTAATGTCCTCTGATATCCCATAATAACATCCTGTACATGCTGGTAGTTGTAGTCCTCTCCTCTTATAACTCCTCTCTGTAATATCCTCTGATATCCCATAATAACAGCCTGTACATGCTGGTAGTTGTAGTCCTCTCCTCTTATACCTCCTCTCTGTAATGTTCTTTGATATCTCATAGCAGCCTGCACATGCTGGAAGTTGTAGTCCTCTCCTCTTATACCTCCTCTCTGTAATGTCCTCTGACATCCCATAATAACAGCCTGGACATGCTGGAAGTTGTAGTTCTCTCCTCTTATACCTGCTCCCTGTAATGTCCTCTGATATCCCATAATAACAGTCTGGACATGCTGGAAGTTGTAGTTCTCTCCTCTTATACCTGCTCCCTGTAATGTCCTCTGATATCCCATAATAACAGTCTGGACATGCTGGAAGTTGTAGTCCTCTCCTCTTATACCTCCCCTCTGTAATGTCCTCTGATATCCAATAATAACAGCCTGGACATGCTGGGAGTTGTAGTTCTCTCCTCTTACACCTCCTCCCTGTAATGTCCTCTGATATCCCATAATAACAGTCTGGACATGCTGGGAGTTGTAGTTCTTTCCTCTTATACCTCCTCCCTGTAATGTCCTCTGATATCCCATAATAACAGCCTGGACATGCTGGTAGTTGTAGTTCTCTCCTCATATACCTCCTCCCTGTAATGTCCTCTGATATCCCATAATAACAGCCTGGACATGCTGGGAGTTGTAGTTCTCTCTTCTTATACCTACTCCCTGTAATGTCCTCTGATATCCCATAACTGCCTGGATATGCTGGGAGTTGTAGTTCTCTCCTCTTATATCTCCTCCCTGTAATGTCCATTGATATCACATAATAATAGCCTGGACATGCTGGGAGTTGTTGTTCTTATACCTCCTTATTTATTCCTTCACCAGGAGTAAGCACACTGATGGTGGCTTTACTGGAGGGGGCTGATAGTCATTTTACTGGAGGGGAATGGAGGCTGATAGTGACTTTTCTGGGGGGCTGAGGCTGATGGTCACTTTATTGGAGTGGGCTTATGGTCTCTTTACTGAGGGGTCATTATACTGTGAGTGGGGGGCTGATGGTAATTACTGTGAATGGGGGGCTGATGGTCATTACTGTGAGTGGGGGGCTGATGATCATTACTGTGAGTGGGGGGCTGATGGTCTTCGAGTGGTTTCCGCCTCTGACCTCCCATTGAAATTAATAGGAGGCAGAAAAAAACTGCGGCGCTCGTTTGGTGCTTTTTTGTCTGCGGTTTTTGCATTCGCTTCAACGGCTTAAAAAAAATGCGGGCAAAAATCACAGCAAAAAAAAAGGTCAAACAATGCTGTCAATTCAAAATCTGCCTCAAAATTCCTAAATGAATTTTGAGGCATATTTTTAGTTTCTGCCTTACAAAAAAACGTTGTGTGAACATACCCTAAGGGTATGTGCATACACACTAATTACGTCCGTAATTGACGGACGTATTTCGGCCGCAAGTACCGGACCGAACACAGTGCAGGGAGCCGGGCTCCTAACATCATAGTTATGTACGATGCTAGGAGTCCCTGCCTCTCTGCAGGACAACTGTCCCGTACTGTAATCATGTTTTCAGTACGGGACAGAAGTTCCACAGAGAGGCAGGGACTCCTAGCGTCGTACATAACTATGATGCTAGGAGCCCGGCTCCCTGCACTGAGTTCGGTCCGGGACTTCCGGCCGAAATATGTCCGTCAATTACGGACGTAATTAGTGTGTGTGCACCAGTGGCGGATTATCATATGGGCGATTCGGGCGGCCGCCCGGGGCCCGAGGCTCCCAGGGGACCCATGGCAGCCCGAACCGCACATCATCTTGCAAAGGTACCTATTCAGCGCGCTAGCGCTGCTAACTAACGAAGATGAGGAGGGGAGGAGCAGGGAATTGGCCGGGAAAGGGGTAGGACACGCCTCTGTAAAGGATCTGCCAGGCACTACGTCTGTGGATACTCCCAGGATTAATCAGTCGACACCTGAGGCCAGACCTCTTAGACTGACACCGGCTCCCACCAATCAGGGTGGCAGGCTCAGGAGTGGGAGAGCCTATCGCGGCCTGGTCAGTCGGAGTTAGCTCCGCCCCCTGTCCATTTATACCTGCCGTTTTCTCTTCCTCATTGCTTGTTATTCTTCTTGGATTCCTGGCCCCACTGCTGCCTTGCTCCAGCCTGCTTCTGCCGTGCTGTTGCCTTGCTTCAGTTCCCGCTTATCCTGCTTCGCTCTGCCCATGGCTTGCTTCCTGCTCCGTGCTCTGCGTTTGTATACTCCACTACATCCTGATCCTGACTGGCTCGTTCACCACTCCGTTTCCTCACGGTGTTCCGTGGGCTACTGCCCCTTCCCTTGCTTGTTCCCTGTTTGTATCCCCTTGCACTTAGTCAGCGTAGGGACCGCCGCCAAGTTGTACCCCGTCGCCTAGGACGGGTCGTTGCAAGTAGGCAGGGACAGGGCGGTGGGTAGATTAGGGCTCACTTGTTCCCTTCACCTCCTTCCTGCCATAACAGCCTCCCTGACAAGTGCGGGCCGCCGCCAATGAGTAACAGAACAGCGACGGACGGCTGTTCTGTTACTCCGAATCTGCAAGACAAGAGCCGGGCGGTCGGTCACCGGCGCTGAGGTCAGTACAGCAGGCTTATCCTCCTGCCCAACTGGTTCCCGACCGCTGGCTGTATTTTTACGGCCAGCGGTCAGGGACGGGTCCTTAAAACCCGAGCCATAGACTTTCTACGGCTCGGGTTTTAACTTGCTGCCCGCGCGATCGGGCAGCTGAATGTCGGGTCTCCGGCTGTCAGTGACTGCCGGGGACCCTGAGGAGAAGACAGAAGCAGCTTTCGCTGCTTCTGTCTTCTCCGATGTCTTCTTACACAGCGTTCAATGAACGCTGTGTATAGGAATAGAGACAGCAGCAGCGGCACTGTCTCTATTCCTCCCGGTGATCATGTGACTGGTCACATGATCGCCGGGTGCCGTTAGTGGCAGGCTGCTGCTGGGTCTAACTAGACCCAGCACAGCCCTATTAGTGACAATCGTCACTATGAGAGGGCTGATTTCCCCTGTAACTGGGGCTGCTGTGCAGCTCCAGTTACAGTGGAAAAACATGGTGTAAAAGAAAGAAAAAAAATAATAAAGTTCCAAAAAGGTCTTTTTTGACCTTTGAGGAACAGAACACAGTAATAAAAATTTTTATCCCTTGTCAGGAGGTTGTGTCCCTGCACAGTGTGATACTCTCAGTATGTAGGGACACAGCCCTGTGACAAGGGAAATCGTAACACTGTTAATGCTTGCCCAAAAAAGTAGTGTCAAAAATAGTTACGGCGCGGCAGGGCGGCGGTGAGGAAGGGGGGCCCAAGTTTGGGTAACAGCCCAGGGCCCATGGTCTACTTAATCCGCCACTGGTGTGCACATACCCTCAGAGTGTAGTGCTTGTTTTTAGTCATTTTTTTGTCGTTTTGTAAATAATTTCTGGTAGGGGTGCCCTGAGAATTATTGTTTTTTTCCTGGGGTGCCTCGAGCCTGAAAAGGTTGGGAAACTCTGCCATAGAGAATGCGAACGGGAGCCGTTCCATTCTCAGAAGCGTACGCCGTCTGTGTGGGAACCGCTCATGCGCCGCTCTCACACAGACCAAAACTAAGCTCGTTCGCAGAGCGAAATCCGGCGCCATTTTCAGGTGAACCGGCAGCCGCTGACGGACAGTAAGATGAAGACTTCCGGCCGCAGCTTCCGGCCATATGTTCAGGCGCAAGGAATAGGAGCGTAGATCAGCGGAGGCGGCGGCAGGTAATTTATGTTCTTGTATGTGATGTGTGTATTATGTTCGTGTATGTGATGTGTATTATGTTCGTGTGATACTGTCTGCTGAGCCCTTTATCTAATCCTCCTACACTGTGCAGTCGATCAGAAAATGGCGGCACACAGTGTAGGACGTTTAAAGATTCAAACCCTTCCTTCTCCTGGCACTAGCCAGAAGAAGGGAGGGGGGATTGTGTGAAGACACTAGAGTAGTGTGTGTCCACCACAAATTTGCAGCATAAATCAATGAGGTTGCTTTACTACAGTGACCATGCTGCAATTTTGGGAACTGCTCCCTCTAGTGCCCAGCACATGGAAATGTTATACTTTAGAATCTAATTTATAATATTTCCTAACTTGTGAAAAAATAAAAAAAATTAAAACAATGTGTAATCACTCAAATACTAATTGTTTGACTGAAAAAGACAAAAAACATTCTAGCGACACATTCCCTTTAAGCATTCATGTTCGGTCTTCAATGGAGCGTCCCATGGTGCGTCGAGATGTTTTAAGGGTGGCACTGCAGGTGGTCATGGGGGTAACGCTGGTGAGGTTGGAAGAGATGCTGCCCTATCTAAATAGGTACCCTGATAGGGAGACAGACTGTTCGTTAGAGTGGGGTTTTCTTGATGGTTTCCGTATCCCGCCCCTCCTATGTTGTTCCTGTTTTGTTGCGTAATTTGAAATCTGCACGAGATTTCCCGTTGGTTTTGTCAGAGAAGTTGGGAAAAGAGGTGGGGCTGGGTAGAATGGCGGCCCCCTTTTTGTCTCCTCCTTTTTTGGACTTTGTAGTTTCTCCGCTAGGAGTTGTCCCCAAAAAAGAGCCCAATAAATTCTGTCTCATTCATCAACTGTCACTTCCGAGGGGGGCTTCTGTGAATGATAGGATTGACCCGGCACTTTGTTCCGTGGTGTATACCTCTTTTGACGCGGCGGTTGATTGGGTGCGGCGCTATGGGAAGGGGCCCTTATGGCAAAGACAGATGTGGAACCAGCTTTTCGTTTGCTTCCAAGTCACCCTGATAGTATTCGGCTGTTGGGCTGTTATTGGGAGGGGGCGTATTTTGTTGACAGATGTCATCTGATGGGCTGCTCCATTTTTCATGCACCTATTTTAAAGCCTTCAGTTTGTTCCTGGAATGGGTGATTTGTGAGGTGGCTGAAGTTGCCTCACTCATTCATTACATGGACTATTTCCTTTGTATTGTCCGGCGGGGTACCCTGTTTGTGGTAAGCTGATAGCAACGGCGGAGTGGGTGGCTAGTCAATTTGGAGTGACCCTTGCGCCTGATAAGACGGAGGGTCCGCGGTCTGTTTTGGTATTTTGTGGAATTACCATTGATTCGGAAGGCTTGGATTGCAGGCTCCCCAAGGAGAAATTGGACAATTTGAGATTGTTGGTGGGCAGGGCATGCCAGTTGCGGAAGGTTACGCTGCACGATTTGCAATCTCTCCTGGGGAAGCTTAATTTTGTTTGCTGAATTATGACCATGGGCTGGGTTTTCTGTAGGTGATTGGCGAGGGCAACGGCGCGGGTGAGGCCTCCCCATCATTTTATTAGATTGTCTCGGGAACATCGTGATGCTCTGAAGGTGTGGTCGGACTTCCTGAGAGGTTAATTATCATGTTGCCTGTGGTGGAGAACTTTGATTGGGATTTATTTACAGACGTGTCGGGGAATGTGTGGGTTTCGGGGCCTATTGCGTGGGCCAGTGGCCTTAAAAGTGAGTAGAGTGGGGTTTGGTGCGTAACCTGGCCTTTTTAGAATTGTTCCCTATTGTGGTGTCAGTGACGATTTGGGGGTACCGATTTAGAGATAGGAAGGTGCGTTTCCATTGTGACAACATGGGGTGGTGATGGCAATTAACAATTTTTCGGCATCATCTCCCCCTGTTGTCTGTTTGTTGCGGCATTTAGTCTTGGTATACCTGTCACTTAATGCTTGGGTTACTGCTGTTCACGTCCCGAGGGTTGACAAGTCAATTGTGGATTCTCTTTCTCGCTCAGAGTGGGACCGGTTTTGGCTGTTGGTTCCAGAAGCGGAGGCGAAAGGCCTCCAATGTCCTCAGAACTTGTGGGATCTGGTCTGCGGAGAGCAAATCGGCTGATCAGTTCTTCATTGGCTCCGGGGACGTGCACTGCTTATGAAGCAGCGTTGCATGATTGGGAGGCTTGGTTGAGTGCCTTGAATGGAGTTGACTCGTATGGTGATCGGCTGGAGGCTTTGTTGGCATTCTGTGGTCATGTGTCAGCTGCAGGATGGTTGGTTGCGAAGGTTAATCGCTGTGTGGTGGCCCTGGCTTTCGGGTGTAAATGGAGGGAGTTTGAAGGGGGCGGGTGGTGCCTAATTTAGGCGCCCGGTGTTGTTTTCCTTGTTGTAAAAGTTGGGTGTGGCCGTGGATGTGGTGTGCGCATCGGTGTATGTGTCTGTTTTGTTCAGATTGGTGTTTTCTTGGGCTTTTTTTCGGAGCGCTCCTGGTGGGCAAATTGGTGTTCCCCAGTGGGGTTCGGCCGGGTGGTTTGTTGACTGACGATGTTGTGCTCTTGGGTGACAATGTGGAGTTCTGGATTCGTGGATCCAAAATGGATCAGAAGGTAGGGGGCGTCGAGTGGTTTTTGGGTTGATTGAAGGCACTGTCATGTGTCCCGTTCACTCCCCCAGGTCTAACTTTGACAATGGTCGGTTCGTGGGTGGGCCCTTGTTGTGACATATAACATTGCAACAAATATTGATTAAAACATAAACAACTTTGACATGTGCTCTTTCAGGCTGGATTATCTCGTATCGTGTATTTGTTGCAGATTTTCATGCAGTAAATACGGTCCGCAATTACAATTTTTGCGGAACACGACACTCATTGATGTCAATAGGTTCATGAAAAACACGGACAGCCAGCACACGGACAACATCTGTGTTCTGTCATTGTTTTTCATGCACCAGTTGCTAAAGAAATGATGAGAAAAGAAAAGACAGGAATACTGATGCTGCACGGAAAGCACACTGATACCACACGGAACTGAAATGCATGATATACGGTCCATTTTTTTCGGACGTAAAATGAACACGTTCATCTGAATAAAACCTTAGGCCAAGTTCACATGTTGCCCAAATACTGCGTTTTTTCCGCAATGTATTTAATGGTGGAAAATCCGCAGCATAATACAGTAGCAGCAGAAAAAACGCTCAGTAATTGACCTGCGGTGTGGTTTTTAACTGCAGCATGTAAATTTTGCGTAATCACTGCTTTTTTTGCGGGTTTTCCCCATTGAATTTAACCCGCAACAAATAGCAGATGTTGCCATTTTTGCGGCGGAAAATGTGCAAAAATCGCAGCTCAAGAAAAAAAACAATCTTATACTTACCCAGAATTCGGTGCTTCCTCATCCAGGCCAGCCTCCTGGGAATACTTTTCATCCCATGTGACTGCTGCAACCAGTCACAGGCTGCAGCGGTCTACGGTATGAAACGTCATCTCAGGTCTGCAGAACGTCAGTACATCGGAGGGATGTGTCGTCATGGTAAGTGTAGCCATTTTTTTTTTCATTGCAGGATTTCTGGAACGTACAATTCTGCACCATAATTTGGTGCGGTTTTTCGTCTGTAATTCCATACTGGCAACAGGGCGAATACGCGACGTAACTTTACGCAGCGTATCTGCCCTGTGTCAACTTGCCCTTATAGAGAGTATTGCTGTGGAAACGCTGCATTTTTCCAACAGCGGTTGTACCTGCAGATTTAGTGTTAAACATTGATTATAGCAAAGTATATGTGCACCTGCGAATATCCAACGGTTTTTCTGAGTTTCTGCTGCGTTTTCGCTGCAACAAAACAAATCCGTTGCGGAACTTATGTTTCCCATTGAAGTCTATAGGCCAAACACACAGCCCCTCCACAGAACACGCAGCATAAATTGACATGCTGCGGAATTGAAAGTGGCACCGCTGAACACTCTCCACATGACTTTTCTGCATTTTTTTCCGCAACATGGGCATGAGATTTTCTCAATTTTATTCACTTTGCTGCTACTGTAAATGCTGCAGAATTCCGTTGTGAAAACTCCACAGCATTTACGCTACTTGGGAACTCAACCTAACCACATTGTGGTTGAGGTGCGGTTAGAGCCACACCTGCAAACCGGATGTGCTTTTACCTTGATTTGGTACGATTTTTAACAACAACTGCATCGAGAAACCAATCAAATTTTGGTAAGAAACGCACACTGTTTTTTAATGTGATTTTTCTATGTGATTCTAAACACACCTCAATGTGTGAATGAACCCTAAAGAGTATTGACAGGTATCCTGATATTTCTGTTTTAGTAAATACTTTTATTCCCTATAAAATTTGCGTTCTGGAAAATTTTCGTATAAATTTGCAATGTGCTGTTTCTCTGTAATTTCTCCTGCTAATGCCTGAATAAATTGAAAACTAGGCGTTACTATTCCTCTTGTCAATAGGGTGTCTCTACACACTCTTAGGCTAGATTCACAACAACGAGTGCAAACTTGGACGTGAAAAACGTTCGTTTTTCACGTCCGAGTTGCACCCGTGCGGTTCCCATTTTCACGGATCCCACATAGACTTGAGGATATGGAGGGAGCCGAGAAAATGGAAGAAAATAGTCATGTTCTATTTTTCAACTAACCCTTTACACGGTCCGTTGAAACAACGGTCGTGTGAATGGCCCCATTAAAATACATGCGTCCGTATGACGGCCGTTGTTTTAACGACCGTCAAATGGACGTATACTACAGTCGTCTGAATTCGGCCTTAGGCTACATTCACCCGACAGTGAAAAATACTGGCTGTCAAAAAATAGGACATGTCCTATTTTTGGCAGTTTTCACGGTCAGACGGCTCCCATAGGACTCAATGGATCAGTTTTTACCGGTCGTTTTTCAGGAATCAATCCTTGCAACGGGCGGTAAAAACTGATCCTGGCCGAGGACTCCCCAGACACAGCGCTACTTTGAGCGATGTGCCCGGGGAAGCCCTTGACATTACAGCCCCTGTATGGCTTTCAACAATGGAGTGCCCGGCCAGAGCATCGCAAGATCTCTGGCCCGGGACTTCTGTCTTGGGAAAGCCCTTGACATCACTGTTTATATATAGACAGTGACGTCAGGGGTTCCGTCTGACCCCCCTGTAGATAGCACCCCCATGTAGATAGCACCCCCTGTAGATAGCACCAACCCCCAGTAGATAGCACCCCCTTGTAGATAGCAAACCCCCTTGTCGAGGATTCCGCTCATACAGGGCTCTACAGTGGCACTATCTACAGGGGGTTGGTGCTATCTACTGGGGGGATGCTATGTAGAAGGGGGGTGCTATCTACAGAGAAGTGCAATTTTTAGGTCTATATGACTTTATATGTGGGCACTGTGGTATTATGTGGGTACAGTGGAACTATCTACAATGGGCACTGTGGCACTATGTGGGTACTGGCACGTTATATGTGGGCACTATGGCACTTTATATGTGGGCACTGTAGTACTATGTGGGCACTGTGGCACTATCTATAGTTGCCACTGTGGCACTATGTGGGCACTGGCACTTTATATGTGGGCACTATGGCACTTTATATGTGGGCACTGTGGCACTATGTGGGCACTGTGGAAATTATCTATAGTGCGCACTGTGGCACTATCAACTGCAACATTGCGGCACTATCTACATAGGCAGTGTGGTGTTTTCAGGGGGTTGGGACAAAAAAAAAAAACCCTGACAAATTAAATCCATCCCTTTTTTTAACGGCCATGATAAACTGATGGCAAACGGATGATAAACGGCCATTAAAAACGGACACACCGACTGAAAATGGATGAAAATTTGGAGATACACTGATGCAAAATGGCCATGAAAAACTGACAATTAAAAGCATGCAGCTTATCCGCCCCGTGTAACCTCAGCCTAAAGGTACGGTCCCAGACAGTGGTGTCCGCAAGTGGCCAAATCCGGGTAATGCAGGCAAAATCGTGGCGGCTGCACGCAGAGCCCTAACTTGTAGCTGCTGGGCCCCAATGCAAAATCTATAACAGGGCCCACCTACTATATATCATTTATAATACTAGTGTCTTCTTATGCGGCTGAGTGTCTTTTGCGACCCCTCAGGCGCCAGGGCCCAGGTACGACTGCTATTTCTGCACCCTCTACGCCCCTGGCCATAAGCCACTGCATGTGGGCCTGGTTTTGGCTGCATGCTGCTATCGCCTAATGGGACTGTACCCTTACACTGTCAGCATAGATTGGATAGTGTCAGAGTATAGGGCCACGCACCATTGACAAGGGGAATAGTAACACACATCAATTAATTCATACATTTCCAGGAGGGATAGCCGAAGATAAGCACAATGTCTTGGGAAATTCAAGTATTTACTCAGATATGTAGGTGAGCTGACAGATTCTCTTCCTTGATCGATATATTCGGCAAATATAAAAAGTACCACCTCTCTAGCCTATCTCCATGACCTCTGGTGCTGTTCTGTGTTTATTTTTTAATTATTGACAGCTGTTTTCTTATTTTATACGTAACTGTTGCCACTAGAGGGCATAGAGCTATAGTGATGACTGAATTGCATTCAGGCTGGGTTCACACGACCTATTTTCAGACGTAAACGAGGCGTATTATGCCTCGTTTTACGTCTGAAAATAGGGCTCCAATACGTCGGCAAACATCTGCCCATTCATTTGAATGGGTTTGCCGACGTACTGGGCCGACGACCTGTCATTTACGCGTCGTCGTTTGACAGCTGTCAAACGACGACGCGTAAATTGACTGCCTCGGCAAAGACGTGCAGGACACTTCTTTGCAACGTAATTTGAGCCGTTCTTCATTGAAGTCAACGAAGAGCAGCTCAAGATTATGGGCGTCAAAGACGCCTTGCAAAATGCGAGGAGGAGCTTTTACATCTGAAACGACGCAGCACTTTTCTCCTGAAAACAGTCTGTCTTTTCAGACGTAAAAGACAGTTCTCGTGTGCACATACCCTCAGAGGTCAGTATCTGGCATATGTGAAAACTGATGTGATACTGGATTCACACACAGCAATTATTCTTGTTTCTGTGGGATTTTTTGCTGCTTTCTTTTTCCCCCAAAAAAACCACTGCAAGCAGATGTTACTTTGAACTCTACATTACAATCTAAGAAAGCCTCGGGACTGATTTATTATTGCCTTTGTGCCACGGTTCTGGCGTTTCTTGCGCCTATTTTCTTTGCACATGTATTGTTGATCAAATTTATTAATGCGTAAACCAGAATGAACCTTGATTAGTGACATGCTTGCCACTTTGGGTTGCATACTTAGAATATAGTAGTGGATATGTCGAATTGTAAAATGCGCAAAATACTGGTCTAAGATATACCACCCAATAGGTGGTATAAAAAAGGGAACAGAGTCTGAGGTTCCCACATATCATAAACACTTGAGAATTTCTGCAACCGAATCGTGTGCGGAAATCCTGCAGCATTTACAGTAGCAGCAAAGTGGATGAGATTTTGAAAATCTCATGCCCACACTGCGGGGAAAAAACACAGCATAAACGTTATTAAATTGACCTGCCGTGCGGAATATAATTCCGCAGCATGTCAATTTATGTTGCGTTTTTGATTTTTCTGTTGCGGGTTTTCCCCATTGAATTCAATAGGGATGCAAAACCCGCAACTAAACTAAGTGTTGCGACTTTTGCGGCATAATCGCAGTGATTTATGCTGTAAAAATCGCAACTCCAAAGCGCAGAGAAGAGGGAGAGGGTATCAACTTTTTTTTTTTTCAAGCGCTGCATTCCGCAGCGTAAATTCTGTCCGAAAAGCCGAACCACAATGGTGCGATTTTTCGGACGGAATGTACCTCGGGTACAAGATCAGACACACTGCGTGATTTTTATGCAGCGTATTCGACCCGTGGGAACCCGGCCTAAGATGTTCCATATCTATAAAACAGCATGCGCTTCTATGAAAAATATGGTGCATCTTTAGTCTAAAACCTCTATCTTTAGCCTATCTATCTTTAAAGAGGCTCTATCCTATCTCCTACATAATCTGATCAGCGCTGTAATGTAGATAACAACACTGGTTTATTTGTTGTTTTTTTTTTTAAACAATCATTCTTGAGCAAGTTATGAACAATTTTAGATTTATGCTAAATAGTTTCTTGATTGACAACTGTGCGTTTTTTTACTCTTTACCAACTGGGCGTTGTAAAGAGAGAAGTGTATGACCCTGACCAATCAGTGACCAATCAGCGTCATACACTTCTCTTCATTTATGTCCATCTGTACTCACAGCGAGATCACGCTGTGCTGTCACATACTCCCACATTAACTCCAGCCAGGATGCGATGTCTATTCACACTCCCGACACTTCGGTAAAGTTTCTGTGGGACTTAACTCACAGCACAGCGTAATCTCGCTGTGAATGACAGCACAGCGTGATCTTGCGAGTGTGCAGTGAAAGAAGCTGGGCTGGTACGATGAGAAGAGCATGACGCTGATTGGTCTATATTAGTCAGCGTCATACACTTCTCTTTACAACGCCCAGTTGGTAAAAAGGTAAATAACGCCCAGTTGCCTATTAAGAAACTAATTAGCATAAATCTAAAATTGTTCATAACTTTCTCAAAATTGATTGTTTTTCAAAATAAAAACCACTGTTGTTATCTGAATTAGGGCGGGTTCACACATGGCGGATTTTCACTTAAATTCCGCTGCGGACACTCCGCAGCGTTAATCCGCAGCGGAGCCGTTTCTCCATTGACTTTCACTTTAATTTCGCAGTGTTCGTTTACACGATGCGTACAATTCCGCTGCGGAGCATAGGCTGCGGAGCGGAATGTGGTGTCCGCAGCATGCTCTGTCTGTTGCGGAGCAGTGGCGGACTGGTTGCGGACTCATGGCGGAATTTCTCCATTGACTTCAATGGAGATTCTAAGTTCCGCAATGAAGTCCGCAGCTGTCATGCACATGTTATGTGTGGTGCGGAGCGTATTGGTTTTTTAACATGACATTTCTTCATTCTGGCTGGACCTATGTATTTCTAGGTCTACAGCCAGACTGAGGAAGTCAATGGGGCTCCCGTAATGACGGGAGCATTGCTAGGAGACGTCAGTAAATAGTCACTGTCCAGGGTGCTGAAAGAGTTAAGCGATCGGCAGTAACTGTTTCTGCACCCGGGACAGTGACTACCGATCCCAATATACATGTATCTGTAAAAAAACATATAAGTTCATACTTACCGAGAACTCCCTTCGTCTGTCTCCAGTCCGGCCTCCCAGGATGACGTTTCAGTGTAAGTGACGGCTGCAGCCAATCACAGGCCAAGCACAGGCTGCAGCGGTCACATGGACTGGCGCGTCATCCAGGGAGGTCGGGCTGGATGCCGAAAGAGGGACGCGTCACCAAGACAACGGCCGGTAAGTATGAAAATCGTTTACTTTCACTAGGGAAAGTGCTGTCCCTTCTCTCTATCCTGCACTGATAGGGAGAAGGGAAGCACTTTTCCCGCAGTCTGCAGCAGCTAGTCCGCATCAATGTACTGCACATTTTGTGCAGATCCGCTGCAGAATCTGCAACGCAGATTCTGTGCGGCATCGATGCGGACAGTTGCGGAGGAATTCCGCCATGTGTGGTCATGCCCTTACAGTGCCGATCAGATTATAATCTGATGACAGATCCTCTTTAAGCCATTATTAGTAAATCTCCCCATCATAAAAACTGTTGAAACACACAGCATTTTTTGCATTTTAACAAGCAGAAAAAAAATGTGAGTGAAGGAGGCCTGAGGCCATGCACACGATGCATATTATTTTCCTGCCGCAAATCTGCAGAGTGCCAGCAAAGTAAATGAGATTGCAAGTCATCTCATCTACACGATGCAGATTTAATCAATGTCAATTTATGCCGCGTTTTTGTTGGTTCTCTGTTGAATTCAATGGGGATGGAAAACCTACAACAGAAAGCCAAGTTTTGCGACTTTTGCGCCATATTTGCAGCGATTACACCGCAAAAATTGCAACTACGGAAAAAAAATATCATACTTGCCCAGAACGCTCTTCTTCTTCCTGTAGTCCGGCCTCCTGGAAAGACGTTTCATCCCATGTGACCAATTCAGCCAATCACAGGCTGCAGCGGTGGTCACATGGGATGAAAGTTAATGAATTCCCCATCCAAAGTCTTTTTTCTAGGTCCAAGGTTAATAAAACTCATTGTTGTGCTACTGTCAGCTTTTAGGCAGTGAATGTTTGCCTGGATTTACTATTCATTTGCTTTTATTCTTTTATTCTATTCTTTATTTCTGGCCTATCCTTAGGGTAGGTCATCAACAGGGGCGTAGCTATAGGGGGGCAGAGGTAGCAGTCGCATCCAGACCCTGGAGCCTGAGGGAGCCCAAAAGCCCCTCATCTGAATAGGAAGACACCAGTATAATAAATGATATATGTGGTGGCCCTGTTATAGATTTTGCATTGGGGCCCAGGAGCTTCAAGTTACGCCTCTGGTCATCAATATCAGATCGGCGGGGGTCCCAACGATAAGATGACTGAAGAGGCCGTGACGTTTGTCGCACTGCCTCTTCAGTAGTTACGAGGCATAGCGCCGTACACATTAATAGTGGCTGTGCCTGGGATTGCAGCTCAGTCCCATTCACTTGAGTGGGATCAGAACTACAATCACAGTCACAGCCGCTCCGGATTTGTAGGGCTCTATGCCTGTATACTCTGAAAAGGCTTAGTTTTGGCCCCTTCAATCTGTCATCCTGATATATAAATATAATTGGACCTGACTACGTTTACAGTAGCTGAGTTACACTACAAAAATGCATTACCTTACTTCTGTGGTATGAATAGTATAATAGTTAATTTAAAAAATCCATAATCTAAACTCAAAGGACCATAAGACCTCCTTCATACGCACTTTTTATTTCTGCATTTTGAAACGCATGTGAAGAATGCAATGTATTTAGAATGTTTTTAGTGGCATTTTTCTTGTTTTTAAGTTTTTATTTTTGCATTATTTAATAACAAAAAAGTACATAAATTAGATGACATTTATCTATCACCAAGTATAGAAACAATGTACTATAACATGTACAAGCAAGTATATAAAAAAATAAGCAAAGTGCTCTACGAGTAGTAAATTGTCAGTTTCTAAGGGCTTGTCCACAAGTAACAGAATTGCTGCAGAAAATTTCTGCAGCAGTTCCGTTAAAACTAGCAGACATTATGCTGCAAAAATTGCAACGCCGGAAAAAAAAATCATACTTATCCAGAACGCTCTCCTTCTTCCTGCAGTCCGGCCCCCTGGGATGATGTTTCATTCCATGTGACCGCTGAAGCCAATCGCTGCAGCGTCACATGGCCCGCAACGTCATCGTAGGAGGCAGAGAAGACGAAGGGGATAAGTATGAGCGCTTTCTTCCGCAGCGGAAATTCCGATCAAAAAAACCGCACCACAATGTGCAATTTTTCAGATGGAATGTACTGTGGTTTCCAGGTCGGACACGTTGCATGATTTTTTACGCAGCGTATCCGACTCATGGGAACCCGACCTAAAAGTATTTCAATCTAGCAACCGATTGCAAAGAACCACATTCTAGTGTAATAGGTCTCTTGCCAAATTGTTCCTTAACCCCTTCGCGCTCAGCGACGTACTATTCCATCGCGCAAAGAACATCGTTCACGCTCAGCGCCGGAATAGTACATCCAGGGGAAAATGCATCGCCATTTTCCCCCGGCGTTTCATCGAGCTGTGATGCTTGCTGTTTCCGACAGCATGCTATTACAGTTCAGTGTGCAGGGACCAATCATAGTGGTCCTGCCTTCGCGATTGCTGCTATTGGTTAGTTAGTGACGACCGACCAATAGCAGCGATCGCATACGTAATTTCCTGCTCTGACCTCAGATCCTGCCACACCCACTCTCTGTTGGAGTTAGTCAAAGAGAGCGGTTGTGGAGAGAGACAGTCAGAGCAGTTAGAAATAATAACAAACATATCATTTTTTTTTTTTGCTTTTACCAACTTGTATCCACTTCTCACTCCTGTCCTTGTGTTCCCCTTGTGTTCCCCTTGTCACCCACGTTTTTGAGTCTTCAGAGCCACATTTTGGTCCCTGGGGATTATTTAATTATTTTTTTCTTTATAAAATATAAGAAAAACTAAAAAAAAGTCAATTTAGAAAGTCAGCATATACTGTAGATTAGTATTAGGCTTAGTTAGTGTCAGGGAACCGTTAAAAAACATAGTTAGGTATAGCGTCAGGGAATTTAGCATCAGGAATCAGTCACAGTTAGTTAGGTTTAGTGTCAGGAATCCGTCACGTAGTGTAACGTCTATGGCCGCGGACCGTCGTTCTGACTTACCCTCTGACGGCCGCAGCCATGGACGAGTGCGTTCTCGGCGGCATCTCCCTCCTGAGAGATGCTGGCACTCACTTCCTGGTTCAGACACTGTCTCCCGCAGGGAGCGCACGGCCGCACGTGCATGGCCTTAAATGGACTGTGCGCGCACAGTTGCAGAATATCTGCAATTAGCCAAGAATGCTGCAGGACTATAAAAGGGGCTCTGCCCTCTTGATTATATATATATATACTACCGTTCAAAAGTTTGGGGTCACCCAGACAATTTTGTGTTTTCCATGAAAACTCACACTTATATTTATCAAATGAGTTGCAAAATGACTATATATAGTCAAGACATTGACAAGGTTAGAAATAATGATTTTTATTTGAAATAATAATTTTCTCCTTCAAACTTTGCTTTCGTCAAAGAATGCTCTATTTGCAGCAATTACAGCATTGCAGACCTTTGGCATTCTAGCTCTTAATTTGCTGAGGTAATCGGGAGAAATTTCATCCCATGCTTCCAGAAGCCCCTCCCACAAGTTGGATTGGCTTGATGGGCACTTCTTGCGTACCATACGGTCAAGCTGCTCCCACAACAGCTCTATGGGGTTGAGATCTGGTGACTGCGCTGGCCACTCCATTACAGATAGAATACCAGCTGCCTGCTTCTTCCCTAAATAGTTCTTGCATAATTTGGAGGTGTGCATTGGGTCATTGTCCTGTTGTAGGATGAAATTGGCTCCAATCAAGCGCTGTCCACAGGGTATGGCATGGCGTTGCAAAATGGAGTGATAGCCTTCCTTATTCAAAATCCCTTTTACCTTGTACAAATCTCCCACTTTACCAGCACCAAGCAACCCCAGACCATCACATTACCTCCACCATGCTTGACAGATGGCGTCAGGCACTCTTCTAGCATCTTTTCAGTTGTTCTGCGTCTCACAAATGTTCTTCTGTGTGATCCAAACACCTCAAACTTCGATTCGTCTGTCCATAACACTTTTTTCCAATCTTCCTCTGTCCAATGTCTGTGTGCTTTTGCCCATATTAATCTTTTCCTTTTATTAGCCAGTCTCAGATATGGCTTTTTCTTTGCCACTCTGCCCTGAAGGCCAGCATCCCAGAGTCGCCTCTTCACTGTAGACGTTGACACTGGCGTTTTGCGGGTACTATTTAATGAAGCTGCCAGTTGAGGACCTGTGAGGCGTCTATTTCTCAAACTAGAGACTCTAATGTACTTGTCTTGTTGCTCAGTTGTGCAGCGGGGCCTCCCACTTCTCTTTCTACTCTGGTTAGAGCCTGTGTGTGCTGTCCTCTGAAGGGAGTAGTACACACCGTTGTAGGAAATCTTCAGTTTCTTGGCAATTTCTCGCATGGAATAGCCTTCATTTCTAAGAACAAGAATAGACTGTCGAGTTTCACATGAAAGCTCTCTTTTTCTAGCCATTTTGAGAGTTTAATCAAACCCACAAATGTAATTCTCAACTAGCTCAAAGGAAGGTCAGTTTTATAGCTCCTCTAAACAGCAAAACTGCTTACAGCGGTGCTAACATAATTGCACAAGGGTTTTCAAGTGTTTTCTAATCATCCATTAGCCTTCTAACACAGTTAGCAAACACAATGTACCATTAGAACACTGGAGTGATCATTGCTGGAAATGGGCCTCTATACACCTATGTAGATATTGAATTAAAAACCAGACGTTTGCAGCTAGAATAGTCATTTAGCACATTAACAATGTATAGAGTGTATTTCTGATTAATTTAATGTTATCTTCATTGAAAAAAACTGTGCTTTTCTTTCAAAAATAAGGAAATTTCTAAGTGACCCTAAACTTTTGAACGGTAGTATATATATATATATATATATATATATATATATATAAATATATATATATTGTGAGGGTTTAGCATCAAGAGAGGTTGGTACAACGGTTTCTTAGCAGTCAGAGACAGGAACACAGTGCATTAAAGTTCATAACAGGGCTTTGCCTGTGTTTTATTCTTGTCAAAGAAAACAGCCTCTTGTACAACAAGGCAAAATACAAAATAAATCCTGCTCGTCTGAGCATTAACTAAACAAGATATTATCTAACTATACCAAGTGCCTTCCTACCAGGCACTGGACACAAAGTAACACAGGTCTTTACTCACATAGAATACAGACTAGTCCAGACTTAGTAGTCACCGGTCTGAGTCGGGGGGAGGGGCCCTTCACACACTGTGTCTGCACCTTTTTATATACCGGCTGCAGGTGCAGCTAATTGAGCAGCAGCCTTGTCCTACAAACAGAGATGGACTAGGGATTGGGGAACCCGTCCTGCTCTTCCCCAATCCAACTCCAGGTCCTTTTCCCGGCTTTTCCTTAAGCCGAGATTGGAAAATTACTCATTCCCTGGAGCCTAGGATACATATGACAGGATTCTAGGGGAAATGTACCTTCCTTCAATGACTTTACCTGTCACTGTCTCACAATATATATATATATATATATATATATATATATATATATACACTACCGTTCAAAAGTTTACCTCAGGGGCTCTGCAAATGCGACATGGCACCCGAAAGCCAATCCAGCAAAATCTGGACTCCAAAGAACACATAGCGCTCCTTCCCTTCCGAGCCCTCCGACGGGCCCAAAAGGCAGTTTATCACCACAAATGGGGTATTTCCGCACTCAGATTAAATTGGGCAACAAACTATGATATTTTATTCTTTGTAACAATAAGACATTTTGAGCAAAAACTACATATTATTGGAAAATATTTAGTTTTCTTTAATTCACAGCCCAATTCAAATAAGTTCTGTGGAACAACTATGTGGTCTAAATGGTCACAACACCATAAATAAATTCCTAGAGGGGGTGTAGTTTCCAAAATGGGGGTCACTTCTGATGGGTTTCCATTGCTTTGATACCTCTGGGGCTCTGCAAATACGACATGGCACCCAAAAACCAATCCAGCAAAATCTGGACTCCAAAGAACACATAGCGCTTCTTACTTTTGAGCCCTCCCACGGGCAGAAACGGCAGTTTATCACCACAAATGTGGTATTGCTGCACTCAGGAAAAATTGGGCAACAAAATTTGCTATTTTATTCCTTGCAAAAATAAGACATTTCTAGCAAAAACTACATATTATTGGAAAATGTTTTATTTTTTTTTAAATTCACAGCCCAGTTCAAAGAATTCCTTGAGGGGTATAGTTTCCAAAATAGGGTCACTTTTGGGGGATTTCTACTGTTTTAGCACCACAAAACCACTTGAAACCCGGCATGGTGCCTAAAATATATTCTAATAAAAAAGAGGCCCCAAAACGCACTAGGTGCTTTTTTGCTTCTGAGGCCTGTGTTTTAGTATACTTGAGCACTAGGAACACATGTGGGGTATTTCTAAAACCCGCAGATTCTGGGCAATACATATTTGGTAGTGTTTCTCTCGTCGAACCTTCTGTATTACAGAACAAAATGGATTAAAATGGAATTTCTGCAAGAGAAATTAAATTTGCAAATTTCACCTCCACTTTGCTTTAGTTCCTGTGAAACGCCTAAAGGGTTAAAAAAAAACTTTCTAACTGCTGTTTTGAATACTTTGAGGAGTCTAGTTTTTAAATTGGGGTGTTTCATGGGGGTTTCTAATACATAGGCCCCTCAAAGCCACTTCAGAACTGAACTGGTACCTAAAAAAAAGGCTTTTGAAATTTTCTTGAAAATATGAGAAATTGCTGGTTATGTTCTAAGCCTTGTAACGTCCAAGAAAAATAAAAGAATGTTCAAAAAATTATGCCAACATAAAGTAGACATATGGGAAATGTTAATTAGTAACTATTTTGTGTGGTATAAACATCTGCCTTACAAGCAGATACATTTAAATAAAAAAAATATGCTAATATTTCTACATTTTCGCTATTTTTCACAAATAAACACTCAATGTATCGACCAAATTTTACCACTAACATAAAGCCCAATGTGTCATGAGAAAACATTCTCAGAATCGCTTGGATAGGTAAAAGCATTCCAAAGTTATTATCACATAAAGTGAAATATGTCAGATTTGAAAAATGGTCTCTGAGCCTTAAGGTCCAAACTAGGCTGCAGCCTTAAGGGGTTAAACTGGAGATAATGTTATAAACCAGTCTGTGGGAGACTGAACTCCTGCCTGAGATCAGCAAATGACCAAGAAGCACATACAAGACATACAATTGGGTAAGGTATTTAATGTCCCTTTGAGTCCAAATCTCGTTCTCAGGTAGTTGTAGTAATACTGGGAGTTTAGGAGTTCCCCATAGAGGTAAGTAAGAGGACCAGTCCCCTCTTCTCTCCACAAAAAAGTTTAAAATCTCCACTATCGCAGCCATTTTGGATGTGTAGTAAGAAGTAGAGTGTACACCCCCCCATATACCAAATTCATAAAAGCCTCATAAGAGCCTAAGAAAGTTGCCTCTAGGACCGCCGCTGGATTATTAGCATCAACCCTAATCCACCACGAGTATATGACAGTTGCGTTGCAGCATAATATCTATACATATTGCTTAAAGCCAGTCCCCTTCTGCCATACGGTGCCTTCAGAGCATTCCTCACTAATCTAGGAGTCTGGTTACTCAATAGAAAGTGGGGTGGCTTGGGTAAGAATCTTGGAGCTGCTCTATACATATACAAAAACTTAGGTAGAAGACCATTTTAAAAATGTTAATGCAAACTCACTAGTAAGAGAGGCAGAGTTTCCCAATCTTTAAATGGGTTGTCTATGATAGGTCTGGGATAGGTCATCAGTATATTATCGTGGGGGTTCGACACCCGGACCCCGCATCGATCAGCTGTTCTGGTTGTCTCCGGCACCGGAAGTTGCGCAGTGGTCGTGCGGAAAAATCAATATGGCTCCGACCACTGTATAGCGGCCATGCTGCAGTGCTTTGCTCCTAATCATTTGACAGTACATAGTGCCCATTCACCTCACTGGTTTGTCTTTGTAGTGTATATTAGGACAGGTCCTCCAGAGCGAGAGACACTTTTTGTAATCGCCTCACTCTGACCAAGAGATGAGGATCCAGAACAAAGGAACCCCTCCGTTAAGGGGGTTGTCCGGGCACGGACCAGTTCTTTATACTGATGACCTATCGACAGGACGATCAGCAGTTCCGGGCACAGGATGTCCATACAAGATGCCTCCGGTCACAAAATAGCGGCCAAGCTGCATCACCTGGTTAAGTAGAGTCGTGTATTGAATGTGTCACTTATTCCAAAAAAAAACTTTTTACTCCCAGAAAAACACACAGGAAACGAAATTGGATTTAATGGCCACAGCAGCAGTTTATTTATAAATAACCTGAAACTGTAAATATATCCAAAGATTATATAACCTTGGAAATTCTCCACAGTAGAATTCCCCTAATAAAACACCTGACCCTACATGGGTCAGGATGTTTATACACCGCGTTCCAAATTATTATGCAAATGTTATTTTTCGCTGATTTTCCTAAATAGTCGATGCAAATGACAGTCAGTATAATCTTCAAGCCATCAACCGTTGGAGTATAATGCAAATTTTATTGAACAAATCTCCTAATGATAACAGATTTTTTTTTAGAAGTAAAAAACTCAAAATGCACTGTTTCAAATTATTATGCACAACAGAGATCAAAACATTTTAAAGGTTGTAAAGAGAACTAAAATGGTAATTTGTTGAATTTGCAGCATCAGGAGGTCATATTTACAGAAATCAAAAGCTCTTTCAATCAAAAAACTTAACAGGCCAAGTTACATCTTACCATAAGACCCCTTCTTTGATATCACCTTCACAATTCTTGCATCCATTGAATTTGTGAGTATTTCGATAGTTTCTGCTTGAATATCTCTGCAGGATGTCAGAATAGCCTCCCAGAGCTTCTGTTTTGATGTGAACTGCCTCCCACCCTAATAGATATTTTACATGAGGATGCTACAAAGGTTCTCAATAGGGTTGAGGTCAGGGGAACATGGGGGCCACACCATGAGTTTCTCTCCTTTTATGCCCATAGCAGCCAATGACACAGAGGTATTCTTTGCAGCATGAGATGGTGCATTGTCATGCATGAAGATAATTTTGCTACGAAAGGCACCGTTCTTCTTTTTGTACCACGGAAGAAAGTAGTCAGTCATAAACTCTACGTACTTTGCAGAGGTCATTTTCACACCGTCAGGAAACCTAAAGGGACCTACCAGCTCTCTCCCCATGATTCCAGCCCAAAACATGACGCCGCCACCTCCTTGCTGACGTCGCAGCCTTGTTGGGACATGCTGGCCATTCACCAACCATCCACTACTCCATCCATCTGGACCATCCAGGGTTGCACGGCACTCATCAGTAAACAACACGGTTTGAAAATTAGTCTTCATGTATTCCTGAGCCCACTGCAACCGTTTCTGCTTGTGAGCATTGTTTAGGGGTGGCCAAATAATAGCTTTATGCACACTTGCAAACCTCTGGAGGATCCTACACCTTGAGGTTCGCGGGACTCCAAAGGCACCAGCGGCTTCAAATACCTGTTTGCTGCTTTGCAATGGCATTTCACGCTTTTCGGCAGCAGAGAGATCCTTTTTCTTTCCCATATTGCTTGAAACCTGTGGCCTGCTTAATAATGTGGAATGTCCTTCTTAAGTAGTTTTCCTTTGATTGGGCACACCTGGCAAACTAATTATCACAGGTGTCTGAGATTGATTACAATGATCCAAAGAGCCCTAAGACACAATACCATCCATGAGTTTAATTGAAAAACTAATAATTAAATGTTTATGACACTTAAATCCAATGTGCATAATAATTTGGAACACGGTGTAAACATAAATAATAAACATCAATAATAAATAACAAATGTAAATAACCCATATTAACACACACTAAGGCCCCATGCACACGACAGCAAAAAACCTCAGTTTTTGCGGACCGCAATTGCGGTCCGCAAAAACGGAGCCATTCACTTTCATTGAACACTGACACCTTTCCGTAGCACTACGGAAGGGTGTCAGTGCCGTGGAAATGTTCCGGGAATTATGGAACATGTCCGTTCTTTCGCATTTTGCGGGCCGTGCTCCCATACTTTGTATGGGAGCACGGCCCGAAAATGCGGCTGTCAGTCAGCGGCCGGCCGTGCCCGCAATCGCGGGCCGTGATTGCGGGCACGGTCGTGTGCATGGGGCCTTAGACAGGGGAAAACCTTGAAGTTATTCCTTTTGTTTAATTGAGATAGCCATCTGCAAACCACCACCTTTTTTACCTCCAGCCGTAACTAGGCTCGGAGACACCGCTCGCCTCTGCAGATGGCTCCGACCAAAAACCCACTTTAAAGGGATAACACCCTAAAAAGTCTTCCACCATTATTCCTTTTTGGAAGACGCATACCCCCGATGCGACCCCCCCACCAGTTTGTACTGACCAACCTCAAGGACTCCCCCCGCCACAGTGAAACAGGCTTTTGACCACCTCAAGCCTGTGCGTCCTGCCAAACGACCACTGCTCTTTCAATATCTTCCGCCAGCGCCAGACTCCACAGATCCATGCCAACCTTTGTTAAGGTGCACCCCATCACCCCTCCAATAATTACCCTCGCCAGACTCTAAATCCCTAAGGCGAACGGAAACACCCCCGTTCCTGGCTACAAAAGCCGAAACCGCCCTGTTGACCTTTATACGAGCCTTATTAATCCGGTCAACGGACCGCGCCAAACACCAGTGCTTCCTGGGAACAATGTCTGACTACATCACGACCAGGCCCGAGTGGGACACCCACAAACAAAGTAAATTGTGCCGAAAAGCCCGGACCAGTTTGCGGGAAGGGCGGACATCCAAATCATTCCCGCCCACATGTAAGGCCAGGATCTCAGGAACCCGGTCTAACTGGGAATACCGTTGGAACTCAGACAATATCCCACTCCATAACAAACCACAGAATCCCAGCCAATGCAGAACTGCGTCGACCCGTGGGATCCTTAGTTGACGGCCGTCAGGGCGAACATCCGCCCTTAGGGCACCCCAGTGAACAAACGAGTGCCCCAATATCCACACCAGGCACGGGAGGGGATCTGAAAAGAAAAAGAACATACACGCACATCCATAAGCACACACTCCGTTAACCACCACATCAGACCCACCGCCTCACAAAATCAAATACAATTTGTCAAGACATTTATTACAACAAATGAGGCCGAACATATGACCGAAACCTATTAGATTCCCATCTCCCGATGCGTCGGACTCCCGCTTCATCCAAACCCCAACGAGACGCCTCAGTTGCTGCACCAATGCGAAAAGAATTCGACACATAGCCGTCCGGGCTAACACCTACCGCCGACAAACATTTTTTAAAAACTGTGCCAAACTGGAATCTGGAAAGAAAAGTACCATCCTCATGGCGTAGCAAAGGGAAATCTGATGCGCCGCCAAGTTTGATCAGTTTTGGACCAACGCAAAAAAATGTCCAACCTGTCCTCGTACAAATCCACATCTTCCTGTCTAAGCCCACAACCCCCCCCCCCCCCTCGCCCGCGCGCAAAGTGTTAGGAGAGACAAGCTCACCCAGCCGGAAAGCTCCAAAAAACGCCAGAGAAAAAGCAAGTCTACACAACCGTACTTCAAAATTTGAGCAGCACACCACCTCAACCGCCAATCCGAGCGAGCAAAGGAGGGAAAAAGAAACAGGCCTCCTAGAGTCTAACTCTGCCCTGCCCCGCCGTACACCTTTCAACGCCTGCCTAACTAGGAAATCCTTAGTGACGTCCACCAAACCCCGCAATTTTAAACCAAAAGCTAACGCCGAGACAAATTTATTAACCTTTGCCACCAAATATCCTGCCTCGTACGCCTCTCCTAAAAAAGACATACGATCCTATCCCTATCTGTATTGACATCGCCTAAACCTCTCACCCACTCTTCCCACTGACTCCAACTGGCCGAGTAAGAGACCCAGGTGGACCCCGCCAAAGACCTCTCAATCAACCTGCCTGCTGAACGGAAACCAGCTCCCAAAGGTGATCCGGGCAGGCCGTGCCGATTGGTTCCGCACCCGGTGCCAGCTGACGAAATCGGTCCCACTGTGAGCGAGAAAGAGCATCAGCAATACAGTTATCCACCCATGGCACATGAGTAGCCACCACCCACACATTCAATGACAAACATAACAACACCAAATGCCTTAACAATTGTACCACAGGTGGAGAAGATGCCGTAATGTTATTGATTGCCAACACTACCACAAGATTATCGTAGTGGAAGCGAACCTTCTTGTCCCTGAGCCTCTCCCCCCAAATGGTCACGGCGACCACGATAGGGAACAACTCGAGCAGGGTCAGATTCTTTGTCAGACCGCCAACCACCCAACTCGACGGCCAGCCGCCCACACACCAGGAACCCCCGCAATAAGCGCCAAAACCCCCAGCCCCTGCCGCATCCGTGAAGAGATCCAAATCAAACGTGTTCAACACTTGCGACATCCACAGGGATCGGCCATTGTATGTTTCAAGAAATTCCTCCCACACCCGCAAATCGGCCCTATGATCTGCACTCAAGCGCACAAAATGGTGTGGCTCCCGCAGCCGCCAACCTCCTACAAAACACCCTGCCCATTGGCATGATCCGGCAGGCAAAATTATACTTTCCCAACAATGACTGTAAACTCTGCAAAGTAATTTTTCGCAAGTGACACGCCCTCCTAACCTCCCCCCCGAGATCCTACAACTTATCCTCGGGGAGTCTACATTCCATTGCCACAGAATCTATCTAAATCTCTAAGAAACATAACGTCGAAACCGGGCCCTCCGTCTTACCGGTGCTAAAGCAACTCAGAAATCCCTCGTGACCTTTTCCAATGTAAACAACAAATTCCCGGACACGGGAGATCCCCGGGGGCCTACACACAAAAAATCATTGAGATAGCGAATCAAGGAGTCCAGCCCCGCTACTACCCTAGTGACCCAGTCAATGAAGGTACTGAAAGCTTCAAAATATGCACAGGACAAGGAGCAACCGATAGGCAATCAACGATCAACGTAAAATCCGCCATCCCAAAAACAGCCCAACAGCCGTTGACTGTCAGGATGCACTGGCAACAGTTGAAACGCCGCTTCTATATCGTTTTTTGCCAAAAGAGCACTGCGCCCCGCCCGCCTCACGAGCTCCACCGCTTTATCAAACGACGTGTACACTACCAAACTCAACTCCGGAGCGATACCGTCAAACCTTTTGGGAAAGACAGGTGCTGAATTAACCGAAACTTATTATGCTCCGGCTTTGGCACGACTCCTAATGGGGAAACTACCAAATCCCCCACCGGGGGAACAAGAAAGGGGCCCGCCATCCGCTCCAACAATACTTCTTTCTTAGTCTAGAAGAAACCACCTCGGAATGCTGGTAAGCAGACCTAAGATTACGCCGCATACTTAGTACTACATGCGTAGGGGCGGGAATAACAAAACCAAAACTAAAACCCTCGTAAATCAACTTAGAAGCGGCCCTATCGGGATAATCATTTAGATAGGGGGCTATCCTTTCCAGCCTCACTGGTGTCACTCCCTTGACTAGCTGAATCCAAGTTGTGTACCTGCCCGCTTTCCCTTGCGCAAACATTTAGAAGCTCCGTGGGAGGACCCGTTACAGTGCGAGCAAACATGCTTGAATTTACAATTGGAACCGAACTTGCACTGGCCATCATTAAATTGCCAGCAGAATCCAAGTTTTGACCCTGCACTCGTGCCTGACTGACTGACCTGCCCGGATGAGCCGCCGCTCCCAAGAAAGGACTGACCCTGTTTCACCGGAGCAGTAACCCGCAACCACAAGGCGATATCCTTTTGATCCCACCTAATGGTTGGACGTATCACCTTGCGCTGACGAAACTGTTCATCATAGCGCAACCACGCCTGTCCGCCATACGCCCTATACGCCTCTCCTATCGCCTCTTGATAGCAAAAAAGCGCAGGGCAGTTTTCAGGAGCCTTTTCCCCAATCACGCTAGCTAGAATAGCAAAGGCATGGAGCCAATTCACAAACGTCTGCGGTATAAGCCTATACCGCCGACGTTCCTCTTCCTCTTTCTTACTCTCATCCTGCTTGCTTTTGTCCAAATTAAACTTCGCAAGCGGCAGAAGAGAAAAGATTTCCACATACTTGTCCTTCCATATGCACTCACGTACTTCCTGTTTAAGATGAGCCCCCAAAGGACCCTCAAAACAAACATAAACCTCCCCACGAGCCCGATCGTCCAATCGAATCCTATCCCCCTCCCTCGTCGAATCCGTCTGAACCGATGCCTCAACCGCCCCTGCAAGCATTGGCACCGTTTGAACAGAAAGCATGGCACCCTGAGTAACTCCCGCCCCTGGTCCCTTCCCAAACCACCGCCGGAGACACCACCGGTGCAACAGGAACAGGAGCCCTGTCCAACCGCCCGACTAACTCGCGCAAGCAACCCACTAAAACTGCCAACCCCTGGCGTTCCGCGCTAGCCGGCAAGTCTCAGGTGCAGATGATGGCACGCTAGTTACCCCCCCCCCCCCCCATTACACCCGACATAAAAATAGCAGGATACGGTAAAGAAGGAGAACCCTACACACCGGGCTGCTCAGGTGCTGTACTCCTGCCAGCTGGAACCTCCGGCCCACGATGGAACTCCATCAACTCGACTTCTTCCACTTCTGCCGCGTCCTGTGACTGCCTGTCACATTGGCAACGATGGCAGGGCGATCTGGAACAACTGCCCATCCCAACAGATGGCAGCGGCACCACCCTGGCACGAGCCATGCGGTGGAAGGCGTCCTGTGAGGTGGCCGTTCCAGCGACTTGCTGCCCGACAGATATGGCCCAGACTTCGGACTGCAGGCTATGGGCTGTTGCTGTAACATCTCCAGAAGATTCTCTCTGCCGAGAAGCATGCCCCCTGGCTGGAACGTCACCGGCGAGGCTGCAGACGTCATCAAACCAGGCCTGGAAGTGGATGGAGGGGGAGTGGCTGGAAATCCAGGCTGAGATCCCTTATTCACCGCCGAACCCCGCTGCGGTTGAGGATTCCTGCCAGACCGAGGCCTCAGAAGAGGAGTAGTCCCCACCGAAGCCCGACCTGCAGCGTCCCATGAGGGGCTCCGCCTGCGGCGCCTGGTCCACGAAATAACTTCCTGGCTAAGTCTTTCCGGTGGGCGAGAGCGCCGTGGCAATGATCAGCGCTAGCAGAGGGGGAAGCAACCAGCAGCAGCTGCGCTCCAGTCTCCGTGCCGCCGGAAGTTGAAGGAGTGCCGGAAGACTGCACAGCGGCGCCACCCGGGCCTGTAACCGCACGCCGGGACCTCCGAGGCAACACGTCCGAGGAGGCAGGGGAGCCCGTGAGAGCTCTTACCGTCTCCTCAAGCCAGCCAGGATCACGTTCAGCAGCATATGAACGGAGCCGCTCCAACAAACGATCGTCCGAATCAATTAATCCAGGTAAGCTCGAACTGTCCAAATGTATAAAGCTTTTAAAATTGTCTTTGATGTTGCTCTTCTCCCTGATTCCCTCAGAATGAGGAAAGCAGGAAGAAGGCAAAAGGTATAACGTCCCACTCACATGCCCCACCCTGCCTCTAACCACAACACTGACCCCCTCCATTTGACCGCTCTTTGAACCCCGCGATGAACTCTTGACCTACTCCCTCCTAAGCCTGTCATGGAGGCCTCCCCTTACTGTCTTTTAGGCGGCAGTGCGGCCTCTGCTGTACTGCAGCTCTGCTCCTATTCAAGTGAATAGGAGCAAAGTTGCAGTTCTGCAGCACAGAAAGCCATCTGCATCCATTTCAAACACCTAAAGGAGCCACACTGGTAGGACCCTCACAATCACTACAAAGGGGGTCCTGTGCAATTGTGGAGGAGTTAGGCCCCATGCACACGAACGTTCTTTTGCGGTCGAAATTCCCCCGAAAATCCACGGGAGAATTGCGGCCCCATTCATTTCAATGGGCCCATGCACACGACCGTGCATGGCCCAGGAGCCTGGACCGCAAAAAGAGGTTCCAGGCTCATAGAAAATAATGCACGGCCTGCGATTTGCGGGCGGCTTGCGGGTGGCACTCCGCGGCCGGCCGACCCGAAAATCACGGCCGTGCACATGGCTACGATCGTGTGCATGAGGCCGTAGAATGGAGCAGCGGTCACGCATGCACACTGCCGCTTTATGCTGAGCGCTGTATCCTTTGGATAGGTGATGAAAGCTTTTATTAAATTTATGCAAATTAGCATTTTGGAGCAACGAGGCTGTCACCATTGCTCCAAAATGCTCGTTCGTCATTGCCCTGTTCAACCCCCCTCCCTCTCTGCTTGCTTTGATTGACAGGGGCCAGGCAGCGTAATGAGCCTATTACGATTCTGGGACGCGCACACGTTCAGTGCACTACGGGGCCAGGCGTGAACTCGCCTTGTATGCTGTCTAGCCCCGGTCGATCAAAGCACACAAGGAGGGAGGGGGGTTGAACAGGGCAATGAGCGAGCATTTTGGAGCAACGGAGATGCCCCCGTTGCCCACATGCTAATTTGCATAAATTCTAATAAAAGCTTTTTAACTGCAAAGGATGCACTCTGGGGAAAAAGAAAATGAACGTCAGAATCCGGTTAGCAACATCAATATTAGCATGTTGGTAGTTAAAAACGGACATCTGGTGACAGACTCCCTATAAGCTCCACTCTTGCTTAAGATCTTAAAAATTGTCAGGTGTTTTTGTCCATCCTTCCACTTAGAGTAGATAAATGGGGCTTTTAGCCAGAAGGTGATTGGATAGATTCCTTTAATGGACGTCTATCGAGAGCAGAATACCCTCTTCCACAGCTCCAGTGACATAAAGGGAGCACAGATCAATTTTTATACAAAAAAACAGGTATAAGTGTAAACATTCATATACACATACAATCAGTTCATAAATATAAACACATTCAGAAATATATAAAGGTAAAGTAACCCCTTCCTGACCTCCGCTGTATATATTCGTCAAAGGTCAGGGGGGAGTATGGAGTGGATTCATGGATTGAGCCTGCTCTATAAGATGAGCAAGTCGGCTGTAAGTTGCAGCCGACACGTAAAAGCAAAGCGCGGGATCTTGTTCGTTTTAACTCCTTAGATGCTGCGGTCAATAGTGACCACGGCATCTAAGCCTTTAGAAAAAGGGGGCATCCCCCCTCTGACGTCCCATTGTGTCGATGGTTGTCATGGCAGCCTGAGGGTATTATGAAGGCTACCAGGTCTGCTGAGGCAGGGCTTAATAAGAGCCTGACAAAATCACGATATACTGCAATACATTAGTATTTTGGTATATTGTGCAAGTGATTTAAAAAGTTAAACACAGTTAAATAAAGTATTTTTTAATATTTGAAAAAATAAAAATATTAAAAGTCTAAAAAAAAAACCCTTTCCCATTTTCCACCCAAAGCAGTGTAAATTCTTTTTTAACATAACTGGTATTATCATTATTACATCCATAAAAGTCTGAACTATTACGCTATAACATTACTTAACTTGCACGGTAAGACAATTAATAAAGTTATGACTCTCAGAATATAGGGACACATAACAAATTTCATTTTCAACAAATAGTTTTTTCCTTGTAAAAGTAGAAAGAATAAAAAAAATATATAAATTTGGTATCGCCGTAATCATATTGACCCGCAGAATAAAGTTAACATGTAGTTTCTACCGCATGGTGATCGCCGTAAAAACAAAACACAAAAAAAATAATGGCGGAATCGCTGTTTTTTTCCCATTCCACAACACAAAGTAGTGTTTTCCAACTTCCTAGCACATTATATGGCGCAATAAATGCCGCCTTGAAAAACTACAACTTTTCCCGCAAAAATAAGTCCTCATATGCCTATATTGAAAAATAAAAAAGTTATGGCTTTTGGAAGGCAGGGAGGAAAAAGCGAAAAAAAAAATCCGAAAAATGGCTGTGGAGGGAAGAGGTTAATCAGGTTTTTAAACAGTGTATTTGTGTCTGAGTGATTGATTGATATATGTCCTCGTTTTAGTTTTCTTTGATTTGTTTGTTGGCTGTTTCTGTGGAATGGTTATAGTTGCGTGGTTGTATATTTCTGTTGTATTGTGGAACATCTGGAATTGCCCATTTTTTGTGATTGTAGGCATGATGAACAATGATAAGTATTAAAAATATTTAATTTATTATGCACTACCCTCTGATTTGGGAAAAAAATATGCTGCAGACCCTAAACACTGTAAGGGTATGTTCACACGCACTAATTACGGACGTAATTCGGGCGTTTTTGCCCCGAATTACGTCCGAAAAATGCGCCTCGATAGCGTTGACAAACATCTGCCCATTGAAAGCAATGGGCTGACGTTTGTCTGTTCACACGAGGCGTATATTTACGCGCCGCTGTCAAATGACGGCGCCTTAATAAACGCCCGCGTCAAAGAAGTGACCTGTCACTTCTTTGGGCGTAATTGGAGCTCTTATTCATTGACTCCAATGAAAAGCAGCGCCAATTATGTCCGTAATGGACACGGCGTTCAAGCGCCTGCACATGCCGTTACGGCTGAAATTACGGGGATGTTTCCTCCTGAAAACATCCCCGTAATTTCAGCCGTTACGGACGCTGTCGTGTGAACATACCCTTAGGGTATGTTCACACGCTGAGCCAAAAACATCTGAAAATACGGAGCGGTTTTCAAGGGAAAACAGCACCTGATTTTCAGAAGTTTTTTGAGCAACTCACGTTTTTGCGCAGTTTTTTCGGCCGTTTTTGGAGCTGTTTTCAATAGAGTCTATGAGAAAACGGCTCCAAAAACGTCCCAAGAAGTGTCCTGCACTTCTTTTGACGAGGCTGTAATTTTACGCGTCGTCTTTTGACAGCTAAGGGTATGTTCACACGCACTAATTACGGACGTAATTCGGGCGTTTTTGCCCCGAATTATGTCCGAAAATAGCGCCTCGATAGCGTTGACAAACATCTGCCCATTGAAAGCAATGGGCAGACGTTTGTCTGTTCACACGAGGCGTATATTTACGCGCCGCTGTCAAATGACGTAAATAGACCCGTCACTTCTTTGGCCGTAATTGGAGCCGTTATTCATTGACTCCAATGAATAGCAGCGCCAATTACGTCCGTAATGGACGCGGCGTTCAAGTATCTGCACATGCCGTTACGGCTGAAATTACGGGGATGTTTTCAGGCGGAAACATCCCCGTAATTTCAGCCGTTACGGACGCTGTCGTGTGAACATACCCTAAGGCAATAGCAGGCAATTACGTTGCAAAGAAGTGCCCTGCACTTCTTTGCCGAGGCAGTCAATTTACGCGTCGTCGTTTGACAGCTGTCAAACGACGACGCGTAAATAACAGGTCGTCGGCACAGTACGTCGGCAAACCCATTCAAATGAATGGGCAGATGTTTGCCGACGTATTGGAGCCGTATTTTCAGGCGTAAATAGAGGCATAATAAACCTCGTTTATGCCTGAAAATAGGTTGTGTGAACCCAGCCTAAGGGTATGTGCACACGATAGCAGGCATTTACGTGTGAAAAGACAGACTGTTTTCAAGAGAAAACAGCTGCCTCGTTTCACACGTAAATGCTCCTCCTCGTATTATGCGAGGCGTCTGTGACGCTAGTAAGGGTATGTTCACACGACAGTGTCCGTAACGGCTGAAATTACGGGGATGTTTCCGCCTGAAAACATCCCCGTAATTTCAGCCGTAACGGCATGTGCAGGCGCTTGAACGTCGCGTCGATTACAGACGTAATTGGCGCTGCTTTTCATTGGGGTCAATGAATAACGGCTCCAATTACGCCCAAAGAAGTGACAGGTCACTTCTTTGACTTGGGCGTCTATTTACGCGCCGTCATTTGACAGCGGCGCGTAAATATACGCCTCGTGTGAACAGACAAACGTCAGCCCATTGCTTTCAATGGGCAGATGTTTGTCAACGCTATCGAGGCGCATTTTTCGGACGTAATTCGGGGCGAAAACGCCCGAATTACGTCCATAATTAGTGCGTGTGAACATACCCTAAATATTGAGCTGCTCTTCATTGAGTTCAATGAAGAACGGCTCAAATTACGTTGCAAAGAAGTGCCCTGCACTTCTTTGCCGAGGCAGTGAATTTACGCGTCGTCTTTTGACAGCTGTCAAACGACGACGCGTAAGTGACAGGTCGTCGGCCCAGTACGTCGGCAAACCCATTCAAATGAATGGGCAGATGTTTGCCGACGTATTGGAGCCGTATTTTCAGGCGTAAATCGAGGCATAATACGCCTCGTTTACGCCTGAAAATAGGTCGTGTGAACCCAGCCTAAGGGTATGTGCACACGATAGCAGGCATTTACGTGTGAAAAGACAGACTGTTTTCAAGAGAAAACAGCTGCCTCGTTTCACACGTAAATGCTCCTCCTCGTATTATGCGAGGCGTCTGTGACGCTCGTAAGGGTATGTTCACACGACAGCGTCCGTAACGGCTGAAATTACGGGGATGTTTTCAGGAGGAAACATCCCCGTAATTTCAGCCGTAACGGCATGTGCAGGCGCTTGAACGTCGCGTCGATTACGGACGTAATTGGCGCTGCTTTTCATTGGGGTCAATGAATAACGGCTCCAATTACGCCCAAAGAAGTGACAGGTCACTTCTTTGACGCGGGCGTCTATTTACGCGCCGTCATTTGACAGCGGCGCGTAAATATACGCCTCGTGTGAACAGACAAACGTCAGCCCATTGCTTTCAATGGGCAGATGTTTGTCAACGCTATCGAGGCGCATTTTTCGGACGTAATTCGGGGCAAAAACGCCCGAATTACGTCCGTAATTAGTGCGTGTGAACATACCCTAAATCTTGAGCTGCTCTTCATTGAGTTCAATGAAGAACGGCTCAAATTACGTTGCAAAGAAGTGCCCTGCACTTCTTTGCCGAGGCAGTAAATTTACGCGTCGTCGTTTGACAGCTGTCAAACGACGACGCGTAAATGACAGGTCGTCTGCACAGTACGTCGGCAAATGCATTCAAATGAATGGGCAGATGTTTGCCGACATATTGTAGCCCTATTTTCAGATGTAAAACGAGGCATAATACGCCTCGTTTACGTCTGAAAATAGGTTGTGTGAACCCAGCCTGTCAAACGACGACGCGTAAGTGACAGGTCGTCGGCCCAGTACGTCGGCAAACCCATTCAAATGAATGGGCAGATGTTTGCCGACGTATTGGAGCCGTATTTTCAGGCGTAAATCGAGGCATAATACGCCTCGTTTACGCCTGAAAATAGGTCGTGTGAACCCAGCCTAAGGGTATGTGCACACGATAGCAGGCATTTACGTGTGAAAAGACAGACTGTTTTCAAGAGAAAACAGCTGCCTCGTTTCACACGTAAATGCTCCTCCTCGTATTATGCGAGGCGTCTGTGACGCTCGTAAGGGTATGTTCACACGACAGCGTCCGTAACGGCTGAAATTACGGGGATGTTTTCAGGAGGAAACATCCCCGTAATTTCAGCCGTAACGGCATGTGCAGGCGCTTGAACGTCGCGTCGATTACGGACGTAATTGGCGCTGCTTTTCATTGGGGTCAATGAATAACGGCTCCAATTACGCCCAAAGAAGTGACAGGTCACTTCTTTGACGCGGGCGTCTATTTACGCGCCGTCATTTGACAGCGGCGCGTAAATATATGCCTCGTGTGAACAGACAAACGTCAGCCCATTGCTTTCAATGGGCAGATGTTTGTCAACGCTATCGAGGCGCATTTTTCGGACGTAATTCGGGGCAAAAACGCCCGAATTACGTCCGTAATTAGTGCGTGTGAACATACCCTAAATCTTGAGCTGCTCTTCATTGAGTTCAATGAAGAACGGCTCAAATTACGTTGCAAAGAAGTGCCCTGCACTTCTTTGCCGAGGCAGTCAATTTACGCGTCGTCGAATGACAGGTCGTCTGCACAGTACGTCGGCAAATGCATTCAAATGAATGGGCAGATGTTTGCCGACATATTGTAGCCCTATTTTCAGATGTAAAACGAGGCATAATACGCCTCGTTTACGTCTGAAAATAGGTTGTGTGAACCCAGCCTGTCAAACGACGACGCGTAAGTGACAGGTCGTCGGCCCAGTACGTCGGCAAACCCATTCAAATGAATGGGCAGATGTTTGCCGACGTATTGGAGCCGTATTTTCAGGCGTAAATCGAGGCATAATACGCCTCGTTTACGCCTGAAAATAGGTCGTGTGAACCCAGCCTAAGGGTATGTGCACACGATAGCAGGCATTTACGTGTGAAAAGACAGACTGTTTTCAAGAGAAAACAACTGCCTCGTTTCACACGTAAATGCTCCTCCTCGTATTATGCGAGGCGTCTGTGACGCTCGTAAGGGTATGTTCACACGACAGCGTCCGTAACGGCTGAAATTACGGGGATGTTTTCAGGAGGAAACATCCCCGTAATTTCAGCCGTAACGGCATGTGCAGGCGCTTGAACGTCGCGTCGATTACGGACGTAATTGGCGCTGCTTTTCATTGGGGTCAATGAATAACGGCTCCAATTACGCCCAAAGAAGTGACAGGTCACTTCTTTGACGCGGGCGTCTATTTACGCGCCGTCATTTGACAGCGGCGCGTAAATATACGCCTCGTGTGAACAGACAAACGTCAGCCCATTGCTTTCAATGGGCAGATGTTTGTCAACGCTATCGAGGCGCATTTTTCGGACGTAATTCGGGGCAAAAACGCCCGAATTACGTCCGTAATTAGTGCGTGTGAACATACCCTAAATCTTGAGCTGCTCTTCATTGAGTTCAATGAAGAACGGCTCAAATTACGTTGCAAAGAAGTGCCCTGCACTTCTTTGCCGAGGCAGTCAATTTACGCGTCGTCGTTTGACAGCTGTCAAACGACGACGCGTAAATGACAGGTCGTCTGCACAGTACGTCGGCAAACCCATTCAAATGAATGGGCAGATGTTTGCCGACATATTGTAGCCCTATTTTCAGATGTAAAACGAGGCATAATACGCCTCGTTTACGTCTGAAAATAGGTTGTGTGAACCCAGCCTGTCAAACGACGACGCGTAAATTACAGGTCGTCGGCACAGTACGTTGGCAAACTCATTCAAATGAATGGGCAGATGTTTGCCGACGTATTGGAGTCGTATTTTTAGGCGTAAACGCCTAAAAAATAGGTTGTGTGAACCCAGCCTTACAGTCAAGATGTACTAATTGAGCAAGAATGCTGCTCATAAAAATGGACAGGACACTTCAGAGCCCAGATCTCAACATTATTAAATATGTTTGGAATTATTTGGATTGTGAAACGCAAAAAATACTCCTAACTTCTAAGGGTATGTTCACATATGGCATTTTCGCTGATTTATACCACATTCAGTATTTTTTTTGTTATAAAGACCGGAAAATATTTTGAAGAATTGTATGCACATGACCACTTATACACTAAAACCCTGGACAACCACTTTAACCAATCTGGGGGCACAAGAATGTACAAGCACATTCACTCATATCAGCATCTAGTTCTCTGCCGAGAATGTGGACTCTCCTCCTTTGAAATATTCATATATGTGAACGGTTTGTCCCTACCAATCACCGAGAAAGAAGGAGAAATTGACCTTATAGAGCTCTTTCTTTACTGTAGAGTTTACAAGAGCCAATGAATTTATTGATATAGGGGCATCAATGACATCAACCTGAGAAGCAAGGAGACATTGCGCTGCGAGCTACTTTCCCTCTTTTATCTGTGTTAGGGATGTTACACTGTGATGCAGAGGCGTAGTTAGGGGGGGCAGGCAGGGCATATGCCCCGGGCACAACTTAGAGGGGGGCGCCAGCGCCACCCCCTCCTGCACTATAATTGTACCTGCGTTTATAGTACACAGGTACAATTAGAAGCAATGAGTGGCTGAGTAACTTCCATGCTCGGCCATTCAGCGCCTTTCTAAGAGTGAATACTTTGCGCCGCTTGCGTCGTTAAAAGGAGCTGATTGACTGGGAAAGTCATTCGGCCCTGCCAATCAGCGCCTTTCATAGACGTTTCGTTCAACCCCAGGAGATCTGCGCAGAAGAGAGCAGGTCTCCATTGCCGCGGACGACGTGGGAAAGGGATGAAGGTGAGTTTCTATGATTTGTTTTTTTATCGTAATAAAAAAGTGTGTGGCATTATCTACGGGGGGTGGCTTTATCTACAGGGGGGACTTTATCTATGGGGGTAGCTTTATCTACAGGGGGGCTTTATCTGCGGGGGCCTTTATCTATGGGGGCTCTATCTACAGGGGGGTTATATACTGGGGTGGGTTATATGTGAAGCACTATATACAGGAGTGGGCTATATCTACAGGGGGCTATATACAGGGGTGAGCTATCTGTGGAGCACTCTATACAGGGGTGGACTATATGTGGAGCACTATATACAGGGGTGGGCTATATCTACAGGGGGGCTATATACAGGGGTGGGCTTTCTGTGGAGCACTATAGGGAGAGCTATATGTGGGACACTATATTCAGGGGTGGTCTCTATGGGGGGCACTATCTACATGGGGCTCTATGGGGGGGCACTATCTACAGGGGTTCTCTGGTAAGCACTATCTACAGGGGGCACAGTGTGTGTGTGTGTGTGTGTGTGTGTGTGGGACACAGTGTATGGTGCTATTATAATTAGAGGTGCAGTGTATGGCGCTATTATATTTAGGGGCCTAGTGTGTGGTATAATGAGAACTTTATCTTTGTTTATAGGTGTAGAAATGTTGGAAAAGTGAGAAGCTGAAGACATCTGAGCAGCAAACTGCAGAAATGGGCTGTGACCGGGAGAAGTCATCATAGAGGTCTGGACCGGATGGAGAAAAAGAACTAGAATCTGAGACGTCACCGGTGAGTCACTTAATGTAAATGTTTATTAGGCCTCTAATCAGTACTGTAGTCACTGTATGATCGGCAGCTTGGGTGGTATGATTATATGATTTTTTGGGGGGGAAACACCAACTCCCAGCATAACCTTACCATTGTTCGGGCCATGCTGGGAGCTGGAAACAATTTAGTACAAACTATATGACAGGGGTTGCACTAAATTGAGCTGTATTTGTCCTGGTTTTGTATATATGTACTGAGCTTGGTTCTGGTACTGTAAAGGATCACACAGCTTCTGTGTCTACGCCTGTGGTTAATCAGTCTGCATCTGCTCCTAGGTCTGATAGAGTGACTCGATCTGCTACCACTCAGGCTAGTAGGCTGAGGAGTGGTAGAACCTATCACAGCCTGGCCAGACGGTTCTAGCTCCCTACCCTCGGTCTATTTATACCTTCATTTTGTTCTTGTCTTTGCCTGTGATTCTTGCTTGTTTCCTGGCTCTGCTGTTCCTGCTAATACTACTGACCTCTGCTTCATATCGACCCTGGCTTCACTGACTACGCTCCTGCTCTGCGTTTGGTACCTCATACACTCCTGGTTTGACTCGGCTCATTCACTACTCTTGTTGCTCACGGTGTTTCCCCATTTCCCTTAGCTTCTGTGTACCCTTGTCTGTTTGTCTGTCGTGCACATATTGAGCGTAGGGACCGTCACCCAGTTGTACGCCGTCGCCTAGGACGGGCCGTGAAAGTAGGCAGGGACTGAGTGGCGGGTAGATTAGGGCTCACCTGTCTGTCTCCCTACTCCGACATTACAGGTACTATATATGTACTGAGCTTGGTTCTGGGGCTGTATTTATGTACTGAGCTTGGTTCTGGGGCTGTATTTATGTACTGAACTTTGTTCTGGTGCTGTATATATGTAATGAGCTTTGTTCTGGTGCTGTATATATGTAATGAGCTTGGTTCTGGTATTGTGTATAGAACTACATTGCTTGTAAAATGTACAAATGTTTTTATGCACGCGTTACATAAAAAAAATGTGGAAAAGAAATGACACGTCATTGATTGGTAGAGAAAACAAACATGGCGAGGGGAAAGGAGATGTCGGGAAAGAGGTTGTGCAAACTGAATCTTTGCCCCGGGTTCAGGAGAACCTAGCTACGCCTCTGCTGTGATGTATCATAACTCCATTATTACTGTGTGTTATCTGTGGTGTTACATAGGACTGCAGGTAACATCTACTACATTATCTGTACTCAGAGAGTTATTACTGTGTGTTATCTGTGGTGTGACATAGGACTACATGTGAAATCTACTACGTTATCTGTACTGGGTGTTTACACCGCATTCCAAATTATTATGCAAATGTTATTTTTCGCTGATTTTCCAAAATAGTCAATGCAAATGACACTCAGTATAATCCTCAAGCCATCAACCGTTGGAGTATAATGCTAATTTTATTGAACAAATCTCCTAATGATAACACATTTTTTTTTAGAAGTAAAAAACTCAAAATGCACTGTTTCAAATTATTATGTACAACAGAGATCAAAACATTTTAAAGGTTGTAAAGAGAACTAAAATGGTAATTTGCTGAATTTGCAGCATCAGGAGGTCATATTTACAGAAATCAAAAGCTCTTTCAATAAAAAAAAAACTTAACAGGCCAAGTTACATGTTAACATAGGACCCCTTCTTTGATATCACCTTCACAATTCTTGCAGCCATTGAATTTGTTAGTATTTGGACAGTTTCTGCTTGAATATCTTTGCAGGATGTCAAAATAACCTCCCAGAGCTTCTGTTTTGATGTGAACTGCCTCCCACCCTCAAAGATATTTTGCTTGAGGATGCTCCAAAGGTTCTTAATAGGGTTGAGGTCAGGGGAACATGGGGGCCACACCATGAGTGTCTCTCCTTTTATGCCCATAGCAGCCAATGACACAGAGGTATTCCTTGCAGCATGAGATGGTGCATTGTCATGCATGAAGATAATTTTGCTACGGAAGACACGGTTCTTCTTTTTGTACCACGGAAGAAAGTGGTCAGTAATAAACTCTACGTACTTCGCAGAGGTCATTTTCAGGGACCCTAAAGGGGCCTACCAGCTCTCTCCCCATGATTCCAGCCCAAAACATGACTCGCCACCTCCTTGCTGACGTCGCAGCCTTGTTAGGACATGGTGGCCATTCACCAACCATCCACTACTCCATCGATCTGGACCATCCAGGGTTCCACGGCACTCATCAGTAAACAACACGATTTGAAAATTAGTCTTCATGTATTTCTGAGCCCACTGCAATCGTTTCTGCTTGTGTGCATTGTTTAGGGGTGGCCTAATAATAGCTTTATGCACACTTGCAAACCTCTGGAGGATTCTACACCTTGAGGTTCGCGTGACTCCAGAGGCACCAGTGGCTTCAAATACCTGTTTGCTGCTTTGCAATGGCATTTTAGCAGCTGCTCTGCTAATCCTATTAATTTGTCTGGCAGAAACCTTCCTCATTATGCCTTTATCTGAACGAACCCATCTGTGCTCTGAATCAGCCACAAATCTTTTCACAGTACGATAATCACGCTTAAGCTTTCTTGAAATATCCAATGTTTTCATATCTTGTCCAAGGTATTGCACTATTTCACGCTTTTCGGCAGCAGAGAGATCCTTTTTCTTTCCCATATTGCTTGAAACCTGTTGCCTGCTTAATAATGTGAAACGTCCTTCTTAGGCTGGGTTCATACGTTCCGTAATGGACGGAACGTATTTCGGCCGCAAGTCCCGGACCGAACACACTGCAGGGAGCCGGGCTCCTAGCATCATAGTTATGTACGATGCTAGGAGTATATAGTGCTGCACAGCAATTACCCTCTGTATATAGATTCTAATTTATAACATGTCCCTGTGCTGGTCACTAGAGGGAGCAATTCCCAAAATTGCAGCATTGGCATGTGGTAAAGCAACCACATTGTTTTATGCTGCAAAATTTGAGAAGACACACTCGCTCTAGCGTCCTCAAACAATCCCCCCTCCTTTATCCTGGCTAGTGCCAGGAGGAAGGAGGGGATTGAATGTTCAAACCTCCTACACTGTGTGTCGCCATTTTTTGAGCGTATACACAGTGTAGTAGGCTTACATACAGTGGTAATCACACTATAAAACACGAACAAACACAGACATAACTTGCCTGCTCCTGCTGCCGCCGCTCCCTCCGGTCCGTCCGCTCCCTCCGCTCCTAGTGCTTGCTTCAGAACACATGTCCGGAAGCCGCGACCGGAAGTAGTACTGTCCGGCCGCGGCTTCCGGTCCACAAGAAAATGGTGCCGGATGTCGTACGACCGAAGAGCTTCCATTTGGACTGTGTGGGAGCGGCGCATGCGCCGTTCCCACACAGACGGCGTACACCATAGTGAATGTGAACGGCTCTGGTTCGCATTCTCTATGGGTATGTATGTGACGTATTCCATGTCTGTATGTGTCGTTAATCGACACATACAGAGATGAAAAAAAAAATATGGCAGCCCCCATACAGAAGAAAAAGTTAGAAAATAAAAAAAGTAAAACACAAACACACAAATAAATAGAAAAAATTGTAATAAAACACTAAAAGCAAATTGATATAATTTTTTTTTTACCACGACACCCTTTAAGCAGGCAACAGGTTTCAAGCAATATGGGAAAGAAAAAGGATCTCTCTGCTGCCGAAAAGCGTGAAATAGTGCAATACCTTGGACAAGGTATGAAAACATTGGATATTTCAAGAAAACTTAAGCGTGATCATCGTACTGTGAAAAGATTTGTGGCTGATTCAGAGCACAGACGGGTTCGTTCAGATAAAGGCATAATGAGGAAGGTTTCTGCCAGACAAATTAATAGGATTAGGAGAGCAGCTGCTAAAATGCCATTGCAAAGCAGCAAACAGTTATTTGAAGCCGCTGGTGCCTTTGGAGTCCCGCGAACCTCAAGGTGTAGGATCCTCCAGAGGTGCATAAAGCTATTATTCGGTCACCCCAAAACAATGCTCACAAGCAGAAATGGTTGCAGTGGGCTCAGAAATACATGAAGACATCCTGCAAAGATATTCAAGCAGAAACTGTCCAAATACTCACAAATTCAATGGATGCAAGAATTGTGAAGGTGATATCAAAGAAGGGGTCCTATGTTAACATGTAACTTGGCCTGTTAAGCTTTTTTTGATTGAAAGAGCTTTTGATTTCTGTAAATATGACCTCCTGGATGCTGCAAATTCAACAAATTACCATTTTAGCTCTCTTTACAACCTTTAAAATGTTTTGATCTCAGTTGTGCATAATAATTTGAAACAGTGCATTTTGAGTTTTTTACTTCTAAAAAAAAATGTGTTATCATTAGGAGATTTGTTTAATAAAATTTGCATTATACTCCAGCGGTTGATGGCTTGAAGGTTATACTGACTGTCATTTGCATCGACTATTTAGGAAAATCAGCAAAAAATAACATTTGCATAATAATTTGGAACGCGGTGTAGAGCACACAGCATGGCCAGAACAATGGTAAGGATATGCTGGAAGATGCTGTTTTACAAAAAAAAGTCATATCATAATCAAACCACCCATCGTGACTCACCGGTGACATCTCAGATTCTAGTTATTTTTCTCTTTTCTTCTCTATCCGGTCCAGAGCTCTATGATGACTTCTCCCGGCCACAATAATTTTTGCTGTTTTCTGCTCAGATGTCTTCAGCTTCCCACTCTTAAAACATTTCTGCACCTATAAACGAAGATAAAATTCTCAACAACCCTAAATATAATAGCGCCATACACTGCACCTCTAATTATAGTAGCGCCATACACTGTGTCCCTGATTATAATAGTACCCATACACCGTGTCCCACACACACACACACACACACACACACACACACACACACACGCACGGTGTCTCCCTGTAGATAGTGCCCCCATAGCACCCCTGTTGATAGTGACCCCCATAGAACCTCTGTAGATAGTGCCCTACATAGAAGCCTCTGTAGATAGCGCCCCACATACAGCCCCCTGTAGATAGCGCCCACATATGGACTCCAGAGCTGCAAGGCAATAGTGTTAACCACTGTGCCACCGTGCTGCCCTACATATAAATGCAAAAAAGCCAAGGTCTGAACATGTAGGACCCTTAGATAGTGGTAATGGGGAGTTGGTCACAGGGGATCAAGAGAAGGCAGAGTTACTAAATGGGTTCTTCCGCTCTGTATATACAACAGAAGAAGGAGCAGCTGATGTAGCCGCTGCCAGTGCTGTTAATATATCAGTTGATATACTGAATTGGATGAATGTAGATATGGTGCAAGCTAAATTAAATAAAATAAATGTACACAAGGCCCCGGGACCAGATGGGTTACACCCTAGAGTTCTTAAGGAGCTTAGATCAGTTATTTCTGTCCCCCTCTTCATAATATTTAGAGAGTCTATCATGACTGGTATAGTGCCAAGGGACTGGCGCAGGGCAAATGCGGTGCCTATTTTCAAAAAGGGCTCTAGGTCTTCGCCGGGTAATTATAGACCTGTAAGCTTAACATCAATTGTGGGGAAAATGTTTGAGGGGCTATTGAGAGACTATATACAGAATTATGTGACAATAAATAGTACTATAAGTGACAGCCAGCACGTTTTTACAAAGGACAGAAGCTGTCAAACCAACCTGATTTGTTTTTATGAAGAGGTAAGCAGAAGCCTAGACAGAGGGGCCGCTGTGGATATAGTGTTTTTGGACTTTGCAAAGGCATTTGACACTGTCCCCCATAGACACCTAATGGGTAAATTAAGGACTATAGGTTTAGAAAGTATAGTTTGTAATTGGATTGAGAATTGGCTCAAGGACCGTATCCAGAGAGTTGTGGTCAATGATTCCTACTCTGAATGGTCCCCAGTTATAAGTGGTGTACCCCAGGGTTCAGTGCTGGGACCACTATTATTCAACTTATTTATTAATGATATAGAGGATGGGATTAATAGCACTATTTCTATTTTTGCAGATGACACCAAGCTATGCAATATAGTTCAGACTATGGAAGATGTTTGTGAATTGCAGGCAGATTTAAACAAACTAAGTGTTTGGGCGTCCACTTGGCAAATGAAGTTTAATGTAGATAAATGTAAAGTTATGCACCTGGTAACGAACAACCTGCATGCATCATATGTCCTAGGGCGAGCTACACTGGGGGAGTCACTTGATGAGAAGGATCTGGGTGTAATTGTAAATCATAAACTAAATAACAGCATGCAGTGTCAATCAGCTGCTTCAAAGGCCAGCAAAATATTGTCGTGTATCAAAAGAGGCATGGACTCGCGGGACAGGGATGTAATATTACCATTTTACAAAGGATTAGTGAGGCCTCATCTAGAATATGCAGTCCAGTTCTGGGCTCTAGTTCATAGAAAGGATGCCCTGGAGTTGGAAAAAATACAAAGAAGAGCAACGAAGCGAATAAGGGGCATGGAGAATCTAAGTTATGAGGAAAGATTAAAAGAACTAAACCTATTTAGCCTTGAGAAAAGACGACTAAGGGGGGACATGATTAACTTATATAAATATATGAATGGCACATACAAAAAATATGGTGAAATCCTGTTCCATGTAAAACCCCCTCAAAAAACAAGGGGGCACTCACTCCGTCTGGAAAAAGAAAGGTTCAACCTGCAGAGGCGACAAGCCTTCTTTACTGTGAGAACGGTGAATTTATGGAATAGCCTACCGCAGGAGCTGGTCACAGCAGGGACAGTAGATGGCTTTAAAAAAGGCTTAGATAATTTCCTAGAACAAAAAAATATTAGCTCCTATTTGTAGAAATTTTTTACTTCCCCTTTCCCATCCCACTTCCCCTTTCCCATCCCTTGGTTGAACTTGATGGACATGTGTCTTTTTTCAACCGTACAAACTATGTAACTATAAATATAGCTCCCCCTATAGATAGTGCTCCACATATAGCCCACTACAGTAGATAATGCCCCACTTATAGCTCCCCCTGTATATAGTGTCCCACATGTAGCCCACCCCTGTAGACAGTGCCCTACATATAGCTCCCATGTAGATAGTGTCCCACAGGTAACCCACTCCTGTAGATAGTGCCCTACATATAGCTCCCCCTGTATATAGTGCTCCACATCCCCACATATAGACCCCCATGTAGATAGTGCTCCCCTGTAGATAATGGCACTCACAGTTTTATTAGAAAAAAAACAAAAACTTTACATACTCACATGATCCCATTCCCACGCCGTCCGGTGGCAATGCAGACATGCTCTCTTCTGAGCAGGTCTGCTAGGACTGAATGACGCAAGAGGCGCAATTATGTCATCACGCCGCTAGCGTCGTTGAAAGGCGCTGATTGGCAGGGCGGAATGACTTGCCCCATCAATCAGCTCCTATCAACAATGGAAGCGTGTCGTTAGCATTGTTGTAAGGCGCTAATTGGCGGAGTAAGTCATTTTGCCCTGTCAATTAGTGTCATTGTAAGGTGTTGAATAGTCGGGGACAGAACGTGCCCGGCCGTTCAGCGCTAATGCATGTATTTGTACCTGCATGCTATAGACACAGGTAAAATTAGTGCAAGAGGGGGTGGCGGCGGGTGGTTTCAGTGGCGCCGCCCCCCAGAGAGGCAGAAGCAGCCTATAATATTAATTTATATCTACGTCCAGAGGACGCAGATAACAGTTAATGTGGCTGTCGCTAGCACCGGGGCCCCCTCCAGTGCTAGCGACGCCACCGGGCATGAGGGGGCCCGTGCCACCTGGCCCATAAATGTTAGAGGCTGCGTGGCCCCGTATTGGCACCGCCACCGCCGTGACCGCCGTAATGGCTGCTAGCCGCCCCACCGGGCATGGAAGAGGCTCCGTATCAGCGGGCGACATGGGCCCCCTCATGCTGCGGGACCCGTAGCAGCGGCTGCTACAGCGGTAGTTATGCCACTGCTTCCAAGGGCAGCCCTAAGTGGGTGACTTGTTGACTCGGCTTGGCGGCAGCAGTTAAGTCTTTATCTCTTGGTTTCTCAGAGGCACTAGCCTCCTTCAGTCAAAACGAGCACTGAGGGGACAGCCTTCTACTGGGAATAGTTCTGCTCCTTTTCACCAAGGCCCCACCGGGACTTGTCACATTGGCAGACTCTACTCGTCTTTTACCTTCCACCACATCAAACTCCATTAGCTCTTCACTCCAGAGGCAATAAGAGCACTTGCATGTACTGTTTAGCTTTATAATGTCACTTTTGATGTCGTTCCAGTGAATAAAGTCATATCCTTTGCGTATGTGGAACCACCTCAATGTCCCTTTTACCTTGGTGGCAAGAACTCTCTTCCCGGTTTGGTTAAACTGCCGGTTCATCGGCTGACCTGCCAGTACCATGGAGCAGTGACTAGTAAGTCTGTGCAAGGATGTAGATTGGTGTCACATAGCGGGTTAGTGGACTCACTAGGCTGTACCGCTGTAGCAGGGAGGCAGCTGGCCAAACAACAGGAAACCCCAGCAATACAATGTCCTGCACAAGGGTATCTGGATAGTCCAGACAGTGGGCGCAGCTCTGGCACTGATGGAGATGGGTGCAGCAGATAACGCCAAACGTGGCGGATGACACAGGTGCCACAGTTTGCGCCAGACGTGGCGGATTCCTCCGGACGTGGCAGATGACACAGGACGTGGCGGATTCCTCCGGACGTGGCAGGTGACACAGGACTTGGCGGATTCCTCCGGACGTGGCAGATGACACAGGACGTGGCACGACTAGATACTAAAGGCACAACAATGGAAACAGGAACAGGTAACAAGGCACGGGTAATAACTGGAACGGGAAACACTAATGGACCATTTGCAAGACAGACTGGCAATACTAACAACGCTCAGGCAGGGATCAGATCTGGGGCCTTCTTATAGACCAGGAAATCATGGCAGTTGATGATGATGACGATTTCCTTTGCGCACCCTACGGGACACAGTAGACCGGAGCGGAAGTGAGCGTTGGCATCTCCTAGGAAGGAGATGGGAACCAGCACTCACGGATCCATGGCTGCAGGCGTCGAGAGGTGAGTAAACCCGACGGCCCGCGGCCATGGACGCTACAATTGGTCTCTATTTGGGTTTTCCATCAGCAGTAGTCCTTATTAGTTTGATGTGAAACGTTTGTTCTCTATGGCCCCTTGGGACCCAACATTCCCTGGCAAAATGTCCAAGTCAATTGCACCCCCAGCACAAGCGAGGCTCAGCTGCACTACCCCTGTATCTATGGGCATGGTCTCCAATACTTGCAGGGGCCCATTTAGGTCGGCCAATCCCTGCTGCAAGCTCTTTCACTAAGTCACAATTTCTTTAGTGAATTCCATTAACATCATGTTCGGGTCATCATCCACTGCTGACTGCGCCATTTTCCTCTGTGATCCTGCCGACTACACAAAGTGTACGGGGTGATTCTTCAATAATCACAGAGGGCAGCAGTTTAAATGGGTTTTATTTAACCCCTTCCCGACATTTGACGTATCCATAAGTCATAGCCGGGTAGGGGAAGTATGGAACGGGCTCACGGAGTGAACCCGCTCCATACGATGTGGGTGGCGGTTGTATGTTACAGCCGACACGTCACAGTAACGAGCGGGATCACGCTCGAGTGCGATCCCGCTCGTTTAACCTGTTAAATGCCACTGTCAATAGAAAGAGGGGGGCGACCCCCTCTAGCAGCTCATCACACCCCCGCAATTGCGGGGTGGCAATGGTTGCTATGGCTGCCTGGGGCCCTAATGAAGGCCCCCAGGTCCGCCATCTTTGTGCTCCTACTAAGCCCTGCCTCTGGCAGAGCTTAATTGAAGCCTGTCAGACAGACGATATACTGCAATACATTGGTTTTGCTGTATATCGTGCAAGCGATCCAACGATCGCTGGTTGAAGTCCCCTTGGGGGACTAATAAAAAAAGTAAAAATTTGTAAAATAAAGGTTTATGTAAAAAAAAAAAATATTAAATGTAAAAAAAAAAAAAACATTTCCCATTTCCTAATACATTACATAGCACAATAAATGGTGCTACAAAAAACTACAACTCGTCCCGCAAAAATCAAGCCCTCAAAGGAGTATATCAACGGAAAAATAAAAAAGTTATGGCTTTTGGAAGGTGGGGAGACAAAAACAAAAATTTAAACCTGAAAGTTGTTTACGACGGGAAGGGGTTAAACAAATGGCATAACAACAAGAGTGGTTCTAAACCGGGGTTGGGCTCTCCACTTTGCAGGAGTTCTAACCAGGTTGGGCTGCGCCAAAGTGAATGCAGGCTCCACAGTGTGTTCCCACCGTGCCGCTACGGGCCGCTGAGGGGTTACCCTCTACCCACAGCCTGCCCTGCTATGCCTAGGGTGCACCAGTCACTTTGGAGGAATGCTCTGCACCTCCGTGGGTCACGGTGGCCACTACGCCACTACCTTCACGGATCCTGACTCCCTTGTCTGCGTACGTGCAAGTCGTGTACTGTTCACACATCACTCAGAGAACGGTCCCTGGCCACGGAGTAACACGCTCACACAGTTCAAGACTTTAAATCGGGTACCGTCTCTTTAAGGACAGCTCAAAATAATTGCAGTTGCTTTACATTAATCACTTATCTCTCCTAGGGCATACACCAACATGGACGCCACTTTCTAATTCTTCCTAGGCGTCTGCTACTACACACAGGGTAACCTCCTTGTTCCCCACAGTCCCTCTCTTGTAGGGCGGACCTCCATCCTGCAGCTTCTTAACGGGCTCAGGCGCTGGGAGACGATACTCTCTCTCACCCAAGCTGCAGCAGTCCTCTCATACTGCAGTGACCCCTAGTGGCTGCACATAACAGGGCAGGCATGCAACAGATAACACATAGGTATAAACATCACCTCACACACGAGGGAACACATGGCAACCGGAGGCAACAATGGCTTCCTAGTACGGAAGCCTATTAGGCCACGCCGGGAGGCGAAGCCTAATAGGCTGGCTGTCAGTGAATAGCTGACAGCTCTAATACACTGCACTATATAGGTAGTGAAGTGTATTAGAATAGCAAGGGCGTCATGCCTTCAAGTTCCATAGTGGGACAACAAAAAAAAGTAAAAAGAAAGTTAATAAAAACGTTGTAAAAAAATAAAAGTTTAAAGTTAAAATCAATAACTGCCTTTTTTTCCCCATAATAAGTCTTTTATTATAGGAAAAAATAGAACAAAACATAACGACCCGAACTATAAAAATATCACGCTATTTTACCCGCATGGTGAACACAAAATAAAATAAAAAACTATTACAGAATCTTTGTTTTTTGGTCACCACCCCTCCCAAAACAGAATAAAAAAAGTGATCAAGACGTTGCATGTACCCAAAAATGATACCATTAAAAACTATAGCCCGTCCCGCAAAAAACAAGCACTCCCACAGCTTTTTTGACGAAAAAATAAAAAAGTTATGGCTCTCAGAATATGGTGATTTTATTGTGCAAACGCTGTAAAATATAAAAAAAAATATATACATTTAGTATCGCCGTAATCGCATCAACCCGCAGAATAAAGTAAATATGTCATTTATAGAGCATGGTGCTCTTTTACGCTTAAGCCCTGTCTAATGTCCAGGCAAATGATAAATCCCTTGAGGGGTGTAGTTTACAAAATGGGGTCACTTCTCAGGGTTTTCCACTCTACTCTGGTACCAAAGGGAGGTCTGCAAATGCGACATGGCGCCCGTACACCAGTCCAGCAAAATCTGCACTCTAAAAGCCAAATGGCGCTCCTTCCATTTTGAGCTCTGTCATGTGCCCAATCAGCAGTTTAGGGCCACACATGGGGTATTGATGTACTCGAGAGAAATTGGGTTTTTCTCCTATTAGCCCTTGTGAAAATAAAAAATTGGGAGCAAAAACTATACATTTTTGGAAAAAATTTCATTTCATTTTCACTGCCTAATTCTAATCAAATCTATGAAACACCTGTGGGATCAAAATGCTCACTACATCCCTAGATGAATGCCCTGAGGGGTATAGTTTCCAAAACGGAGTCACTTCTCAGGGGTTTCTACTGTACTGGTACCTCAGCAGTTAATGACCACATGTGGGGTATTGCCGTACTCGGGAGAAATTGCATCCGTATACCGTCCGTATTTACGGAAGCGTTTCTATGCAACATGCCGATTACATCATTTGCATCCTCCCTCTTTTTTTACAGACCTGTATATACGGATGGAATACGGATGCAATACGGACAGTATTTACGGATACCCTTCCGTATATACGGATAAAATACGGATATCTACGTATCCGCATTTACGTACAGTATTTCGGGATAGATGAAAATATGGTAGTGTGCATGGGGCCTAAGGGATTATGACTGAAGTATCAGACTGCACAGGGTTGATTTGTTGTCTGTTACTATGGAGATGCACATGTCTGCATAGGAGATGTAGACACAAAACGAGAGGAAATTTTTGATCAAGACCTATTTTAAAGTTGCTTCATTTTACATGTTTTGAAGCAGTAAAAAAAAAACCCCCAAAAAAAACCAATTCCAAAGATGTACATAACCATTAATCTTGTTCCATGCAGAATTTTTGTTAATTTCTTTTAAATTAAAAAATAAATTGAATATGTTAGGGATGTCCAAACTTCGCATTAGACTGTGTATATCTTTCAATGTATTTATATGTTTTCCAGATGCCACTGTCCGTCTGATTGGACCAGATCCCTGTGAGGGCCGTGTAGAGATTTTCTATGGCAATGCATGGGGAACAATCTGTTCAGGCTTTTGGGATTTAAGTGATGCTGAAGTAGTGTGCAGAGAGCTGAATTGTGGAACAGCAATTGAAGCATCCATAAATGGAAAATATGGGTCTGGTGCTCCATATAGTGGCCTGACTTATTTCCAATGTACTGGTATTGAAAAAGAATTACTGGCTTGCCCTTTTACTAATCTACCACACAGCCACACATATTATTCTGATTCTGGAGTCAAATGCACAGGTATGTGACAGCTGACAAGTAAGAAATGACACTCCAGTAAGACCAGTTGTCATGCAGGGGAGCAACATACAGAATAATGAAGTAACTACTCCAAGACTTGACGTTGCAAGTGTATTGAAATTAAAATATGCTTAGATCAACCAGCAAAATTAATGTAAACTAACTGAGACTTATGTATGAACACATAAAAATAAAATAGAAGAAGAATACTCCATGTGGTCTTCAGCGTCTTTATAGCCTTGATGTAATTTACTCTAATTGTTAGGGAAGGAACACACTAGGCGGATACGCTGCGTAAAAGTACCCACCGTAGCCACCCTGGAAGCCGCAGGGAATTCCTCACGTAAAACCACACCAAATTGTATTGCAGAATAAAATAAAAAAAAGTTTATACTTACCCTGGCTGTAGTCATGGTGATGCATCCCTTTCTTCTGAGCGTAGCCTGGCCTCCTGGGATGACGCTGTAGCCCATGTGACTGCTGCAACCTTTAATTGGCTGCAGCAGTCCGATGGGGTGAAATGTCTTCCCAGGAGGCTGGGCTGCGCTCAGAATAGAGGATCGGGTTGCTAGAACTACGGCAGGGGGTAAGTATGAGCTTTTTTATTCATTTCAAATAAAACAGCTTTTTTTCTCTCCGACTTGTAAATTTTGCGGGGGAATTGCTTAATTTCCGCTGCAAAAGTCGCAACACATGTCTCTTTGTTGCGGGCTTTACCTCCCCATTGAATTCAATCGGGAAAACCTACAACAGAAGATCCGTTGCGGTTAATCCGCAGTGTTTACACCTAGTGCGTTCCTATACTTATGGCCAGGAATAAATTTTATTTTTATTTTAACCTAATGTGACATGTACAATTACATTTCTAATATAATGTTTGTTTATATATGGCAGCGTTACCTACTTATAATTTACGGTCACGTGACCGCACCCAGGGTCAATTTTTATTTTCCGGTGACGTTCCGTGTCTTTGCTCAGCCAGCACTTCCGGCTGAACAACGGCACGGCGCGTCATCAACTACATTTACAGGCAGTGGGCCGGGCGGATGTTTCATGAGCTCTTCAGAGCTCCGCCTCTGGTCCCACAGCCTGTAGACGTAGTTGATGACGCGCCGTGCCTCTGATCAGTCAGAAGTACTGGCTGAGCAAAGACACGGAGCGTCATCAATCATAGTACATGCCCCCTCCTCCTCCTCCTTCACACTTGGAGCTCCCGCATTGCCTGTAAAGGTAGTTGATGACGCGCTGTGCCTCTGTTCAGCCGGAAGTGCTGACTGATCAAACACACGGAGCTTCATCTCTCCTAGTACATGCCCCCTGCTCCTTCTACTCTCTGATGTAGAAGAGGAGGGGGCGGTGTTTTTATTCCTCAATCCCCACGGGCCCCGATGGTTACATAAATACAGGACTAATGGTGTAACATGACCCCCATCATCCCTTTATGTGACCCCCATCATCCCTGTATGTGACCCCCATGATCACTGTGTATTACCCTCAACATTCCTATTACCCTCAACATCCCTGTCTATTACCCCAACATCCCTGTCTATTACACTCAACATCCCTCTCTATTACCCCCAACATCCCTGTCTATTACCACCAATATCCGTCTATTACCCCCAACATCCCTATCTATTACCCTCAACATCCCTGTCTATTACCCCCATCATACCTGTATATAACTGTCATCATCCTGGTATAGGATGATGGGGGAAATACACAGGGATGATGGGGGTTTTATACAGGGATGTTGGGGTTATATACAGGAATGTGGGGGTTATACACAGGGGTGTTCGGTGTTATACATAGGGATGATGGTGGTAATTTACAGGGATGATGTGGAGAGAGGAAGGGGGGATTTAAGCTTTCTCCTCAGATGCAGCAAGGGATCATGGGTATGGTGGGTTACAAGACCGGAAACAGCCAGGACCAGAAGCAAGTGATGTAAACAAACAGAAAGAGCAACAGTTAGGCTGGGTTCACACAACCTCTTTTCAGACGTAATGGAGGCATTTTACGCCTCGAATTACGCCTGAAAAGACGGCTCCAATACGTCGGCAAACATCTGCCCATTACTTTCAATGAGTTTACGGTGTACTGTGCCGACGACCTGTCACTTTACGCATCGCTGTCAAAAGACGGTGCGTAAAATGACGGCTCGTCAAAAGAAGTGCAGGACACTTCTTGGGACGTAATTGGAGCCATTTTTCATTGACTCCAATGAAAACCAGCTCCAATTACGTCCGTAATGGACGCCGCGAAAAACGCGAGTACGAGCAATTACGTCTGAAATTCAGGAGCTGTTTTCTCCTGAAAACAGCTCTGTAATTTCAGACGTATTTGCCGTTATCGTGTGCACATACCCTTATGATTGAGATCAAACAGAAACTGGTTAGAAAGTATGTAGGGGGTTTTAGGGAAGACAAACCATGGCTGGGGGACACATTTTAGAAAATATTTTTTTCCTGGCCAACCCCTTTAATGTTCAGAACAAACTAGGCAGTGCACAGTTATTCCTAAGAAAAAATTTACTATTTTAATTTATCTCATTTATCTAGGATTCCAGAAGATATGGCAAATCCAATTTTTTGTTAATTCATATATTGCTCTGGAAGGCATAAATAACACTCTATTAGAAAAAACAGTAAGTAATTTAAAGTACTCCCCCAGGCCAAACATGAAAATAACTCATTGCTCCTGAATCCACATGTTGTATGAGTGTTGGATTTTTCCCCAGTGTTTTTTCCTCCAGACCTAATAACAGAGAATCAAATCAAGGAAGCATGTGTCAAAGTTCTCATAGTGCCAGTGCCATTACTACAGCTGTAGCAGCCATAGTGGCTGCTACGGGGCCTGCAGCATGAGGGGGCCTGTGCCGCCCACCCCGGGTCCCCGTGCCCGAAGGCTCTGGTTATATTGCTATGGCTGCTACAGCGGTAGCGACGCCACGTTCAATAGTATCCACGTCCTTTGAACACGGGTACTATTGAACACTATAACAGAGCTGGGAGATACCTCCCTGCTCGACCAAAGGCTACAGATACCACCCAACTGCCTCGGAATCATTAGGACAGTCCAGGATTCCGAGCGGTGTCTCGCCGGGGTCACAAGCGCTGTGCTCGGGGAAGCCCTGATGTCACTGTCCTTGAGCGGAATCCCCGTTGCCGATGATCTAGCCAGGGGTTCTGCTTCTAGAGGAAAGCCCTTTGGTCACTGTCCATATATGGACATTGAAGTCAGGGGCTCCTCCTGGAGCAGAATCCCTGGCCAGAGTCGGCAACGGGGATTCCGATCAAGTAGTAGCCACTCATGTCACAGTCCATATATGGACAGTGACATCAGGGCTTCCCTCTAGGAGCGGAATCTCCGGCCTATGCTCTGGCTGGGGATTCTGCTCCTAGCGGGAGTCCCAATGGCACTATCTCCAGGGGGGGTTGCACTATCTTCAAGGGGGGTGTGGAACTGTCTACATAGACACTTTGGCACTATATAGGGGCACTATCTACATCGGCACTGTCACTATCTACAAGAGCACTGGAAATAAGGGTGGCTAAGGGGGCATCATACTGTATATGATTAGCTAAGGGCCATTATACCCTATAGGGGAAGCTATAGGGGCAGCTTTGGGGAATTAAGTTGCATGGGGGCAGCTTTGGGGGCATTAAACTGTATAGGGAGCAGCTATGGGGCATTATACTGTACAGGGCAGCGATGGGGCATTATACTGTATGGGGCAGCTATGGGGGCATTATTCTGCATGGGGGCAGCTATGGGGGTATTATGCTGCATGGGGGAATTTGTTTTGGGTATTATACTGCATGGGGGAATCTGTGTGCCCATTATACTGTATGGGGGCATCTGTGTGGGCATTATACTATTTGGGGCATTTGTGTGGGTATTATACTGTATGGAGGCATCTGTGGTGGCTTTATACTGTATGGGGGCATCTATGGGTAAGTATACTGTACGGTGGCAGCTGGAGCGCATTATACTGTGTGGGGGCAGATATTATGTATTATACTGTGTGGGAGGCACAATGGGAGCATGATATTGTGTGGGCTGAACCGGGTGTTTATGGCCGGGGATTGGGTGGGATTATAGGTGTGGCTTAAAAGAAAGAAGTTGCCGCGCCGCAACGGCTGTCCCTCTTTGTGATACTTTAAAGTATAGCACTGTCTACAGGGGGGCTTTATAGCACTGTATGGGGGGGGGGGACTGTATAGCACAGTCTACATCTACAGGGGGCTATATAGCACTGTCTACAGGGGGGCACTATATACAAGGGCGAGCTGTGTGGGGCACCCAGGGGAGGAGGGCCCAGTCAAAAGTTTGCTATAGGGCCCAGTGTTTCCTAGTTACGCCCCTGCATAGTGCTCTAGTCTGGTCTGCCAGGTCTCGTTTCTCTACTACTCTTCTACTTCAATTTTGGTGCCAAGAAGGGAAAAACACTACCCACATGCCAATCCTATTATTATCACTAATAAAAAAAGGTCATAAACATATGTCTCTCAGGACAAATAAATGGCTAGTCGATCCCTGAGTCAGGTATAATGTCTCCATATTAACTTTAATTTACATACAAAAGAGAAAGAAGGGAGTCATACACTATAAATAGTATGAAAATAGAAAAATCACAACTTGTATTAAATACATAGAAACAAAGTAGTCTGAAATATACAGGAGAATTAAACACGAGTAACTGTATAAGGGTCATGTCATTTTCCTGAATGGTGGTAAAAATACATAAAGATACAATATCAAATAGTGTGGCTGGACAGAGGGTCCCCCATGCTGTCTCTCAAAATATCAAAAACCTGACAAGTCCCATAAGGTATCAAAAACCAAGTGTCTTACCCATTGGTATGAAGTAATCAATGTGCCCAGGAATCGCACTACGCGGTTGTCATTTTTTACACTCTGCGCCTGCCCCGTCTCCCAGGTGACGTGTCATGGGGGCCTGCGCATGAGAGATTTTTTTTCTATTTTCATATTATTTATAGTGTATGACTCCCTTCTTTCTCCTTTGTATGCAATTAATAAAAAAGAGTTGTCCTTGATTTGTAAAAATGGTCTGCTTTTTCCCAGAAACAGCGCCATATCCTTCCATGGTCGGTATCTGGTATTGCCGCTCATACTTACTTAATCCCTTCAGGACACAGCCTGTTTTGGCCTTGTGGACACAGACGATTCTTTCAAATCTGACGTGTTACTTTATGTGCTTTCACCTATCCAAACGATTCTGTGACTATTTTCTCGTGACATATTGTACTTTATGTTAGGGAAAAAAATTGATCGAAAATTCAATATTTATTTGTGAAAAACACCAAAATTTAGAGAAAATGTTACAAAAAAATAGCATTTTTCTAAATTTTAATGTATCTGGTTGTAAAACAGATAGTAATACCACACAAAATAGTTACTAGTTAACATATCCCATATGTCTACTTTATGTTTCATAGTTTTTTGAGCGTTCTTTTATTTTTCTAGGACGTTACAAGGCTTAGCAGCGTTAGCAGCAATTTCTCACATTTTCAAGGAAATTTCAAAAGGCTATTTTTTCAGAGACCAGTTCATTCTGAAGTGGCTTTGAGGGTCCTATATGTTAGAAAGTCCACATAAATCACAACATTTTAAAAACTGCACTCCTCAAAGTATTTAAAGCAGCATTCAGAAAGTTTCTTAACCCTTTAGGCGTTTTGTTTTTTGGCGAAATTCATTTCTAACACATTTGGTTTTTTTTGTACCACAGAAGATTTCACCCGAGAAATGCATCTCAATATCTATTGCCCAGATTCTGCAGTTTTTAGAAATGTCCCACATGTGGCCCTAGTGCGGTAATGGACTGAAACACTGGCCTCAGAAGCAAAGGAGCGCCTTGTGATTTTTGGTGCCTCCTTTTTTTTTAGACTATATTTTAGGCACCATATCAGGTTTAAAGAGGTCTTGTGGTGCCAAAACAGTGGAAACCACCAAAAGTTACCCCATATTGGAAACTACACCCCTCAAGGAATTTATCTAGGGGTATAGTTAGCATTTTGACCGCACAGGTTTTTTGCTAAATTTATTGGAATTAGTCTGTGAAAATGAAAATCTACTTTTTTTTCTGAAAAAATGTAGAAATTTTAAAAATTTACAAGCAATAAAGGAGAAAAAGCACCCCAACATTTGTAAATCAATTTCTCCCGATTACGGCAATACCCCATATGTGGTAATAAACTGCTGTTTGGACCCACAGCAGGGCACAGCGCCATTTTGATTTTGGAGCGCAGATTTTGCTGGAACGGTTTTCGGTGCCATGTCGCTTTTGTAGCGCCCTAGAGGGACCAAAACAGTGGAAACCCCCAAAATGGGATGCCACTTTGAAAATTAGACCCCTCAAGGAATTTTTCTAGGGGTATAGTTAGCATTTTGACCGCACGGACTTTTTGCTGAATTTATTGGAACTAGTCTGTGAAGATGAAAATCTACTTTTTTTGAAAAAAAAAACTTTGAATTTTTTAATTTTTACAAAGAATAAATGAGAAAAAGAACTCCAACATTTGTAAAGCAATTTCTCCCGATTACGCCATAGTGCCTGGAAGTGAAGAAGCACCACAAGGATTTTGAAGCCTTTTTTTTTACTTGGATTATTTTTAGCCACAAGCATAGGCCTAAAAAAAATTGTCATACACATTTGTTAGAGTATTAGGTATTCATCTAGGGGTTTAATATGAATTTTCAGTTTTTGTTATAGTATTTTTTTTAGAGCGTCCAATTTTAAAAATGGGTAAAAGATCAGAATGATAAAGGGAGGGGGTGGGGGTTTTAAAAGTATAAAATGTTTAATCCAGGGAGGTGTGGTAGATTCAGAAGCAGTCCTTCATGCAGAGTCCGGGTTTGGATGGACAAGTCTTGCACTAATATATGGTATCCTTTCGGATAGCTCTTTTTGTGCAGACATGGCACCTTTTTTGTGCCCTGCGGTTTTTTTGGGTGTGGCGGGCACTTCACTTGGAAAGTTCTGCCCAGGAACTATACGGCAAACACTACTTAGAGCAGCAGAAGTTTCCCCCACCACGTCTCCCAAGCAAAATCAATTTTATCATTTTTTTCTTGGTAATCCAAGTATGTGCCCGGGTGTCCAGCTTTTCGAAAAATTAAAAATTAATTATATAGTGCCATCTGGACAAGGTGCACTGCCAATTTCTTGTACCCGATTTTGCTTTTCCTCATGGCACTATCGGGTTTTAAAACCTTATCATTCAGGTCAACCCCCCCCCCCCCCAATAAATGTATTATATGCCTGTATGCACACAGGCTACATCGTGTACGATGTAAATCCACGTGTGGGGACAGGGATGCAGCTGGCGTCATGCATAGATGTCAGCATACAGATATATTTTTTTATCTTTAAATTTGAGACACAGGATCCCTTCCTGCAGCACTTCTCCTCTTTCGCCAATTTGCAGGCATTGGCTGATGAGGGTACCTCTGTTTTTTTCGGACCGTCCCGCACTGTTTTTTTGTCTAGAAGACATTTGAACAGGGGTACACTTGTGTACCAGTTGTCCAAGTACAAGTTATACCCCTGATCACAGTGGGTGAAGGTCCCACACTATCTTCCCACTGTCGTGATGCAGGGTGGACAGTCTGGGGGCTGTATTGTCCTGTCCTTCCCCTCATAAATACGGAAAGCGCATGTGTCCGGTCTCAGATTCACACAGCATGTAGACCTTGTCCCGTACCTAGTGCACTTATTGGGCAAATATTGGCGAAACTTCAGCCTGCCCTTGAAGTGCACCAGGGTTTCATGAATTGAAATTTCTGTTTTGGTGGTGTAGCTTTCTGAAAAATGGGAAAAAATATTAACGAGGGGCCTAGTTTTAAAAAGTCTGTCGGAATTGGGTCACCCTGGGGCATTGGGAGTTGTCACTAAAGTGCAGAAATTTATGGAGAGCCTCAAATCGGGGTCTGGTCATTGTATTTCAGTGCAGCGGGCAATGATATAAAATGCCCGTAGACCAGTAGGATCTCACTTTTGGCTTTTTAGTGAGACCCAAGTTGAGGACTAACCCATTACCGCAGCGGTTTCAATATGAAACGGAGTTGTCATTGTGAGATTACATCTTTATGATGAATTAAGTACATATACTACATCCATAAAAGTTAAATCCAGCACCAATGTAGTAAAAATCCACGACTGTCACATCACTAATGGAAACACTTATCCGTTACGAGCATTATAAGTCTTAGTCATAGCCTTAACCATAAGCTATAACAGAACTGCTTAAAAAGCTTAAGTGTACGGTTCCCCTTTTTAATGTGGCACCTGCAGAGGGATTAACTTGGTTTATGACTGGTCCTTAGAGGAGGGAAAGTGGATTGCTACACAGTGTTGGAGTTAATCAAGAGTCTTCATAAAGACATACTAAGCCATATCCCGTCTCAATCACACAGTGTGGTTGAAAAATTATTTTCACGGCATGCCGCTGTTTTGGACAGCTACACATTACACCTACAGGAACTTTATGACATCCCATTCTAAATCCATAGGCAATAATATATGCGTGGTCCCTCGTTTGCAGCTAAAACAGTTTCCACTCTTCTGGGAAGGTTTCTACAAGATTTTGGAGTGTGTCTGTGGGAATTTTTGCCCATTCATCCAGAAATGCATTTGTGAAGTCAGACACTGATATTGGATGAGAGGGCCTGTCTCACAATCTTCGTTCTAGTACATCCCAAGGGTGTTGGATGGGGTTGAGGTCAGGGCTCTGTGTGGGCCAGTCAAGCTCTTCCACACTAAACTCACCCAACCATACCTTTATCTACCTTGTGCACTGGGCACAGGCATGCTGGAACTGTGTTCGGTCTGAGAAATGCCGCTGACATACGGACCCTATCTCACGGACTGAACATGGCAATGTGAATAAGGCCTTAGAAGATCGCTCAGGAGTAAACAGGAGCCGCTGTCAGCCAAATCGGACCAGCTCACCGACAGCTTCATCTGACAATGGCGTTCTGCAGCTTTTATGTGCAGTGATACATAGAAGCTACAGAACTTAAACAAAGCAACATTTTTATTTTATAAATGTACATTACAAAAAGTTATTTTCATGCATAAATACATACATTTAATTATAAAAACCTGTAGAACTGCTGTAAATTGTCATACGTTAACTCTAGTATGTTTGTATTTGGTTCAAGATGCTTTCAGCTGCCTCGACCCTGGCAGGAAAAGGTGTAATCGACTTGAAAATTAGGAAGAGGCTGAAGTTAAATTGAACCATCAACCTAGATGTTTGTACAACATATGGACATTCTCTATTCGCAAAAAAAAATAAAATAAAAAATAAATAAAAAGGAATAAAAATTTGGTTTCTACATAATAAATGTGCATGTTCAGTCATTATGTCAATTTTCCTTTATGTCAATTTCATGGGCGTCACCCTGCACCACTTTAAAACTTATAGTGAGAAATACATTTTAACAGATTCAGGAATGCCCACTGTATATTTACGGTTGGCGGTCCTCTCCCTTGAAGCCCACAGAGAACACAAAAGAGGTGAAAACAGCTTCTGTCTTCTCTCCAGGGTCCCCAGCTGTCTTTGACTGCAGGGCACCTGACATTCAGCTGCCCAATTGATCGGTCAGCCACCTTAAGACCGCGTCGTGGACATACTATGGCTCGGGTCTGTGACGCTAAGTGCACTTTAATTTAACGGAAAACTCATACATGCTATACCTAGTGTTGGTACTGAGTGGTGCTTCATGATACAGGGTTTCTCTCTTTGGTGTTCTTTGAATCTGAGTCATACACAGAATGCCTGCTCTGTTAGTATATCTACGGCACGGGCTAAACCTGGCTGCCTAAGCTATTGGGAAGCTGAATGTCGGGTGCCCTACAGTCAGAGTGCCAGGAACCCTGGAGAGAAGACAGACGCTGTTTTCACCTCTTCTGCCTTCTCTGTCCTCATGTACACAGTGCTTAATTGTGCTGCAGTTTTTCGGCCGGAATGTTACCTCACCATTGAATTCATTGCATATTTGCCAACATTTGATATTTTTTTCCAGGGACATTTAGGGCTGTATCTTCTTTGGTGGGCGTGTCGCATGTGGACGTGACTTATCTGGTAGGAGTGGATAATAGGCGTGACTTTCCTCCCAGAATTTCTGCATACAAATAAACAAACTAACATTTCTGTATTGGTTTGGCTGACAACTACTATGATGGCCAGTATTTCTCTGGTTATCCGGTTGTTTACAGGCAGGTGATTTCTCACTTTATTACTAGGGCTAGGCGATGTGTGCGGACCACTACTGGTAGGGTAAAAACCAGCGTAGATAGTGCCACACTCAGTGCCCCTTGCAGATGGTGCCCCACACTGCACCCAGTAGAAAGTGCCACACACTGCTCCCTGTAGATATTGACACACACTACTTTGTGTAGATAATGCCAGTGCCCACTGTAGTTGATGCCACAGTGCCTTCTGTAGATAGTGTCACACACACCCCTGTAGGTAGAGCAACACAGCCCCTTTTTAGATAGTGACAGTGCCCTTTGTAGATAATCCCACAGTGCCCTGTGTAGATAGTGCCACAACCTCCTAGACAATGCCACACAACATCCATAGATCATGCCACAGTCCCCTTTGTAGATGGTGGCACAGTGACCTCTGTAGATAGTGCCACACGCACACACACTCATTTGAAGATAGTGCCACACACCCCCTTGTAGACCGGTCCAGTAGGAGCCCCTGACGTCACTGTCCATATATGGACAGAGACGTCAGGGGCTCCTCCAGGAGAGAAATCCCCGGACAGAGCGTCGGTAACGCTCTGGCTAGGAAATCTACTCCTAGAGGGAGCCCAATGGAGCTATCTACAGGGAGGGGGTGTGGCACTATTGACAGGGGGGTGGCACTATCTACAGGGGTGTGTGCGGCACTTTCTACATGGGACTGTGTGGGTTGTGATCTACAGGGGGTGGCACTTTCTATACGGGGGTGTGGCACTTTTCACAGGGGACTCCGGTTAGGGATGAGTCCATATATGGACATCAGGGCTACCTCTATGAGCAGAATCCCCGGCCAGAGTTTCGGCAACACTCTGGATGGGGATTCCGCTCCTGGAGGAGTGAAAGGCAGAGCATGGAGTGAATAGTTTCCTGCTCTGCCTTAATATTCAATTGTATCTGCGTCCTGAGGACACAGATACAATTGAATAAGGGAATTGCCGAGACACGTCTGGGACACTAATTTGCTGCGACTGCCTCTGTAAATTCGGGACAATCCCTTCAAATTCGGGACTGTTGGCAACTATGTCATTGGTGAAAACCTGCAACAGAAAACTAGCAATTCCGCAGCATAAAAAAATCAGGTCAATTTATGAATATTTTTTCGGCTGTTTTTATTACACAGCGTGTGGATGACATTTGTTCAAATCTCATCCACTTTGCTGCTACTGTAATAAGCTGCGGAATTTCCACAATGAAATCCGCAGTATTTATGCTACATGGGAACCTGGCCTTACAGGGCTAATTTCCCCTGTAACTAGGGCTGCTGTGCAGCCCCAGTTACAGTGGAAAAGTCTAGCGTAAAAAAAAAAAAGAAACAATAAAGCCCTCCATTGGTCTTCTCTGACCTTTTGAGGGACAAACCATAATAATAGAAAATATGTCAGCTGGTCAGTGCTCAGCCTGTGGCTGATCACCTTTGATCATTTCAACCTGTTCAGAACTTTCACACCTTTTCTGAGCAACACGGTTGTTTGAATCCTATCCATTTGTGAAGGTGTTTATTGTTTGCCATTTTGGATTGGACCCGGACTGTATCATGAAACGGCATCCCAGGGTTGCGGCGCGTGATGACGTCAGGACATCCGGAAGACGCACCGCCATGGTGAGTATACTTTTTTTTTTCTGTGCAGTTTTCCACAGTGAACATTCCGGCTGAAAAACTGAACCACAATTTGGTTCGGCTTTTCGGCTGGAATTCCCCGCGGCGCACAGGGAGGATACGCTGTGTGCATTTATGCAGCGTATCCAACTTGTGTGAACACAGTTAGAAAACACCCGTAAATCTTGCTCAAGCTAAAATATATATTTATTTCACATTCCCATTATCTTTGGAAGGGCTATAGAGTAGACTTGAATTACTTAGTTATGAATTTGCAATGTGAAAATCACATCCTTCCCCAGCATGATTAAAGGGGTTTTTTGCTGGGGAGAAGAATCTCTCTATAAGCTTCAGCTATTTTTGTTGGATTTATTGGTTACTGTAATGTATAGAAGTGGCACAAAGTATTCATTCAAGGAACTGCACAAGGGACCAGTGGCCATCAAATCCATGTAGAGGAAAGGAAGTTCCATCATTGCTTCAGGAAAGCATTCTTCACAGTAAGGCTATGTTCACACGGGGTATTTTGCCGAGTTTTTTGAAACCGCGTCGCAAAACTCGGCAGAAACGGCCCGAGAACGCCTCCCATTGATTTCAATGGGAGGCGTCGGCGTCTTTTTCCCGCGAGCAGTAAAACTGCCTCGCGGGAAAAAGAAGCGACATGCCCTATCTTCGGGCGCTTCCGTCTCCGACCTCCCATTGACTTCAATGGGAGGCAGGAGAAAGCGTATTTCTAGCTATTTTATGCCCGCGGCGCTCAATGGCCGCGGGCGAAAAACGGCACGATAATTGCCGCGAAAATCGGCGTGCAGGGAGAGGAATATCTGCCTCATAGTTCCAAACTGAATTTTGAGGCAGATATTCCTACCCCAAAATACTCCGTGTGAACATAGCCTAATAGTAGTCAAACTTTGAAATGCCCTATATACACTACAATATTCAGAGTTATAATTAACAACGGAGAGATGTAGGTTAAGTTGATCCAGGGAAAATATCCAATTATACAAGTAAACTTGGCAACAATCATCAACTCTCAGATGGCGGTCCGAATCCTGCCCAGAGACACCAGCTGTCTTGACTCTGCAGACCTGCTGTTATAGATGCATTGAAAGAGGGCAGCAATTCCTCCAATGCATCTATGACGACATGTCTGCCATCAGGAGCAGAACTGCAGCCGGGACCCAGAACACAAGGCCAGCGTCTAGAACTGAAGACCCGGGCAGTCTATATTATTTTATTCTTTTGTCTGGACTGGGGTCTGAATAAATTTAAGCGGTCTGGTCTTTGGTAGGAAGGCGTTTTGGGGTCTGAATAAATGTAAGCGTTCTCGTCTTTAGTAGGAAGGCATTTAGGGGTCAGAATGAATTTAGTGGTCTTATCTGGGGTCTGGTGTGAATGAGTTTAGGTGTGTGGTCTGGGCCTAAATGAGTTTAGGGATCTGGTCTGGGGTTTGAATGATTTTAGGGGTCCAGCGTCTTATTATGGGGGTCTGGTCTGGTTTCCCTACTAACAAATAATAAATCTTGTTGTAAATAGTTTTTCAAAGTTTGCGAAACATTAAGACGACAACATATTTTGTGTTGCTGTTCAGCTTCAACTGACCACTGATCCAGTTAAGCGGACCTTTACTAAAAGTAATTGAGTACCCCTGCTCTAATTCAAACAGCTAGGCCTGATAAAGAAAAGTGATGGACACGTTTTGTTTTTTTAATAAGGCTGTGTTCACATCTGCATCTGGGTTCCGTTCTTCTCAGTCATAGGAGCAGAACAATTAGAATACTGGAATCGCCAGATCTGTTGCATGACGGAAACAAACAGCGCCCGACATTAACTTGAATGGGTTTCTGTCATTTTGCCGGCGAACATGACGTGAACGGGGCCTTACTCTAGCATTGCCACCACTGTGAACCAAAACAGACACGTCACACATACGTTACATTATTCGAATATTCCTGAAGGATAAGTGAAGCAGATTTGCTAATGTGTTCGCCCTGTCTAAATCTTATACAGCATTAGTAAATCTGCCCCAGCATGTACAAAATGCTTACAGCTTCTATCACACCTAATAACCAAGACTCACAATAGGTTTTTGGTCACCTTCCTTTTATTTAGGAATAAATGTGATATGATTAGGACTGGGCATAAATATGGGATACAAATACTCATTCTACTTTCAAGATGATTTGTCAACATGATACAGATTAAATGACCTTACTCTGATACACATGTGTATTGTAGTGTATATCTACATTCAGTGATTCTCTCAGGACCCACAAAAGGAGCCTCAACAAACCAAGAAAAAAAAAATGGACAATTCTGCCTTAAACAAAAAGATGGCTATCGGAGTTGATGCTCCATATGCACTGAAGTACTTTTTTTTTTGTTAAACTGAATACAAGATAAAGGCACAAGTGGTATAAAAGATTAACACAACAAAAGGTGTCCTTGGTAATATCTTTCTCTCTCTCTCTCTGTTGCTGCCATGAGTCATCTACACGGCCTGCTTGTCATACAAGAAACTGCATTAGTGTAACACAGAAATTCAGACTAAAAAATAATTTGATATTAAAAATATACAGATATAAAACAGCATTTAAACTCCCATTTAAATCTTTAAATTGGTACAGTCATAAAAATCACACTTTTTCTATTAATAAAACTGGAAGAAGTAACCACACAGTCCACACGGCGTGGAAACATGGGATTAGCTGGTACCATTACACAGAGTTGATGTCCTTGTTTAAGCTTTTCCCGTTTCCACCTGGAAGTCACACCATCATATTTGTGCCCTGCTTGTAGATACATAATAACGATCAGCAAAAGCTAAATTATGTAGAAAGTCAAAGTGTGTAGAAACAGACTACGGAGGAAAGCGTCAATACAAGATCTTGTTTTGCGGCCTGAATGAAGTGGAGAGGCATTGTCAATGGGTCTTTACTTTCCACCGGAGGATACACAACCATTTTCTCCTTGGCACTTTCTAGCATACATGGGGGTGATAAGGAATAGTTCTTGCCTTGCATATTACATGGGATACATTTATCCTTTTACAATGATATTAAGATTACATATATCAGAGAAAATCCATTCATTTTAAGAAGATCAACTTCAACACATCCAGGATCAACATATCCAGAGGTAACACTTGCGTTGTGATATCAAGTCTCCGCAAAATTCCATGTTCAAAAGTAAATCTGGCATCTTCATGCGGGCCTTGCTCGTCAGTTTTCCTTGGTGATATATTTCTATATACACACACACATACCATCGTCCTACTACTACTCATATACAGAAAACAATTGGATACTTAGAGATCGCTTCCTCTATTTTTTTTTAGCACAGCAAGGGACAAGCTATTGATACATGGAGACAAAACAACCTCATATATAACAATATGGTTAATAATATATATTTCCTTAAGAATATACAAACCAATAAAAATTTAACAGTTTTATTAGAGTCCTTTTAACAATACATGGCATTCTTTTTTTTTTTTCTCAATCCCATTTTGGTTCCTGAGAAGAATAATACTAAAGAGTGCTGAAACTGTTCTCTGCATTAGTTCATGAATTGCGTGTATCCCTCAGCTCCAGTTACAATGACGTCCATCCAAATCCGCATGGCTTCTGGTGAAGGAGCAACCATATAATACAGCCGATCATGAGTTTTGACACAGAAGGTCAGAGCCGGGTTTGGACTCTATGAAAAAGAAAAAAAAACACACAAAAAAAAAAAGACTTAAAATAGCAATTTCCCTTTTTGATAAAAAAAAAACTACATTTCAAATCTCAAAATCTGTTAATGCAAAAAAAAATCAATCAGAATAATAGAAATAAAATGTCAGTAACTAAAGTTCTGTTGAATATCCCAGCTGTAAATGTAAACTAGCAAGCTGCAAAGAATATTGTGTACACACTCTCACCCACCTCCTTCAACAGGGGTACAGAGAGAAAATCGGATATCTGCTACAGAGGACAAGAGAGGAGTTCAGTGCAAAGTAATGATACAGGGCAGAGCCACAGCTTCATAGACAGAGTAATACACACGAAGAGCTTGTATGCGTGGACACTTCCTCTATACATCCCAGGTGCATTCAACATTATACGTTGTGTTCATGTAAGCAGACAACTAATTTAGTATCACAGAGAATCCATGATGAATCTGTGCGGTTGGCTTGTATAAAGTGTTGAGTGAACCATACATGCATTGCTGGTTTATTAGTAATCATACAATATTCTAGACAGATGAAGTGCCCATGTGTACCAGCTGAAGAGTCATTAATGAACCAATAACAGACCTGTAGCAGGGCCGTTTGCATGAATTTCGAGACGTGCGACTACTCCACAACATCAAATAATCCTTTACAATTTCAAAGCAAATAATTAAGAAAACTGGCACATTACCAGGCCCTATAGGAAATGGAATGTAAACTATTAATTCATCCATTCATTATTTCATTACCTACTGTCTACGCCACTGAATCCTATTTACTGATATCATGGGAACGTGCTCATTGAAGAATGGTTTTCATTATTACATGTGTCACTTACTAGATTAGTACATTTTCTTCTGATAATGTTGTGAGGTGCCATATTTTCCATCGCTAGAACTCCAAGCCTAATATTTAGGACTTTCAAAGGGTGCTGAATTCAGAGAGGGAACTTGTTTGGACCATCCAAAAAGGACAGAAAATTTTACGAACTTCTCTTGCTTTGGGGCTTACAAAATTTATATAAAAGTGGGTCCCCCTGGCAAAATCAGCCATTTGCCAGGGTTTCGGGAGCTGTACCCACAGCGATCAGCTGATTGTCGGGTCGACTCTAATATTAAAGGAGTTGTTTGTGAGGAGACAACGGCCTTAACTTGAAGCAGACCTCCTGGATCCCCACACACACGGCTCATGTTATAATCATTCTATCCCAGACCGAATGAAAACTGACCCCCCCCCCCTCCACCCGCACTGGCTTCTTGTTGAGCTTGTGCTTATACTCCGCAGCCACACTGGACAGGAAGAGCAGCAGTGCAGAGCATGAAGGAAGGAGACCGAACGTGGTTTTTCCAACTACTTCAGACACCAATTAAACAAAACTGTTGAATTGCAGACAGAACAGATATGCATTACACAATTGACTTAAAAAGGAACCAACTTATATATATGTATATATAAAAACAATCCATCAGAGAAACTTGGTAAAGTAACTCATGTGCCTACACCATCCGCTATAAAACAAATTCTGATTATTGCCCCTTCTAAATGTGCACCCCCACAATTCCATATTAGTGCTTATCCTAATTTAAAGGTCGGAATGTAACTGCCATTTGGTTCATAGATGACCCCACCTGTGACGGTCACCAAAACAACACATACACATTCATTTGAGTACTGATGCAGATACAATAATAATTAATGAGACAAACAACCATAGAAACAACATATGAGAGCACACACACACTTAGAGAATATTAATCATCCACTTACAAAAAAATAACACAGACATGCAGCATTGCACCCGAAAACTGCCCATACAGATCACAATTTCACGTACAGGAAGAAATGTGAAACAGTTCAACCAACACAGAGAGAACGCCTTGCGAGAATGAAGACAATGCAGGTGCATGCACATTGCTGTATTATTGCTCGGTTTCATATAGAGCCATAATACAGCTCTCATTCGCGTGCATTGGGCTTCTACTGTACCTTCGTATGTCTCCAATTTTGCACGAACAGAAAGAAAAAAGTTGTGGCACGCTGCACAGAATTCTGCATGTATGTAGAAGCCCTGCGTCTAAAATAGCTGCGTACATATTGCACCTGACAGAGGCTCTACAGCTCCATACTAGAGATGTATACAGGCATTGTGTACACTAGCCTTAAAGACAGGAATGTATGTATATATGTAGATAATATTCAGACTTCTAATGATGTTCTTTTAAAGAACAGAAAAAACACTGGGCTTTATTTTTCATTGTGGTATAAAGCAGACAGACTCATCTACTAGCGAGCCCACGGATATGTGCAATGAGTTTACCCACTGGAGTTCATACGAGTTGGGTCAAGAGGTTTATTCTCATGGGTAGAGCTGAATAATTCTTGATCAATGTTATTAGATGGAAGTGAATAAAGACCCGTTTACATGAACGATTTTGCAAACCGTCTGCGTTTTATTATTTTTTTTTACGAGAATCTGATGGGTATTTCCATCATAACAATCCTTGTAGCCTGCGGGGAAGAGTTCAGTCAGCCTAGCAAGCAGAGTCCCCATTCCGATTAGAAAGATCACAACAAGGCTAAAACTACTGGTGTTTTTTTTGTTGATCTTTTTGCGCGTTATTACGATTTAAAAAAAATAAATAAAAGCAGTAATTGCCCAGTGTAAACGGCTTAGCTGTTTTCGTAGCTCTAGTTGGAATGAATGGAGTGAGCCGGCAACAAGCATGGTCACCTCTACATTCATTCTCCGCCTCGACATGTTGTCAGCCCCCCGTTCTGGAGATTGCTGCGGGTCTTAGAGCTGGAACACACATCTATCATAAATTTATGTGATACCCTGTGGATATGTCAAAAATGTTTCAGTTGGGACTCCTACTTTATATAGTTTTTCTGGTTTAATACAAATAAAAGTTTGAATCATTAAATCACCAACTTTGTAATATAGTTCATATAAAGTTTTTTTTTTCTTTGCATTCTCGGATAAATGATAAAATGGAAGCCAAAATACAGTAACTGTCCCCTGAGGGATTAGGGGTGTGGGTTTTAACCGTGTAACGTGTTGGGGAGACAACGCTGTAATTGTAGTGCACAAGCAGATTGTGTTCATGTGAAATCTATCCATGATTCATGGAATTAGTGTGTGGTTGTTGGGGGTAGTCAAATTCTGGAGCTGAATCCAGTAATAACACGTGCTACTTTTATACCAGACCATTGGCGCCACAGCCATTTTTCGGTTTTTCCTCCCCACCTTCCAAAAACCATAACTTTTTTAATTTTCCATCTCGTAGGAGGGCTTGTTTTTTGCGGGATGAGTTGTCGTTTTTATTGGCCCTATTTAACCCCTTTACGCAACTGTACATCATGGTTTGCCCTGTTTTAAGGCACCATGAAGTACAGTTATGTCTGTCAACGTGCTTTTCTGTCAACATGTCAAAAGACATGGTGACAGAACAGGCATATTGGCTGTCACAGACAGCCGATGGTCACTGGTATGTGTCGGGGGACCAATCGGGGCGCCGCCCACGTTCACTGTGATTGGTCAGTCCCTATCGACTGACCAATCACAGCATTGCAGCATGGTTACTCAACATGAAGAGTCGGGGAGCCATGCTAGCCTAACAATGGCCTCCTGTCTGCCAAGTACAGAGGCTTGTTAGGCCCCGCCCAATGGCAGGGCTTAAAAGGCTTCCGTCTACAAAGGGAAGATGGTGACGGGCTCAGAAGCGGAGCCTTCGCCATCAAATGCGGGTGTCAGCTGTATGATACAGTTGACATCCTGCTGTAATAACAGGGAACGGAGCTAGCTCCGTTCCCTGCCATTAACCCCTTAGATTCCGCAATCAAAAGCGATCACGGCACCTTAGTGGTTTCTAGCTGACCGGCATCTCTGTGATGTGATCGCAGTGGTACCGATCGTTGCTATGGCAACAGGAGGCCAACAGTGGCCTCCTGATTTGCCACGTGCGGAAGCCCATCAAGTCCCTCCCGGAGGCGGAACCTAATAGGCTTGCTGTCAGTAAATGACTGACAGCTCTAATACATTGCACTACGTGGGTAGTGCAATTGTATTAGAATAAAGATCAGAGGTGAAGGCCTTCAAGTCCCTTAGTGGGACATAAAAAAATAAAAAAAAGTGTTGTACAAAAGTGTAAAAATAAAAGTTATGCGTTACAAAAATAAAAAATGTATTTTTTCCTATAATAAGTCTATTTCTATAGGAAAAAAATTAAGCTGTTTCAAAATAAAAAGTAGACATTTGGTATCACCGCATCCATAACCACCCAAGCTATAAAACAATAATATTCTTTTTTCCACAAGGTGAACACCGCAAAAAATAAAAAAAAACGATGCCAGAATGGCTATTTTTTGATCACCACCCCTCCCAAAACATAGAATAAAAAAAGTGATCAAAAAGTCGTATGTACCCCAAAATAGTACCAATAAAAACGACAACGAATAGCGCAAAAAGAAAAGCCCTTACACAGCCATGTTGGCGCAAAAATAAAAAAGTTATAGCTCTCAGAATAGCATGACAATACAACACATCGGAATTGCTGTTTTTTGATCTACTTGCTTGCTAAAAAAAATGGAATGAAAAGTGATAATAAAAAATAAATAAATAAAAATTGTGTGTACCCCAAAATGGTAACAATGAAAACTACAGATTGTCCCGCAACAAATAAGCCCTCACACGGCTCCGGTGGAGAAAAAATAAAAATGTTCTGGCTCCCAGAATAGGGAGACACAAAATGTGCAGTGTTCCAAAAGTGGATAAGATCGGGCGCCATTTATCAGTGCGACACCGGCCACACATCTGCGGATTATTATTTATTTACCGCATTATTATATCCTCTTATTATACTCTGATGTATTCTGCACAGCTTACATATACCCCAACATTATAAACTGAAATACCAGCAAAACCCCAAACAGACCAATAAAGCGAAAAACACCAAAATAGGCCTCAAATGCGCATGGTGCTCTTCACTTCTGAGCCTTGTCATATGCCCAGGCAAATGATAAATGCCTTGAGGGGTGTAGTTTCCAAAATGGGGTCATTTTGTGGGGGCTTCCACTGTACTCTAGTACCTCAGGGGTTTTGCAAATGCGCATGGCGCCCAAAAACCAATCCAGCAGAATCTGCATGCCAAATAGCGCTCCTGCTTTTCCGAGTCCTGCCGTTTGTCCAAACAGCAGTTTATGACCACATATAAGGTATTGCCGTACTCGGGAGAAATTGCTTTACAAATGTTGGGGTGCTTTTTCTCCTTTATGCCTTGTAAAAATTGAAAAGGTCTAAATTTTATTGGAAAAAATTTAGATTTTCATTTTTACGGCCTAATTCCACTACATTCACCATAAAACACCTGTGGGGTCAAAATGCTTAACCCCTTAATGACCAGGCCATTTTGCGCGTTAATGACCAAGGATTATTTTTTGTTTTTTCACGGTCGCATTCCAAGAGTCTTAACTTTTTTTTTATTCCGTCGACATAGCCATAGGCTTGTTTTTTGCAGGACGAGTTGTATTTTGTATTTGCACCATTTTTAGATGCTTATAATATATTGATTAACTTTTATTCACTTTATTTTAGGAGAGAATTGAAAATAAGCAGCTATTCCAGCATTGATTTTCACGTTATAAATTTACGCCGTTTACTATGCAGCGTAAATAACATGTTAACTTTATTCTATGGGTTGGCACGATTACGGGGATACCAAATATGTAAAGGTTTTATATGTTTTCCTACGTTTGCACAATAGCCTTTTAGAAAAAAATTACTTGTTTTTGCATTGCCGCATCCCAAGAGCCGTAATTTTTTTATTTTTCCGTCGATGTGGCCGTATGTGGGCTTGATTTTTGCGGGCCAAGGTGTAGTTTTCATTAGTACTATTTTGGGGTACATAGGACTTATAGATTAACTTTTGTTTAATTTTTTATGGGGGGAATGGGAGAAAAAGAGAGAATTTTGCCGTTGTTTTTGTGGTTTTTTTTGGACACCGTTCATCCGGCGGTTTAATTAATGTGTTCATTTTATTGGTCAAGTTGTTACGATCGCGGGGATACCATATATGTGTATGTGTTATTTGTTTTGACACTTTTACTAAATAAAACCACTTTTTGGGCAAAAAAAGTAGTTTTATTTGATTTTGACTGTAATTTTTTTAGTCCCACCAGGGGACTTCACTATGCGATCTGCTGATCGCATATATAATACTTTGGTATACTTAGTGACAGGCAATCTATTATGCCATGCCTCTGGCACGGCATAATAGGCATACAGCCAGGGCAGGCCTGGGGGTCTTTGTTAGACACCCGGCTGCCATGGCAACCCGTTGGCAGCCTGAGATCGCAATCGCGGGCCGCCGATGGGTGACAGAGGGAGCTCCCTTCCTCTGTCAATAGATTTAAATGTCGCGGTCGCTATTGACTGCGGCATTTAATGGGTTAAACGGCTGAGATTGAAGATTTCTTCAATCTCGGCAGTTGCAGCGGGAGCCCAGCTGTCAGTCACAGCCGGGCTCCCGCGGCTATCGCGCGGCCACAGCTTCTGTGCCCGCGCGATCTTCATCACGTACATGCACGTGGGAATGCGCGAACAGGCTGCATTCCCCGACGTGCATGTACGTGAAAATGCGGTAAGGGGTTAATATACCCCTTGATGGGTGTTTCCACTGTTTTGGCACCACAAGATTGCTTCAAACCTGACATGGTGCCTAAAATATGTTCTAATAAAAAGGAGGCCCCAAAATCCACTTGGTGCTTCTTTGCTTCTGAGACCTGTGTTTCAATCCATTAGCACACTAGGTCCACATGCGGGATCTCTCTAAAAACTGAAGAATCTGGGCAATAAAAATTGAGTTACGTTTCTCTGGTAAAACCTTCTATGTTACAGAGAAAAAAAATTGGTTTAAAATGAATTTTCTGCAAAAAAAATTTAGTTTGTAAATTTGACCTCCACTTTGCTTTTATTCCTGTGAAACGCCTAAAGGGCTAAGAAACTTTCTAAATGCTGTTTTGAACACGTTGAGGGGTTCAGTTTTTAAAATGTGGTGATTTATAGGGGGTTTCTGAGATATATATGTATGTATGTATATATATATATATATATATATATATATATATATATATATATATATATATATATATATAAGGCCCTCAAAACCACTTCACAACTGAACTGGTCCCTAAAAAAAGGCTTTTGAAATTTTCTTGAAAATGTGAGAAATAGCTGCTAAAGTTCTAAGCCTTGTAACGTTCAAGAAAAATAAAAGTACGTTCAAAAACGATGCCAACATAAAAGTAGACATTTGGGAAATGTAAACTAGTAACTACTTTTTGTGGTATTCATATCTGTCTTACAAGCAGACACATTAAAAATTTATAAAAATGAACATTTTTACAAATTTCTCTAAATTTTGGAGTTTTTCACATTAAACACTAATTGTATAGATCAAATTTTACCACTAACTTAAACTACAATATGCCATGAGAAAACAGTCTCAGAATCGCTAGGAAAAATGAAAGCATTACAAAGTTATTACCACTTAAACGGACACGTCAGATTTGAAAAAAATGGCCTGGCCCATAAGGCCCAAACAGGCTTAGTCACTAAGGGGTTAATGTACCATATAATATACTGCAAAACAAAAAATTATTCGTGGGGTGGAATGGGAAAAAACGAATTTCTCTATTGTTTTTTGGGTTTTGTTTTTAAAGCGTTCAATGTGCGGTAAAAGCGGCATGTTAACTTTATTCTTTGGGTGGATACGATTACATCGATACCACATTTATATTGTTTTTTTTTATATGTTTTCCCACTTTTCCAAAGAAAAAACTATCTGTTAAAAAAAATATATATTTTGTATCACCATATTCTCAGAGCCATAACTTTTTTTATTTTACGTCGAGCATAGTAGGGGTTTGTTTTATGTGGGGCAAGTTGTAGTTTTCACTTGTACGACTTTATCACTTTTCATTCCATTTTTTTTTTCAATGCGGAGGTAACAAATTCTAGTGGTTTTTTTTTTAATGTATTTTTTTTATGCTGTTCATCCTGCAGTTAAATCATGTTACATTGTAATAGTTTGGACTCTTAAGGATGCGGCGATACCAATAGGTTTTTTTCTTTACAATAATTTAGGGGAAAAAAATGGGACGAGTGTTTTCTGTTTTAACTTTTTAAAGCATAAAAAAATCCTCCTTTTTCTTTACAACTTTTAAGTACAACTTTAGGTCTTTAACAAGCGATCGCTGGTACTTTACATTACATTACTTATGAATTGCAGTGTATGGTACTTTTAACAGGCTCCTATTAAGCCCTGCCTCGAATAAGAGCAGAAAAATGGCCGACCTGGCCTTTTTCATTAGGCCCCCATGACAACCATCTGCACCCTGCAAACGTGGCTGACTAGATGCTCTATCTAAGTGGTTAAACAGCCAGGATCAGAGTTATCTCAAATCATGGAAGTTGAAGTGTGGTGTTGGCTGTAATATACAGCCAACACCTGTTGAGTATGGAGCAGGCTCAGACCCGTGACCTCGCTCCATAATCCCGACTGTGATGAACAGTCAGATGTCGCCAAGGTGTTAAAGGCCCACACCGGTAAGAGAACTTGTTTAGAAGAGTAATTAGCTCCAATATAGTTAATCACGACCAGCAGGATATTTATACAAAGCTTTTGTTATACAGATATTGCTGCTGTTAGATCACCAGGAGTTGTAAGAAGCATTTAGTAACAGAGTGTCTAGCAATATATAATGGGTTAACAACATTTACCTATGGTGGTAAATGCTATTGGAGGCCAAGCTCAGCAGGGGGTTGTTAAGGTGACCATACATATTATATAAAAGTTGTCTAAATCTGCTAACTGACCAACAATCCAACATCCACGGGGGCAAATGTAGCATCGGCCAGGATTTTGACATGCCAAATCCAATATTTCCCTGTCCATTGAAACGAACATGCACGCCTTGCCAAGCAGAGTGTACATGTTTGTGTGCAATTGTAAGGAATAGCTGTCAGGCAAACATAAAAATGAAGCAATTTCTTTGTGTATATATATATATATATATATATATATATATATATATATATATATACATACATACATACACATACATCCGTGTGTATATGTATATATACATGTGTGTATATGTATATATATATATCTGTGTGTGTGTGTGTGTATGTATGTGTATATATATATATATATATATATATATATATATATGTGTGTGTGTATGTATGTATATATGTGTACATATATATATATATGTGTGTGTGCGCATGTGTGTGTGTGTGTATGTATATATATGTGTGTGTGTGTGTGTGTGTGTGCGCATGTGTGTGTATATATAAATATATATATACAGTACCATTCAAAGTTTAGGGTCACTTAGAAATGTCCTTATTTTTGCAAGAAAAGTACAGTTTTTTTTCAATGAAGATAACATTAAATTAATCAGAAATACACTCTATACATTGTTAATGTGCTAAATGACTATTCTAGCTGCAAACATCTGGTATTTAATGCAATATCTACATAGGTGTATAGAGGCCCATTTACAGCAGCCATCACTACAGTGTTCTAATGGTACATTGTGTTTGCTAACTGTGTTAGAAGGCTAATGGATGATTAGAAAACACTTGAAAACCCTTGTGCAATTATGTTAGCAGCGCTGTAAACAGTTTTGCTGTTTAGAGGAGCTATAAAACTGACCTTCCTTTGAGCTAGTTGAGAATCTGGTGCATTACATTTGTGGGTTCGATTAAACTCTCAAAATGCTAGAAAAAGAGAGCTTTCATGTGAAACTCGACAGTCTATTCTTGTTCTTAGAAATGAAGGCTATTCCATGCGAGAAATTGCCAAGAAACTGAAGATTTCCTACAACGGTGTGTACTACTCCCTTCATAGGACAGCACAAATAGGCTCTAACCAGAGTAGAAAGAGAAGTGGGAGGCCCCGCTGCACAACTGAGCAACAAGACAAGTACATTAGAGTCTCTAGTTTGAGAAATAGACGCCTCACAGATCCTCAACCGGCAGCTTCATTAAATAGCACCCGCAAAACGCCAGTGTCAACGTCTACAGTGAAGAGGCGACTCCGGGATGCTGGCCTTCAGGGCGGAGTGGCAAAGAAAAAGCCATATCTGAGACAGGCTAATAAAAGGAAAAGATTAATATGGGCAAAAGCACACAGACATTGGACAGAGGAAGATTGGAAAAAAGTGTTATGGACAGACGAATCGAAGTTTGAGGTGTTTGGATCACATAGAAGAACATTTGTGAGACGCAGAACAACTGAAAAGATGCTGGAAGAGTGCCTGATGCCATCTGTCAAGCATGGTGGAGGTAATGTGATGGGCTGGGGTTGCTTTGGTGCTGGTAAAGTGGGAGATTTGTACAAGGTAAAAGGGATTTTGAATAAGGAAGGCTATCACTCCATTTTGCAATGCCATGCCCTGTGGACAGCGCTTGATTGGAGCCAATTTCATCCTACAACAGGACAATGACCCAAAGCACACCTCCAAATTATGCAAGAACTATTTAGGGAAGAAGCAGGCAGCTGGTATTCTATCTGTAATGGAGTGGCCAGCGCAGTCACCAGATCTCAACCCCATAGAGCTGTTGTGGGAGCAACTTGACCGTATGGTACGCAAGAAGTGCCCATCAAGCGAATCCAATTTGTGGGAGGGGCTTCTGGAAGCATGGGGTGAAATTTCTCCCGATTACCTCAGCAAATTAACAGCTAGAATGCCAAAGGTCTGCAATGCTGTAATTGCTGCAAATGGAACATTCTTTGACGAAAGCAAAGTTTGAAGGAGAAAATTATTATTTCAAATAAAAATCATTATTTCTAACCTTGTCAATGTCTTGACTATATTTTCTAGTCATTTTGCAACTCTTCTGATAAATATAAGTGTAAGTTTTCATGGAAAACACAAAATTGTCTGGTTGACCCCAAACTTTATATATATATATATATATATATATATATATATATATATATATATATATATGTGTATGTGCGTATGTATATATGTGTGTGTGTGTGTGTGTGGTGTGTATGTATATATATATATATATATATATATATATATGTGTGTGTGTGTGTATATACATGTGTGCATGTGTATATACACACACACACACACACACTCGTTTATATATATACACAAACACACACACACGTGTATGTATGTATATATGCGTGTGTGTATATATATATATATATATATATATAGCGTACAAATCATAAATGATGCAAAAAAATTGTTCTGCATGTTATTACGGCCGCGCCGATACCGAATATGTATATGTTTTATCTATTGAGACTTATTTTAATGTTTATTGTAAAAAAAGGTGTATGTGTATTTTTTAAAATGTAATATTAATTTATGTTTTTACTTTATTTTTAAACTTTAATGTACTAGCATATATCAGATATATGCCAGTACATTAGCCTTGTGACGCAATCCAGGGGCACCCCCCCCCCCCTTCTCATTTTACTCTTGAATTCTGCAGTCAGCTTTGATCGCAGCATTCAGGAGAATAACGGCAGAGATGAGGTTTCTCTCATCTCCGCCGTTATAGAGCGGGGCTGCGGCTGTGTAATACAGCCATTGCCCGCTCCTGACAACAAGTGAGCCTGCATGAGGAGATGTGGCACTAATGAGCGCAGGCACTGAGGACCGAACATGAGGGTTTTTTGCAGAGCGCCCGCCATGTTCTGTCTTCCATGCTGCCGCTCATTAGTGCAGCGCTGGCTGTATCGCATCATCCTGACGGCGCGCACTTGTCAGGACTCAGGAGCGGGGGAATGACTGGATTACACAGCCGCAGCCCCACTCTCATACATTCATGTGTTACAATACTGAGCGGCCGCACAGCTTAGTATCAAAATACATGAAATAACGGTATCGAACAGTTTGGGGATGCACAGTATCGAAACAGTATTGACGTTTCGATTGCATCGTGCATCCCTAACGCACGCACGCGCGTGTGTGTGTGTGTGTGTGTGTGTGTGTGTGTGTGTGTATACCCACTTATAATTGGGGATGTGGTTGTGTTCAGAATTAGCCAATCACATTTAAACTCATGTTGAATAGTAGTCAATACTTAGCTGTCATTATTTAAAAGTAATTCTGAGTAACCCCATATAAAGTTCAGCTGTTCTATTAGGATTTTCCTGACATTTTCTTTGTTGCATGTGACTGCAAAAGTCATGGTCCGTAAAGAGCTTATAACACATCAAAGGGATTTGATTGTTGAAAGGCATCAGTCAGGAGAAGGGTACCATAGAATTTCCAGGGCATTAGATATACTATGGAACACAGTGAAGACGGTCATCAAGAAGTGGATTCCTTTTGGCACAACAGTGACATTACCAAGAACTGGACGTCCCTCAAAACTTGATGAAAAGACCAGACGAAAATTGGTCCGGGAGGCTACTAAGAGGTCTATAGCAAAATTAAGGGGCTGCAGGACTTTCTGGCAGGTACAGGTTGTGTAGTGCATGTGACAACAATCTCCCGTATTCTTCATATGTCTGGGCTCTGGCGTAGGGTGGCAAGATGGAAGCCTTTTCTAACAGAGAAAAACATCCAAGCACGGCTATGTTTTGCAAAGACCTACATCAACTCTGCCAAAGGCATGTGGGAAAAAAAGTGTTATGGTGTGATGGGACCAAGGTTGAACTTTTTGGCCATAATTCCAAAAGGTATGTTTGGCGCAAAGCCAACACTGCACATCAACAAAAGAGCACCATACCCACAGTGAAGCATGGTGGAGGCAGCATTATGCTTTGGGGCTGTTTTTCTGTCAACATTTGCACAAAACCTGCAGGCCTCTGCTAAAAAGATGAAGATGAAGAGGAATTTCCCCTTTCAGCGTGACCACAACCCAAAGCATAAAAGAATGGCTTCACCTGAAGAAGATCAACGTTTTGGAATGGCCCAGCCAGAGCCCAGACCTGAATCCCATTGAAAATCTGTGGGGTGACCTGAAGAGGGCTGTACACAGGAGATGCCCTCGCAATCTGACAGATTTGGAGCGCTTTTGCAAGGAAGAGGGGGCAACAATTGCCCAGTCAAAATGTGCCATGTGCACAGATTTCTACCCAAAAAGACAGAATGCTGTCATAAAGTCAAAGGGTAATTCAACAAAGTATTAGTTTAAGGGTGTGTGTATTTATCCAACCACATTATTATTGTTCTTTATTTTTCCACCATAAAAGATTTTAGTTTGTTTTTCAATGGATTTGTGCAGATTATGGGTCACATTAAAAGGTGGAAAAAGTTCTGAAATGATTAATCGTGTACTGATTTTTTGACATGATAAAAACCTGGCATTTTACAGGGGTGTGTATAATTTTATATCCACTATACACACACACACCTCTATATATATATTTTTTAGATAATTTGTCCTATGTAGGGCAATTCTGTTGCATTACATATACAGAGCTTATTGAGCCCGTATACCTAAAGAGGGCAGAATGCTTCAGTCTTCTCTACTAGGTTATTGCTGACGTGGCCGTGTGATGTAAAAAGAAAGCACATGGTCAGCAAGAAGTTTAGATCAAATACTTGTTCATATTTTGTTACAAAGTATGAGGGTTTTGGGACAGACCAGGATTTATAAAATACTGCAGATACATGCACTGCTGGTGCCAAATAAACAAAGTGTGTGCAATAAGCATCAGTAACCTGTACAGGCCAAGTGGATTACAAGCCCGCTACCCACATGAACGGGTCTAGTTATTAGAACAATTATCATGCAGTTAACAGTAAAAACGGAAGGTGAGTTGCTTACAAAGCATCATCACAGACACTTAGCATGTCCTGAACCAGTGTTATTTCTAGGGTGAACTTGTCATTATCTTAGCGGAGTGAGGCATGTGGACAAGTACATAAATGGCATGGGATGCAATATACGTACAGAAGCCAGACTGAGGTTAAAAATTCTTTTCTGTAGGGATAGAGAAGACATTACTGATATACTATTTTCAACTGCAAATAAATGAAGATCTAACAGTGTACGGGGAGGTCTCTATTACCTTGGCTGCACTTCTAAGATGGTCATAATAAACCTCTTCTATAGCCTGGAAGTAGATGACACCTTTCAGCTTTGCTTCATGCTTGTCTGCAAGTAGAGTAATGGCGAGGTGAGCAAAAATAAGAAACAGACATTTTGCAACGTAAGATTCACGTAACCTATTACAGCACTTTACAGACAGTAAAGAGATCATTGATGCAGTAATTCATGAAAAGGAGCCCCCACCAAGTATTGAGGACATATGCTGTACATGCTTTTCAGTGGGCCAACATTTCGGTATTAAAAATCATTTTTGAAATTGGGCTTATATAATATATGAATTTTCAGAGACACGACATTTTGGGTTTTCATTAACTGTTTGCCATAATCATCAACATTAAAAGAAAAAAAATGCTGGAAATAGATCACTCTGTGTGTAATGTATCTATAGAATATGAGTTTCACTTTTTAAATTGAATTAAATAAAATTAACTTTTTGATTAACTAATTCATTAAGGAATAGTATATACACACACACACACACACACACACACACACACACACACACACACATATATATACACACATACATATATACACACACATACATACACACACAAACCAAAACCATTATGAATGCCGGGAAGGATCGTGTAAGCTTTGCCCACACTTACAAGTGATAGTAATATCTAGTGGTTACATAAGGAGATAATAATTGAAATTTCTAAGGGGGTTGTCTCATGGAAAAAAACTTATTTTCAGATGGGTCCGATTTCTCACATGCCTAGCATACAGTTAATTGGAATACATGGAAGGCTCAAATAGTAAAATATGAGAATGCCTACATACACCGTGTTTTGGTTTTTGGTTTGACTGACATTTTAATAAAATACAACATGGCAAATTTCTCCATATTTCTTTATAGAACTTAAAAAGCAAAAACAAAAACGCATGTACAATATGGCACCATATAAAAAAGGCCATAAAAAAATGCATGTTATATTTATAGAGAACTGACTTTTTACATGTGTTTTTTATGCAGGTTAATATGTCAGATAAATCCTGCGTCACATTTTGCCCAAATCTATGATAGAGCTGTCATTCTACAAGAAGCCAATGAATGAAAGCTATGACACTCTACCAGACAAGGTCCACGTCTGTTGGGTTTATTGCCTTCAGCCGCCTTCTGTTCTACTGAATGGAATAATATCTCGAATTTCTAGTTCTGCCCTATCCTCTCGTACACTCATACAGCTACCTGCACTATTCTAATGAGCTTCCTTAGGTCAGGGTCATACACATAGTTTTGATGCATTTTTTGTTGCAGTTTTTAGCTCCGATTTTTTAGTTAAAGCCGGAAGTGGAACCAAGAGGAAGGTATGATATATAAAAAAAACAAAAACCTTATGTATCTCCTTCTTTTGTGTACACTCTTGTTTTTGGCTCAAAAAACGGACCCAAAAACTGCATCCAAACAGTGTGTGTGATCCTGGCCTTAAGGAAAATTTTAGTAGCCTGTCGGTCCCATAGACATTGAATAGAGCGCGAGGACGCATGCTCAACCACCACTCCATTCTCCTCACTAAATGACACCACACCCTTGTCCCCCATTCTAGAGATCAGTGTGGGTACCAGCAATGACGCATTTATCACCTATCCTTTATCCATTTATGGCTTATATACAGGGTATGCCATAAATTGGCGACAGGTGCGGGTCACCTCTCTCCGGAAAGGGGCCCAAAGACCACTGTTCTACCTACTGTTACGCTGTTTCCGGAACTCACAGCGTAACATAACACACTTGACTGTTTCTGGAAAAACTGTCCAGCTCATCAATCAGTGGCCAGCGACATCAGGTAAGACGGGGGTCAGGGGGCCCCATTCTAGAGATATGTGGCACCAACATCTATCAAACATTTATGGAATATGCTCTGGAAATGCAATTATTGTCCAAGATTGAAATACCCCTTTCAAAGTATATGAAAATTCATTGGTGATGCATAAATATCTTTGTCAAACTGTTACATGTGAATAGTCATCCTCCGACTTATCCTACAAAATTTCACAGCTAGAACGATAGCGTTTGTAGTAAGTCGTCATAAGAATCATAATGATTGCGGGGTCAGCTTGTTAATTTGTGGTTTACCATGGGAGAGAATAAAGAGGTGATAATTAACCCCTTCCCGACATTTGCCATATGGATACGTCATGGAAAGCTAGCGCTTCCCGCATTTTGCCGTATCCATACGACAAATGGTGGACACCAGCGCCGGATGTCAGCGGTATCTTACAGCTGACATTCGGCTGTAATGGTGGGAACCTAAATTGGCTTCGATCCCCGCCATTATCCCCTTAAAGGCAGCGCTCAAACGCGATCGCTGCATTTAAACTGTTTGCAGCTCATCGGAACCCCAGCAATGAAATTGCTGGGGTTCCGGTGGCTGCACTGGCAATCGGAGGCCTAATACTGGCGTCTCGGTATGCCTAGCATGGAAGCCTTCCAGTTCCCACCCGGATGGAGCTGAGCCAGCGTCATCAAGCGATCACTGCATCTTAGAGGTTGCTAGCAGATCGCCAGCCCTGCCATGCAATCAGAGCTGCCGAAATCTGACAGTTGGACCTTCAAGAAACTTGAAAAAAAGTGTAAAAAAACACAAAACATAATAAAAATTTCAAGTAATAAAATAAAACACAATCACCCTGTTCCCTTATCAAGTCCTTTATTATTGAAAAAAAATAAATAAACCATACATATTTGGTTTCGCCGCATCCGTAATCACCTGAACTATAAAAATATTAAGTTATTTATTCCACGCGGTGAACGGCGTAAGAAAACAACACGTAAAAATCTATACCAGAATTTGTTTTTTGGTCACTTACCCTACATATATTGTAGTAAAAAGTGATCAAAAAGTTGCATGTAATAATGGTACCTATATAAACTATAGCTCGTCTCTCAAAAAACAAGCCCTCATACAGCTCCGTCGATGAAAAAATTAGAACGTTACGGTTCTCACAACTTGGCGACAGAAAAAAAACATACATTCTCTTTACAAAAGTAATTTTATTGTGCAAAAAGTTGTAAAACATAAAAAAGTGCTAGAAATTTGGTATTGCCGGAATCGTACTGACTCGCAGAATAAAGTTAACATGTAATTTATGTCGCATGGTGAACGCTGTATAAAAAAAACAACCTAAAAAACTATGCCAGAATTGCAGTTTTTTGGTCCCTTGCCTCCCAAAGAATAGGATAAAAAGTGATCAAAAAGTCGCATGTACCCAAGAATGGTACCAATAATAACTACAGCTCGTCCCGCAAAAAAAACAGCCCTCATACCACTACATCTATGAAAAAATAAAATTAGTTAAGGCTTCCATAAGACAGGAAAAATAGGCAGTTGTGCCGGCCCGAGGGGAACATTTCTTCTGTTACAAGAGGCGAATTATCAAGGCCCTAAAATTAGGGAACCAGGAAGGGTAGGGCCCAAATACATCTGCTGGAAGCGAGGGTGCCTGTATTATACCAGGACAACACATCCCAGCAAAATTCCCCAAACTGCAAGGGTGGGGAGTGTGGAACAAAAGGAGGCTAAGAAAGGACATTTATCAGTGCGACACTGGCCTGTGCAGAAAGGATTGCTTCACAGCGTAACACACATCTACAAATTATTTTACTGATGTACTCTGCCCGGCTAACATGTGCCCCCACATTATAATTGGAAATACCAGCAATACTCAAACAAATCTACGACCAAGCAAATCCACGCTCCAAAAGCCAAATGGTGCTCCCTCCCCTCTGAACCCTACAGTGTGCCCAAACAGCAGTTTACTTCCACATATATGGCATCGCCATACCCGGGAGAACCCTTTTAACAATTTTTGGGGTGTGTGTCTCCAGTGGCACAAGCTGGGCATGACATATTTGCCACTTAAATATCTAGGGAAAAATGAAAATTTGTTTACTTTGCACCATCCGCAGTGCAATCATTCATGGAGAAGACCTGTGGAGTTAAAATGCTCACTACACCCCTTAATAAATGCCTTGAGGGCTGCAGTTTCCAAAATGGGGTCACTTCTCAGGGGTTTCTTTTATTATTTCACATCTGAGCCTCTGCAATTGTGAACCAATACTTTGTAAATCGCCAAATTAGGCCTCAATTTCGCATGGTACTCTTTCACTCCTGAGCCCTGTCGAATGTCCAGGCAAAAGATTAGGGCCACATGTATGGTGATTCTAAAACCGGGAAACACAGCATTATAATTAGGGAGCTTATGGTGGCACAAGCTGGGCACCACATATTGGCATATCTATGGAAAAAAATCCCATTTTCACTGTGCAACATCGAGTGCACACTAATTTTTGCAAAACACCTGCGGGGTTAACATGCTCACTTCACCCCTAGGTGAATACCTTGAGGGGTGTAGTTTCTAAAATGTGGTCACTTCTGGGGGGTTTCTACGGCTTTGGTCCCACAAGGGCTTTGCAAAGGCGACATAGCACCCAGAAAACAATCCAGTAAAATCTGCACGCCAAAAGCCAAATGGCACTCCTTCCCTTCTGAGCCCTACTGTGTGCACAAAAAGCAGTTTATTACAACATATGGGGTATTGCCGTACTTGGGAGAAATTGCTTTACAAACGTTGTTCTTGTTTTTTTCCTCTATTTGTTGAGAAAATTAATTTTTTTTAGCTAAAGCTACGTCTTATTGAAGAAAAGGGATTGCTTTTATATCCACTGCCCAATTCTAATAAGTTCTATGAAACACCTGTGGTCAAAATGCTCACTACACCCCTAGATTAATTCCTCAAGGGGTGTAGTTTCCAAAATTGGGTCACTCGTGCGGGGTTTCCACTGTTTTGGCCCTTCAGGGGCTTTGCAAATGAGACATGGCCTCCGCAAACCATTCCTACTAAATTTGAGCACCAAAAGCCAAATAGCGCTTTCCCTTTTGAGCCCTGCCGTGTGTCCAAACAGCCGTTTATGACAGCATGTGGGGTACTGTTTTACTCGGGAGAAATTGCTTTACAAAGAAGTGTACATTTCACCTCTACATAACAATTTTGTGTGGTATGACTGCCTGTCCTACAAGCAGATACAGTTCAATTTAGAAAAATGCAAATTTTCGATTTGAAAAATTTTGGTGTTTTTCACAATTAAATTCTGAATGCATCAAGCTAATTTTTCAAAGAACCAAAGTCCAATGTGTCACGAGAAAACAATCTCAGAATCGCTTGGATAGGTGAAAGTATTCCGGAGTTATTACCACATAAAGTGAAACATGTCAGATTTGAAAAATGAGGCTCTGTCAGGAAGGTCAAAAGTGGCCAAAGAGGGAAGGGGTTAAAGAGATTTGATTTCCTCCTATCAACTTAAAAATGACTGAAACGCATGTCTTTCTGTGTGGCAAAGCAGAAGAGGTTTGACTGACATCCTTAATAAGCTTTGAGTATACAATCCAGAAAGACAGCTGACACGCTGAATACAGCACCTAGCCTGGTGCTAAAAATGATTTCTAGGACTACAAACCAGAGAACTTAAATCCATCCACTATAATCCAGGGAAACAGCTGACCGCATGCACCTGGTCTAGTACTAAAAATGACAACATAGATTATAATTAGGAGGTCATATCTTACTAACTTGTGGATAATGAAAAAGAGAACAAGACACCCCTAGAGTGATATCATCTGGATTCAGTAGGATACGCAAGTTATTTTGTCATATTTTCTATAATAATTAGGGCATGTGTCTAATATGTATTACGTAATTTTAGATTGCATGACACAATGTACGCTTATTCTTAGAACAGGAATGGGGATACTAAATTGTAAGGACATGCTCAAATGTTTCGTCGTTCAGTCTCTTTTCACTCCAGTGTAGTACAAAAATACCAGATTGATTGCACAGTGATTTTGCATGTGGTCAATTTTGTGCCTAGTGGCATCAATTGTGAAGCCAGACGTCTGGCAGAGCTGGATAGAAAAACGTTGCATGTAAAATGTCTCTGTCCGACTTTGGACGCGGTACAAGTGCACAAAGCCCACAATTTTTCATTCTAGTGTCCATCTCAGGCAAAAAAAAAAAAAAAACCTGGCCCGACACAAATGGCACATGTGAATGCACCCTAGAAGTGCTTTCCCTCCAAGCATGCTATATTACTATACATACACATATATCACGTTTCCAAATTGGATACTTAAAGTCACCATTTTTCCATAATATTATCTTTATGTACAAAAGGCCACTTACCAACATAATAGGACAGAGTGCGTTTCAGGCGATCAAAAACAAACCAGCGCTTCTTCCAGGACTTAATTTTACCACCCATCTTGGTCAGAAATCCTCGACACATTTTTTCAGTTAGAATAATGTGAGAACAAGCATCCACTACATGGCCTGAAGACTCAATGTGAGTGCGTAGGTCAAAATCTTCTTTTCTAATAGGGAGGTAACGGGTGAGAGGTCGGGCCTTTGAAGCAAATGCAGAGCATGAAGTTAGTAAATCACTGGATATCGAAACACAATTCATGACCATGTTTCAAAAACAACAAAAAGGCTACGGGTCTAACCTGTGAGAAATGTTTTTCTCTCATTTTGACCTCTCGATCAATCAGCCTTTGCCTATGAGAAGTCTCATCCTGTAGACGTTTTTCCAATTCTTTTCTTCTCCTTCTTTCATCTTCCAGTGCTCTTTTGCGTGACTCAACTTCACGCTCCTGCAAATGAATGATTATTGTTAGCGTCACAGAAGAAAAGAAAATATATTATTATAACCAAACATTTCTAAAATATGTCGTCACAAAGGATTTAGGCTATATTCACACGTAGCATAATTGCTGCAGTATTTCCGTCTGAATTTAAGGCGGGTGTAAGAAAGGATTACATTTTTGGTGGTTCTACCACTTCAAGCTAATGTTGTTTCTAAGACTAAGGCCTTATTCAGACGCTGTGTTCAGCCCATGATATACGGACCGTGTGTCAGCCGTATTTCCCGGACTGTCCACAGTTCAGCGAGCCGGGCTCCTAGCATCATAGTTATATATGATGCTAGGAGTCCCTGGCTCCCCGCTGGAATAATGTCCCAGACTGAAAACATGATTACAGTACGGGACAGTATTCTCGCAGAGACTCCTAGCATCATAGATAGCCTCGTATAATGCTAGAAGCCCGGCTTACTGAACTGTGGTCGGTCCGGGAAATACACCCAACACGCGGTCTGTATATCACGGACTAAACACGGCCGTCTGAATAAGGCCTAAGAGCTCAGAGCACACATATGCAAGAATGTATACCGATTGAAGTTGGGTAGTCTTAAAACTTCTAGAATCTGAGAATTTGCCATGGGTTGTGTATGGGGAATCTAGAAACCGCCAAGCTAATAAGGGCCTGTTCACATCAGCGTTGGCTTTTCGTTCCGGGGTTCTGTCGGAGGTTTCAGTCGGATGAACCCTGCAACGGAAAGTCAAACTGAAACCACAGCTTCCGTTTACGTCACCATTGATATCAATGGTGACGGAAACATTGCTAATGGTTTCCGTTCATCACCATTCCGGCAGGTTTCCGTTTTTCCGACGGAATCAATAGTGAAGTCGACTGTGTTTTCCGTTTGACTTTCTGTTGCGGGGTTCCACGACGAACCCCTGAACGGAAAGCGAAAGCTGATGTGAACCGGCCCTAAGAAACATTGGATAGAAAAGAAGGGAGAGCTCATCTGGAACTGCATAGTGTACAGGACCTCCTGCTCCCCTCTCTCCCCAGATAAGCCAGGTGAATACTCAGCTGCTTTTACATGTTTTGTCGGCTTACTTACTGCTTTGCATCTTTTAAATTGTATCTTTTGCGCTTAAAGAGGCTCTGTCACCACATTATAAGTGGCCTATCTTGTACATAATGTGATCGGTGGTGTAATGTAGATTACAGCAGTGTTTATTATTTAGAAAAACTATCATTTTGACGGAGTTATGACCTATTTTAGCTTTATGCAAATTACTTTCTTAATAGACAACTGGGCGTGTTTTACTTTTTGACCAAGTGGGCGTTGTGGAGAGAAGTGTATGACGCTGACCAATCAGCTTCCAGCCGGGATGGGATATCTTTCACAACCCTGACACTTCGGTAACATTTGTGTGAGATTTACAGCACAGCAAGCGTAATCTTGTTTTAAATGACAGTTTACAGCAAATCTCGCGAAATTACTCTTGCCATGCTGTAAATCTCCACAAACGTTTCCAAAGTGTCAGGATTGTGAATAGACATCCCGTTCTGGCTGGTAGTGATGTCTATTCACTGTCATGATCACTTCAGTAACGTTAATGTGTGAGTAAGTGACTGCACATAGTGATCTAACTAGATCACTATGTGCTGTGTAAATGAATGGAGAGGAGTGCATGACGCTCATTGGTCAGCATCATACACTCCTCCGTACAAAGCCCACTTGGTCAAAAAGTAAAACACGCCCAGTTGTCCATTAAGAAACTCATTAGCATAAAGCTAAAATAGGTCAAAACGTCGTCAAAAATTATCGTTTATCTAAATAAAAAACACTACTGTCATCTACATTACAGCGCCGATCACATTATGTACAATATAGGCCACTTATAATGTGGTGGCAGAGCCCCTTTAAGTAAAATATTTGTATTTACTTAGTGATTGTGGGTGGACCTATTTATTTGCGCTATCTTTGAATCCGAAAATCTCCAGTGTATTACAGTAGCAGCAAATTGGATGAGACTTTAAGAAATCTCATCCACACACTGCTAAAAATTTCTGTACAGAAATTCACCTGCAGTACAGATTTTTCAATCTGCTGCATGCTAATTGCTGCTGAATGGATGCATATGCGTTGAATGGGGAAGGCAAAATCTGCAAAATAAAAATAGCAATTGTTGCAATTTTCGCTGCAGAAAAGCTGCGAATTCACTGTAAAGATGGACGCCTCACTGCTCCCCCGCTCTCTGTGCTGCCAGGCTCCTAGGATGACATTTTAATCTCATAAAACCTCTGCAGTCAATCACAGATTACAGCAGTCACTTGGGACAAAACTTCATACCAGGAGGCTGGCAACACGGACTAAACCTGAAAAGAGTGACACGTAACTATGGGAGACCAGGAAAAGGAAGTTTAGGCTGGAATTCCCTGCGGTATCTGAGACGGATTTGCTGCAGAGTTTTTAACCACGAATCCAACCAGTGTGAACATACTCTTAAAATAAAATGGCACAGCTTATTAAACAGAATACCAACTCACCCTGGATTCTACTAGTCTTGCCCTCTCTGCGTGAGCCTCTAGGAGCATCCTCTCCATTTCCTCAATCTTCAGCATGTCTAGTCCACTGGCACTAGAGGAAGAAATTAGAGCGCTAGAGAAAGATGGATAAAACAAGGGGAACTGATAAAGTAGTTACAAGAACCCACCTTGACATGTTATCAGGGGAGCAGGCTGAATTTCCTGTAGATACACTGGTGTCCAGACTATCTGAACTCTCCAAGCTCAGTGTGTCATATCCATGTGATGGATCATCTTCCCGAGAGTGCAGAGGTCTCTGATGGTGCAGAATGGAGTGGTGCATGATTGGAAGGTAAGCTTGAGAAGCTGCTCCGTGGAGAGACTGCCACTGTGACTGAGCCTCGACAACAGCTTTCTGCTTTAACTCGGCAAGACGTTTGCGCTGTTCATCTATAACTTGCTGCCCTGCAAAGAAATACATCAATGTAAAAGACTAAGTGAAAGGGGAGAAATACCCATAACGACCCTAAATATTCACACAGTTGTTCTTTTAGGGTGAACCAAACATTGTATTTTGTTGCAATCTCTGCATTTGTTTTTAACAACATGGCTGAACCTTGATAGCCCACATGCAGCAGCTTTGTTGTGGTTTTAAGGCCTCAAGAACACGACCGTGCAGTATTTACTGACCGTAAATACTGCCTGGACGGGCCGCGGACTGTCATCTGCATTTGCGGGCCATGCTCACATTGTAAAAGTATAGGAGCACGGTCAGTGAATGCAAAAAATAGGACATTTCCTATTTTTTGCAGGATCATTTCTATGGCCCGGACACACACCCATAAATATATACGGGAAGGTGACCGTGGCCGATAGAAATTAATGGGTCAGTATTTTATCCGCAATTACGGATCCGTAATTGCAGATATAAGTTAGGGTTGTGTGCATGAGGCCTCACCCTTACTCAAATCACTTTCTTTAGAAGTGGAAGTAATGTAGGTAAAAAGGAGCACCAGACCATTTACTGTGCCGGTCTAGCACACTCTGTCAGAATGATGCAGGCTCCATTTAGAGGGACAGCCATTACGGCTGACCGTAAATCACGAATCTCTCACTGCTCCCCCAATTGACAGAATACTACTGCTGACAGAGCTGGCTGGATCCGGTGTGAAGGATTTGATTTCTTCATGGCGGATATCCCCTTAATAACTCCTGCTAGTAAATAGAGTGACGCGAGTAATAGAACTAGAATATCGAATTGCCGGTGATACAATTATTTAAGATATAATCAAAGTTTCATCAAAAGTCAACCTGCGGTTTAGGATGATTTGAACCTAGCACTATTACTGTATGGCAAAAAAGATCATCACAGTTATAGAACACAAGGAGTGCTAGGGTGGACCCCACGAGGATCCACATTTAGTAATATATTTTTGTCATCACAGCAGGAGACAGTCCGCAATGACGCAAGTGAAAGGCTACAATCGGGGTATTTATACACAAATATGTACGGTTTACGTAATGGCATCCAACCGGTGATCCAACAACAACAAAAAAGACCTCTAGAAACCTATGTGACACCTTCTTCAAATTCTGCACTCCATACATAACAGTCACAGTCATATCTAGGTAGCGACAACACACAACAAACTTCTTGGCTACCTGTGACTTCAGACAGGAAAGGCTTCTCTATGTTCATGTCATCGGCTAAAAAGACATACAGATTGGAAAATGAATATGAAAGGATGAGACAATGAGCAAGAGGGGTGAAACAGTGACTGAAGGACCAAAGTCCTTTCAAGGTTGATTATTTAGTTGTAGGAATGAATGAAAAAATTAATTTGTACATTAAAAAGAAGAATTTGAAGTGTTGCAGAATTTTAGCATGTGCGGTAAAAAGACAACAGGAAGCCTGCTAGGCAAGATCCATGGAGGTATATGACGCACCATGAGACAGTAGCAGTTACTGGTATTCGAGTACACTAGTTGGGTTAGTATTACTCCATAATGTGGCTCAGGGTCTGTCACCTTTTTGTTGAAGGGCTAGTTGTCTCTTGCTCTGGATGTCCTGCAGTGTGACTGCCAATCCGTGGGAAAGGCTGCCTGAGCCATTCTGTGTGAATATTGTATTCTAAGAGAGGAAGAGCTTTGTATATTAGCCAACAAAATGTGCTTATATTGAAGTGAGAAAATCATATATTAGGTCATACAAGGACAGCATTTCAGGCACTTACCTTAGGAGAAATACTGCGGCCAAGGGTGGAAACCGAGAAATGGGAAGATGATGGAGAAACTGTTTTCATCCGTGGTAGAGTAGCACCACCATCAATTTCTGTTCGGGAACGAGAGATCTGCGAGGATAGGCATGTGAACGTGAATTTTCGATCAACAGACGAGTGCAGAAAAAAAACAACCACATAAGCCATGCTATCGTGCCAGTAAAACTTTTACGTGAACTCCTATTTTTGACCAATGCTGGCTGTATAGACAGTAAATGTAAACTCTAGTCATTTTTTTTCTAAAAAGCAAAAAAAATAAGTGTTGCTACCTGAAAACCATCAACGTTCAGGATAGGTGCTACTGACAGAGCTTGTTATTAACACTTGAACCTCTAAATACATTTTTTTACGATATGAACCCCCAATATATTAGTCTCTGTTCACACTAGTGTACCGGCTTTAGTTTTTACAGGACTGATGACAGATATGGATCCATTATGATCGGTTTTGTAATGTATCCAAGTGACATAATCAGCCCTTTAAAAAAAAAAAAAAAAATAAGAAAAAAAGCTAGAATAGCACTTCATGTGACGCGATCCTTTCTATTAAAGAACAAAAGGGATAGTACAGAATTATAGTGCACCCATTCTGAATGTCATTGGGGGCCGTCAAATGCTGTATGGATCAGTTATGAACATAAGCCATGACCCATATGTGAACAGAGCCGTACAAGGATTCTAGATTTTACATTTGTTGACTTTATAGCCAATGTCGGTTGATAGAACGCCACAACACAGCACTCTCTTGAACGTAACACATGAAGCCTGCTGGACTTCAGGTTACCTAAACATTCAAATAAGCCCAAAGCATCAAACATGAACACCAAGACGAAGCCGAGATTACCTGCTGGAATTTACGAGAAGTGTGAGATTTAGCAGGAAGGGGAGGAGGGGAAGGATGAGGAATGCTAGAAGGATCAGAAGTGATTTTCTGGTATTGCTGTTCCATGTCAAATGCAGGTGCTGCACAAGAAAAAGAGTCCACCTGAAGTAGTGGACAATAAATGAAAAGAGCGGGTGGTAGGAAAGGGGGAGAAAGCAAAACACAGAGCGGAACAAAAAAACGGAATGAATATTTGTGGAATTATGTGAGCTGAAAGACATCAAATATTTCCCTTCGCTTTTCTGCTCTTAATAAGTTCTATAAAAAAAATACGGATCTACACTGGGCCTCATGCATAAAACTGTTCTAACAAAAAGAAGCCCATCACAACCAATCACATCACTTCATTCATATTTAACCTCATCCTAAGAAGACAAAGCTGGAACACGGACACCTATACAGTTCTTGTGTCTCACGGCGCGGCTTCAGGCCATGATGAAGCTACTGGAGACGACTTCAAGAAGGTACAAGGAAATCACTCATGAATTTATATAGACACTAAATAGGGTTTCTTTCCAAAGGAACCGGATACAAATATACATCAAATATGTATATCAAGAATGAATACGTTCCAGGTTATGGAATAGACTATTTTACAGTAGACTGAGGTTATTCCATAGAATACAAAAATAAAAACTCTTTAGATCTCCTTATACAGACCGTGCGCTATAGCTTCTGCTCAGAGTGTTTTGAGGCAAAGCAGCAGTCTTTCCCGACAAATCCAGGGGATATCTGGTATACAAGTCTTTTTTGGAATATTGGGCTGCTATTTTTCCCTTGTCCCCATGATTATACAGTTGGGGTCAGTTCACACTGAGTTTTATTGGCACTGAATATTGACGCTGAAACAGCGTTAGAGTCCGCGCCAAAAAATTGCCGAAATCGCCCCTCATTGATTTCAATGGGAGGCAGAGGAGTTTTTTTTCCAGGCGGCTTTTTGCCTCTGACCTCCCATTCCTGAAGGAATTCTGAGGAACATTTTTTTCTGCCTGCAAAAAAACTCTGTGCGAACAGGGCCTAACAGCACTTTGTAACTATGTATTGTTTATATTTATGTTATTGATGATTTGGAAGCCTTGTAAATAAAGCATTGTTGTATTTGTTTGTTAGTTTCCTGTGTGCTTGTAGAGTATCGTGGCTTTGTAGACTTTGTTCTGATATACTGAGGGCCAGATGTACTAATGGCGTTCTATATGCCAGTCTTATCGAGTAGACGTAGAAGTAAGATGCAAATAAATCTATTGTAGTTCTCCACAAGAACTTACACCACTTTATGGCGCAGAAGTTAGAAAGTCGTGACTGTAGCATAAAAAAAGAAATAAAAAATAAAAAACAGCGTCCAAATTTGCTACTTTTTTTCACCACCTAAATAAATGTGTCCATGCCTCACCATTTTCTAAATCTATTTGGGGTTAGTGAATGAGAATATGTTTTCTTTACATCCAGAGGAAGAAACATTTTGCTCAATATCATATATTCCATAAAAAAAAAAAAAAAACAACTCAAATTTTTTATGTAAGTATTAGTTGTGTTTCAAAATGGGGATTTCTTTAAAGTTGAAGTATTTCATTATATAATATTTTACCATATAATCTGTACCAACTAGATGATGCCACAACTTTCTATACAAATATCCAAGTGAAATACTGCAGGATTACCGGTAAAGAAATGCCGGAAGAGTAATGGTGTTCTATTGTTTCAGGTGTATGTATAATATATCCAAGTATAAAGGTTCAGGCCAGTTTCACAGAAGCGTAATATGGGTGCATTTCTGTACCCGTATCGTGGCCACAAATCCTGACCCAGCTCTGATGACTTGAACTAGCTTCAGTTTGGAAGTTTGAGGCAGATTTTCCTCTCCCTGCACGCCGATTTTCGCGGAGTTTTTCCGCATAAAACACCGCGAAATACGCTTTCTCTGCCTCCCATTGAAGTCAATGGGAGGTCAGAGGTGGAAACGCCCGAAGATAGGGCATGTCGCTTCTTTTTCCCGCGAGGCAGTTTTACTGCTCGTGGGAAAAAGACGCCGACGCCTCCCATTGAGATCAATGGGAGGCATTTTCGGGCCGTTTTTGCTGAGTTTTGCGACGCGGTTATCGCGTCAAAAAACTTGTCAAAATACTCCGTGTGAACATAGCCTAAACCTTAAACAGATGTATGCTCATCAAGCTGGCCTGAATTAATCTTATTACATGGCTGATAAAATAATATTGTATAGGCAGTAAAATGTAGGCTCCTGGCAGGAGGTGATGAAATGCTTTGCCTATTACAATGGCATTGGGAACTAATTCACCAGGTTTGAGATATGCTTTTGGTGAATTTATGAGAAAATGTGGATAATAATGTCTGCCAATGTAATGTATGGAGCAGCAAATCAGCAAAACAGGCAAAAGGATTCTCTCACCCCTAATCCTGACCAGATCAGAGCAAAAGGCTCCACTTTCCATTCAGACGCTATATAGAGTGAGCCCCCGATCCTCCCAAGAGAAGAGGAGAATCTCAAGAGATCGGTGTCCTGCAATACTGAGGGAAATCGGTCTGCTAATGATCGGTATAAGAAATAATTCTTATAATTGAATCTTCTAATTTTACTTCTTGAGTTTTTCTCAGAACTGACAGGTCCTCTCAAACTAACACAGAATAGACATGCATCTTATCTTTTATAAGATACAAAGTAAATCAGAAGTGATTTGGTATTAAACACAGTTTATATGGGGTGAACAAACCTCCGTAGAGATGGAGGGAGAAGAGGAGGTCGATGAAGAGGAGTGATGAACAGGAGAGGGATCCTCACAGGAAGGGACACAAGAGGCGGATTTAGCACCAGGGTCAGCAAAATGGGGAGCAGGAGAAGCAGGGGCTGGAGTCAAGTTTCCAAGTATATCATGAAGTTGATCTAAAGTGATGTACTGAAGAAAATACAGCAAATGGATTACAAAACAGTTCAACATGTTGCAAAAATTGTTGTCTAGCCTTAGCATCCACCATTTTGTTTGGTGCAGCCACCACAAGAGGGAGTTAGAGAGACAAATGAATACTGTTCTATATTAAACGCAATAATAAACATGCAGCAATCTCCTGAGTTCCCTCTAGTGGAGGCTACAGGTAGCAAGCAGCAGGTTATCTTTTTAAACCGTATATGCTGGGGATTTGGAGCACACACACACACAATGCTCCGACTGCTGTAAAGATAGATTAAGAAATAGACACAGTACTTTAAACCTATAAATGACAATGATAAAAAGTGGACATTTAACAGGCTCATTTAAACGCATTAATTATGGTTATGATCCATATTATTTTGCATGATCATAGCACTATTTTCTCAATGTAAAAGCACAAACTGTTGTACAATAAATAATTTACTGTTAATTAAAATGTATTGTTCATACACAAATCATCAACATTATTTGTAAACGTTCATCATCAGAGTAAAATGTGGTGACAATCTAATGGCAGTATACATACACAATAATTGTAATGATATAAATGTCCATTCATACAAACCAACGATTGACCATTGATAAATTGTAACCTGTACATGCAACTGTTAGAATAGCACAAGTAAAGGCAAGTCTGTTACTGTGTACCTCTGAGTCAGCTCTGAGCGTTGTGAGAGAGGGAAAGGGATTAACATGGGGTGAACTGCTGCACAAACGAAGAGCATCAGCCAGGCACAGGTATTCCTAAAAGCAAGTAAAGCAGTAGAAGAGAAAACGGAGAAAAGGCCAAGGGAATAAATAAATGGAAGCAAATTAAAAAGGTAAAAAAAAAATACTCTATGCAGGAAAGACAATGGATCTTCATAATCCTCTAATCCCATGCTGTCACAAGAAAAATATACATCTTGTATGTCAATATTAACCCCTTAATGACCAGCCTATTTTAAACCTTAATGACCAGGCCATTTTTTAAGTTTTTCCATCGTCGCATTCCAAGAGCTATAATTTTTTTATTTTTGCGTCGACATAGCTGTATAAGGTCTTGTTTTTTGCGGGACAAGTTGTATTGTTTAATAGCACCATTTTGGGGGACATATTATTTATGGATTAACTTTTATTAACTTTTTCGCGTTTTAAATCTACGCCGTTTACCGTGTGATATAAATAACACAATAACTTTATTCAGCGGGTTGTTACGATTGCAACGATACCAAATTTGTATAGTTTTTGTATGTTTTACTACTTTTACACAGTGAAACCGCTTTGTTTTTGTGTCTCCATATTTGAAGAGCCGTAACGTTTTTATTTTTTCGCCGATGCGGTTGTATGGGGGCTTTTTTTTTGCGGGAAGACTTGTAGTTTTTATTGGTACCATTTTGGAGTAGATGCGACTTTTTGATCACTTTTTATCACAGTATTCACAGAAAACAGCAATTTTTCCATAGTTTTTTATTACATTTTTTACGGCGTTCACCGTGTGGGTTAAATAATGTAATAGATTTATAGTCGGGGTCGTTACGGACGCGGCGATACCAAATATGTGTAACTTTTTAACTTTATTTTGTTTTTTTAATAGTAAAGCATTTTGTAAGGGGAAAAGCTGGGTTTTTCATTTTTCTTCACTTTTTTTTTAATTAACTTTATTAAACTTTTTTACTAGTCCCACTAGGGGACTATAATATGCGATTCTGCGATCGCATTTATAATACACTGCAATACTTTTGTATTGCAGTGTATTACTGCCTGTCCGTTTAACACGGACAGGCATCTGCTAGGTCATGCCTGCGGCATGATCTAGCAGGCATTCGCTCCAGGCAGACCTGGGGGCCTTTATTAGGCCCCCGGCTGCCATTGGAGACACAGACACTCGGCGATCGTATCGCCGGGTGTCAGTGGGATGAGAGGGAGCTCCCTCCCTCTCTCCAAAACCACTCAGATGCGGTGCACGCTATCGTGCACCGCATCTGAGGGGTTAAATGGGTGAGATCGATACTAATATCGATCTCACCCGGCAGAGCAGGGACGCTCCCAGCCCTCAGCTGCCTCTGGCAGCTGAGAGCAGGGAGATTTGACAGCTCCCTGCTCTGTAAACTTATTCCGATGCCGCAACGTAAAAAGTCTATGGCATCGGAATAAGGCCCGTTAGTGACCGACGTAGAAACACGATGGGCCGGTCACTAACGGGTTAAGGGGAAGTATGGAGCGGGCTCACAAAAACTACAACTTGTCCCGTAAAAAACAAGCCCTCGTTATGGCTATATAGACAGAAAAAAAAAATATATATATATTTATTTATTTTTTATAGCTTTTGGAATGTGGGGAGGAAAAAACAAAAAAGTGAAAATCCAAATAATGGCTGAGGAGGAAAGGGGTTAAAAAGAAAGAACCTGCAGGGGACAGCAGATAAAATGGTTGCCACATTAGCAGGATTCACTAGCAAAAGTCTATAAGGGTATGTTCACACAATTAAAATACGTCTGAAAATACGGAGCTGTTTTCAAGGGAAAACAGCTCCTGATTTTCAGACGTTTTTTGAGCAACTCGCGTTTTTTACAGACGTTTTTGGAGCTGTTTTCATTGAAGTCTATGAGAAAACGGCTCCAAAAACGTCCCAAGAAGTGTCCTGCACTTCTTTTGACGAGACGTCATTTTACGCGCCGTATTTTGACAGCGACGCGTAAAATGACAGCTCGTCTGCACAGAACATCATAAGACCCATTGCAAGCAATGGGCAGATGTTTGCCGACGTATTGGAGCCGTTTTTTCAGGCGTAAAACACCTCCATTACGTCTGAAAAGAGGTCGTGTGTGAACCCAGCCTAACAATTCCACTGGGAATCTTGACCTCCCCTGCATCAAATAGTGAAACAATATAGTAGCAAAGAAGTAGAGAGGACAAACAGATGTAGATTTTACCTGCTGCAACCAGATGGATGTTTGAGAAAAGGAGGGGGTAAGGAGAGCAGCTGCAGTATCAGACAGTAAGTAGCCATGAGAAATAAAGACGGGCACCTGCGCACAGTGTAAGCATTCAAGCAGAGGTCTGAGAGCCCCTCCAAATTCCTCACTTATGGTCAATCACAACTGAACAGACAGCGGACAATGTATGCTTATGTACCTCCAATGTAAATTAAACTGCATTCATGTCAACCATGACAAAATCGGACACATGATCTAATTACCTTTTTACTTTAAAGTCTACAGTTGGTATCTGAAAATTTCAGACGTCAAAGAAACCGGTCAGCTGTCTCTTCGGTGGGCAACAAGGAGCTGGGATTCCCACAAGCTTATACAATGAACAGGCACTGGTGCTCTTGCAAACACTGCGTCCCTTCAAATTTTAGCATGAGATCTTCCTATTTCTGAAGATCTCTGAGCTAATGTTGATGGGGTGCCCAAAGTACGTAAAACAACATATACACTACCGTTCAAAAGTTTAGGGTCACTTAGAAATTTCCTTATTTTTGCAAGAAAAGCAAAGTTTTTTTCAATGAAGATAACATTAAATTAATCAGAAATACACTCTATACATTGTTAATGTGCTAAATGACTATTCTAGCTGCAAACATCTGGTTTTCAATGCAATATCTACATAGGTGTATAGAGGCCCATCTCCAGCAACCATCACTCCAGTGTTCTAATGGTACATTGTCTTTGCTCACTGTGTTAGAAGGCTAATGGATGATTAGAAAACACTTGAAATTCCTTGTGCAATTATGTTAGCACCGCTGTAAACAGTTTTGCTGTTTAGAGGAGCTATAAAACTGACTTTCCTTTGAGCTAGTTGAGAATCTGGAGCATTACATTTGTGGGTTCGATTAAACCCTCAAAATGGCTAGAAAAAAAGAGCTTTCATGTGAAACTCCACAGTCTATTCTTGTTCTTAGAAATGAAGGCTATTCCATGCGAGAAATTGCCAAGAAACTGAAGATTTCCTACAACTCCCTTCAGAGGACAGCACACACAAGCTCTAACCAGAGTAGAAAGAGAAGTGGGAGGCCCCGCTGCACAACTGAGCAACAAGACAAGTACATTAGAGTCTCTAGTTTGAGAAATAGACGCCTCACAGGTCCTCAACTGGCAGCTTCATTAAATAGTACACGCAAAACGCCAGTGTCAACTTCTACAGTGAAGAGGCGACTCCGGGATGCTGGCCTTCAGGGCAGAGTGGCAAAGAAAAAGCCATATCTGAGACTAGCTAATAAAAGGAAAAGATTAATATGGGCAAAAGCACACAGACATTGGACAGAGGAAGATTGGAAAAAAGTATTATGGACAGACGAATCGAAGTTTGAGGTGTTTGGATCACACAGAAGAACATTTGTGAGACGCAGAACAACTGAAAAGATGCTGGAAGAGTGCCTGACGCCATCTGTCAAGCATGGTGGAGGTAATGTGATGGTCTGGGGTTGCTTTGGTGCTGGTAAAGTGGGAGATTTGTACAAGGTAAAAGGCATTTTGAATAAGGAAGGCTATCACTCCATTTTGCAACGCCATGCCATACCCTGTGGACAGCGCTTGATTGGAGCCAATTTCATCCTACAACAGGACAATGACCCAAATCACACCTCCAAATTATGCAAGAACTATTTAGGGAAGAAGCAGGCAGCTGGTATTCTATCTGTAATGGAGTGGCCAGCGCAGTGACCAGATCTCAACCCCATAGAGCTGTTGTGGGAGCAGCTTGACCGTATGGTACGCAAAAAGTGCCCATCAAGCCAATCCAACTTGTGGGAGGGGCTTCTGGAAGCATGGGGTGAAGTTTCTCCCGATTACCTCAGCAAATTAACAGCTAGAATGCCAAAGGTCTGCAATGCTGTAATTGCTGCAAATGGAGCATTCTTTGACGAAAGCAAAGTTTGAAGGAGAAAATCATTATTTCAAATAAAAATCATTATTTCTAACCTTGTCAATGTCTTGACTAGATTTTCTAGTCATTTTGCAACTCATTTGATAAATAGAAGTGTGAGTTTTCATGGAAAACACAAAATTGTCTGGGTAACCCCAAACTTTTGAACGGTATGGTACCTCAAGAGAAGGTCCAGCTCAGGAATCCCAACCAATGACAGGTCTCTATGACATACACTTGTAGTAACCTTTTAACCATGAGAATTTCCTCTTATGAGGCCTGATTCACACGAGCGCTGCGCATCTCGGACATGAAAAACTGAAGTTTTTAACGTCCGAGGTGCATCAGTGCTCAGCGCTGCGGGACGCGATGTCACGCATCCCCCATAGTTAAGTCTATGGAGGGAATGCGTGAAAAGAACGGACATGTTCTATTTTTGCACAGACCCTTCAGACGGTCCGTTGAAACAACGGCTGTGTGAACGGCCACATTGAATTACATAGGTCCGTGGGATGGCCGCTGTTTCAACGGCCGTCCCACAGACGTTTAACACGCTCATGTAAATATAATCTCCTACCTCTCGAAGAGCAGATGATCCAGTTAAGAACCCTCGTCGTCCTGACACAATTTGGTATCTTCTCTCTAGCTGAACCAACTTTTCCTTCTCCTGCATATGCACAAAATATTGAAATGTGAAAATATTCTGCAATACCGAATACAAAAACATTTCAGAAAGGGCAATAAATGAAAACCCATTCTATATCCAAAGTGCACAAATCTCATAAGAGCTCTATGCCGTTGCCCTGGAGAATATGGTGTCCTTAATTCCTGCCACTCAAAACGTGCTCTAAGGCCTCATGCACACGACCGTAAAAACTCCCGTTATTACGGGTCGTAATTACGACCCGTAATAACGGGCTCATAGACTTCTATTGGCGACGGGTGCCTTCCCGTTTTCTCACGGGAAGGTGCCCGTGCCGTTGAAAAAGATAGAACATGTCCTATTTCAGGCCGTAATAACGGCACGGACAGTCCATAGAAGTCTATGGAGCTCTCGTAATGACGGGTGGCTACATGTGTGCACCAGTCATTACGGCAGCGTTGCTAAGCGACGTCAGTAAATAGTCACTGTCCAGGGAGCTGAAAGAGTTAACTGATCGGCGGTAACTCTTTCAGCACCCTGGACAGTGACTACCGATCAGAATAAACCTGTAAAAAATAAAAATAAAAGACGTTACTTACCGAGAACTTCCTGCTTCCTCCAGTCCGGTCTCCCGCCCGTTGCCTTGGTGACGCGTCCCTCTCGACATCCGGCCCGACGTCCTGGATGACGTTTCAGGCCATGTGACCGCTGCAGCCAATCACAGGTCAATCACAGGCTGCAGCGGTCACATGGACTGCCGCGTCATCCAGGGATGTCGGGCTGGATGTGAAGAGAGGGACGCGTCACCAAGACAACGGCCGGGTAAGTATGAATTTCTTTAACTTTTATTACAGAAAGGGCTGTCCCTTCTCTCTATCCTGCACTGATAGAGAGAAGGGGCTGCCGATTAGTGCAGTGCTATTTTGCCGCCAAAAACGTGCCCGTAAATACGGGTGGAATACGGGTGACACCGGACCCATATTTACGGGCACGGGTTCGTAAATACTGGTGCAAAACGGGTCGAATACGTGTGACACCGGACCCGTATTTACGCCAGTATTTACGGGTGGGAAAAAATACGGTCGTGTGCATGAGGCCTAAGGCTGGGCTCTCACTGAGTTTTTTGCAGGCGTAAAACCTGCCTCAAAATTCTGTTTGGAATTTTGAGGCAGATTTTGCTCTGCCTGCACTCCGATTTTCGCTGCACTTTTCGCCCGTGGTCATTGAAACACGCTTTCTCTGCCTCCCATTGATGTCAATGGGAGGTCCGAGGCGTAAACGCCCGAAGATAGGGCATATACCTTCTTTTTCCCGCGAGACGTTTTTTCTGCTCGCGGGAAAAAAACGCCTCTGCCTCCCATTGAAATCAACGGGAGGCATTTTCGGACGTTTTTTGGCGCATATTCCTACACGGTTTCCGCGTCCAAAACCTCTGTGTGAACTCTCCCTAAGGCTGGTTTTACACTGCATTTTTGTGTTTTGGTAAATAAACTCCCATTGAGAGTCATGGGATTTATCTACCATAACAAAACAAAAAAACGCACATAAAAAAACACAACAAAAACGGACACAGTGCAAACCCAGCCTAAAATCTCAGTTAATGCAACACTCCTGAGCACGCTCTCATACAGGCTATGGCAGCAATGCAAAATGGATGTAATTGTCTCCCTTCTCTAAACACAAACCGTAGTTAGGCTACATAACATGGAGGCTTGTGATGATCCCTCAGCTAATCCCCTTAACCCCTTCCCATTGCAGCCACTTTTGACCTTCCGGACAGAGCCTGATTTTTCAAATCTGACATGTTTTACTTTATGTGGTAATAACTTTGGAATGCTTTTACCTTTCTCGTGACACATTGGACTTTATGTTACTTGTAAAATTCAGTATTTAATTGCGAAAAACACCAAAATTTTGCAAAAAACTGCAAAAATTTCCATTTTCATTTTTTTTTTATGGATCTGCTTGTAAGACAGATAGTAATACCACGCAAAATAGTTGCTAATTAACATTTCCCACTTGTCTACTTTATGTTGGCATCTTTTTGAACACCCTTTTATTTTTCTAGGACGTTACAAGACTTAGAGCTTTAGCAGAAATTTCCCACAATTTCAAGAAAATGTCAAAAGGCTATTTTTACAGTGACCAGTTCAGTTGTGAAGTGGCTTTGAGGGGCCTATACAATATAAACCCCCATAAGTCACCCCATTTTAAGAACTGCACCGCTCAAGGTATTCAAAATGCCCTTTAGGCGTTTCACAGGAATTAAAGCCAAGTAGAAGTGAAATTACATTTTCATATTTTTTGCCAAAATTAATTTTGAATCAATTTTTTTCTGTAAAACAGAAGGTTTAACCAGAGAAACACAACTCAATATTTATTGCCCGGATTCTGCAGTTTTTAGAAATATCCCACTTGTGGCCCTTGTGTGATAATGGACTGAAACACAGGCCTCATTAGGCACCATGTCAGGTTTGAAGAGGTCTTGTGTTACCAAAACAAAGGAAACACCCCAAAAAAAAACAACTTTATCTGGTCTCCGATATGGATATTAAATTGTTACCACCATGGACAGGGACTGGAGTGATTACAATTTGTGTACAGCGCTGCAGAATATGTCAATGATATATAACGAATGCGATTATCCATCACATCTAAGTTCATGAACTTAGATGTGACCGATAACAGGTGGATCCTGCGTGTCAGAAACAGGCAGGACCAGCTTTCACTGAAGCAGTCAGTCCTGCAGACCTGACGGATTTGAGTTTGAGCGCAATACACAGCTTCTATGTAACCAGTATATATAGAAGCTGTATCTCAATAAGTAAGGCCCCATGCACATGAACGTATTTTCCTCCCGTAAATACGGGTCACACGTATTCGACCCGAATTCCACCAGTATTTACGGACCCGTTTTCTCTGCACTAATCGGCAGCCTTATCGCTCTATCAGTGCTGGATAGAGAGAAGGGGCAGCCCTTTCAGGCAGTTTCCGCAGCTATTGAAAGTAAAAGTTCATACGTACCACGGCCATTGTCTTGGTGATGCGTCCCTCTTTTGACATCCAGTCCGACCTCCCTGGATGACGCGGCAGTCCATGTGACCGCTGCAGGGTGCGATTGGCTGCAGCGGTCACATGGGATGAAACGTCATCCCGGGAGGCCGGACTGGAGAAAGAAGCAGGGAGTTCTGGGTAAGTTAACTTTTAATAATATTAACTCCAGAGTAGTCACTGTCCTGGGTGCTGAAAGAGTTACTGCCGATCAATTAACTCTTTCAGCACCCTGGATAGTGACTATCCCCTGACGTCGCCTAGCAACGCTCCCGTAATTACGGGTACACACAAGTAGCCACCCGTAATTACGGGAGCCCCATAGACTTCTATGGGCCTGCCCGTGCCGTAATTACGGCCTGAAATAGGACATGTTCCATATTTTTAAACGGCCCGGGCACCTTCCCGTGAGAAAACAGGAAGGTACCCGTGGCCAATAGAAGTCTCTGTGCCCGTAATTACGCCCTGTAATTATGGGCATTTTTACGTTCGTGTGCATGAGGCCTAACATTTTAATAAAAAACAATTCAAAAGTTGTTTAAAATAGCATAATACATTGTCTAATTAAAAAACAAAAGTGTTCAAAAGTTTACATAGTTTTTGAGCTAACTAAAGGGAAGGGCATCTTTACTGGAACTACAATACAAATGGCACATGTGCATTCAATTACCTTGTGTAGCTGCAGTAACGCAGCACTTCTTTCCTGACCAAGATGTTCAGCATCCTGTGTAGCCTGCAGGCGGATCTGATCGGCCTGATGCTCCAAAGCAGCCAGACGTTCCTGATAGATATAGTAATGTAAATCAGACATTAGTTGTACCTTTATATGTTACATTATATGTTTCCTTATTGCATTTAGATATTCATCACATACAGAAAGATTCAATATTTAGCACACTGGTATGGAATTTGCTAAAAGTAAAGAAAAAAAAAATCCCTTCATCTTCCAGTACAGCCATGGCCAAAAGTTTTGAACGGACACAAATTTGGGCTGTCACAAAGTTTGCGGATTTACTTTTTATAGTGGCAATATGCATTAACTCTGGATTGTTATGAAGAGCGATCAGATGAATTGCAATTCATTGCAAATTCATTCCTTGCCATAAAAATTTACTTAAATCACAAAAAAAAAATATTTCCACTGAGTTTCAGCCCTGCCACAAAATGACCTGCTGACATCATTTCAGTGATCTTCTCATTAGCTCAGGGGAAAGTGTTACCGAAGACAAGGCAGCTGATATTACTAGGTCATGCTGAATGAATTATAAGAGAAGGCTGGTTGCTTTAAAAGGGGGATGGTGCTTGAAATCGTTTTCTTCCGTTAACCATGGTTACCTCAAAGGAAACACGTGCCGTCATCTTTGCTCTGCCTGAAAAGGTCTTTACAGGTAAGGACATTGCTGCTTGTAAGATTGCCCCTAAATCAACCAGATCATCAAGAACTTCAAGGAGAGGTTCAAGTCCTGTGAAGAAAGCTTCAGGGCGCGGGGGGTAGGTCCTGGCACCGAAAGAGGAGTCAGCTACGGGATCAGTTCAACAGCAGTGCAAAGCTTGCTCAAGAATGGCAGCAGGCAAGTGTCAGCAGGGATTTCTGGGCCCCATACAGCCAAAGAGATTAGGCACCACTCAATTACCGGGGGTGGGCAACGGAAACTGTGGCGCTAACGTTTGTATGCTATACGCAGTAACTGATTTTGTTACGGACGTCAAGATCCAGGTAACGATACCACGAAGCGGTCCGTGACCATTTGATACCCTGGATTTTATTGAATTCAAAACTCAACCAAAACGTATGCCACTATATGGCATACAGTGGGATACGTTGCCTGGGTAATGGCCCTGGGGAAACTCCTGATGTCACGGTCCAAAAATGGACAGAGGCGTCAGGAGCTTTCCCTGGGCAGCCAAAGCGAGTGCTTGTGATGCTCTGTGTGTAAACTCCGGCATTGGGAAGCTCCTGACTTCACAGTCCATATAGTGATGTCAGGAGCAGTATACGTTTTTTAGTGGGATCTCTCAGGATGGAATAGCATAGACTACTACGCTATTCCATCCTTCATATAAAAAAAAGGTATACCGAAGTATACTAGTCTGAGACTAAAAGGACATAACGGAGCCCTATGATCACATTTATCGCGCACGTCGGGAGCTTTTCTGACGTACAAGATAAACGTAGGGCGATAACACGATATGGAGGGCGCCTTACGAGGAGGTGAAGCAATTGCGAGGATGTAAGGAGAACCTAGGACTCATACACGTGTGTATCTAGTCCGCGTGATAGCCGTTAAAACAATGGCCATCACACGGACTCATGTATTTCAATGGGGCCGTTCACACGACCGTGAAAAAATAGGACATGTCCTAATTTCCTGCATGTCACACATCCCTCCATAAACTCTAGTCTATGGTGGATCCATGACAACATGTCCCGCACGGGTGCACCTCGGACGTAAAAAACGTGAGTTTTACACGTTAGAGGTTAGCAACGCTTGTCTGAATGAAGGCAGGTAAAAAAAAAAAGAAGCCTATACTTACCATGCCATACGTCTCCCTGATGTCAGGCAGTTCAGCCTCCTGGGATGACGTTTCATACCATGTGACAGCTGCAGCCTGAGATTGGCTGCAGTAGTCACATGGGATGAGACGTCATCCCTGGAGCCCAGGCTGGACGCAGAAGCATAGCGTTCTGGGTAAGTATAAGCTTTTTTTTTTTCTGAGCTGCAATTTTTTTGTGGCAGAATCGCAGTTTTTCTGCCACAAAAAAAGCAGCAACTGCTATTCGTTGCGTGTTTTACCTCCCCATTGAATTCAATGGAGAAAACCCACAACAGAAAGCAGCGATTCTGCAACATAAATTGACATGCTGCGGATTAAAAAACCGCATCACATTTTTTGCGCAGCGTGTGGATGAGATTTGTTAAAATCTCATCCACTCTGCTGCTACTCTATTACACTGCGGATTTCATTGCGGAAAATCCGTAGTGTTTGCTACGTGTGAACTTACCCTTACATATTTTGCTAAGGATTTGCAGCAAATTAACCCTTTGCATAGTAAAGGGTGAAATACGTGGCAATTTTGCAACTTAATAGGCATGCTGCTGATTTAATAATCAGCAGAATGCCCTAAAGCCCATGCAGATTTTTTTCTGCTGTATGTGAATGGGGTTTTGGAAACCCCATTCACATGAGTTGTATTATAATTTGTAGTGGATTTTCAGGGCGCAATCTGCGCCAAAAGTAGCAGTAATTTATTTATGCAATTTTTGTAATCGCTGCACAAATGAGGTGGCTTTTAAAAACTGCACCAAACGCAAGCTGAACGAAAAAAACAAAACATTTTGTTTTCTGCATGTGGGGTCAGGAGAGATGTGATGGAGGATGGGGCACTCACCAGTCTTGCAGGGTCCAGTCGGCTGTGTGGAGAAGAGCTGTCTGGTGGGCGGGCTCTCTCCACACGGAGCTTCTGCTTTCATGCTGCTCATGCAGCAGCTTCCCCTTGGTCCTCTCAGGGTCCCAGCGTTAGTTATTTCGGAGGAAGGAACGGGCCCTAGTTGAAGGGTCCCTTCCTTTCTCCGAGTAACTAATGCTGGGGCCCTGATAGAAATGTTTAAAGTCACTAAGAAGCGGCCGGGCCCCTTTCTTTCAGCATTGTCGCCAGGCCCCTGACTAGTACCAGCTGTACTGCCCCGATGGAGGACATGGTTGTTAGTGCATCTGCACGAACAGTGAGGCGAAAGCTTTTGGAGGCTGGCCTGGTCTTAAGAAGGGCAGCAAAGAAGTTACTTCTCTCCAAGAAAAACATCAAGGACAGACTGAGATTCTGCAGGAAATACAGGGAATGGACTGCAGAGGACTGGGGTCAAAATAGTCCGGCGAAGAAAAGGTGAGCGCTACCATGAGTCCTGTGTCATGCCAACAGTAAAGCATCCTGAGACTATTCATGTAAGGAGTTGCTTTTCAACCAAGCGAGTGAGCTCACTCACTATTTTGCCTAAGAACACCAATGAACACAGAATGGTATCTAAACATCCTCCAAGAGCAACTTCTCCCATTGATCTCGGAGATATTTGGTGATGAACAATGCTTTTTCCAGCATGATGGAGCGCCATGTTACAAAGCAAAAGTGATAACTAAGTGGCCTGGTGAAATCCCATGGAGAACCTCTGGTCAAAGCTTATGAAATGCTTATAATTTTACTTCACTATACCATACAAACATCTGACTAAGGGATCGATAAACACTGAAGTAGCAAACTTTGTGAAAACCAAAATTTGTGTCAGTCTCAAAACTTTTGACCAGGACTGTACACTTTCTACGTTTAGCAATTCAATTTACCTGTAAATAGCACTACTGTTGTAATGTACACTGAACGTTAGTTCTTTTCGAGGTTCATGTCACATGGCAGTGCCAATTTAAGCCTTCTATTTTATTCACTTCATACTGTATGGATATAATATATACTTAAAAGGTGTTGTCCGGGCACAGTGCGGTTTTTAATCCACGGGATAGGTCATCGGTATACGACTGTGGGGGTCCGACACCTAGACCCCGCACCGATCCGCTATTTTGGCTGTCTCCGGATGTCAGTGTCCCAGGAGCAGATTGATCCGCTCACGGTATAGCAGCCGTGCTACAGTCCTGCTCCTTTTCAAGTGAATAGGAGCAGAGTTTTAGTACTAGAGCATGTCCGCCATACAGTGTATGGAGTCTCAGACCTCTGCATAACATCCGGAACCGTTAATCGGTAAGGGTGATGGGCTCCTACAGAACATATACAGATTACCTATCCTGTGGATAGGTCAATAGTATGAAAAACCGCCCCGTGCCCGGACAACCACTTTAAAGGCCGTGTACACCTTTTGAAAGTTGTTTTTTTTTTGTTTTAATAAAAAGCTCAATCAGTGTTTGGCAAAACGTTATAATTAGTTTTTATTAAAAATAATTTTTACTTTTTGAGATACAGCTGCTCTATATGCTGCATACAGAGCTGCTGTATAGTTCGCTAAGACCTGAATCTGTCAGTCCCGCGGACCTGACTAATTTAGTGCCAGGGTGTCCAGCATGATCCACCTGTTATCCATCAAATCTAAATGATGAACTTAGATGCGATGGATAACAGCTGGATCCTGCGTGTCAGAAACACGCAAGACCCGCTGACACCGAACCAGCCAATCCCACGTTCCTGACGGGTACAGGACTCAGCGTAAGACACAGCTGCTCTGTATGCAGAATACAGAGCAGCTGTATCTCAAAAAGTAAAAATAATTTTTAATAAAAACTAATTATAAAGTTTTGGCAAAAACACTGACTGACCTGTTTCAAAGGTTTATATAGCCTTTAACAATCTCTCTTATATGATACCACTATTGTTTCATCACCAAACATAAAAAGTGAACCCATATTTGATACACTTACTTTCCTGTGAGCAATGCTTCTTTGGCAGTCTCCTTTATTCTTTAACAGTTGCTGGCTAGTTGTTTCTCGCTCTTCTTCCAAGCGACTCTCCTTCTCCAGTTGCTGGAACTCAAGATCTTCAAACAGCTTCATTTGTGTCTCCAAGTGCTCAGATTCCTAAACAGAGAAACAGAAGTATGTGATATTATTCAAAATGTTGTTCAGTATTGCCAATGCACGAAGAAAAAAAAAAGTGCGGTAGTGGATCACAATGAAAACGATGCATAAAAGTAAATTATAGGGAAAAAGGTCATCAGCTCACAGGCCACTGACTATACAACCACTACACCACATCCATGCAAATACACAGTAGACATCTAAAAAGACAAAAGAAAATATAGACAAAGCACAAGGTGACTGCATGCTTGTTGTCAACTAAAGAAATTCCAAGATGTGCCTTTAAGCAATAGCCAAAAATATCGGAATACTCCACAAAATAATTCTTTAAGACATTAGTTTAAAGGCTCATGCACATGGGCATATTAGGGCTTTATACAACCACCTAATTGTACGGAGCTACAATAATACGGCACCCACACACTAAAGGGTACCAATTATACCGCTGTATGCCTCAGATTTCATCGTGGCATGTTTCACTGGGCACTATATTACAGAGCATTGCTTCTAGGGGGGAATCTCTCCATGATTTGTCACAATACGGAGCACCACTTGGTCGCACATGGAGTGCAGTGCCCCCCCATACAGCCTCTGTGCACATTTGTGTGAGGCCTTAAACAGGAACAGTCAGTCCTCCTTACATGTGTTTTTTTGTAGCATTTTTTTCCTAGATCGATAAATCCTATTGTGCATTTGGTATGTGGGTGTATCTTTGAGGCTGGGTTCACACGACCTAGTTTCAGACGTAATCGAGGCGTATTATGCCTCGTTTTACGTCTGAAAATAGGGCTCCAATACGTCGGCAAACATCTGCCCATTCATTTGAATGGGTTTGCCGACGTACTGTGCAGACGACCTGTCATTTACGCGTCGTCGTTTGACAGCGTAAAATGACTGCCTCATCAAAGAAGTGCAGGACACTTCTTTCAGATGTAATTTGAGCCGTTCTTCATTGAAGTCAATGAAGAGCAGCTCAAGATTTACGAGCGTCACAGACGCCTCGCATAATACGAGGAGGAGCATTTACGTCTGAAACGAGGCAGCTGTTTTCTCCTGAAAACAGTCTGTCTTTTCAGACGTAAAAGCCTCTCATCGTGTGCACATACCCTTATACTACGTCAGTGGAGTTTGTATTCTCTTGCGCTAAAGTAAGTAGTTTGGTACTGGCAATAGTTGTTTTTTTTTTAGATATTAATGATTTTTTTGGTGTTAATAACATATGTGGCATTTCTGGATATGAATCACTATTGGCACTATTGCACTTTATTGCACGTGGCATTGGAAAATATTTTTTATGAGATGTTTTTGTTATTAATATTATATATATTAATTGAGCTCAGCTCCCCATATATAACTTAATCAACACGCTTTGCTTGAAGATGCCTTCATTGAGAAGGTAAAACGCTGCTGTGAAAATTTCGTGACTAAAACCCACTATCTTTCGAGTTCCACTTGTTTGCGATTTGTTCTTTTCCTAGACTTTTGTGTTATACCGTTCCTCTGTTATTCCTCCTGGTAGCAACGTAAAAGCTATTGTTTGATCGCTAAAACAATACACTGCAAGACTAATTTTTACCACCTTCTATTCAGCCCGGAGCACAAAGATGGCAGACTTTAAGTTCTTAATTTTGTCTGAGCACCCATTTTTATCTTCTCGTCCTTATCACCTCTACTAATCCACCCCGAATTCCTCTTTGTTTTCTGTATATATTTACGGACTTCAAAAGTTATAAAAACAATTATTGGCTGTCCAGAACAGTTATGTCTACACCATTATGAGAAGAAAATATTGGCCACAAAAAAATAAAATAAAAATCACAACAATGAATTTATTAACCCCTTCACTTCGCAGAAACTTTTGGACTGAATGACAGAGCCCCATTTTTAAAAATCGGAGACGTGTCATTTTATGTGGTAATAACTTTGGAATTCTTGCACCAAGCCTAACGATTCGGAGATAGTTTACTAGTGACAAATTGTACTTTGTCATGGGTAAAATTTGGTCAATAATCATTGCTTATTTGTGAAAAACACCAAAGTTTTGCGAAAATTGCAAAAATTAGCATTTTTCTAAGTTGAATGTATTTTCTTGTAAGACAGATAGTGATACCACAAATAATAGTTGGTAGTAAGATATTTCCCATATGTCTACTTTATCATTTTATTTTTCTAGGATCTTACAAGGCTTATAAGTTTAGCAGCAATTTTTCACATTTTCAAGAAAATGTCAAAAGCCTATTTTTATAGGGTCCAGTTCAGTTTTGAAGTAACTTATATTTTGGGAAACCCCAATAAATGGGCTTATATATTGGGAAACCCCCACTAATCACCCCATTTTAAAAACTGCTCCCCTCAAAGTATTCAAAACAGCATTTAGAAAGGTTTTTTTTAACCCTTTAGGCGTTTCACAGGAATTTAAGCAAAATGGAGGTGAAGATTTTACCAGAGAAACGCAACTTAATAAAGTGACTCCATTTGGTGCTACGTGCTTGACAAAGACCCAACAGGGGTTGAAACGTTGTAGTTTTTATTGCTTGGTCAATAAAGACCAACACTTTTTTGGATATCTGAGTGCTGCAGTTTTTCTTCAATCTTCCATTTGGTACTACACCGTTTGAGGAATTAATCTAGGAGTGTAGTGAGCTAGTGACTCCTAGTATATATCGCCACACCAGCCAGTAGATACTACTCCCCCTTGCAGATCGCACCCCCCCTTGTAGAACGCACCAGCCCCCCTATTGTAGATAGCGGCCACTGTAGCTCCCACTAGGAGCTGAATCCCCAGTCAGAGCGTCGGCAACCTCTGGCTGGGGATTCAGCCCCTAGTGGCAGCTATCTACAAGAAGGATGGGATGGGGTTCTGCAATCTACAAGGGGGGTCGGAGTGTGATCTACACATGGGGCTGCGATCTACAAGTAGAGGTGATGGGGGTGCGATCCAGAAGGGGGTGGGGGTGCTATCTGCAAGGGTGTGTGACACTATGTGGGGGGTGGCACTGTTACTATATGTGGGCACTGTGTCACTATATGTGGGCACTGTCACTATATGTTGGCCCTGTGTCACTATATCGGGCCACTGTGTCACTATATGTGGGTAACATGTCACTATACATTGTGTTCCAAATTATTATGCACATTGGATTTAAGTGTCATAAACATTTAATTATTAGTTTTTAAATTAAACTCCTGGATGGTATGGTGTCTTAGGCTGGGTTCACACGACCATGTTACGATGCTAGGAGTCCCTGCCTCTCCGTGGAACTACTGTCCCGTACTGAACATGATTACAGTACGGGACAGTTGTCCGGCAGTGAGGCATGGACTCCTAGCATCGTACATAACCTGCACTGTGTTCGGTCCGGGACTTCCGGCCGAAATACGTTCCGTCCATTACGGACGTAACATAGTCGTGTGAACCCAGCCTTAGGGCTCTTTGGATCATTGTAATCAATCTCAGACACCTGTGATAATTAGTTTGCCAGGTGTGCCCAATCAAAGGAAAACTACTTAAGAAGGACGTTCCACATTATTAAGCAGGCCACAGGTTTCAAGCAATATGGGAAAGAAAAAGGATCTCTCTGCTGCCGAAAAGCGTGAAATAGTGCAATACCTTGGACAAGGTATGAAAACATTGGATATTTCAAGAAAACTTAAGCGTGATCATCGTACTGTGAAAAGATTTGTGGCTTATTCAGAGCACAGACGGGTTCGTTCAGATAAAGGCATAATGAGGAAGGTTTCTGCCAGACAAATTAATAGGATTAGGAGAGCAGCTGCTAAAATGCCATTGCAAAGCAGCAAACAGGTATTTGAAGCCGCTGGTGCCTCTGGAGTCCCGCCAACCTCAAGGTGTAGGATCCTACAGAGGTTTGCAAGTGTGCATAAAGCTATTATTCGGCCACCCCTAAACAATGCTCACAAGCAGAAACGGTTGAAGTGGGCTCAGAAATACATGAAGACTAATTTTCAAACCGTGTTGTTTACTGATGAGTGCCGTGCAACCCTGGATGGTCCAGATGGATGGAGTAGCGGATGGTTGGTGAATGGCCACCATGTCCCAACAAGGCTGCGACATCAGCAAGGAGGTGGCGGAGTCATGTTTTGGGCTGGAATCATGGGGGAGAGAGCTGGTAGGCCCCTTTAGGGTTCCTGACGGTGTGAAAATGACCTCTGCAGAGTACGTAGAGTTTATGACTGACCACTTTCTTCCGTGGTACAAAAAGAAGAACTGTGCCTTCTGTAGCAAAATTATCTTCATGCATGACAATGCACCATCTCATGCTGCAAAGAATGCCTCTGTGTCATTTTCTGCTATGGGCATAAAAGGAGAGAAACTCATGGTGTGGCCCCCATGTTCCCCTGACCTCAGTCCTATTGAGAACCATCCTAAAGCAAAATATCTATGAGGGTGGGAGGCAGTTATCAAAACAGAAGCTCTGGGAGGCTATTCTGACATCCTGCAAAGATATTCAAGCAGAAAATGTCCAAATACTCACAAATTCAATGGATGCAAAAATTGTGAAGGTGATATCAAAGTAGGGGTCCTATGTTAACATGTAACTTGGCCTGTTAAGCTTTTTTTGATTGAAAGAGCTTTTGATTTCTGTAAATATGACCTCCTGATGCTGCAAATTCAACAAATGACCATTTTAGTTCTCTTTACAACCTTTAAAATGTTTTGATCTCTGTTGTGCATAATAATTTGAAACCGTGCATTTTGCGTTTTTTTACTTCTAAAAAAAAAATCTGTTATCATTAGGAGATTTGTTCAATAAAATTTGCATTATACTCCAACGGTTGATGGCTTGAAGATTATACTGACTGTCATTTGCATCGACTATTTAGGAAAATCAGCGAAAAATAACATTTGCATAATAATTTGAACGCGGTGTATGTGGGCTCTGTTTCACTATATGGGGGCACTGTGGAACTATCTACAGGGACATAGCGGCACTATCTACATGGGCACTCTGGTGGTTTCAGGGGATTGGGACAAAAAAAAAAGCCTAAACAAAGGAAATCCATTTGAAGACACTGATGGAAAATGGACATGAAAAACTAACAATTTATCAGTTTTTAATGGCCATTTTTTTTCACTGTTATGTGGCTGTAGCCTAAATGACTATGATGCCAGGAGTCCCGTTCACATGTACCATGATCAGGCTGCAAAATCTGGCGATTTTCACGGTCCAATCACAGGCGTGTGAATCGAGCCTTAGGGTATGTGCACACACACTAATAACGGACGTAATTCGGGCGTTTTTGCCCCGATTTACGTCCGAAAATAGCGCCTCAATAGCGTTGACAAACATCTGTTAACACGAGGCGTATATTTACGCGCCGCTGTCAAATGACGGCGCGTAAATAGACGCCCGCGTCAAAGGCCGATTTGGCCGTGATTGGAGCCGTTATTCATTGACTCCAATGAATAGCAGCGCCAATTACGTCCGTAATGGACGCGGCGTTCAAGCGCCTGCACATGCCGTTACGGCGGAAATTACGGGGATGTTTTCAGGCGGAAACATCCCCGTAATTTCAGCCGTTACGGACGCTGTCGTGTGAACATACCCTTAATGTTATTTAGTCAACACACCGTCGTGGGGCCAGTACTGCACAGGGGCCTGCTCAGACCTCAGACACTATAATGTCATCTCCCTCCAAGGTGCACTCTCCGCGCGATCTACCTGGCTCTGCTGCAATTTACACTGCTCTCGTCTGCATTGTCGGAGACCAGCTGAGGTGGTGACAGGCAGAGATGGATGTTAGTGTATGCAGCGCATCATTGATTACAGATTCTGTTAACCTGTTCCCTGCCGGGGAACACAAATTATAATCAATTAGATATAATTTTTCAATAGTATTTTTCTGATAAAGTATTTGCGGAGGCGGGGCCTGAAAGGCTTCTGTTGCCGCCGGCAAGATATAGCCGGCTCAGGTGATGAGCCGGCGTCATCAGCGGTGGAGGTCAGCTGTATGTTACAGTTGACATTCACCTGTAACGGCAGGAACCGGAGCTAGCGCCGATCCCTGCCATTAACCCCTTAGATGCAGCGATCGGACGCGATCGCTGCATCTTTGTGGCAGCTGTGCCCTGCAATCGCACGGCTGCCGACTGCTACTATGGCAACAGGAGACCTAACAATGGCCTCCTGTCTGCCATTACGGAAGACGATTAGGCCACGCCCGGAGGCAAAGCCTAATCGGCTTGCTGTCAGTGAATGACTGGCAGATCTAATACTTTGCACTACATAGGTAATGCAATGTGTTTGAAAAAAAATCTGACAGTTGGACCTTCAAGTCCCATAGTGGGACTAAAGAAAAGTGTAAAAAGAAAAATTTTTTTTAAAAAAAATAATAAAAGTTTCAAGCAATAAAATAAAACACAATCGCCCTTTTTCCCTTATCAAGTCCTTTATTATTGAAAAAAATAAAATAAAAGCACACATATTTGGTATTGCAGAGACCGTAACGGATTAAACTTAAAAAATATTATGTTATTTATTCCACACGGTGAACAACGTAAAAAAAATGCTAGAGAATTTCTGGTTTTTGGTCACTTTGCTCTACCAAAATTGAAATAAAAGTGATCAAAAAGTCGCATGTATCTACAAATGGTACTTATAAAAACTATAGCTCATCTCGCAAAAAACAAGCCCTTATACAGCTCCGTCGTCCAAAAAATTAAAAAGTTATGGTTCTCACAAAAGGGCGACAGAAAAAATACATTCTTTTTACAAAAAGTAATTTTATTGTGCAAAAAGTTGTAAAATATAAAAAAGTGCTATAAATTAGGTATCGCCGGAAACGTATTGACCCGCAGTGTAAAGTTAATATGTAATTTATAACACATGGTAAACGCTGTATATAAAAAAAAAATCTATGCCAGAATTGTTTTTTTGGTCACCTTGCATCTCAAAAAAATAGGATAACAAGTGATTAAAAAGTCGCATGTACCCCAAAATGGTACCAATAATAACTACAGCTCGTCCCACAACAAAACAGCCCTCATACCGCTACGTCTATGAAAAATAAAATTAGTTAAGACTCCAATAAGTCAGGAAATAAAAAAATGTGGTTGTGCAGATCAGATGGGAACATTTCGTCTATTTCAAGAGGCGATTTATTGGGGCCCTAAAATAAGGGAGCCAGGAAGGGGAGGGCCCAAACATATCTGCTGGAATAGAGGGCACCCGTATTATATCAGGACAACACTTTCCCAGCAAAATTCCCCAAACGGCAAAGGTGCGGAGTGTGGATCAAAAGGGGGATAAGTAAAGACACCATTTATTAGTGAGACACCGGCCTGTGCAGAGAGGATTCTTCACAGCATAACACACATCTATGGGATTATTTTATTGTTTACCCCATTATTATACCACCTGACTATGCCCCTGCTGTACTCTGCCCGGCTTACATGTACCCCCACATTATAAACTGAAATACCAGTAAAACTCCAAACAAAACTACTACCAAGCAAAATCTACGCTTCAAAAGCCAAATGGTGCTCCGACGCATCTGAGCTTACAGTGTGCCCAAACAGCAGTTTACTTCCACATATATGGCACCGCCATACCCGGGATAACCCTTAACAATTTTTGGGGTGTGTCTCTCCAGTGGCATAAGCTGGGAACAACATATTTGCCACTGAATTGGCATATCTGGGGGAAAAAAATGTAATTTTTACTTTGCACCATCCGCAGGGCATTCATTTATTGAAAAGACCTGTGGGGTGAAAATTATCATTATACCCCTTAATAAATGCCTTGAGGGGTGTAGTTTCTAAAATGGGGTCACTTCAGGGGTTTCTTTTATTATTTCACATCTGAGCCCTGCAATTTTGAATCAATAAATTGTAAGTCGCTAAATTAGGCCTCAATTTCGCATGGTACCCTTTCACTCCTGAGCCCTGTCAAATGTCCAGACAAAAGATTAGGGCCCCATGTAGGGTGATTCTAAAACCGGCAAACACAGCATAATAATTAGAGAGCTGTCTTGTTATGGTGGCAGAAGCTGGGCAGAACATATTGGCATATCTATGGAAAAAAAAAAAATTCACTCTGCAATATCGAGTGCACACTAATTTCTGCAAAACACCTGCGGGGTGAATATGCTCACTACACCCCTAGGTGAATACTTTGAGGGGTGTGGTTTCCAAAATGGGGGTCACTTCTGGGGAGTTTCCACTGTTTTGGTCCCACAGGGGTTTTGCAAAGGCTACATAGCGACCAGAAACCGACCCAGCAAAATGTGTACTCCGAAAGCCAAATGGCGCTCCTTACCTTCTGAGCCCTGCCGTGTCCCCAAAAATCAGTTTATGACCACATATGGGGTATTGCCATGCTCGGGAGAAATTGCTTTACAAATGTTGGGTTTCTTTTTCTCCTTTAATTTTTTGAGTTAATGAAAAATTTTGCGCTAAATCTACGTCTTATTGGAAAAAATTTTTTTATTTTCACTGCCCAATTCAAATAAAATCTATGAAACTCCTCACTACACTCCTAGATTAATTCCTCAAGGGGTGTAGTATCCAAAATGGCGTCCCTTTTGGGTAGTTTCCACTGTACTGGTACCTTAGGGGCTTTGCAAAAGCGACATGGTGTGAAGAAACCAATCCAGCAAAATCTGTGCTCCAAAAGCCAAATGGCGCTCCTTCTCTTCTGATCCTTGCCGTGTGCCCAAATAGCAGTTTATGACCACATATGGGGTTTTTCCATACTCCAGAGAAGTTGCTTTACAAATGTTGGGGTTCTTTTTTTTCCTTTATTTGTTGAGAAAAATACAAATTTTGAGCTAAAGCTACGTCTTATTGAAGAAAAAGTATTGTTTTTATTTTCACTGCCCAATTCTAAGGCTGGGTTCACACGAGCATGTTACGTCCGTAATGGACGGAACGTATTTCGGCCGCAAGTCCCGGACCGAACACACTGCAGGGAGCCGGGCTCCTAGTATCATAGTTATCTTGGGAGGTTTTTGGAGACGTTTTCAATAGACTATTGAGAAAAGCTCCAAAAACATAACCTTAAAGAATCTATGGGATATTGTCAAGAGGAAGAGGAGACACCAGACCCAACAATGCAGGCGAGCTGAAGGCCGCTATAAAAGCAACCTGGGCTTCCATAACACCTCAGCAGTGCCTCAGGCTGATCACCTCCATGCCACATTGACGCAGTAATTCATGAAAAGGAGCCCCGACCAAGTATTGAGTGCATATACTGTACATACTTTTCAGTAGTCCAACCTTTCAGTATTAAAGAGACTGTCACAACATTATAATTGCCCTATCTCCTACACAATGTAGGTGACAGTAATGCTTTTTATTAAAAAAAACGATCTTTTTTCACAAAGTTAGGAGCGATTTAAGTTTATGCTAATGAGCTTTCTTAATGCCCAAGTGGGCGTACTTTTACTTTCGACCAAGTGGGCGTTGTACAGAGGAGTGCATGACGCTGACCAATCAGCATCATGCAATCCTCTCCATTCATTTTCACTGCACTAGCGATATAGTTATATCACTATGTGCAGCCTCATACACAAACCCTAACATTACTACAGTGTCCTGATAATGAATACACATGACCATCCAGCCTGGACGTCATGTGTACTCAGAATCCTGACACTTCTGACTCTTTTTTTGTGAGATTCCGGCAAGTGAAAACAAATCTCACGACATCACGGAGCTACAGCGATCACTGACAAGCGCCAGGGCACGTAAACATTATACATGCCCCCCACTCTCACTGTTTACATGCAGTGGCGCTCAGGTCAAGGACATGGAAGTAGTATTTTTTTTTACAGCCCTCATATCCATATATGTGCCTCCCCTACTCTCTCTCACCCCTCACGTATGAACCTAAATGGAATTGTAATGTTTACACGCAGTGCCACGGTCACAAAAACGGACGTTTATTATTCGCAAAGTTATGAGCTTTTTTCTAAACATGTAAATGAGCCTTTATTAGACAAGGGGGGTGGCAACACCAGCGATCCTCCTGAGGTGGAGCTTCCTTACAACCTCTCATGCTGTCCTATCAGCATGAAGCAGCTTCACACAGTGTAAGACAAAAGCTGGAGGGAAGGGGGGGTCACTTCAAACAGCCATATCTCCGGCTGTGGACCACCTAAAACACATGCCACCTAAAATAGCGGTTCTGGTGGCATATGAAAGAGATTCTAATCTTTAATATGACACCAGGATAACAATGGTGGAATTCAGTGGCGTAACTACCGCCGTAGCGACTGCTACGGGGCCCGCGGCATGAGGGGGCCCGTGTCGCCCGCCGGCACGGGCCCCCACCATGGCCGCAGTCTCCGCTAGCAGCCGCTATGGCTGCTACAGGGGGACGCCACTGAACACTACGGCAGAGCAGGGAGGTATCTCCCCGCTCTGCCATTAAACAAAAGACATGTATCCCCTATCCACAGGATAGGGGATGCATGTGTGATCGCTGGCAGCGATAAGGAGAATGGGGTACTAATGACTAACCTCTGACTTCCGGGGTCTGTGTCGGCAGCTCCGTAGAAATGAATGGAGCGCCGGTCGCGCTTCTGGGCATGCGTGACCCGCGCTCCTTTCCTTTAATTTTTATTGAGCTGCCGACACAGACGCCGGAAGTCAGAGGTTAGTCATGGAGAACTTTGGGGACTTTCAGTCCCCCGTTCTCCCTATCAATGCCAGCGATCACACATGTATCCCCTATCCTGTGGATAGGGGATGCATGTTATTTGTAGGACACACTATAGGTCGCATTTTTTTATGGGGGGGGCGTGCTGTATGGCGTTCCCTGCAGGGGGGCTGTATGGCGTTCCCTACAGGGGGGACTGTGTGGCGTTATCTACAGGGGGGGCTGTATGGCGTTCCCTACAGGGGGGGGCTGTATGGCGTTCCCTACAGGGGGGCTGTATGGCGTTCTCTACAGGGGGGGCTGTATGGCGTTCCCTACAGGGGGGGCTGTATGGCGTTAGCGCCATACAGCCCCCTCTGTAGAGAACGCCACACAGCCCCCCTGTAGATAACGCCACACAGTCCCCCCTGTAGATAACGCCACACAGCCCCCCCTGTAGATAACGCCACACAGCCCCCCTGTAGGGAACGCCATACAGCCCCCCCTGCAGGGAACGCCATACAGCCCCCCCTGTAGATAACGCCACACAGTCCCCCCTGAAGATAACGCCACACAGTCCCCCTGTAGGGAACGCCATACAGCCCCCCCTGCAGGGAACGCCATACAGCCCCCCCTGTAGATAACGCCACACATCCCCCCGTGTAGATAACGCCATACAGTCTACAGGGGGGACTGTATGGCGTTCTCTACAGGGGGGGCTGTAAAAAAGGCACTATCTACAAGGGGGGGGGGGTTGTGTGACACCCAGGGGAGGGGGGGCCCCAGTCAAAAGTTTGCTATGGGGCCCAGTCTTTCCTAGATACGCCCCTGGTGGAATTGCTGGGTTTTATTCCATTCTAACTCACAAAATAATTTTTAACAGTATGGTTCCAATGCAATTAACAATAAACCCATCCTGCAAAAAAAAAATAAGTTATGGCTTTTGATAGGTGGGGAGGAATAAAATGACAATGAAAAAATGAAAATGGCTGCCGCAGGAAGGGGTTAAATTGTAAGTGCCAAAAATTGTGCCTCTGAGAAGTAAAAGTTGATCATATAGTTTATAACGGACTGTCATCTCATTTATTTCACTCTGCCATTCCGCTGAGGGGTTGGTACCCCCTAAAACCTCCCCCAGCCTACATTACAATAGAATACAGGGTGGCTCGCCCACGATGTAGTCAACTGCAATTATAACATTATTTGTATTCTATTTGATTGCATCTAGATCTTTTTTATTCCTATAAGATTTGCACATAACTTCAAACCACTGTCATTTTTTCACTCATTTTTGTTGTATATTGTCCTTTTGATATATGTAAACAGTAGTGTTGTCAAACATTTGGGTATGTTGAAAGTAAATAAATATAATTGATATTGACACAAAACATTGATTTAATCTTGAGACGGTTTTAGGGCTAGTTCACAAAGTCTTTTGATGCTGCTTTTGACGTGGAAACCGCTTCGGAAAAAGCACCGAAGAGCGGCCGAAATCGCCTCCCGTTGATTTCAATGGGTGGCGGAGGCGTTTTTTTCCCACGAGCGGTAAAAAGCAGAGACATGCCCTTCCTTTGGCCGTTTTAGTCTCTGACATCCCATGGACATCAATGGGAGGCAGAGATCGTGTTTTTTTCGCTGCGTTTTTTGCCTGCGGTGCTCAATGGTCGCGGACTGAAAATGCTGCAAATGTTTTGTCAGCAGGTCAAAAACTTTTTCCTCCTGCAAAAAACTGTGTGAACAGGGCCTTATATAGTATTAGTCTGGATCATTACAAGAAGATAACTCTTGATTGTACTTTTGAGTAGTGTAGTCCCCACATCAGCCACTATTCAACCATGGAGGTAGATATTCATGGATTTGTTCATTTTAATCCAATCAACTCTACATGACAACATTGTACAATTACATTTCGGAGCAGTTACACCTAAGGTTTTTTGCCTGTAACTTCAAGCGGTCATATCTCAGTACATACAGTTTACATTATTTATTTTTTTAAGGTATCAGTTTTCCCATTTTTCATGTGCACCAAGGTCTTCTTGTAGGTCTCCTTTACAAACCCAGAGCACAAGAACAGTTCTTACTGTAAATCATTGAAGTTCTGACAGACTAGGTTTATACGTTTCAGATGTCAAACCCATGACAAAGTATTCATGTACAATAATTTTGACATGGGATTGCAGGGGCACCGGTCTCCTCTATGACATAAGAGGCCAACAGTATTGTAAACGGCTGCCACAGTGGTATGAGGTCATATGAAAACTGCACAATAATGTGGTCAAATCAGACTGAACGGTCCTATATTTTCAAGCTACATTGGTTCATAAACTATTAGTTTTATGGTTAATAGAAAAATGTTTAGAGAAAGGTTTATGCATGCAACAATAATGAGAAACCGGACTGCCAATAAATGTGCAAGGCTGGTGGTATTTATTCACTGTCCAATAGTAAACACCCTAGTAAAGCCGCAGGTATCTCATGTATAAACGTCTGTAAATCCGCACAATGGGACAGTATAGGAGAAAATTAAATATACAGAGAGGAGTGAAGCGGTACTGCTCTATGGGCACTAGATTATCATTTTATGGAAAATTTAGTGTGCTTTAAGTAAATATGAAGTCTGTTTAGCTCAACTCTTATTATTGCAACTATCATTTTAAAGTTTACATTAACCCCTTCAGGACCCAGCCTGTTTTGGCCTTAAGTGTAAGGCCACATGGTGCGGCCACGTTGCGTTTTGAAACCGCAGCAAGTCATTTTTCAATAGAAGTCAATGGATACATTTTTGTTATGGACAGACTGCTGCTATTATTATATTACAATGTGTTTTTTGTGCGGTTGAAAGCATCTTCATAATATCCGACCGCATGCGGTTACTGACTGCGCCGCCAATGTTGTTGCTGAACTGCTTGCGTTTTTGCTAACCGTTCTGCAATGCATTGTAATGAACTATATACAGGAAGCATCTAGAAACTTCAACACGAGAGACAAACTATTTCCATAAACTATGTGTGTAAATAAACGCAATAGAACGGCAGCATTAGAGACGAAAAACGCATGCAGTTGACCGCATGCGGTTTTCAAACGCAACAAAACCGCGTCAACAACGCACTGTGTGGCCTTACCCTAAGGAAACAGCCAATATTTTCAAACCTGACGTGTCACTTTATGTGGTAATAACTTTGGAATGATTTTATATATCCAAGCGATTCTGAGACTGTGACACATTGTACTTTATATTAGTGGTAAAATTTGGTCGATATGTTCAGTGTTTATTTGCGAAAAACACCACAATTCTGAGAAAACGTGCAAAAATTAGCATTTTTCCAAATTTAAATGTATTTGCTTGTAAGACAACGTAATACCACACAAAATAGTTACTAGTTAACATTTACTATATGTCTACATTATATTGGCATTGTTTTTTTTTTTAAATTGTCCTTTTATTTTTTTAGGACGTTACAAGGCTTATAACTTTAGCAGCAACTTCTCACATTTTCAAGAAAATGTCAAAAGGCTATTTTTTCAGAGACCAGTTCAGTTCTGAAGTGGCTTTGAGGGCCTTATATATTAGAAAGTCCCCATTAGTCAAACCATTTTAAAAACTGCACCCTCAAAGTATTCAAAACAGCATTCAGAAAGTTTCTTAACCCCTTAGGCGTTTCACAGGAATTAAAGCACAGTAGAGGTGAAATTTACAATTAATTTTTTTTGCCAAAATTAATTTGTTATACATGTTTTTCTGTAATGCAGAAGGTTTTACCAGAGAAACGCAACTCGATATTTATTGCACAGATTCTGACGTTTTTAGAAATATCCCATATGTTGCCCTAGTGTCCTAATGGACTGAAGCACCAGCCTCAGAAGCAAAGGAGCACGTAGCGGATTTTGGTTTGTAAAAATGAAAATCTACTTTTTTTCTGGAAAATTAATATTTACAAGGAATAATGCAGAAAAAGCACCCCAACACTTGTAAAGCAATTTCTTTCGATTACGTAAATACCACATATGTGGTAATAAACTGCTGTATGGACCCACGGCAGGGCTCAGAAGGGAAGGAGCGCCATTTGGATTTTAGAGTGCAGGTTTTGATGGAATGTTTTTCAGTGCCATGTCGTGTTTGCAACACCCTGGGATGGACCAAAACAGTGGAAACCCCCTAAAAGTGACCCCGTTTTGTAAACTATACCCCTCAAGAAATTTATCTTGGCGTATAGTTAGCATTTTGACCCCATAGGTTTTTTGCTGAATGGTTTTGAATCAGGCCGTGAAATTAAAAATGTTAATTTTTTTTTGTAATAAAATGTAGTTTTAGCTCTTTGTTTCATTTTTCACAATAAAGGAGAAAAAGCACCCCCACATTTATAAAGCAAACTCTTCTGAGAACAGCAATACCCCATATGTGTGGTAATAAACTGCTGTTTGAAAACAGGGCAGGGCTCAAAAGGGAAGGAGCACCATTTGTCTTTTGGAACTCAAGTTTTGCTGGAATGGGCTGCGGCGCCATGTCACATTTGCAAAGCCCCTGAGGGGCCAAAATAGTGCAAACCCCGCAAAAGTGACCCCATTTGGGAATCTACACCCCTCAAGGAATTTATCTAGCGGCACAGTGAACAATTTGACCCCACTGGATTTTTTGCTGGATTTATTTAAATTAGGCAGTGAAAATCTAAATTTTTTCCACTAAAATGTGGAATTTTTTTCATTTTCACAAGGTATAAAAAGGAGAAAAAGCACCCCAACACTTCTAAAGCAATTTCTCCCGAGTACGGCAGTGTTGTCATAAACTGCTGTTTGGACACACCGCAGGGCTCAGAATGGCAGGAGCGCTATTTGGCATGCAGATTTTGCTTGATTGGTTTTTGGCCGCCGTGTCGCATTTGCAGAGCCCCTGAGGTACCAGTACAGTAAAAAAAAACAAAAAAACCTGAGAAGCGACTCCATTTTGGAAGCTATACTCCTCAGGGTATTCATCTAGGGGTCTAGTGAGCATTTTGATCCCACAGATGATTGATAGATATTATTAGATTTAGGCAGAGAAAATTAAAATGTTTCCAAAAATATGTCGTTTTTGCTCCCAATTTCTTTTACACAAGGGGTAATAGGAGAAAAAAAAAACAAACACACAATTTGTTACCCAATTTCCCCCGAGTATGGCAAAACCCCATGTGTGGCCCTAAACTGCTGTTTCGAGCTCAAAATGGAAGGAGTGCCATTTGGCTTTTAAAGCGCATATTTTGCTGGACTGGTGTACGGGCGCCATGTCGCATTTGCAGAGCTCTCCTAGATATCAGAGTAGAGTGGAAAACCCTGAGAAGTGTCACAATTTCAAGGCATTTATCATTTGCCTGGACATATGACAGGACTTCGAAGTGAAAGAGCCAGTGCACCTATTTTGGTAATTTTCACAGCATTGGCCCACAATGGCAGGGCTCTGGGGTCAAATAGTAAAACAAACCCCAAAGTAGTGACCCCCATTTTGGAAACTGCACCCCTTAAGGCATTTTTTAAAGGGTGTAGTGAGCATTTTGACCCCACAGGTTTGTTTGTATGCTTTGCAAATGAATGGGGAGAAGTGTATGACGCTGATTGGTCAGCGTCATACACTACTCTGTACAACGCCCACTTGGCCAAAAAGTAAAACACGCCCAGCTGTTCATTAAGAAATCATTAGCAAAAATGATAGTTTTTCTAAATAAAAAACACTGCTGTAATCTACATTACAGCGCTGATAAATCATGTACAATATAGGCCACTTATAATGTGGTGACAGAGCCTCTTTAACACACCTCAGCAGCTACTGCAGAGCGACCCCTTCTGACCCCCACCTCCTCCCCTAGCCATCACACTGCCATCAGCCACGCAAGAAACAGAAAGAGTTTTAAACTCCGTCAAAAGACTCCGGACTCTGCACAGAATGAGTGATCCTTTCTAAACCCCTCCTCCAGCCTCCATGCTGCCGACACTACAGACAGGCAGCCGTCGAGTCACAGAAATGACACAGCCCGTCAAAAGACATTCCAAGCAGCACTAAATTCCTCCTGCACTCCCCTGCTTCCTAAATAATACCAGAAAAAAAAAAAATGTACCTTCACTCCATAAGACGAAGTCAAATTCAAACCCCATTTTATGGGTTTAAAAACTGCGTCTTCTGGTCAGAAAAATACGGTATATTGTGATCACTGTTACCGAGGTTTTCACGAACATTGACATTGCCAACAAGCTCTGCATTATTAGAAATTACCAGATCCAACAGAGCTTCACCTCTAGTCGGGTCTTCCACAAACTGGCCCATAAAATTTTCCTGCAACAGGTTGAGGAAATGTCTCCCCTCTGCAGTTGAAGCCGAACCATGACCCCAATTAATATACTGGTAATTAAAATCTCCCATTATCACTACAGTACCCGCCTGTGCAGCCCGCTCCATCTGTTTATATAGCGGACCTTCCATCTCCTCAGTTATATTGGGGGGTCTATAGATTACACCAAAAGTATCTTTTTCAGTGTTTACCTCCCTTTCTAGTTCCACCCACAAGGTTTCAACCTCCTCACAATCTTCTCCCTCTAATGTCTCTTTCACACTCGCCTTCATATCATTTCTCACATACAGACATACACCACCACCATTCCTATTCGCCCTGTCTTTCCGAAACAGTGTAAAACCCTGTAGATTTACAGCCCAGTTATGTGAAGCCATGTTTCAGCAACACCAGCTATATCTATATGTTCCTCCAGTAACAAGGCCTCCAGCTCCCCCATTTTGCTTGCTAGACTTCTGGTATTTGTGGACATACACTTTAAGTTGCCTTTCAATTTTTCACTTTCAGTATTACAAATGTGATTATTTAACATTATTTGGGCATTTTTAATTTCACTGCTGTTTTGTAAGAAAAGGAACTCCCTATCCTGTTGTCTAATCCTCTCCCCACAGTCTATTTCTCCCCCCACCAATATAGTCTGACCCCTCTCTAACCCTTTATTTTCTACATTGACCTCCCTCCTCAGCCCTAGTTTAAATACTCCGCCACGCCAGCTAGAATTCTCTCCCCCAGCACAGCGGACCCCCTTCCATTTAGGTGCAAATCTGCAGTTTGTACCCCAATGAAAAGTCAGCTCAGTGCTCTATGAACCCAAAGCCTTCAGCCATGCATTTAACTCCCTGAGCTCCCGCTGTCTTTCCTGTGATGCGCAAGGCACAGGCAGTATTCCTGAGAATACTACTTTGGAGGTCCTTCCCTTCAGCTTGTAGCCTAGTTCTTTAAAGTTATTCTTAAGGCTCCTCCACCTACCATTTATTCTATCGTTGGTTCCCACATGGACTACAATAGCTGGATCATCACCAGCCCCTCCCAGTAATTTATCCACCAGTCTCCCTGGTGCCAGCAAACCATTCGGTTGAGGCGGTCTTGGTGACAAATTATTCTATCAGTTTTCCTGATTATAGAATCCCCGACAACTACTAATTCTCTTGCCTTACCTGCATTACAATCCCGCCGACTACTAGCTGGGCTGTTCTCCTGGCTGTTAGGGAGATCAGTATCCACTAGGGCTGCCAATTCTGAGACAGACACCCTCGCATCATCATCCAACTTGGCAATTTTGCTTGGAATATCAGAAACAGGATTGGCCTTAATTTTCTTGGACCCCTTTCTATTGCCCATAACTACATTAACCCAGCTACTTGCCTGATCCTGCTCACCCATGTCTTCACCCTCCAGTTCTACCCCACTAACTGCATGCTCCATGAGCAGTGTTCCATTTTGCTCCTCCAGATCTCTAATACGAGCTTCCAGGTGAACAACATGCTCACATCTGCCACAGAGGTATTCACCCTGGAACTCCGGCTCCAGTAATGCAAAAAAATGGCAAACTGTGCACTGAAGAAAACTCCAATCTTGCTATCCATTATCCCAGTTCCAAAAAAAAACTGTGAACAATTGAAAAAGTAAAAGAAAAGAAGAGTACTTACAGGGACTTGAACTCCTCTTTTTAAATCCGGTTTAATAACTCCACTTATATGAAAAGCAACTTAATTCAGCAAACACAAAAACAGAGCAAGCTCAACTGAGGCCTGCAGGCTACTCTATATCACCTGAGAGCAGTTAACCCCTCCCCCTAGTCAGCTGCTCAGCAGGAAAGAAGCTAGAAAGAAAAAAAGGTTTTTAAATTGTGTCAGTTTTTGCTATCTTTTATTTGTAAGCACTCAATTCTATTATCTCGCACAGTATCGCACGCAGGAACACAGCAACACAATCCGGTTTAATAACTTCACTTATATCACAAGCCACTTAATTCAGCTAACCCAAAAACAGAGCAGTGATAATCTGGTTGTTGGTATTACAGGAACAAACTGTTACCCTCTTAAATAAAAGAACACCCTGCTATTTTCCACAATGGGTGAGCTGGAAAGCAATATTATAAAAAAAATATATAAAATGCAGAAAGTTAGTGTGTGCCTCCAATTGGGCAGCCCCATAAAAAAAAAAAACCTACAGCATAAAGAACAAAAAAACATGGCAAACATATTTATCTTTATTAATTAATAAACTAAATGTCAAGGGGTTGTCCGGTTTCCACAAATTAATGTCATTTTTTGTATAATTAAAAGTAAAACTATTTTCCAATATACTTTCTTGTATTCAATTTCAAAAACTCTGCTTGCTGTTATTCAGTAGAAACATTCATGGTTTACTTACCAGTAGCTACAATTATGTTCACGGTCATGTGATACACAGGTGCATGGCTCGTTACAGTATGTGTATCAGAGCTGTGTCTTGTAACGATCCCAGAACCTGTGCGTCCATCACAAGAACATGGACAGAATTTTATCTACTAGAAGTAAACAATGAATGTCCTACTGAATAACAACAAGCAAAGATCTTGAAAACAGTCAGGAATTAATACTAAAATATATTAGAAAATGAAATAACTTAACCCCTTCCCGCCGGATCACGTATATATACGTCATTAAAATCGGTGGCTTACCGCCTTTTCACGTAAATGTACGTCATGGAGATGAAGCTGGCTCAGGAGCTGAGCCAGCGACATCCCCGCCGGGTGACAGCTGTATGTTACAGCTGGCACCCTAAGGTATCGGCCAGGACCGGAGCTAGCCTCCGATCCGACCGATTAACCCCTCACATGCTGCGTTCAATAGAGATCGCAGCATGTGAGGAGCTTATAGCCACCGGCACCCATGCAACGTGATCGCTGGGTTGCCGGTGGCTGCAAAGGCGATCGGAGGGCTAATGCTTACCTCCCGATCAGCCTGTAACGGAATCCTCCTATGCCCCGTCGTCGGCGGGGCCCAGGAGGCTTCCGGTAACATCGGCAAGATGGCGCCGGCTCAGCTTCCGGCTCAAAAGCTGAGCCGGCGTCATCAGCAGTGGGTGTCCGCTGTATGTAACAGCGGACACCCCGATCTATCGCCAGGAACCGGAGCTAGCTCCGATTCCTGGCATTAACCCCTTCGATGCAGCGATCCATTGTGATCGCTGCATCCTAGAGGTTTGTAGAAAATCGGCAGCCTTGCCATGCGATGGCAAGGCTGGCGACTGCTACCATGGCAACAGGAGCCCTAACAATGGACTCCTGTCTGCCATTACGTAAGCTAATTAGGCCCCACCCAGAGGCGGAGCCTGATCGGCTTGCTGTCAGTGAACAACTGACAGTTCCAATACATTGCACTACATAGGTAGTGCAATGTATTAGAACATCAAACAAACAGTTGGACATTCAAGTCCCCTAGTGGGACTAAAGAAAAGTGTAAAAAAAAGTGTAAAAAAAGTAAAAATAAAAGTTGGAAAACATACAATAAAAGTTTCAAATAATAACACAAAACACAATCGCCCTTTTTCCCTTATCAAGTCATTTATTATTGAAAAAAATAATAAAGCCATACATATTTGGTATCGCAGCGACCGTAACGACCTGAACTATAAAAATATTATGTTATTTATCCAGTGCAGTGAACGCCGTAAAAAAACAACTCAAAAACACTGCCATAATTACTGTTTTTTTGGTCACTGTCTTCCAAAAATTGAAATAAAAAGTGATCAAAAAGTCGCATGTATCCAAAAATGGTACCGATAAAATCTATACCTCGTCTCGCAAAAAACAAGCCCTCACACAGCTCCATCGATAAAAAAATTTAAAAGTTATGGCTCTCGCAACATTGTGACAGAAGAAATACATTCTCTTTCCAAAAGTAATTTTATTGTGCAAAAAGTTATAAAAAAGTTCTATAAATTTGGTATCGCCGGAATCGTACTGATCCGCAGAATAAAGGTAACATGTAGTTTATAACGTACGGTGAACGGTGTATATAAAAAAAAAAGTGGCACAAGCTGGGCATGACATATTTGACACTGAATTGGCATATCTAGGGAACATTTTAATTTGTACCTTCCGCAGCGCAATCATTTATGGAAAAGACCTGTGGGGTGAAAATGCTCACTACACCTCTTAATAAATGCCTTGAGGGGTGCAGTTTCCAAAATGGGGTCACTTCTCAGGGGTTTCTTTTATTATTTCACATCAAAGCCTCTGCAATTGTGAACCAATACTTTATAAGTCGCCAAATTAGGCCTCAATTTTACATGGTACTCTTTCACTCCTGAGCCCTGTCGAATGTCCAGGCAAAAGATTAGGGCCACATGTAGGGTGATTCTAAAACAGGGAAACACCGCATAATAATTGAGAGCTGTCTTGTTATGGTGGCACAAGCCGGGCACCACATATTGGCGTATCTAAGGAAAAATTCCCATTTTCATTCTCCCACATCGTGTGCACACGAATTTCTGCAAAACACCTGTGGGGTTAACATGCTCACTACACCCCTAGGTGAATACCTTGAGGGTGTTGTTTCCAAAATGGGGTCACTTCTGGGGGGGATCCACTGTTTTGGTCCCACAGGGACTTTGCAAATGCAACATAGCGACCAGAAACCAAATGCAGCAAAATCTGTACACCAAAAGCAAATGGCGCTCCTTCCCTTCTGAGCCCTGCCGTGTGCCCAAACAGCATTTTACGACCACGTGTGGGGTATTGCCGTACTCCAGAGAAGTTGCTTTACAAGCGTTGGGGTTCTTTTTTTCCTTTATTTGTTGAGAAAATTAAAAATTTGGAGCTAAAGCTACGTCTTATTGAAGAAAAAGGATTTTTTTTATTTTCACTGCCCAATTCTAATAAAATCTATGAAACACCTGTGGGGGCAAAATGCTCACTACACCCCTAGATGGATTCCTCAAGGGGTGTAGTTTTCTCAATGGAGTCACTTTTTTGGCGTTTTCACTGTTTTGGTACCTCAGGGGCTTTGCAAATGCGACATGGCCTGCGCAAACCATTCCTGCTAAATTTGAGCTCCAAAAGCCAAATGGCGCTCTTTCCCTTCTAAGCTCCGCCGTGTGTCCAAACATCCGTTTATAACCACATTTGGGGTATTGTTTTACTCGGGAGAAATTGCTTTACAAATGTTGTGGTGCTTTTTCTCCTTTAGTCCTCGTGGAAATTAGAAAAAATTAGCTAAACCTACATAATCTTTGAAAGAATGACGATTTTTATTTTCACGGCCTACTTCCAATAATTTCTGCAAAAAACCTGCGGGGTAAAAATGCTCACTATACCCCTAGATAATTTCCTCAAGGGGTGTAGTTTCCCAAATGGGGTCACTTTTGGTGGATTTCCACTGTTTTGGCACCGAAAGAGCCCTTGAAACTTGACATGGTGCCTAAAATATTTTCTAATAAAAAGGAGGCCCAAAATCCACTGGGTGCTCCTTTGCTTCTGAGGCCGGTGCTTCAGTCCATTACCACACTAGGGCCACATGTGGGATATTTCTAAAAACTGCAGAATCTGGGCAATAAATATTGAGTTGCGTTTCTCTGGTAAAAACTTCTGTGTTACAAAAAAAATAGAATAAAAATGAATTTCTGCAAAAAAAAATGAAATTTGAAAATTTCACCTCTACGTTGCTTTAATTCCTGTGAAACGTTTAAAGGGTTAAGAAACTTTCTAAATGCTGTTTTGAATACTTTGAGGGGTGAAGATTTTAAAATGGGGTGACTTTTTGGTGGTTTCTAACATATAAGGCCCTAAAAGCCGCTTCACAACTGAACTGGCCCCTGTAAAAATAGCCTTTTGACATTTTCTTGAAAATGTGAGAAATTGCTGCTAAAGTTCTAAGCCTTGTAACGTCCTAGAAAAATAAAAGGATGTTCAAAAAACGATGCCAATCTAAAGTAGACATATGGAGGATGTTAGTTAGCAACATTTTTGTGTGGTATAACTGCCTGTCTTACAAGCAGATACATTTACATTTAGAAAAATGCTAATTTTTGCAATTTTTCACCAAATTTTGGTGTTTTTCACTGGTAAATATTGAATTTATCGACCACATTTTTCCACTATCATAAAGTCCAATGTGTCACGAGAAAACAATCTCAGAATCGCTTTGATAGGTAAAAGCGTTCCGGAGTTATTACCACATAAAGTGAAATATGTCAGATTTGAAAAAATGGGTCTGGTCCTGAAGGCCAAAATGAGCTTGGTCCTGAAGGGGTTAATTATACAAAAAATATAAACATTCATTTGCTAAAACCAGACAACCCCTCTAAATACATAGGTTCCCCTTAAAAGGAAGGTGTCATAAATTTTTATTTTTTTTTATCATATTGCTTTTAATGTAATATTTTCAAAAATTGTATTTGTGTTCTCTTGTTTTACTTTTTAATGTTTTCTGACTTTTACTTCTCTACGCGGGCTGCCATTTTTTTTTTCAGATGGAATACGGCACATACAACCCCATAGAGAATGCGTCTCCCCTCAAGCGCCGCTCCCACACAGACCAAAACGAAGCTCGTTCGTAGAGCGAAATCCGGCGCCATTTTCATGTGGACCGGAAGCCACTGCCGGACAGTAAGAGGACTACTTCCGGCCGCGGCTTCCAGCCATATGTTCAACGAAGCAAAAGCGCAAGGAAGAGGAGCGTAGACCAGCGGAGGCGGCGGCAGGAGCAGGTAATTTATGTTCGTGTGTATTATGTTCGTGTGATACGGTCTGCTGAGCCCTGTATCTAATCCTCCTAGCACTGTGCAGTTGCTCAGAAAATGGTGGCACACAGTGTAGGAAGTTTGAAGATTCAAACCCTTCCTTCTGGGTGGGGGGGATTGTGTGAGGACACTAGAGGGGAGTGTGTCCACCCCAAATTTGCAGCATACATCAATGAGGTCACTTTATCACAGTGACCATGCTGCAATTTTGGGAACTGCTCCCTCTAGTGCCCAGCACATGGAAATGTTATAAATTAGAATCTAATTTATAATATTTCCTGACTTGTGAAAAAATGAAAACAAATGTGTAATCACTTAAATACTAATTGTTTAACTGAAAAAAAAATATAACAATTCTAACGACACATTCCCTTTAAAGAGAATGTTTACCCATGTATACCATTTGAGGTTTTTTTGAGTCTAAATAGGTCAAACATTTCTTAGTATATTAGAGCTCTGCTTTTCAGATACAGAGCTCCAAGTGTGTGATCTCTTTATGTACATAGATTTAAAACATTAATGTTCTGGCTACCTGGAGCATGGGAGCTTACTGCATACTGTGCTATTATGGAGTTCAATGTATAATAGTATGCCGTTAGCTCCCTCTTATGGCAACTCCTGGTAGCCAGAACGTTGATTTAAAGAGGCTCTGTCACCAGTTTATAAGTGCCCTATCTCCTACCTAATCTGATAGGCGCTGTAATGTAGATAACAGTGGTTTTTATTTTGAAAAACTGTAATTTTTGAGCAAGTCATGAACAATTTTAGATTTATGCTAATTAGTTCTTAATGACCAAGTGGGCGTTATTTTTACTTTTTACCAAGTGGGCGTTTTAAAGAGAAGTGTATGACGCTGACCAATCAGCGTCATACACTTCTCTTCATTCATGCCCAGCTTGTTTCACTGCACAGCATGATCTCGCAAGATCATACTGCGACGAGACTTCCTCCCACAGGTTCTTCATCGGAGCCATGGAAGACTGAACAGACATCGCTGCAGATTTGGATAAACGTCCTGGCACGGCTGGAGGCAAAGTCTGTTGACTCTTCCATCGCTCCGGTGAAGGACCTGTGGGAGGAAATCCCGTCACAGAGTGATCTTGCGAGATCACGCTGTGCAGTGAAACAAGCTGGGCATGAATGAAGAGAAGTGTATGACGCTGATTGGTCAGCGTCATACACTTCTCTTTACAAAGCCCAGTTGGTCATTAAGAACTAATTAGCATAAATCTAGAATTGTTCATAACTTGCTCAAAAATGATAGTTTTTCAAAATAAAACCACTGTTCTCTACATTACAGCGCCTATTAGATTAGGTAGAAGATAGGGCACTTATAAACTGGTGACGGAGCCTCTTTAAATCTGTGTCTTTACAGGGGATTTGGATCTCCGTATCAGGAAAGCGCTATCAAGATATATTAAGAAATTGATCAGCACAGAATTTTAAATGACATGGTGTTAAAATGTGGAGATTCACATTGTCTGTTCAGGCTGGAATTTAGTTTCTATTGCCCTGAAAAGGCTGAATAGCGTAGTCTGCTATACTTTTCTACCCAATAAATAATTTATGTCAATGGGATTTGTTATATCTGTCATGGAGGACATGATTCCAATGAGAACAGAGCAAGAACTGCACTAAAAAGAAAAATATATAATTCCTTAGAGCAGGGGTCTCAAGCACGCGGGCATGCGGCCCCTGAGGCTGTAAGCTACGGCACACGGGACACAGAGCCGCTAACACAGGCTCTGCTCCAGGACTCTGTGGAATTCCCTGACATCGCTGTCCATATATAGACAGCGATGTCTAGGGCTTCCCTAGAGCAGGACAGTGATGTCAGGAGCACAGCAGGAGTCCGAGGTAGAGTGCTAGAAGCGGCTCTGCTCTGGGACTCCAGCTCTGGGCAAGCCACTGACATCACGGTCCATATATGGCACCGTGGCAGCAGCTGCAGAGGGCACCGTGGCAGCAGCTGCAGAGGGCACCGTGGCAGAAGCTGCAGAGGGCACCGTGGCAGCAGCTGCAGAGGGCACCGTGGCAGCAGCTGCAGAGGGCTCTGAGGCATTCTCTTAAAAGGGGCTGCCCAATCTTGATATTTGTGTGTCTGCCAAACGCTGCCAACTGAGCCGCCGGACTGCATTTAGCGACACTTAAACTAGATTGTTGAAATGCGCCCGTCAACGTCTATTTTTTTTCTATATGTGGCCCGCTTACTCGGCTGAGTTTGAGACCCCTGCCTTAGAGCATTCAAATAGATGAGAAACACCGATGCTGCAATTGTAAATGTTGCAAAATAAAATATTTGTCTTATTTCAAATTACAAACTAACATGAAATATTTAAGACTTTTTTCAATAAAATATTTAGCTTACAATTAAAAAGAAAACATTTTCTATTAAGTCTGATGGAATAAGGAATAAAAGCGTGATGGTTTGTAACAGAAATACAATTCTGCACAGGAAAAGTGAAGAATGGTGGACAGTGGTAAATAAGGAAACTTATGGGTAAAAGGGGAGAAGCAAGATAGAGCTCTGTAATACATAAGCCAGAGAGTAGCACAGTAACAAACATATATTAGTCAGCGAGAGGTAAGAAAGATCCTGAACTAGTGTTCAGGGAAGGTAAAACATGAGCACAACACAAACCTGTCCAACGTAACAACGAAATATAAAGCATCATAAGAGAGCCGAATGTGCAATGAGTAAAATACTGCAGCGTGTGACAGAAAGAAGTGCCAGAAAGGGTCCACTATTGGCACACTGACCCGTGTGAGCTGGCACTGCACTTGCTCCCTTAGAGCTTCGGGACAATTATGGAGTTGTCTCTGGAGGTCATGGTGAGAAAACTGAACACTCTGCATTTCCATCCTTTGCTGCTCCAGCTTCTCCCGCACCTTAATCCCGTGGGGATATCCAAAAGACAAAAATAGGGAACAGGATACTGCACTGTAACCTCAGCCATGCACAGCCATAAGACGTAGGACTTAATAAAAGAATTAAAGGGGAAACAGAGAGGTTGAAGATAAAACTAGAGAAACTGAAAGGGCGAGATATCAGGAAGATGTATATTTAATCAAAATATATAAAAGTAGGAAGAGTGGATGACAGGGCATCTAGAGTATTCATAAGCTCAGCTTCACTGCCAGAGGAGACTGCAACAGCTCTCTAATGTATTAGAGACACGAATTCACCATTTACCGAAGCTGCATTGAAGGCGTGTGTGTGAACTATGCTCAATAACTAATAAAACTGCAAAACACAACTGACATTTCTCAATACACTTCACATACAGCTCTGCTACACAGTACGAGACAGGAGGAGCAATTCCCAACCTCCACTTCGCATATTCTATTCAGATATATTTACACAAGTCTGTAAAGTTGGGAATCACTAATTAAATACTCATTGCTTTTTTCCGATATTGACAATGTCATATTTCAATATGCAGATTTACTTACCTACAGCAACTACAGCATGCAAAGTGAGAATGGAAGGGATGTTAGTATAATTAATCCAAGTTAATAACACATGACATTTTAAATAGTAATCATGTCATTCTAGATTCTCATAACCACAGCATATAAAAGCCTAAAATGTACATAAATATGGAGAATATAGAACTGAAGGACTGTGACCTAAAGCACTCAACCAGAGGTTGGCACCATAACAAGCTATTGGCTACCTTTTGCGCTTTTTAATTTGCTGCAGACATAATCTAAAGAGCTACTTCAGTGTTTTTGCTGCTCATGACTACTGTGGAAAGACGTGGTTCTCCCAAAGGACAGCAGCCGGCTCTAGTAAAATCAGAAGCAGCATAAAAACTGTGCACAATTATTCTGGCACCAACTTAGACACATGATCCAGTCTTCATACAGTGGCTGAATTACATGTACTTCACATATCTTACACATGCAAGTCTAAAACTAGAAATATAAGAATTTACAAGAACTTGCCATTGCACATCATTAACAGATATCCCGGAAAATGCTTACATATTCAGATTTTTCTATATTATATATACTATATAAACAAATAGCAATGGCCATTGAGTTAGGTCATCCAGTTTTCTAAACCATCAGATGCCAGACTACAGGAATATTACTGTAATGGGTTAACACCCACACGAAGTGTTAATTTGATAAGGATTCCATTATAATGTAATAGTGAATATAATCACTTGGAGCAAGACTATGCTTTCCTTTCTACTTGGCTATTCCTGTAGTTAAAAGCTACAAAAAGCAGAGTACATACCTGTGCAATACAGAAGTGTCAGCTTATCAGAACCAATCAATTAAAGGGGTTTGTCCGGTATCGCCAAAAGTTTGGCCAAAGAGGGGAAATGCTTTAAGTAACAACAAAAGCATAACTTACCTGTTCAATCCCCTGTCGCTCCAGCGCCACCACCTTGGTGGTCCCCGCTGGTGTCTGTATGAGCTGCAGCGTTGATAAATGTGACTGCTGCAGCAAATCAATCGCCTCAGCGGTAATGCAGAGGTCACATGACGTCATCACTACAGCACAGTAAACAGGTACCAGCAGGGAGCATTGGAGCGGTGGTACTTGCGCCTGAGGGGGATTTAAAAGGCAAGTTATGCTTCTTTTATTATTTTATTGAACTTCCCCTCCTGAGCCCGTTTTTTGGTGATCCTGGACAAACTATTTTTCGGCTACATATATATGGCACACTTTTTCCGACAAAAGTTCTGAATAAGGGGACCTTAGCCAATCTGCAACAGCTAGTAACATGAAACCATTTTTCGATCAGCAAATCAGAAAATTATTAATAGCTAGTGCAAAAATGATGCATTAAAGAGACGTGGCAAAAAATTGCAATGGTTACGCCAAATTTAGTATGGAGCTTTTTTTTCCGTATAGTACTGGTGTAGACGAGGTGGCATAAGGAAGAGTGACTTGCATTCACTGAGGTGCACCAAATGTATAATGTAGTGTGAACCATCTCGAAAAATTTGCTACAATTTGTGTGAAATTAAACGACTAGGTCTCCCTTTATAAAGGATGGTTCTTACAAAACTACTGACAAATAAACTTGAATATGTTTAGAGTGTAGATTACTTTGGCCATCCGCTAAAGCAGATTGCAAGCTGGTCATACACCTTATAGAAAGCTATAGATCTGGCCATCAGCGACCAGTCCAGCTCTGCTGCTATTGGGCATCCCCCAAGGGTATTAGATGGTCAGCTGATTTAGAGTATGTGAGGCTCAAGCCCCAAATTGGAAGTCTTTTTTTTGTTATTTTATGTTATTCAGCATATGATCCCTGATAATAGCAATGTATATAAGTTTAGCAGCCTATTGATTCAACAAAGGATAGTTTGCATAATATGTTCTCTTGGCGGTCATACTTTCAGAGTGACAAACTATGGCTGCTGGCTTTAGGAAAAAAATCAGCTGTATTAGGACTCCAGTACTTGAACTATTTGGAGAACCATTAACTTAGTTCCTTTTCTGGCTGGCTTGTAAATTGTTTTAAGATTTGGCATTGGCTATGTACACTTACTAATGTAACAAAGTTCTGGAGATGTAAGAATTTCAAAACCAGCACATCTACCCTAAAGTAGGATACAAATGTCAGCAGCGGCACAGCTAGAAATACAATACTGTTTACTACCAGGAAACAAAGTAACACTAAGGCAAACCAAAATCGTCCGTAAAATACAGAGCTGTTTTCAAGCGAAAAACAGTCCCTGATTTTCAGCCTTTTGCGGCGTTTGGTTATGGACGTTTTTCTATTGAGTCAATGAAAAATGGCTCAAGAAGTGGCATGCACTTCTTTTTTACAGTGCGCTTCTTTACGTGCCGTTTTTACAAATGGAGCGTAAAAAACCGCACCGTGGGAACGAAATGCCGTTTTTCCCATTAAAATCAATGGGCAGATGTTTGGAGGCGTTCAGCCCACATATTTTCAGCTGTTTTCCGGGACGTTTATGGCCCGAAAAACGGCTGAAAATAGCCTGTGTGAACATACCCTAAAGGTCTTGGAGCTTTCCTTCTTTTTCATCCTATTTAATGCTGTAGGCAAAATAATCCTGTATACAGGAGCACATCCAGCTGTATATGCGAGCATCTCTCTGCTTTTCACTTTACCTTCCGTATACCCTCAGCTTGCCATGCACAATACAGTAAGTGACAACCATGCCATTAGATGCCACAGCCGGACTGCTTGTGCTACACGGGAGGTTTCTGTCCTCCCTGTTATGGTTTGACATAGGCTTATTCTACACATTGTTAAGAAGAGATGTTGACAGGCCTCTCTGGCAATGGAAGAATACAATTATACTACTTCTATACTGTGACTTCAAGATCAAATTTCAGCTTTTATTTCAGTGAATTCTAAAGTTCTCTTCATTCAAAAAGTCAGAAAGGTAAAAGAACCATCAGCAGTTGGAAAAAAAGGGACAGAGAGGGAAAGAGAACGGAGGACGGGATTACACCTGGTACTGGGGCGTTATAAAGGGACATCATATTTTGTACCTTTTCTTTTTCCTTTTGGATGTTACTTTCCAGGGCATTTAGACTGTCCTGAAGCTGCTGAACGATCCTCTGCTCCTGCTGCAGCTGGGATAGCTCGGCCTCCCTTTCCCCCTGTAGAAGAGCTCGCTCAACCTCTGCCTACATAAAGGAAGGACAAACACATGCGTCTGGTGTTACCAATGCCATTCCATTTGCTTACGTCCCGTTCACGTCTGTTCTGTCAACTTCTGTGACTAAGGCTCAGTTCACACACTTTGCCTAAATCATTTGAAGGCCAAAAGTAGAAAGAAAAAGGCTCCACAGGAACTTACAAAGAGCCAAGTCACCATTGCAAAAAAACAAACAAAAAAAAAATATTAAATTTTAAGAAGATCACTTGCATTTTTCCCCAAAGGGGAACATTAATACCCCAATTTTACCGCAAATAGCACATTGAAAAACAAATCACAAATTGACATCAGTTTTTCAATCGTCCACCCTTTGACCTCAATAATAAAGACTGATGGAAACTGATGCACTTTCGCATTAGTCGGAGTCCTATAGAAATCAGTAGGATCTCTTGTTGGACCTCTTTAGCGCAAGGCTGTTCACACATGGGTTCCGGGTTTTTATACCATTCATGACAGAAGATTTTAAAGAAAAGAAAATGAAGTAGGATGCAATCTCCAGTGTGAACAAACCTGCCCTTGTTCCTACAAATGAAATAGAAAAAAATAAGTTCATCTCAGCACAATAATCCCATGAGTCTGACTGAACGCGCCAGCGGGAAACCTCAAGCCTTTCATAGACTAACCTCTTGTGCACTCTCTTGTAATTGTCTCTCAAGTTCTGTCACTCTGTTCTTCAGCTGATCCACATGACTTAATGTCATCCTGCGCTGTTCCTCCAAACCAAGCAACTCACCGGCAACATCGCCAGGTGATATAGAGTCTTCTTGCTAGGAATAAAAAAAAATAAAATAAAAATTATTTCTAATCCTATAATTCAGCCACAACAATAAAATTATTGGCAAATGTGTAACAAAGATGTAATTAGTGATTTATTGAGGTTAAAACTTTTCACATTTGGGTAGTATAAAACAAAAACACACATAGGTATGTATAAGGCAAGAAAGTCACTTTGTATACCACAAAATATAGATATATATATTTATTTAAGGCAAATACACCACATAAACACCCTGATAAGGGGCTAAACAAAGAAGTCCCAACCAGACCACCCGTCAGAGAACAATGTAGTAACGTGTAAGTGAATGAAAAGAATATTGCCTCAAACCGAGGATCCGAGAGAGGGAGAGAAGGGTCCAAGTGATCTTCTCACATTGATCATCCAGACAGCCTGAACTTCGCCTAGTCTACATGGTTACAACATTGTCTTATAAAATGATGGATTTTCCTTGTTTTTATTTTAAAACCCCTCCATTCGTGTGAACACTTTCTTCCCCACAGAAGTTCTGTCGTCCCCTGGGGGCAGTGACGCTATAAAAGGAGTATTCAGGCTTGACAAAGCATTAGAAAAAGATTTATCGTTTGACAACAGGTGCACTAGCCTTTTTTTTTTTAGAAATTAACAAAAATTAAATGAACCCAACACTAGGTATTTTAGAATGAATTGTCATTCAGTTAACCCTTTCACGCCGCAGCCCTTTTTCAGATTTTCATTTTTCCCTCCCCACCTTCCAAAGGCCATAACGCCTTTATTTTTCCGTCGATATAGTACTACGAGGGCTTGATTTTTGCGGGACGAGTTGTAGTTTTTCGTAGCACCATTTATTTTGCCGTATGATGTACTAGGAAACGGGAAAAAAATTATTTGTGGGGTAGAAAATGAAAAAAACAGCGATTCCGTCATGGTTTTTTGCGCGCCATTTTTACGGAATTCACTGTACAATTAAAACAACATATTCATTTTATTCTGTGGGTCAATACGATTACGCCGATACCAAATATGTGTAGGTTTTTCAATATTTTACTACTTTTACAAGCAAAAACCTAAGTGTAAAAAAGAAAATTTATTTTGTGTCGCCAAATTCCGAGAGCCTTAACTTTTTTATTTTTCCGTCGATTAAGTTGTATGAGGGCTTATTTTTTTGCGGGATAAGCTGTAGTTTTTAATAATACCATTTTGGTGTACATGCGACGGTTTGATCACTTTTTATTTCATTTTTTGTGGGAGATGAGGTGACCAGAAAATAGATATTCTGGCGTTTACAAATTATTATTTTTTTACGGCGTTCACCGTGTGGGTTAAATAATGATATATTGTGATAGTTCAGACTTTTACGGACGCAGCGATACCAATTATGTTTGTTTATTTATTTAATTTTTTACTATGCTCTAGGTGGAAAATGGGAAAAGGGGGGTTTTTTGAACTAATATTTTTTTTTTTTTTTTTTACACAAAAAAAACCACTTTATTTAACTCATTTTTACATTTTTTTATTAGTCCCCCAGGGGACTTCAACCCGCGATCGTTAGATCGCTTGCACGATATACTGCAATACTAATGTATTGCAGTATATCGTGATTCTGACTGTCTCCTATGAAGCCCTGCCGGAGGCAGAGCTTCAAAGGAGTACCAAGATGGCGGACCTGGGGGACTTCGTCAGACCACCAGGCAGCCGTGTGAACAAACGGCTCCCCCCGATCTCGCCGCGGGGGGGCCGTTGAGACGTTACAGGGGGTCGCCCCCCTGTTTTTAGTAATTTAAATGCCGCAATCTCTATTGAACGCGGCATTTAACGGGTTAAACAAGCGGGATCGCGCTAAAGCGCGATCCCGCTCGTAACCCGGAAGTGTTGGCTGTAACACACAGCCGACACACTCGCTGTATGGAGCGGACTCAGCCCGTGAGCCCGCTCCATATTCCCCCACCCGGCGGATGTCGGGAAGGGGTTAAGGAGATGAAATTAGCTTTTCTAATAAATTTTGCGAAGTTTCTTTTATTTATTTCTTTAAGACTATGTCTACCTTTTGTAATTTATTTTTTTTGCTTCAGTGCATCTAAAATTAAATAAGAAAATTTTCAAGTATGCTTCAATAAAAATACCCTACCCCTAGCCCCTTGTCGACATGCCACATACTATTTAGTTTCTGCCGCCAATGTGAAGTATGGAGCGCGCTCACGGGCTATGCGCGCTCCATACTCCGCGGATGACGGCTGTGACAGCCAACACCTCACTTTAGCGCCCGATTAAATGTGACAGCCAACACCTTCACTTTGATGGCGCCCGATTAACACCTTAAATGCTGCAATCGTTACCGAGGCATTTAAATTGTTAGAATGAGGAGGGCGACCCCTCAAACACGTCATCACACCCCCCAGCGGCGCGATCGGCCCATTTACAATGGTTGTTATGGCAGCCTGGGGGCCTAATAAAGAGCCCCAAGGTCTGTCACCTTTGTACTCTTTTGAAGGTCTGCCTCTGGCAGGGCTTCAAAGCAGATTGTCCGTATCACAATATGCTGCAATACATTAGTGTTACAGTATATCATGCAAGCGATCCAACGATCACTGGTTCAAGCCTCCTAGGGGGACTAATATATAAAAAATAAAATAAAGTTTATATAACTGGTATCGCCGCATTCATACTATCACAATATAATGTTGTTTAACCCGCTCGGTGAACGCCATAAAAATAAGTGTAAAAATTATAAAACACTCAAATTGCTGTTTTTTGGTCACCTCAGCTCTCCAAAAAAAAATGAAATAAAAAGTGATCAAAAAGTCGCATATACCTCAAAATGGTATCGGTAAAAAATACAGCTCACCTGGCAAAAATTAAGCCCTCACGTTGCTAAATTGACGGAAAAAAATTGCTCTCAGAACATTGTGACACAAAACATTTTTGTTTTTAGAAAATGTTTTTTTTAAAGTGGTAAAACATAAAACAAAAGCATATAAATTTGGTATCGCCATAACCGTATCAACCTGTAGAATAAGGTGCACATGTGGTTTTTACCGCCTGATGGGCTCCGTAAAAACAAAACCCCCCTGAAAAAAAATGTCCGAATCCCAGTTTTTTACCACACAAATATTTTTGAAGCTTCCCAGTACATTATGTGGTGTAATAAATGACAAACTACAACTTGTCCCACAAAAAACAAGCCCTCAAAAAGGATATGTCAACAATAAAGTTATGGCTTTTGGGAAGCGGGGAGCAAAAAACTAAAATGAAAAAACTAAAATTGTCCATGTCTCCAAGGGGCTAGATATCTCAACAGTTCCAATGTGTCTGCAGGTTAACAGATTACAAACAAACGCTGCGTAGTCAGATCAATCATGCTCCCTTTCATCTGCGATTTTTGTCTTCAGAACATACACACAGTAGGACAGCAATAAGTAGGGGACAAATACAAAAAAATCATTATGTTTGCAAGATCAGACAACACAGGCTTTGTTTGTAGTCTGTTATCATGGAGACGCTTAGGTCTGCATAGGCTGTGGCGGAAATCAACGGTAAATCCGAAAGAGAATAGGCATGCCACGGATTTGAAAAACTGCAGAGGAAAAACCCGCTACATGTGAATGCGTACTGTGCTCTGCTGCAGATTTTCAGTGTGGAACCTGTGCAAGAACCAACAAATAGGCTATGTCTGAACATAGTCAAAATGACCCTATGAACCTATGTAACCGGCCCCTCGTTTCAATTTGCCTCTGTATTCTCAGTGCGTTATCGGTGTTACATTTACTTCATGTTGGGTGCTCTCTGTGCTGCTATTTTCCTCTTTCTGTGTTTCCTCATCATGAAATTCTCGCGGTGCTTTCTTTTGGTTGCCACTGTTTTCATGATTGCGATCCTTAGCACTGTCCCAGGATGGCCTCCTCATGCCCACAGATATGGGATCATCTAGCTTTGTACCCAGAGAAGGGAAAGCCCGTAGTTCATCTAGCCGTGCTGGGCTGGTAGAGTCATCAGTTTTACTGTACTCTGCACATAGATTCAGAATAGTTTCCAGTCTTTGCCGCTCCTGGGGAACACAGAAAAAAAAAATTGTTATTAAATTAAACCTCCCATATAAACTACAGCGAAATTACTATAATCCAGCTACGGATAATCCTACAATGCTGTAATATTATTGTGCCATTTTGCAAGACTAGAAGCAAAACATTGAGCAGAGATTATCTATTAACCCCTTAATGACCACCGATAAGCCTTTTCACGGCGGTCATTAATGGGCTTTATTCTACAGCGCCGCTATTCCATATAAGTATCGATCTCACCCGTCTGCATCTGAGTGGTTTTGGAGAGAGGGAGGGAGATCCCTCTCATCCCACTGACACCCGGCGATAAGATCGCCGAGTGTCTGTGTCTCCCATGGCAGCCGGGGACCTAATAAAGGACCCCAGGTCTGCCTGTAATGAATGCCTGCTAGATCATGCCAGAGGCATGACCTAGCAGATGCCTGTCTGTTTTAAACGGACAGGCAATAATACACTGCAATACAAAAGTATTGCAGTGTATTATAATAGCGATCGGAGGATCGCATAGTGAAGTCCCCTAGTGGGACTAGTAGAAAAGTTAAAAAAAAGTTGAATAAAGTTAATTTAAAAAAAATGTGAAAAAAAAATAAAAATGAAAAACCCACTTTTTCCCCTTACAAACGGATTTACTATTAAAAAAGCCCACAATAAAGCAAAAAAGTTGCACATATTTGGTATCGCCACGTTCGTAATGACCCCTACTATAAATCGATTACATTATTTAACCCGCACTGTGAACGCCGTAAAAAATAAAATAAAAAACTGGAAGAATTGCTGTTTTCTGTTAATCCTGACTTTTAAAAAATGTGATAAAAAGTGATCAAAAAGTTGCATCTACTCTCAAATGGTACCAATAAAAACTACAAGACGTGCCGCAAAAAACAAGACCTTATACAGCTATGTCGACGCAAAAATAAAAAAAAGTTATAGCTCTTCGAATGTGACAATGGAAAAATTTAGAAAATGGTTGGTCATTAGGGCCCAGAATGCAAGCAGGGGGAAGGGGTTAAAGGGGTTCTCCGCTTTGAACAATACTAATTTGCTAGGAGAGTCTCTTTACATCATACAGATCACAAAGTGTCCACCTGCTGGGACCCTTTGTGATCAGCTGTAATTTGTGGGAAAACCTGGCAGTAAGTATTCCTTTTACCTGCAGCGCCACCACAGAGGAAATGAAACATTACACAGTGTCCATTAATATTAATGGCTTGTCTGTGTAATACAGGACAGGATAGATCCTCCAGAGCAAGAGACGCTCAATGTAACCACTCTCCACTCTGGCCAAGACATGAGAATCCTGAACAGAGGTCCTCCATCTATTAATTCCGAATTCCCTAATAGGATAGATGAGTTTTCTAAGCTGGACAACCTCTTTAAGGAATTCTGAATTAAAGGGTTTTTCCATGCTGAATTATTATACTTTATCTGATTTATGTACATTTACATTAGGACTAGATACTCCTCTCATGCCGGGACAAAATCCTTCTAAATGGACCCTACAGTGCAGCAATAAAGAAATTTACCGCAAATGTGTGTGTCATTATATACACACACACACACACACACACACACACAGTATATATAAAATCTCACACACAAACACACACACGTCCTTCTCAATGAATTAGAATATAAAGTTGATTTATTTCAGAAATTCAAACAGTATATACACTTTTGAATTGTACTCATATATTATATAGATTCATTACACACAGAGTGATCTATTTCCAGCATTTTTTTCTTTTAATGTTGAGGATTATGGCAAACAGTTAATGAAAACCCAAAATGTCGTGTCTCAGAAAATTAGAATATTATATAAGCCCAATTTCAAAAATTATTTTTAATACCAAAATGTTGGCCTACTGAAAAGTCTGTACAGTATTTGCACTCAATACTTGGTCGGGGCTCCTTTTGCATGAATTACTGCATCAATGCGGTGTGGCATGGAGGCGATCAGCCTGTGGCACTGCTGAGGTGTTATCGAAGCCCAGGTTGCTTTGATAGTGGCCTTCAGCTCGTCTGCATTGTTGGGTCTGGTGTCTCATCTTCCTCTTAACAATAATAGGTCAGGCGAGTTTACTGGCCAATCAAGCACAGTGATACTGTGGTTATCAAACTTTTGGCAGTGTGGACAGGTGCCAAGTCTTGATGGAAAATGAAATCCGCATCTCCATAAAGCTTGTCAGCAGAAGGAAGCATGAAGTGCTCTAAAGTTTCCTGGTAGACGCTGCGCTGACTCTGGACTTGATATAACATAGTGGACCAACACCAGCAGATGACATGGCTCCCCAAACCATCACTGACAGTGGAAACTTCACACTGGACCAAAAGCAACTTGGATTGATGACTCTCCACTCTTCCTCCAAAATCTGGGACCTTGATTTCCAAATGAAAAGCAAAATGTACTTTTATCTGAAAACAGGACTTTGGACCACTGACCAGTCCTTTTTCTCCTTAACCCAGGTAAGACGCTTCGGACGTTGTCTCTGGTTCATGAGTGGCTTGACACAAGGGATGCGACAGTCGTAGCCCATGTCCTGGATACGTCTGTGTGTGGTGGCTCTTGAAGAACTGACTCCAGCCGCAGTACAATCCTTCTGAATTTCCCCCATATTCTTGAATAGCCTTTACTTGACAATCCTTTCAAGGCCGCGTTTATCCCCATTGCCCTTTGCACCTTTTTCTAACACACTTTTTCCTTCCTCTCAACTTCCCATTAAAAAGCTTGGATGCAAAACTCTGTGAACAGCCAGCTTCTTTAGCAATGTCCTTTTGTGGCTTACTTTGTGGAGGGTGTCAATGACTGTTTTCTGGACAACTGTCATGTCAGCAGTTTCCCCCATGATAGTGTAGCCTACTGAACCAGACTGTTGGACCATTTAAAAGGCCTAGGAAACCTTTACAGGTGTTGTGTTGATTAGCTGATTAGAGTGTGACACCATGAGTCTGCAATCTTCAACTTTTACCCAATTTTTTAAGACACTAAATTTTGGATTTTCATTAACGGTTAGCCATAATCTTCAACATTAAAAGAAAAAAAAAATGCTGGAAATAGATCACGGTGTGTGTAATGAATCTATAAAATATACGAGTTTCACTTTTTGAATTGAAATACTGGAATAAATTAACTTTTTGACGATCTTCTAATTCATTGAGAAGGACTTTGTGTATATACACACACACACACACACACACACACACACACACACACACACACATTATATATTGTGACAGGATCAGGGGAAAAGTAATGGACTGAGTGTACAGCTCAACCAGGTTCCTGTCATAGACATTTTAAAACAACCAGGGAATTGGGCTAGAAGGAAAATGTGTTTTCCTTGCGCAAGGGTTTTCTGGAAAACCTGTGTAAGGGCATGACCACACGTGGCGGATTTCCTCCGCAACTGTCCGCATCAATGCCGCACAGAATCTGCGTTGCAGATTCTGCTGCGGATCTGCACAAAATGTGCAGAAAATTGATGCGGACTAGCTGCTGCGGACTGCGGGAAAAGTGCTTCCCTTCTCCCTATCAGTGCAGGATAGAGAGAAGGGCCAGCACTTTCCCTAGTGAAAGTAAACGATTTTCATACTTACCGCCCGTTGTCTTGGTGACGCGTCCCTCTTTCGGCATCCAGCCCGACCTCCCTGGATGACGCGCCAGTCCATGTGACCGCTGCAGCCTGTGCTTGGCCTGTGATTGGCTGCAGCCGTCACTTAGCCTGAAACGTCATCCTGGGAGGCCGGACTGGAGACAGAAGCAGGGAGTTCTCGGTAAGTATGAACTTATATTTTTTTGACAGGTTGCTGTATATTGTGATCGGTAGTCACTGTCCCGGGTGCAGAAACAGTTACTGCCGATCGCTTAACTCTTTCAGCACCCTGGACAGTGACTATTTACAGACGTCTCCTAGCAACGCTCCCGTCATTACGGGAGCCCCATTGACTTCCTCAGTCTGGCTGTAGACCTAGAAATACATAGGTCCAGCCAGAATGAAGAAATGTCAAGTTAAAAAAGCAAGACGCATCCGCAGCACACATAACATGTGCATGACAGCTGCGGACTTCATTGCGGAAATTAGAATCTCCATTGAAGTCAATGGAGAAATTCCGCCATGAGTCCGCCACTGCTCCGCAACAGACAGAGCATGCTGCGGACACCAAATTCCGCTCCGCAGCCTATGCTCCGCAGCGGAATTGTACGCATCGTCTAAACGAACACTGCTAAATTAAAGTGAAAGTCAATGGACAAACGGCTCCGCTGCGGATTAACGCTGCGGAGTGTCCGCAGCGGAATTTAAGTGAAATTCCGCCACGTGTGAACCCAGCCTAAAAGGGCCTGGTTGTTGGAATAAGGAGAGTTGGGAGGGTTCCTATTCCACCAGCCACTTCAGGTATTGCATTATGGCTAATTACCTGCATAGCGGAGGTGTGCTTTAAATAGAGGCAGAGTTCACAGTCTCTCTCTCTCTACTCCTGGGAAAGCTGGATGTGAGTAAAGCAACTGTGGTGTTGTGTTTGGGAGTTGGAGCTCTAGGCTCAGCTCTTTGTAGTGAGGAACTGCATGTTTAGTGAGTGGCCGGACGGCCTAGGATTTACTTTATGTATTTATTTGTTTTCTGCTACGGCTTTTCTACCTAATAAAACTGGCTGAGGCCAGTAGTACCACACTGTGACTGGACTGTAGTCTGTTTACTGTGCCAAAAGTGCCTGTCTACCCCAGGAGACAGCGGTCCCGTGGGCTGCCTTCTTATAAAATTTATATATATATATATATATATATATATATATATATACACACACACATATACACACACGGTGGATATAAAAAGTCTACACACCCCTGTTAAAAAGCCAAGTTTTCGTCATGTTACAAAGTCCGTCCAAGATGAATCATCTCAGAACTTTTCCCACATTTAACTGGTTGCCGACACAGGACGAGTATGCTCATCCTGAGTGGCGAGCACTTCGCGCATTAGGACGAGCATACTCGTCCTGTGTGACAGCAGTCTGTGCACGCGATGGAGAGCGCGGGGCAACGGCTGTAATACACAGCCACGGCCCCGCTCTGACAGCGGAGAATAGAGAAACATCTTCTCTCCGCCGTTAACCCTTTGACAGCTGATCGCGGCGTTCAAAGAGTGGGGACTGCACATTGATCGAGTCACAGAAAATAACTGTGACGCGATCAAAGCCCACAACTCGTAAGGCCAGACAGCCCAGGGTCCATTGAAGGACCCCAGGGCTGTCTGAACATATTTCCTGTTGTTAGAGCATACTGAGGTATGCCCTAACAACTGCATGTGTATAATCAGTAACAGGCTAATGTACTGGCATATAGATCTATGCCAGTACATTACAGTTACAAAATAAAAATGATAAATCCCTTTATGGGATTAAAAAAAAAAAAGTTAAATGAATGTCCAAAAAAAAAAATTATGATAAATAAATAAGTAAAAAAAATACACAGAAACACACATTTTTTTATAATACATAAACTTTTTAAAATATAAGTCCCAAAACATGAAATAAACATATTTGGTATAGCCACGACCGTAACAACCTGTACAACAAATGTATAACATTATTTATGATGATCAGTGTATGGTGTAAAAAAAAAAAATATTAAAACTGCAGCGGAACTGCTTTTTTTCTGCATTTGCCGAAATAAAAATTTATAGAAATTAAACGATAATGTATTTGTACCAAAAAAATGGTACCTACATAAAGTACAACTCGTCCCGCAAAAAAACAAAGTCTCATACAACTACGTCGTACAAAAAATAAGAGTTATGAGCGTCGGGATGCAAAGAGGGGAAATGTAAAAAAATTGCTCAGTCCTCAAGGCCAAAATTGGCCGTGTCCTTAGGGGGTTAATGTGACCGATAATTTGCACAATTCCATTGAAAAACAAACAAATCTTTTAGGTTGGAAAAATAAAAAACAAAAATAATGTGGTTGCATAAATATGCACACCCTTAAACTAATACTTTCTTGAATTACCCTATGACTATATGACAACATTCAGTCTTTTTGGGTAGAAGTCTATCAGCATGGCACATCTTGACTTGGAAATTGTTGTCCACTCTTCCGAGCAAAAGCGCTCCAAATATGTCAGATTGCGAGGGCATGTCCTGTGTGCAGCCCTCTACAGGTCACCCCACAGATTTCAGAAATCAGGTCTGGGCCATTCCGAAAGGTTGATCTTCTTAAGGTGAAGCCATTCTTTTGTTGATTTGGAGGTATGGTTTGGGTCGTTGTCGTGTTGAAAGGTAAAATTCCTCTTCATCTTCAGCTTTTTAGCAGAGGCCTGCAGGTTTTGTGCGAATAGTGACAGATCTTCGGAACTGTTCATAATTCCCTCCACCTTGACTAAAGCCCCAGTTCCAACTGCAGAAAAACAGACCCAAAGCATAATTCTGCCTCCACCATGCTTTACTGTGGGTATGGTGTCCTTTTGGTGATGTGCAGTATTGGCTTTGCGATAAACATATATTTTGGAATTATATCCAAAAAGTTCAACCTTGGTCCCATCAGACCAGAACACGTTTTTCCACATGCTTTTGGCAGAAACAGAAAACGCTTCCGTCTTGCCACCCTACCCCACAGCCCAGACATATGAAGAATACGGGACTGTTGTCACATGCACTACACAATCAGTACCTGCCAGAAAATCCTGCAGCTCCTTTAATGTTGCTGAAGGCCCCTTGGTAGCCTCCAGGACCAATTTTCGTCTTGTCTTTTCATCAAGTTTTGAGGAATGTCCAGATATTGGTAATGTCACTGTTGTGCCAAATGTAATCCACTTCTTGATGACAGTCTTCACTGTGTCCGATGGTATATCTAATGCCTTGGAAATTCTTTAGTACCCTTCTCCTGACTGATGCCTTTCAACAATCAGATCACTTTGATGTGTTGTAAGCTCTTTACAGACCATGGCTTTTGCTGTCACATGCAACAAAGAAAAATGTCAGGAAAAAATCCTAATAGAACAGCTGAACTTTATATGGGGTTACTCGGAATCACTCTAAATAATGGCAGCTGTGTACTGACTACTACTGAACAGGAGTTTAAATGTGCTAATTCTGAACACAACCAAATCCCCAATTATAATCGTGTGTTCACACTTATGTAACTACATTATTGTATTTATTTTTCCTCTCTATATGATTTCAGTTTGTTTTTCAATGGAATTGTACGGATTATGGGTAAATTAAAAGGTGGAAAAAGTTCTGAAACTACTCGTTTTGTACTAGTTTTTTGTCATGACAAAAACCTGCCATTTTAACAAGGGTGTGTAGACTTTTTATATCCACTGTTTATACATATATACATACACTGTAACATAATATATATATATATATATATATATATATATATAAATAAAACGTGTATGCAGGTGCAAGAACACCTGTGACTGCAAATATACAGCAGAAAAAGAAATGGCGACAGCACACTGCGAACACTGGGTCTATGTGCAGAGTAGGACCCCACCTTACAGAGGTCGGCTTGTCGTGACAGGTGGGCAAACACTTTTTGATCAAAATGTGCACTAAGAACCTCCCTATTTGTAAGTAGATTTAGCAGTAATGCATATTTATTTATATTTAGTGGCTTAGGTAGGTGGCATTAGTGTTCGCGGTGTGCTGTCGCCATTTCTTTTTCTGCTATATATATATATATATATATATACACACATATACACACACACACACACACACACACACACACACACACACACACACACAAAAAGAGACAGGATTTACCAGTATCAAGACACTTTTGCGGAAAAAAATCATAGCTTGTCACAGTTGACATTCATAATCATTGATTCGGTATCTCAGATGAGACGCGGTGGTGATAGAGGTTTGGAGTGCTGTGTTCATCTATTGCTGGACTGTATATATATATATATATATATATACACACATACATATATATATATATACACACACATACATACATATACACACACACATGTATGTGCGCTCGGGTGTAATAGATGATATATATTAGCTATGGCGCTATGCAACTTACATGGGTTCCTCCTACACATTTTGGAAGCAGACTAACGTTACCAGCATCACATAGTTCCACATTTATAGTGGATGCCGTGTGGAGGATATTAGTATGTGATAAACTTGTCATGGAAAACACCTTCATGTTGATGTATTGGTTAACACATTGGTTTTATTTGCATACTCCCCCGAGGGCTCACGCAATGTTATCTGATGTTGCTGTGATTTTGCCTTTAGGCCAGTGCAAACAGACGTGTAATGCCAGCAGAAAGCCACAACTCAGCACATTGCAATTTGAGTTATGTCCCTATATTATACACCTTTCAAGGGGTTTGGCTTGCTTGACGCTTTCACATTGAGTAACAGAATGTCTTCTACATTAAACACATATGACTTTTACTGACTGGTAGAATTTGTGTCACGTCAGAAATGTAAAAGTACATAAAACTTTCTATGAAAAGTTGACTTTTCTTGTAAAAAACATGACACTTTTGTTACTAACTTTACATTTAGACGACAGCACGCGTGTCCATATTATTAGTACATGACTTAGGGACTCCAGAGGACAGAATTTGTAATGGCAGTAAATGTGGTGGTTTCATTTTAGTATACTACGTTCAATTCTAAATAAACAAAATAACCCTCTTCCCAAAAAACCCCAAAGATATAAGAAAATACACACGCAACAGCGCGTAAGAATTAGGTTTATAGCAGCGGGAATCTTTGTTTCAAGTAAAATTATTCCCAACATTTCAGGGGTCATAAAATTAAAGAGGCTCTACCACCAGATTATAAGTGCCCTGTCTCCTACATAATCTGATCGGCGCTGTAATGTAGATAACAGCAGTGGTTTTTATTTTGAAAAACAATCATTTTTGAGCAAGTTATGAACAATTTTAGATTGTTTCTTAAAGAGGCTCTGTCACCAGATTTTGCAACCCCTATCTGCAGCAGATCGGAGCTGCAATGTAGATTACAGTAACGTTTTTATTTTTTCAAAACGAGCATTTTTGGCCAAGTTATGACCATTTTTGTAGTTATGCAAATGAGGCTTGCAAAAGTCCAAGTGGGTGTGTTTAACAGTAAAAGTCCAACTGGGCGTGTATTATGTGCGTACATCGGGCGTTTTTACTACTTTTACGAGCTGGGCGTTCTGACGAGAAGTATCATCCACTTCTCTTCAGAACGCCCAGCTTCTGGCAGTGCAGACACAGCCGTGTTCTCGAGGGATCACGCTGTGTCGTCACTCACAGGTCCTGCATCGTGTCGGACGAGCGAGGACACATCGGCACCAGACGCTACAGTTGATTCTGCAGCAGCATCAGCGTTTGCAGGTAAGTCGATGTAGCTACTTACCTGCAAACGCTGATGCTGCTGCAGAATCAACTGTAGCCTCTGGTGCCGATGTGTCCGACACGATGCAGGACCTGTGAGTCACAGATCTGCACTGCCAGAAGCTGGGCGTTCTGAAGAGAAGTGGATGTTACTTCTCATCAGAACGCCCAGCTAGTAAAAGTAGTAAAAACGCCCCGATGTACGCACATAATACACGCCCAGTTGGACTTTTACTGTAAACACGCCCACTTGGACTTTTACTGTAAACACGCCCACTTGGACTTTTACTGTAAACACGCCTACTTGGACTTTTGCAAGTCTCATTTGCATAAATACAAAAATGGTCATAACTTGTCCAAAAATGCTTGTTTTTTAAAAATAAAAACGTTACTGTAATCTACATTGCAGCGCCGATCTGCTGCAATAGCAGATAGGGGTTGCAAAATCTGGTGACAGAGCCTCTTTAATGCCCAACTGGGCGTGTTTTTACTTTTGACCAAGTGGGTGTTGAAAAGAAGTGTATGAGGCTGACCAATCAGTGACCAATCAGTGACTAATCAGTGTCCTACACTTCTCATTGTTCCAGCCCAGCATGATCCACAGCACAGTCAGATTGTGCAGTGAAAGAAGCTGGGCTGGAACAATGAGAAGTGCAGGACACTGATTGGTCAGCGTCATACTCTTCTTTACAACACCCACTTGGTCAAAAGTAAAAACACGCCCAGTTGGGCATTAAGAAACTAAATCTAAAATTGCTCATAACTTGCTAAAAAATGATCGTTTTTCAAAATAAAAACCACTGCTGTTATCTACATTACAGCGCCGATCAGAATATTTAGGAGATAGGGCACTTATAATCTGGTGACAGAGCCTCTTTAATGCCCCCTTACAGACCAGCATCCAGATGCTCTCTGCTTCTTATTAGGCAGTCGCTCATTGTGTGTAGTCAATTCTGTACAATACTATTTGCTGGGCATCACATGGCATAACTAGACATCTACCTCTAAATGGTTGCAGTAATGCATTAGATGGATATTTATATTCAGTGTTTCAATAGACTAAGGAATTATGAATAAGCCTCCTGAATTCTCACAAGGAACCATAGAAGAGGGCACACTCAAGAAAATGCCTTCACATATACAGGAGGGTCCGACAGAAACAAAACCGTGACAACTTTCATATCACATGGGTGAGGAGGGACAGAGAGGACTGCAATAATACATAGACACTACAGACTGACAAGGTTATAAAATGGCAAACACCCCTCAGATATTATACAGTACCTCCTGTCTGATGACCGATGCCCTTTTGCTCTGTTCTAAACTTAATTGATAAAAATAGGTATCATCTCGTTTTTCGAGGGATGCCGAGAGGGGACTTGAGTGATGCCGCTGCCACCGATCCATTCTACTGAAAAACGTTCTGATAAAACTTCAGTAAAGCAGCTGTGAGTCGCAAGAAAGCCCTGAGGATCTTTCATATACCCCTCCCCCAGCTCAGTGTATGACAAGTCATCCCTAGGCAGGCTTTAAAGGAACTCTTCAGAATGTTCAATGTATAAATTAACCCTTTAACATCAAAGCTGAAATATGAAAGTTCTACAGCCCTTTTGAGAGTTCAAATACCAGTATAAAAATGCATAATCTACAACAGGAAGCGCAAAACTTTACAGAAGGCGCACGGAATCACTGATAAAAAAATACTGTGTACAATGACGCTATGGTGTGAGGAGAAAGCGTATTTTTATTATTATTTTTTTTTTAAGAAGTTTACATTGCCAGAACAATTCGGTGCGTGAAAGAGGCCAAAAAATAGAATTAGACTTACCGGTAATTCGGTTTCTAGGAAACCCTCCATGGCAGCACCACAGGAGGATAGGGCTCCGCCTCTAATTGAGACAGGAAACACCACAAGAGGTTAAATAGCCCTTCCCCACCTCCCTCCTCAGTGTATTTCAAATTACCATATGGCATAGTGATTCAATATATTTTTTTCTTTCATAACCATATTGATCACTATAAAAATATATATATTTATTAATTAACAATAATACAGGAGGGGGGGGGCTAAGGGTGCTGTCATAGAGGGTTTCTCAGAAGCAAAATTACCGGTAAGTCAAATTCTATTTTCTCACTTACCCTCCATGACAGCACCACAGGCGAGTTAACAAATGAAAACTTATTAGAGGGGGGGGGGGGGACGACGACGACTATGGCCTGAAGAACTTTGCTGCCAAGGAAAGATCTTCAACAGAAGCCAAATCTAGTCTGTAATGGTTAATGAAATGTATGGACAGAAGACCAAGTAGCTGCTTTGCAGATCTGATCCCAAGGTAGTATCACCTCTTTCAGCCCAGGATACAGATATTGCTCTGTTAGTGAGCTCTTAGATTTTTGGGGGGATTAAGAGCTTGAATCTGGTAAGTGTCTAGGATAGCATTTTAAATCCAGTTTGCAATGGTACTTTTGGAAGCTTTTCTGCCTTCATTTGATCCCCAGAACTGGACAAAGATTTTGATCTGTCCTCCAAGAGTGTGTTAATTCTAGGTATTTTAGTACGATTTTGCTTACATCCAGTGAGTGGAACTACTCTTCCTTATTATTTTTAGGATTTTGACAGAAATATAGGAGTACAATGTCTTGGGACATGTGGAATTCGGATACCACTTTTGGTAGAAAAGTGGGGTTTGGACGAAAAACAATTCTGTCTTCCATAATCTTCAAATATGGTTCTCTTATAGAGGGCTTGGATTTCCCCTACCCTGCGCGCCGTAGTAATGGCCACTAGAAGAGCTGCTTTCCAAGACAGTCTCCTAATTTCAGTAGGAGGTTCCAAAGGAGGTAACGTTAATCCCTTTAACTCAATATGTGTCCCCGGTAGGGACTAGAGTCTTCTTCTTTAGAGACAGCCTGTAGGCTCCTATGAAGAATCTTTTAAACCATCTGTGGGAAGCAATATCAACTTTTAGCGTACTCGGTTTTAATCCCTTTTCAAGTTCCCCTTGTAGAATGTCCAGAATTTGTGCTATGTTGTGGTGAGGAATATCTGGTTTTTCATCCCCACCACAGGAAAGGAATTTCTTCCAAATTTTAGTATAAATTGCATTGGTCATCTCTTTCCTACTTTTTTTGCAGCATATTTTTACCGATTCAGATAATCCGTTTGATTTTTGGATGGAGGCTTTAGAAGCCAGGCTGCTAGTTGAAGCTTTTGAGGGTCTGTATATAGAGATCCTGAGATATTGGTAGTATCCATGTTTCTGCTAGTTTTAGACTTTAACAGTCCGAACCAAGCTAGTTTTGGCCAGCGGGGGGGAATTAAGTTCAAGATCACCTTTGTTTCCCTAACCTGCTCCTTTGTAAGGTTTTCGGTACATGGGGAATTGGTGGAAAAACATAGGCAAGTAGGAAACTGTAATTGTGAGCCCAATGCATCTATGCCTAGGCTTTTTTTCTCTTGGATTTAGAGAAATGAATACAGGAGCGTTTGAGTTTTTCTGATTTGCGAATAAATCCACTTCCGGAAGTCCCCACTTCTGAGTTATTTGGAGATCCATTTGGATCTGGGATTTAGGCACCACTCAGTTGGATCGAAGTCTTTTCAGCTTAAGAAATCTGCCCGGATGTTGGAGCAACCTTTTGAGATGGAGGGATGAGAGGGCTAATAGTCAAGGCCCTGCCCAGGAAAATAAATATTTGGCCCGCTAGGATCTGCAGGTTTTACTGTCTGGTACCTCCCTGATGTCTCATGTATGAAATTGTCGTCTTATTGTATGAATACGTGCTCATGTGAATTCTGGATTAGATGTTCTGTTATCTTCAGAGACTCCAGGACTGCTCTTAAAGGGGTTTTCCACTTTCTGAAAACTGATTACCTATCCACCGGATGCCCGTTTTAGATTGGTGGTTTTTAACCATCACAGGAGAGAGATTTTTACTGGCCTGGTCAGTAAGATCTGTATAGGAAAAGATGAGATCTATTCCTGTCACGTACGCTCTGCCTGCGGCTCCCTCTGTCTCCAGGACATCGAGAGTTACTCGCTCGAGCATCGCCCGGCCAGGCAGACAGGCAGTCTGCAGCCAATAGAAGCTCAGGAGCGTCAGGCCAATCAAAGCCTGGATGATGTTCCGGAGCTCCCGCCCTCTCCTTATTTAGTTCAGCCTGGGATAGTTGGCCTTTGTCTGTAATTAGAGTTTCCTTGCCAGGTGCTTTCCCTGTTTTCAGACTCCCCTGAGCTACTTGCATTTTGACTTCTTGTGACCTGACCTCGGCTGGACTCCTGACTTTTCTTTGCCTTCTGACTTTTGTTTTTCCCGCACTCTCCCGGTTTGACCCTGCCTGCCTGACTCTGCCTTTTGCGCCCGGACTTCTCCGCAGCGCAATTGACCTGCCTCTCCCGCCATGTACTTCCCAGGTGACCATTTGTTATTTTGTACGGTCTCTGCCTTATCCGTTTGTCAGTTTCACTTGTACCAGATTAGGGAACGCCGCCCTGTTGTGCGCCGTCGTTTAGGTCGGGTCGTACAAGTAGGTAGGGACAGAGATTTGGGAAGAACAGGGACTTCACTGTTTTCTGTGTATTTATTCATGACAGTTCCACTGAAATAATATCAGGTCCTGTAAATCCCTGGAGTGAGTCGGATACCAGGCTACTGCCTGGATACAGGATGTCATTGACCTTAGGACTGACATGGCGGCCCTTATGGATACCTGCCTTTGTTGTAGTAGGCAAGTTATTTTCTGTTTTAACTAAATTATCTTCTCCTGTGGTAGAAAAGATGTGTTTGTGGGAGTCTAGGAGAATCCCCCCGCCAAAAATTTTTTTTGAAGGGGATATGTCTGACTTTTCTATATTTATAATCTAGCCCAGATCTTGTAGGCTCTGTTGAGTCTGGATGACCAGATTTTTTTTTTAAACAAGCGGCATCTGGTGCTACCAACAGAAGGTCGTCTAAATAAGGAATGATGTGAATACCCTGGAGTCTGAGGAAGGCAACGATTTGCACCATCACCTTTGAGAATATTCTAGGTGCTGATGATATTCCAAATCTAGTATAGCAACAATTAGGAATTTTTAGATATTCCTGATGGATAGGGATGTGGTAGTATGCATCCTGTAGGAATTGTCCTACCAGTGAAATTGTAGATTTTATGGATTCCTTTTTGAATTTGTGGTAAGTTACAAATCTGTTTAGGGGTTTTAGATTCATTATTATCCTGTAGGATGCATTGGGTTTTTTGAGTAGAAAAAACGTAGCGACCTAACAGTAGCGGCATGCTTCGCCTTCAATTGCGAAGGGGAGAAATTTCCTCAACCTGTTGCAGGAAAATTTTATGGGCCAGTTTGTGGAAGACCCGACTACATGTGAAGCTCTGTTGGATCTGCACATTTCCAATAATGCAGAGCTTGTCTGGAATGTTAATGCTAGTGAAAACCTCGGTAACACTGATCACAATATAGTTATAGTTTAGCCATACTGTAAAAAACAAACATAGGCTGGGAGGGCAAAAACACTTAATTTTAAGAAGGCCAACTTCCCCAGGATGAGGGCTGCAATTCAGGATATAGACTGGGAAGAACTAATGTCAAATAATGGTACAAATGATAAATGGGAAATCTTAAAATCCACTTTGTATAATTATAGTGCAAAAATTTATTCCTATAGGTAACAAGCATAAACGACTAAAATTAAACCCCACATGGCTTACACCTTCTGTAAAAAGGGCAATACATAACAAAAAAAAAAGGGCATTTGAAAAATACAAATGTGAAGTTACAGCTGTAGCCTTTGTAAATTATAAAGAGCTTAATAAAATCTGCAAAAAAAGTAATAAAATCAGCAAAATACAAAACGAAAAGGCAGGTGGCGAAGGATAGATAAACAAATCCCAAAAATTTCTTCAAGTATATAAATGCAAAAACGCAAAAGGTCTGAACATGTAGGACCCCTAAATATTGGTAACGGGGAGATGGTCACAGGGGATCAAGAGAAGGCAGAGTTACTAAATAGGTTCTTTAGCTCTGTATATACAACAGAAGAAAGAGCAGCGGATGTAGCCAGTATGTAGTATTGTTCAGTCTATAGAAGAGGTTAGTAAATTGCAAGCCGATTTGGACGCACTGAGTGTTTGGGCGTCCACTTGGCAAATGAGGTTTAATGTAGATAAATGTAAAGTTATGCACCTGGGTACCAACAACCTGCATGCATCATATGTCCTAGGGGGAGCTACACTTGGGGAGTCACTTGTTGAGAAGGATCTGGGCGCACTTGTAGATCATAAACTAATTAACAGCATGCAATGTCAATCAGCTGCTTCAAAGGCCAGCAAGGAATTGTCGTGTATTAAAAGAGGCATGGACTCGCAGGACATGGATATAATAGTACAACTTTGCAAAGCATTAGTGAGGCCTCATCTAGAATATGCAGTCCAGTTCTGGGTTTCGGTTCGTAGAAAGGATGCCCTGGAGTTGGAAAAAATACAAGGAAGAGCAACGAAACTAATAAAGGGCATGGAGAATCTAAGTTATGAGGAAAGATTAAAAGAATTAAACCTATTTAGCCTTGAAAAAAAGACGACTAAGGGGGGACATGATTACTTTATATAAATATATTAATGGCACATACAAAAAATATGTTGAAATCCTGTTCCATGTAAACCCCCCTCAAAAAAAAAGGGGGCACTCCCTCCGCCTGGAGAAAAAAAAAGGTTCAACCTGCAGAGGCGACAAGCCTTCTTTATTGTGAGAACTGTGAATCTATGGAATAGTCTACCGTAGGAGCTGGTCAAGGCAGGGGCAGTATATAGTTTTAACAAAAGGCTTAGATAATTTCCAAGAACGAAAAAAATATCAATGTGTAGAATGTGTAGAAAGGTTTCCCTTCCCTTTTCCCATCCCTTGGTTGAACTTGATGGACATGTGTCTTTTTTGAACCGTACTAACTATGTAACCCTCTTTCCATCGGAGGGACTGGGGAAATGACTTCCTGTGCTAACAATTATTGAAGACTTCTTAGTGCTATTTTTTATGTAGAATTTTGAAGGGATGTGATAACCATATTTCTGGGGGGAAAGGAGGTAAATTCTAGTTTGAATCCTTGTTCGATTGAAGAAAGAAAACACTGGGTTTTCGTTATTACCTTCCACTGTTCTAGGTGTTTCGATATTCTACCCCCCGCCTTGGGAGGGGATAGCACATAGTTTGGACTTTTACAGAGGGTCACCTGTCCACATCTTTAGCCAGAAGGCCTTATAGTTGTATTAGAAAGTACCCCTGCTCTTGAAGCAATTTTGATGGACTCAGCGGAGGCATCAGCTTCGAACCCTGTTGCTTTGGGAAGTAAGGGAATGGAGGCGTTTATGTCCTCTTTGGGGGTCCCTTCCCCGAGGTGAACTTTAACTGGTCTAACCATCTGTAGATGGACCTTGCGATGCAGGTAGCCCCTATGTTTACTTGAAGCAAGGTAGAAGAAGCTTCCAATGACTTTTTCAATAGGCTGTCAAGCCTTTCTATCTAGTTGGGAAGAATCTTCAAAGGGTAGAATAGTTGTTTTACCCACTTTGGCAACTCGGATGTAAATTTTTGGGACTTCCATCCATTTTAATGTGTCTTCATGTAGCATACATCTACAGTGAAGGAAATAAGTAATTGATCCCTTGCTGATTTTGTAAGTTTGCCCACTGTCAAAGACATGAACAGTCTAGAATTTTTAGGCTAGGTTAATTTTACCAGTGAGAGATAGATTATATTAAAAAAAAACAAGAAAATCACATTGTCAAAATTATATATATTTATTTGCATTGTGCACAGAGAAATAAGTATTTGATCCCTTTGGCAAACAAGACTTAATACTTGGTGGCAAAACCCTTGTTGGCAAGCACAGCAGTCAGACGTTTTTTGTAGTTGATGAGGTTTGCACACGTTAGATGGAATTTTGTCCCACTCCTCTTTGCAGATCATCTGTAAATCATTAAGATTTCGAGGCTGTCGCTTGGCAACTCGGATCTTCAGCTCCCTCCATAAGTTTTCGATGGGATTAAGGTCTGGAGACTGGCTAGGCCACTCCATGACCTTAATGTGCTTCTTTTTGGGCCACTCCTTTGTTGCCTTGGCTGTATGTTTCGGGTCATTGTCGTGCTGGAAGACCCAGCCACGAGCCATTTTTAATGTCCTGGTGGAGGGAAGGAGGTTGTCACTCAGGATTTGACGGTACATGGCTCCATCCATTCTCCCATTGATGCGGTGAAGTAGTCCTGTGCCCTTAGCAGAGACACACCCCCAAAACATAATGTTTCCACCTCCATGCTTGACAGTGGGGACGGTGTTCTTTGGGTCATAGGCAGCATTTCTCTTCCTCCAAACACGGCGAGTTGGGTTAATGCCAAAAAGCTAAATTTTAGTCTCATCTGACCACAGCACCTTCTCCCAATCACTCTCAGAATCATCCAGATGTTCATTTGCAAACTTCAGACGGGCCTGTACATGTGCCTTCTTGAGCAGGGGGACCTTGCGGGCACTGCAGGATTTTAATTCATTACGGCGTACTGTGTTACCAATGGTTTTCTTGGCGACTGTGGTCCCAGCTGCCTTGAGATCATTAACAAGTTCCCCCCGTGTAGTTTTCGGCTGAGCTCTCACCTTCCTCAGGATCAAGGATACCACACGAGGTGAGATTTTGCATGGAGCCCCAGATCGATGTCGATTGACAGTCATTTTGTATGTCTTACATTTTCTTATTATTGCACCAACAGTTGTCTCCTTCTCACCCAGCGTCTTACTTATGGTTTTGTAGACCATTCCAGCCTTGTGCAGGTCTATGATCTTGTCCCTGACATCCTTAGAAAGCTCTTTGGTCTTGCCCATGTTGTAGAGGTTAGAGTCAGACTGATTAATTGAGTCTGTGGACAGGAGTCTTTTATACAGGTGACCATTTAAGACAGCTGTCTTTAATGCAGGCACCAAGTTGATTTGGAGCCTGTAACTGGTCTGGAGGAGGCTGAACTCTTAATGGTTGGTAGGGGATCAAATACTTATTTCTCTGTGCACAATGCAAATAAATATATATAATTTTGACAATGTGATTTTGTGTTTTCTTTTTAATATAATCTATCTCTCACTGGTAAAATTAACCTAGCCTAAAAATTCTAGACTGTTCATGTCTTTGACAGTGGGCAAACGTACAAAATCAGCAAGGGATCAAATACTTATTTCCTTCACTGTATCTTTTATTTCCACTGGCCAAGACACTTGTTTTTCGGGACTCTTTTATTCATCTTCAACAATCCCTTGAAGATTTTCATGGGTGGGAAAGCATAGCTTCTTTTTTCCCCGTAGCCCAGCAAACATTTCATCCTGGAATGTACGAGTTTCTTCTCTCTCATGTACCCCCATAGTGCTTCTTACTGCATTAAGAAGTTCTTGCATATTTTTGCTTGAGCAGAGGGTCCCAGCAGTTGCCCTTCCTCAGGGATATCACCCGATAGGGCGGGATGGTAACTACCCTCTTTAGACCCTAAATCCTCTTCTAAATATTTCTTTTCTTAGGTATGGAGGAGGTGGAGATGGAAAATGTGCCTGAGGGAAAGAGGCCACAGCAGATTGAATCTCCTGCTTGACCATCCCCTTAATCTCCCCCATAAGTGATGGTTGTTCATCCCGGTTGTTCAACCCTATACCAGGAATGGCATAGGTTTGTTTTGTTAACAGATTATAGCTTTTTGTGACACGTAGCACATTTATGAAATAGGGGTTCTCGCTTAGGCTTCTTAGATGCCTCACACTGAAACAATAAGGAGGGGAACAGTTAAGTAACTTATCCCCATACAAACATTCCCATAACCAGAATACTTACTGGGTTGGGAAACACGTTAGGCTCTACCGAACCGGGTTTGGAGGCAGATTTCTCAGACTCAGACATGGTACAAGCAAGATAGGAGCTATACAAACCGTCCTACCTGAGAGAATAAGGCCTCATGTCCAGGTGACCTTTAACCTGGATCACCAGGACTAGCGTGATGAAGATATCTACTAAATATCGGCAACACACTCCTCCTCTGCTTGCTCCTGGAATCTCTGCAATTGCAGCACATTCCATGCGGACGCCGGTAACATGGCGCCGCCATGACATTTCCGGCGTCTGCGACCAGAAGTATGTTACTCGACCATGCCAGAAGTGACGTATGCATGTGCTCTATTGTGGAATTGTGCGCTATGAGCAGCAGCAAGACTCCCCGTTCACAAAGGGAGCGCACGGCTGGGGAGCTCAGGGAGGACCAGAGCCGGCATATTTTTTCACCTCAGCTTTACCTTAAGGCGCAGAACAGGTGACCGGTGCCCCAAGGAAGATGGGAGCAGTCATAAAAGTGGAGGTGAGGAACGACCACTCACTGCCTGGTGATTTATTTTTTAAAGTAAGCTAACCGACTGACACCACCTCAGCCGGCATCAACCTCTTGAAGCCCAATAGGGACAAAAAAAATCAAAAACACTGAGTAGGGAGGAGGAGAGGGGCTATTTAACCTGTTGGGTTGTTTCCTGTCCCAAACAGAGGCAGAGCCCTATCCTCCTGTGGTGCGGTCATGGAGGGTAAGTGAGAAATGGAGCCTTCGTAAACCATAAAAATGTGTATGGGGCAGCACAGAGAATACGATAAACTCCAAAGCTCTGAAGTGCAACTATGGCCATGTTCACATTTTCATCAGGGAATTCAGTTGTTCTGCTCTGATAGATGAGCAGAACAAGGGAATGCCGGACGCAACGGTTCCATTGCAACACGGAAACCACCAGTGGCCGACGGAACCCACTGACTTCAATGGGTACAGTCTGCTTTCCATTGCGGTGTCCATGGTTTTACTGGAAACAATAGCGCCGCAGACTGCACTATGGCTTCTGGTAACTCCTGCCAAATTTGTGATGGAGGCTCCTAACAGTGCCTCGAACAGCCCCGAATTCTATTTACTTACTAATAACCATCCATCTTGGGAGATGATATGTAGTTAAGATTGTTGGTTTACCAAAGCTCTGTAATCAGGGGCATAGCTAGGGGGGGGGGGGCATGTGCCCCGGGCGCAAATAAGAGGGAAGGTGGGAGGGGGGGGGGCGCGACAGGAGCGCACTGTCCAGGACGGCGGCCTGCTGTCTCTCTGAGGGGGCGGCTGTGCCACTGAAACCAGCCGCCGCCACCCCCTCCTGCTCAGTAGGAGATGAACGGCCGGGTATGTTCCGTGCCCAGCCATTCAGCGCCTTTCAATGACTCAAGCAGCGAGATTACCTCTTTGCGACGCTTGCATCGTTGAAAGGCGCTGATTGACAGGGCAAGTCATAGTGCCCTGCCAATCAGTGCCTTTCATAGACGCAAGGGGCGCGGTGAAGGCATCATGCCGCTTGCATCTATGAAAGGCGCTGATTGGCAGGGCAGAATGACTTGCCCTGTAAGTCAGCGCCTTTCAACATCGCAAGCGGCGCGAGGATGTCAGAAGAGAGCAGGTTTGCATTGACACCTGATGGTACGGGAACGGGATTAAGTAGAGTATGTAAAGTTTTTTGTTTTTTTTAATCCTATCTACAGAGGGCAGGCTCTATCCAGAGGTCGGCTCAATCTACAGGGGGGCTATATACAGGGGTCGGCTCAATCTACAGGGGGGGGGGCTATATGTGGAGTACTATTTATAGGGCGAGATATATGTAGGGCACTATCTACAGGGGTGGGCTATATGTGGAGCACTATCTACAGTGGGCTATAGGTGGGGCACTATCTAAAGGGGGGCTATATGTGGGGCACTATCTACTTGGGGGGCACTATCTACAGGGGTGGCTATATGTGGGCAATATCTACAGGGGTAGCTATATGTGGGAAACTACAGGGGGCTGTATGTGGGGCCCGATTTACAGGGGCATTATGGGGGTCACTATCTACATGGGGCTCTATCGGGGGCACGGTGTGTGTGGGTGTGTGTGTGTGTGTGTGTGCGTGCGTGTGGGACACAGTGTATGGTGCTATTATATTTAAGTATATTTAAGTGTGTGGCACAATGATAACTTTATATTTGTTTATAGGTGCAGAAATGTTTGAACAGTGAGGAGCTGAAGACATCTGAGTTGCAAACTGCAGAAATGGGCTGTGGCTGGGAGAAATCATAGACGTCTTGATCGGATGGAGAAAAAAAAAAAAAAGAGAAAAAGAACTATAAAATGGAGATTGTCACTTAAAGAGGCTCGGTCACCAGATTCTCAAATCCCTATCTCCTATTGCATGTGATCGGCGCTGCAATGTAGATAACAGTAATGTTTTTTTTTTAAAACCGTTCATTTTTGGCCAAGTTATGAGCTATTTTATATATATGCAAATGAGCTTTGAAATGGACAACTGGGCGTGTTTTTATTCGTATGTCCAACTGGGCGTGTATTGTGTTTTTAACTGGGCGTGTTTACTTGTTTTACTAACTGGGCGTTGTGGAGAGAAGTGTATGATGCTGACGAATCAGTGACCAATCAGCATCATGCACTCCTCTCCATTCATTTACACAGCACATAGTGTTCTTACTAGAACGATGTGCAGCCACATACACAAGTGTCCTGATAATGAATACACATGACCTCCAGCCTGGACGTCATGTGTATTCAGAATTCTGACACTTCTGAATCTTTTCTGTGAGATTCCAGCAAGCCGCGCGTAATCTCGCGAGATTACGAGGTAAACGAGATTTTGTTTCCCTTGCTGGAAATCTCACAGAAAGGATTCAGAAGTGTCAGGATTCTGAATACACATGACGTCAAGGCTGGAGGTCATGTGTATTCATTATCAGGACACTTGTGTATGTGGCTGCACATCGTTCTAGTAAGAACACTATGTGCTGTGTAAATGAATGGAGAGGAGTGCATGATGCTGATTGGTCACTGATTCGTCAGCATCATACCTTGGTTTCAATGGTAAATACGGCGTTCTGTTCCGACGGGGCGTTTTTTACGTGGCCGTTTTCCAAAAACGGCACGTAAATAGACGCCCGCCAAAAAGAAGTGCATATCACTTCTTGGGACGTTTTTGGAGCCGTTTTTCATTGACTTTATCGAAAAACAGCTCCAAAAAGGTCCGGAAAAGACGTAGACAAAAAGGCGAGTTTGAATAAAAAATGGCCGAAAATCAGGAGATGTTTTCCCTTTGTTTAGTAAGAGTTTGACCATACCCTTAGCCTTTTGGTGTGTCCTATAGCTTCCGCCAGCTGCCATTTGTACAATCACACCCAAAATGGCAGCCGGACACTGCTTAGCAATTTGAAGACACCTTTTCCTGGCTTGTAGGAGGAGGGTTGAGATTCCCTCCCACATTTACGGCAGCTGCGAGTCAGGTTGCTTTGCCTCATTCACCTTGCTGTAATTCTGGGAAGTGCTCCCTCTGGTGGCCAACATAGGAAAACATGTCAAATTATTATTTAACCGGTTAAGGACTAGGCTGTTTTACAGCTAAATGACCAGAGCAAATTTCACAATTTTGCTATGCGCTTCTTTACATGACTATAACTCAGCAGGTGAATAAAGTTCATCTTTGAATTTTACACTCTTTTTAAAGGACAGATAGGGCTTTGTTTTAGTGGCATTTGTCAGTATATATCATTTTTTTTTTTTTCACTAAAGTGGGCAAAATTGGAAAAAAATGCAAGAATTTAACAATTGCGTCGGTTTATGCTAGCATTTTTCACACACGGTATGAACCACGGCCAAAATTAATCTCCTTTCACATTCTTCCACTTCTCCCGTGCATGGGGATACCAAATATGTGAGCCTTATTCACTGTGCGGGCATGTGCCAGGGCTTGGCATAAAAGGAGGCTTTTTGGCCTTTTCGGTCCAGGAATTCTGCACTTGATTTTATAGCCGCATACTGTTTTCTGGGGGGCCTAATGCTGCTGAAACATTAGAAACACCCCATAAATGACTTCATTCACACAAGTAGACCCCACAAGGTTTCCTTCAAGGGGTTTATCATATTTTTAGCAAGTCCAGTTATCTTCTGAAAGTTTCTTGAATAAGATGGAACAAAATAAAATCAGCACTTTTTTAGCAAATGCGTCAGTTTAGGCTAGTATTTTTCACACACGGTATAGACCACGGCCAAAATTCATCTCCTTTCACGTTCTTCCACTTCTCCCGTGCATGGGGATACCAAATATGTGTGCCTTATTCACTGTGCGGGCATGTGCCAGGGCTTGGCATAAAAGGAGGCTTTTTGGCCTTTTCGGTCCAGGAATTTTGCATTTGATTTTAGAGCCGCATACTGTTTTCTGGGGGGCCTAATGCTGCTGAAACATTAGAAACACCCCATAAATGACTTCATTCACACAAGTAGACCCCACAAGGTTTCCTTCAAGGGGTTTATCATATTTTTAGCAAGTCCAGTTATCTTCTGAAAGTTTCTTGAATAAGATGGAACAAAATAAAATCAGCACTTTTTTAGCAAATGCGTCAGTTTAGGCTAGTATTTTTCACACACGGTATAGACCACGGACAAAATTCATCTCCTTTCACGTTCTTCCACTTCTCCCGTGCATGGGGATACCAAATATGTGTGCCTTATTCGCTGTGCGGGCATGTGCCAGGGCTTGGCATAAAAGGAGGCTTTTTGGCATTTTCGGTCCAGGAATTTTGCATTTGATTTTAGAGCCGCATACTGTTTTCTGGGGGGCCTAATGCTGCTGAAACATTAGAAACACCCCATAAATGACTTCATTCACACAAGTAGACCCCACAAGGTTTCCTTCAAGGGGTTTATCATATTTTTAGCAAGTCCAGTTTTCTTCTGAAAGTTTCTTGAATAAGATGGAACAAAATAAAATCAGCACTTTTTTAGCAAATGCGTCAGTTTAGGCTAGTATTTTTCACACACGGTATAGACCACGGCCAAAATTCATCTCCTTTCACGTTCTTCCACTTCTCCCGTGCATGGGGATACCAAATATGTGTGCCTTATTCGCTGTGCGGGCATGTGCCAGGGCTTGGCATAAAAGGAGGCTTTTTGGTCCAGGAATTTTGCATTTGATTTTATAGCCGCATACTGTTTTCTGGGGGGTGTAATGCTGCTGAAACATTAGAATCACCCCATAAATGACTTCATTCACACAAGTAGACCCCACAAGGTTTCCTTCAAGGGGTTTATCATATTTTTAGACAGTCCAGTTTTCTTCTGAAAGTTTCTTGAATAAGATGGAACAAAATAAAATTACCTTTTTTTTTTAACAATTGCGCCAGTTTATGCTAGCTTTTTCACACACAAAATGGACCACGGACAAAATTCATCGCATTTCACATTCTTCCACTTCTCCCGTGCATGGGGATACCAAATATGTGTGCTTTATTCACGGGCATGTGCCAGGGCTTGGCATAAAAGGAGGCTTTTTGGCCTTTTCGGTCCAGGAATTCTGCACTTGACTTTATAGCCGCATACTGTTTTCTGGGGGGTGTAATGCTGCTGAAACATTAGAATCACCCCATAAACTACTTCATTCACACAAGTAGACCCCACAAGGTTTCCTTCAAGGGGTTTATCATATTTTTAGACAGTCCAGTTTTCTTCTGAAAGTTTCTTGAATAAGATGGATCAAAATAAAATTAGCAATTTTTTAGCAAATGCGTCAGTTTATACCAGCATTTTTCACACACGGTATAGACCACGGACAAAATTAATCTCCGTTCACATTCTGCCACTTCTCCCGTGCACGGGGATACCAAATATGTGGCCTTATTTATCACATAGAGATGTAGGAGGGCGGAGGATAGAAGGAGATTATTTCACAAATCGCTTTTTTTCAAAGCTGGTTTTACAAAACTCAACAGAGTTTCTATAACACTTCCAAAATATCTGCTCTTGAAGCAGAAATCCCAAAATATTCATCTAGGGGTATAATGGGAATTTATTTTTTGGGGTTTTCTAAAATAAGAAATTTCAGGTTAATGCAAATGGAGCTCTCCAGCAGATGAACTTTAGAAAACATCAAACATGACATCCACCCCCCACCCATTCCCTCCCTCACCCTTGGAGTAAAATCAGGGGAAAAATAAAAACGTAATGTAGGGCAAATATATTTTCAACAAATTAACTAAAATCTAATAATTCAGAACAGTGTGGTATTTTTTAAAACATGGCTCAATGCACAGGCCTGGTTGCGAGGGACATGAGGGACAGAAATATCGGGAATCTTTGCGGTGCCCATCTTTTCTGCAGACGCGGCACTTTTTCTGGGGGTTGCTTCTGGTTGCTGTTGGGGGAATCCGACTGACGAAGTGTCTTTCAGTCAGTCGCGTGACATCCTCAGACTGGGGGCATTCTCGGGTGTCCTGAACATCAAAAATGAGGCCTTCAATAATTTTCTCCTGGAAATCCAGGTATGTGTCTCTGCCTCTGTTTTTTTTATAGAGCACAAATGAGTTGTGGATGGCCACCTGTAACAAATAAATGGCCACCTTTTTGTACCAGGTTTTAGTTTTGCGTTTTACTAAATAGGGCTGTAAAACCTGGTCGCTTAAATCCACCCCCCCCATGTACTTGTTATATTCGGACACGCTCACTGGTTTGTGCTTGTCCGATGTTGCCCCTCTTTCCCTCACTGCCACTGTTCCTGCGGTATGAATCGTGCTTAGCACATACACATCTTTGCGATCCCTGAACTTGACCGCCAGCAATTCCTCAGATGCATAAGCACAGGAGTCCCCCTTTACCATGCGCTTCCCCACTAATTGCTGTGGAAAACCAATTGTTTTTGCGCATGGTACCACATGCCCCAGTCCTTGCAGCATGCAAATGCCTAAACAGGGGCACACTGGAATAAAAATTATCACAGTACAGGTGGTACCCCTTGTGAAGCAGAGGCTGCATTATCTCCCACACAATCTTACTGCTGGTGGAAAGATCAGGGGGGCATCCAGGAACATTTATTGTGCGGTCCCGCCCTTCATAAATCCTGAAGGCGGTGGTATATCCTGACCCGCTTTCACACAATTTGTAAAGCTTAACGCCATATCTTGCCCTTTTGGAAGGTAGATATTGGCGAAAGCTAAGTCTGCCATGGAAGTTGAGGAGGGATTCGTCCACACTTACATTCTGCTCAGGAGTGTAGAGTTGCAGAAATAAATTATTCAGGGAATTTATTAGCGGCCTTATTTTGAACAACCGATCCCGGTTTGCATCGGTACTTGGGGGGGCCTGTGCGTTGTCATTGAAGTGGAGGAACCTCATTATTGTCTCATAACGAGACCTGGGCATTACTGCAGAATATACTGGGGTGGCTTGGGCGGGTCTTGTTGACCAGTAAGACCTAATGGAGGGCTTTTTGACAATACCCATATTTAGGGTGAGCCCCAAAAAAATTTTTAATTCCTGCAAATTGGTGGGCGTCCAATCTCTGGCATGGGTGGATGAAGGTTTCTGCCTTATATATTGCGTGGCATATAAATTTGTTTCGTGGACAATCTGATTTAGGATGTCGTCCGTTATAAATAAATGGAAGTAATCCATTTGGACAAAATTTGTATTTTCCACGGTTATGCCAGGAGTGGCCGTAAATCCGTGGATTCTAGGCCCAAAAGATGGGGCAGGTGCCCATACAAGAGCCTGGACTGGAGGGACCAGGCTGTCCCGTGCTACAGCGCTACTTGGCCCTGCGCTTTCATGTTCTGCAGTTTCGACTGCATCAGGGACAACGTCCCCTGAAGATGAACCTGAAGTGACGCTGTCATCGTCACTACCTAAAACAGGTTCCATCTCGGACGCCATCTCTGATGCGGTCTCCGACTCAGACCACAGCATGGCGTATGCCTCCTCGGCGCTAAACAACTTCCTCGCCATAACGTAACTAACACTAACACTAACTAAACAAATTTATTTTTTTTTTTTTTTTTTTATAAAACACACAAACTAACTGCTATATATATCTACACTACCGCTAACAAAAAAATAAACCGCTATTGCTATATATATTATATATATGTGGATATATATATAATTATATACTCCCTACCTGCCTATTCTAATAGAATAAAAGATAGAAAGGTAGATATATAGAAAAAAAGATAGATGGATAGATAGATTGTATAGATAGATAGAAATCTATCTATACAGAGAATGTTTTAGTGTAACTGTATTTTTTTTCACTGTATTCTTCTGGCAGCAATTCTCCCGAGTCTCTTCTTCTCCTCAAACTGAAACAATGTTTGAGGAGAAGAAAAGAGGCAGGAGATTTACTGCCAGAAAAGTCAAAATAAAACAAATGTGGTCGCTGTGATAGGTTTTCACAGCGACCACATGATCAGGGACCATCAGATTGGTCCCTGATACTCTGCCCAGTGCCCAGAGCTGTTGGTAACAGCGAGGGCACAGGGCTGTGTGCACGCGATCGCGTGCACACTGTTTTCTATGCAGAAATGCATGTGATCGCTGTGATTGGTTGTCACAGCGATCACATGTTCAGGGGCCAAAAGATTGACCCCTGACATTCTGCCCAGTGCCCATGGCTGTTAGCAACAGCCAGGGCATAGAGCTGTGTGCACGCGATCGCGCGTGCACAGTCTCTGAAGTGCGGCCGTATATATACTATACGCCGGACTTTAGAGACCCTGGCCGCTGGCCGTATATTTACGGCCAGCGGTCGGGAACCTGTTAAAGGGAAGGTCATGAAAAAATTTTTTTAAATGTTTTTGCTTTTAGTATGTTATTAAAATACATTTTATTTGTGTTTTTGTGTTTTACTTTTTTCCATCTTTTACATCTCTATGGGGGCTGCCATTTTTTTTTCATCTCTGTATGTGTCGATTAACGATGGAATACGGCACATACATCCCCATAGTGAATGCGAACGGGAGCCGTACCATTCACTATAGCGTACGCCGTCTGTGTGGGAGCGGCGCATCACAGTCCAAAAGGAAGGTCTTTGGCCGAGCGACATCCGGCGCCATTTTCATGTGGACCGAAAGCCGCGGCCGGACAGTAAGATTACTACTTCCGGTCGCGGCTTCCGTCCATATGTTCAGAAGCAAGGCATAGGTGCAGAGGGAGCGGCGGCGGCAGGAGCAGGTAAGTTATGTTCGTGCATGTTTGTGTTTTACTGTGTGATTACCACTGTATCTAAGCCTACTACAATGTGCATTCGCTCAAAAAAAATGGTGGCACACAGTGTAGGAGGTTTGAACATTCAACCCCCTCCTTTCTCCTGGCACTAGCCAGGAGAAAGGAGGGGGGATTGTTTGAGCACACCAGAGCGAGTGTGTCTTCTCCAATTTTGCAGCATAAAGCAATGAGGTTGCTTTACCACATGCCAGTGCTGCAATTTTGGGCATTGCTCCCTCTAGTGACCAGCACATGGAAATGTTATAAATTAGAATCTAATTTATAATATTTCCTGACTTGTGAAAAAATAAAAAATAAATTAGAACAATGTGTAATCATGTATATACTAACTGTTTAACTAGAAAGAAAAATAATAATTTCTAGCAACACATTCCCTTTAATTTTTAATACTTTCCACCATGTGGACGAAAAAAAAAAAAAATACAGCAGAAAACGTAAAAAATATAATAGAAATAAGTAACTTACTTAAAAAAATAAAAATAAATTTGATTCGCGACACATTCCCTTTTAAAGGGAATGTGTCGCTAGAATTTTTTTTATTTTTTTTCAGATAAATAATTAGTTTTTAAGTGATTACACATTGTTTTAATTTTTTTCACAAGTCAGGAAATATTATAAATTAGATTCTAATTTATAACATTTCCATGTGCTGGCCATTAGAGGGAGCAGTTCCCAAAATTGCAGCAGGGTCACTGTGGTAAAGCAACCTCATTGATGTATGCTGCAAATTTGGGGTGGACACACTCTCTAGTGTCCTCACACAATCCCCCCTCCCTTCTTCTGGCTAGTGCCAGGAGAAGGAAGGTTTTGAAGGTCTTCAAACCTCCTACACTGTGTGCCGCCATTTTCTGAGCGACTGCACAGTGTAGGAGGATTAGATACAGGGCTCAGCAGACAGTATCACACAAACATAATACACACGAACATAAATTACCTGCTCCTGCCGCCGCCTTCGCTAATCCTCTTCCTTGCGCGTTCGATTCGTTGAACATATGGCCGGAAGTCGTGGTCAAAAGTCGCCATCTTACTGTCCGGCAGCAGCTTCCGGTCCACATGAAAATGGCGCCGGATTTCGCTCTACGAACGAGCTTCGTTTTGGTCTGTGTGGGAGCGGCGCATGCACCCTTCCCACACAGACGGTGTACGCTTCTGAAAATGGAACAGCTCCCGTTCGCATTCTCTATGGGGATGTACTCTGCATGTGTCGTTAATCGACACATACAGAGATGAAAAAAAAAAAAATTGTCAGCCCCCTATAGAGAAGTAAAAGTCAGAAAACATTAAAAAGTAAAAAACAGGAGAACACAATTAAATAACATTTTTTTAAATATTATATTCAAAGCAATATGATAAAAAAATTAATGACGCCTTCCCTTTAAGCAATAGCTGAATGCTTGTGACGTTGCTGCCACCTAGTGGTCATTCTAGTCTTGTTTGTTACACCATCTTCTTTTCTAGAAATTGAAAATCCTCATAAAATGCTGATGCCATAACGCTGAAATGTAGGAGACGACCCGTCCAACCTAATCTAGCCCTTCCATCGCTCTCCCGGTCTTGATAATGGACAAATTTCTTCATAGACACGCTCAGCCTCCACATCTTACTCGGCAATCCCAAAGGGATAAACCCTAAAACAGAAGCAATGGCAAGGGGAAAAGCCGGTAAAGACAAACAGGGGCCTAGACCTCCCCAGACTCCGTCTGCATCACTGTCTTTTCCTCACTCACCGGAGCTTCTCCAAACCGGAGACATCACGCCACCATACCTATCTCCGGCTGACAGTCCTATGTCCTCTCCGCTTATGCATCATCATGCCACTTTAATGGCAGAAGAGGTATCTCGCTTAATGATGCCTTTATTTGACAAGAGAATGGATCTGATCCATACCTCCATTAACTCAGCACTGGCGCAGATTACCACAAATGCACAAAAAATAGTGGACCTGGAAAACCGTGTGCTGGCATGCGAAACTACAATGTCTGATCTGGATAACTCGGTAGCTCAACACCAAAATGCAGAAATCATTCTGAGAGATAAGCTGGAGGACCTGGAAAACCGGGACAGGCGGAACAATCTGCGCTTTGTAGGAATTCCCGAAAGTGTTGTGGGAAAACTATATCAGGCAACTTCTCACAGCAGACCTCCCTTCCGCCCTCCAACTAGATCTTCCAACGGACCCATTCAGCATTGAGCGGGCTCACAGAATTGGCCCCCCACGGGGAGAGACCGTAAATCTCGCCCAGTTATAGCGAAATAATTTAATTGGGCAATCAAGGAACGTGTCTTAACCAGTTCAGGACCAGACACCGTTTAGCCATTTTTAGCACGTGTTCGTTAAATGGCTATAACTTTTTTATTTGTTGGGCTAACGACGTGATTTTTGCGACGTTTTTTTCGTAGACAATGCAGGTTTCATTTTGTATCGTTTTTATACACACCTTTTTTGCTATTTTAGAATTTTTATTCATAAAGTTTTAAAATAGTAAAAAAAATAAGCTTTTTTACTTTTCAGCAATTTTTTTGGGTAATAACATAGTTTTACCCTAAAATAGACCTTTTATTTGTGATCGTCATTGTCTACCGTGAATTTTAATATATTACATGTCTATATTAGGGTAATTGGGTCAGCGCTAGCGTTAAAACAATGATTGGCGGGGGGGGGGGGGAAACTTTTTTTGGCGTGGGTATTTTATGTGTATTTATTATTTAATTGTCACTAATAGGGCTGTGCTGGGTCTAGTAAGACCCAGCAGCTGTCTGTCACAAACGGCACCCGGCGATCATGTGACCGGTCACATGATCACCGGGAGGAATAGAGACAGCGCCGCTGCTGCTGTCTCTATTCCTATACACAGCGTTCATTGAGCGCTGTGTAAAAAGACATCGGAGAAGACAGAAGCAGCGAAAGCTGCTTCTATCCTCTCCTCAGCGTCCCCGGCAGTCACTGACAGCCGGAGACCCAACATTAAGCTGCCCGATCGCGCGGGCAGCAAGTTAAAACCCGAGCCGTAAAAAGTCTATGGCTCGGGTTTTAAGGACCCTGACCGCTGGCCATAAAAATACAGTCAGCGGTCGGGAACCAGTTAAGGGCTTATAGACAGGCCAAGAACTTGCAGGTCAGGGGATCTAAACTCCTTAATTTCCAGGACTTCTCCTCAGCAGTTTCCTTTAAAAGAAAGGCGTTCACGCCAAAATGCCGTCATCTACATGAGAAGGAAATACGTTTCCAACTTCTGTACCCAGCAAAGCTCAGTGACTGAAAATGGACAAACCAACATCTACGAGGTTCCTGGAGCAGCTCAACGTCAATTCCTTAGAGATGTCCCTTCCTGACCTGTCGTCACTTTGTGAAAAATTGGGGACTCTTCTACCTCCTGTTTTTTCAGTGCCTTACCATATGTTGCGTATTTGCACTGTAGCGCTGCTATTGTTTTCTTTTTCTATGCCTTGCATTACTAAATTTTTATTGCTATGTGATGCACATATTGTTCACTTTATTTAACTATGTTTTTTCCTAACTTAGGTTTTTCTCTACCCCCTTCTTCCCTGGACACGTGTTATCCTCCTAGGTCGCTACATCGTGGGATCTACTGCTTGCTGGGACAGTGGACCCCGATCTTGTAATTAATCGCACTCCTACTTTGAGATCGCCCCTACTGGGATAGGAGGAGTACCCTTTATAGCACTAAAGACACACCTGTTGTCACGCCTTCCACACTACGAATGGTCAGCTGGAACGTTGCCGGCCTAAACACGGTGGTCAAAAGTAAAACGGTAGTAACTCACTTAAAGCGACTGAGACCCCATGTAATTTTTTTACAGGAGACACACTGGCGCGAGGGCGATGGGGGTTCCTTGAGGGCCCCATGGTTGGGTGACTGTTACACAGCCTCATACACTTCTAAATCTAGGGGGGTGGCAACTCTTTTTCACAAATCTCTGGACCAGACTGTTCACGATACATACTCAGACCCGGGTGGACATTTCCTGTACATCGATTTTACTATTAACACACACACAGATATAGCCTTGTTAACATATACGCAACAGTGTACCCTAACGCGAACTTTTACTACTCTCTCTTCCCTTTTCTACTTCAGAGGCACACATATACTCTGATCCTGGGAGGTGACATTAATCTCACCTTGAACTCAGATATAGACCGGTCCAACCCGACCACACAAGACCGCGCAGGGGCCTTGGTACTCCTTACACTCATGGAACACCTATCATTGTGTGATCCCTGGCGTGTAACTCACACCTCCTCACGAGAATACACGTATTTTTCACATGTCCACAACACGCACTCGAGAATTGACTATTTTCTTATACCGGATTCCCTTTTTCCATCACTCACCTCGGTGGACCTGACACCCATATGTATATGGGAATTTACCACAGGCACTCCAACATCATATAGTCGTAACTGGCGATTTCCTTCCGATCTGTTGACCTCTGAGGATTTCCGAAAGTACCGGACCATCCATTGGTCTCATTGCGTAGACAACAATATTGCCCACCTAGATAATACAGCATTTTTCTGGTCTGCGTCCAGAGCGGTTATGAGAGGACACATCTCTTATGTTGGTTTTAAACGAAGGGAATATCGTAAAAAGTTTCATACCTTAAATACGGACCTGATCAAGGTTCATAAATTACTGGTAGAATCTCGTACTCCTGAGGCCAAAACAGCATATTTAGCAACTAAATCTCTACTGGAGACTTACATACAGGGTCAGGCTAGATGGGGCGTGGATATGACCAATAACAGATATTTTAGATGGGGTAATAGTGTCGGCTCCCTGTTGGCAAAAATTCACAGACCTAAGCACTCGAATCACAACATTGTGAAATTAGTGGATCCCGTGTCTCGCTCTGAGATTTTAGACTCGGACCTCGTCCGACGGGAGTTCGTGAATTATTTTGCGGACTTTTATCGAACGACAACATACGATCAGGAGGAAATGAAGTCATTCCTGTCCAAGCTTCATCTGCCCAAACTAACCGAAGAAAATAGAACAGTTTTAAATAATGATATCACGGAGGCGGAGGTTGCTTTAGCAATCCCTAATCTACCCAATAATAAAAACGCTGGGTCCTGACGACCTATCGGCTGAATGTTACAAACTTTTGCCAAATATTGTACCGACATTGACGAGGACCTTACAAGCCATATTTAGCGGGGAGATTGACATGCCTAACTTTCATGAGTCTAGGGCCATATTGCTTCCCAAACCGGACGGGGATCCAACCCTCCTTTCCTCATATCGCCTGATTTCCCTTTCAAACCAAGGCTATAAGCTCCTAACAAAGATTTTGGCCAACCGCCTCCAAACCATGCTTGGACCGATCACTGCCCCAACCCAACTGGGTTTCTTAAGGAACAGACATTCTACTAAAGGTATCCGTTAGGCTGTAGCAGCCACGGTGTCTGCACTAGTCCCCTCCTCCCCAGTGACCAAGCTGCTGGGACTTGATGCGAAAAGGCGTTTGACTCTGTATCATGGCCATGTGTTGCAGTCCCGAGTCTTCGGGGACAGCTTTCTAATATTCCTTTCATGCTCACAGGCCTGATCTACCACATCCCTTACCATCAATGGGCTTAACTCCTCTCCTATCTCAATTTTCAGGGGTACGTGCCAGGGATGCCCTCTCTCACCGCTACTATTTAATTTGTCCCTAGATCCACTTCTCCGTCATCTCCAGTCCCTAGCATGTTTTCAAGGCATACAAATTGGAAATTCTCAAATTAAACGATCGGCATTTGCAGATGATATTTTGTTATTCATATCTAACCCTGCTTCTACTTTACAACCAATCCTCCAGGATATCTCAGTTTATGGTTCCCTGTCAGGTTTCAAGATCTACAAAAATCAGAAGCCCTAATTCTTACGGGTCCCTCCAGGCCACTCTGGTCCTCGAAGCATGCAGTTAAATGGTACTCCAATTACATTCCCTATTTGGGGGTACGCATCACGAGACAACCATCACGTTTATATCAACGAAACCTAAATCCCTTTATTGCATGTTTGGAATCCCATCACATGGCTTGGAGGCACTTTACTTTATCATTTTTAGGTAGGGCAAATCTATTAAAAATGGTTATCTTCTCTAAATTGTTGTATTTATTACAATCCTTGCCTATATACTTGATACCAGTGGACGTTAGTTGGCTGAATGCTCTTTTTCGCGGCTACATTTGGAACCAAAAGAGACCAAGAGTGAGCCTATTCGTATTGCAGCACCACCGTGAACATGGTGGGATTAACTTTCCCCAGATTCACTTATACATTATGGCAGCTCAACTGCGAGTGATTGGAGATTGGATAACTGGTAGCTCCTGCTTTATGGATTCTACATCAGACCAACAATTTTCAAGACCCGCTTCCTTAACGTGCCTCCTACACACTCCTTACTCGGCTCTATCACCTGATCAACGAGCTAACCCCCTAGTCATGTCCTCCTGGAAGACATGGACCAAGGCCAGACAACACTAAGGCTGGGTTCACACGACCTATTTTCAGGCGTAAACGAGGAGTATTATGCCTCGTTTTACGTCTGAAAATAAGGCTACAATACGTAGGCAAACATCTGCCCATTCATTTGAATGGGTTTGCCGAAGTACTGTGCAGACAACCTGTCATTTATGCATCGTCGTTTGACAGCTGTCAAACGACGACACGTAAAAATACAGCCTCGTCAAAAGAAGTGCAGGACACTTCTTTCAGACGTAATTTGAGCCGTTCTTCATTGAACTCAATGAAGAGCAGCTCAAAATTTACGGCTGTCAGAGAAGCCTCGCAAAATGCGAGGAGGAGCATTTACGACTGAAACGAGGGAGCGGTTTTCTCCTGAAAACAGTCTGTCTTTTCAGACGTAAAAGCAAGCTATCGTGTGCACATACCCTTAGGTTTAAACCCTAGATTTTCCATACTTCTTCCTTGGATCAATAACTTTGACTTCCAAAACGCCAATCCCCATGTGGTCTTTCGTGGATGGGCTAGGAGGGGGTTGACATGTATTAATCAGATAATTAACATGCTCACTCGTCGTCCATACTCATTTGTGAACTACGTATACACTACGATTTTCTGCGACAACACCCATTTTATTACATGCAGGCCTGTAGCTATGCTCACAAGGTCATTCGACACTTACAAGATCAAGACTGGGATGACTTCTTCTGTCACTTAACTTCATCTCATCAATGCCAAAAAAGACTGATCACTACCTATTATAACGCTTTAAGACAACCATTGGACTACACTAAAATCGAGACCAGGCATATCTTACTGGGCTGACTACTTCAAATAGGATAACGTCATGAGTTATTTGATCTATCATCTGTAACTACGGCTGCCAAATACCTCCCATCAGCCATGTACTGGGAGATGATCTTTACAATAGCTCATAGGGCTTACTTCTCCCCTCACAGGGGTTTTCTCATGGGTAACTCCTCTGACCATTCGTGTTTAAAGTGTAGAGCACCGCACGCAGACTTATTACATTGTCTCTGGTTATGCCCAACTATTGTTGACTTTTGGCTAAAAATACAATATTTTGTGTCGAACACCCTGTCCATACAATGCTCCTCCACCCAAAAGTGAGGTCTATTTGGGATAGTGACACCTTCCATGACCTTTCTCCAGAAGCATCACAAAAAACTGTTAGGGTATGTTCACACGGCAGCGTCCGTAACGGCTGAAATTACGGGGATGTTTTCAGGAGAAAACATCCCCGTAATTTCAGCCGTAACGGCATGTGCAGGCGCTTGAACGCTGCGTCAATTGCGGACGTAATGGGCGCTGCTTTTCATTGGAGTCAATGAATAACGGCTCCAATTACGCCCCAAGAAGTGACAGGTCACTTCTTTGACACGGGCGTCTATTTACGCGCCGTCTTTTGACAGCGGCGCGTAAATATACGCCTCGTGTGAACAGACAAACGTCAGCCCATTGCTTTCAATGGGCAGATGTTTATCAACGCTATCGAGGCGCATTTTTCGGACGTAATTCGGGGCAGAAACGCCCAAATTACGGCCGGAATTAGTGTGTGTGAACCTACCCTTACACTATGTCTCCGCGGCTGCTAGGAAGGTGATCCTCCAGGTTTGGATAAATATTACACCCCCCCACACATCGTATTTTCCTAGAAAAAATATCTTATCTTTTCAGAATGGATTGGGTGGAAACCTCCCTTCGAAAACAGAACAAAACTGAAGCCTTTTTTTATGTTGTGGGAGAACTTTATACCTCTCTTACCACTTCATATAAAACAAAAACTAATTGCATGCTTTGGCTCCACAACTTGGTATCTGGAACATCAGCTGTCTGGTGTGACACCAATCATGATCTGATTCCTTAAATATCTGTATGGAATCGCAGTACCGATAGGGGATACACGTGTCCATGCTCATCCCCCCCCTCTATCCTTCCCTTTCCCCCTTCTTTATGGTTTAGTTAGTGTGTTTTATGTCCTATGAATATTGACACTTTCTCAACTTTTCTTTGGGGTAAAATCTCTACTTCTGTCCTCACTTCAACTAGGATCGTTTGAAGTAATTTATACAAATTGTAGATTATATAATATGCAAAATAATGATAGAAGTGTTCAGAAATGCTATTGTCATGGGACATATTGTTGAATTTTTGTTCGCTTGTTTGTAATGTTTGGGGGAAAAAAATACAGAAATTAAAAAATAAAAAAATTTGCATTCACATGATGCCCCTATAGAGTGATCTCGATAAAGTTGATTTGGGGAAAGCTGCTGACTGACAGTGCTGGTATCTTGTTGTACCACCCAGACGTCCAATTTAGTAGCACAATCCTTACTGCGGTCTGAGGCAACGTACAGCAGGCAATCTCAGAACCCGTTTGCTTTTCTCTTTAGAGCATAATGTAAATGTCTTTACTTAAAGTACACATATCTCACACCACCAACACATGGAACATCTCATCTATAAGCATGGTGAGCATGTGTCAGATCAGAAGTGGATAAATAGAAAAGATTATGGAGGCGGATAATATAATTGCAAATTTTGTAAGAGGAAAGCGGTTAAATGCATGAAAGGCCCCCAAACACACCTATAGAAATCTGTGTGCCTATATGTATAATGCACTTGGGGAACAATTGGAGGGCTACAGCTCTATATTTACCCAAACATACAGAAAGTTGTAAAAGATTTTTCGATTGCGGATTGTTTCAGTAGCCGGATCAGAATCAATGTTGCAGCAGGTCATACATTTTATTATTACCTGCCGGTCATTTCTAAGAAACCATACGGGTCAGGTCTGCCAAAGCGGCTAGTAAGGCATATGAAAAAGGGGTTGTCAACATGAGAGAACCCCTTTAAAAGACAGTATGGATGACATAATGAGGAAATATGATCTGTAATACATCCGTTTTCTGGATCCATATTACGTACTTCAAATATGCCTGTGTAAAACTGGTCCTACTTACACATGTGAACCATGTGCTGATTTAACTATTCAGTTGCATCCTTGTGTATGTGTTCGACTTACCAGTTTTTCCATCTCTTGCTCTCTGAGTCTCTCTTCCCGTTGTCTCCGGTGGTAATCTAGTAAATCTTCCTGATTGTCACTGATGTCACTGATACTATTTTTACGTTCTCTGAGTGTGTGCACCTTCCTTTGAGACTTTGGACTCTGATTTGGAGTTACCAGGGATCCGTGGCTATAGGCTGGAGTTAGTCGGCGAGAAATTTCCTGAAAAGAGGAGGGTGAAGGGCTTCGATCCCGTATTGGCCTGGAAAAGTTATCTTCAGATCCAGAACTTGCACTGCCCACTCTGTGGCGGCCTGGAGCTCGAGGACTATCAGGAACTCTTGAACTCTCTGAGATAGTCGTTGATGAACCAGATATTGCTCTTCGTGATAAAGAGGGACTTAAAGGAGGAAGATTTCTTATACTCTCCAGGTTTTTACGTGCCAGTCTAGGACTCTCTGGGGGCAAGCTTCTTGCTACCCCCACTAACTGCCTGTAAGGACTTGAAGGTCTATCCATAATTGAATGTTGAAACTTGCTTCCCAGGAGAGGACTGCTTGGAACACTTAAGCCACCCATTCGGCTAGATGCTCCTGGACTTGGGGGGCTTATAAGGGAACTTCCACCTGTTCCACGTGAGGAACGTAGATCCAAACTGCTTCCTCCATAAATTGGTGTTGGACGTGGCAAAGAGTGACTAAAACTAGATGTTCTGTGGGGCACAACTGGGGGTATTGATGCAATTACACCATCCTGGACAGAAGAAGGGCTTGCGAGGCTACCACTTCCAGGAGAAGACAACAGATTAGTAAAGGCATTTTCATACCCCGAGTTGGAGGAAAGGGGACTGGTAGGAGGGGAAAGCATGCGTCGGCTTCCTCCATTAGATAAACAGGAAAGACTGTGAGTAGATAACTGGGACAATTTCCTGGCTGGTGAGGTTGGCCTTTCTAGAACCAAAGAGTCCATGATGTCCTGAAGGTTTTTCTCAATAGAGCTCACCAATGAAGTATGTGTAGGGAGATTACACTGGTATCCACCATCATGACAACCATTCAAGAAAGCAGTGGAGTTTTCTAGAATAAAGAAAATAAATTAGAAAAAGGTCAGGAATTAGATATCCACATTAGCTAATAGACGAAACAAAAAGAATTTGGCCACAATCACGAAGAACATCGGGGCATATTTATCAGTGCAATTTTGCCAGTTTCCTGGTGCAATTGCTTTGATGGTAAGCGGACAGAATGACAATTTACCATGAGTTTCTGAAAAGCTAATTCAAGGGGTGACCAACAATATGTTTGCACTTCCTGCTGTTACTTTGCAAAATGGTCACCAAAACAGAAACATGATTAAGCAATAAAAAGATAATTATCCAAATCACTAATATATGGCTACGACAAATAGGTGAGATCAGCATAAAACAACAAGGAGGCTGTTCCACCGCCGTGGCATAATCTAATGCAGCAGAACAGATGGAAAGCCCCAAACGTCACCATGTATTCTAGCCAAAATTCTATGGGTGCAACATCAAACCCCTGTGTCTGCGCCAGAGCAAGGCTCCCCAACAGATTTGTTGTTAGACTTTAAGGGGTTGTCCAATCAGGACAGCCCTTTTACTGTCCCCGCCCCGGTTCATTCTGCACATGCACATTGGTGACCTTAGATGAAATTCAAGGCAGACAGTTGTTAAAATAGATTCCCCCACCAGACTATAGAGATGTACCCCAGGTCTCACCAGCAGAATGTAAGCTTGTAGAAGAGCTCCTCCCTGTGGAAGGAATCATGGTTTTCATCCAGAGAGCCTCAGCTGGGTGATTAAAACGCAAAAATGTAGATTGGCCCAAGCACATCATACAACCTGTGAAGAGATTTAAATTTATTACACTCTAGTCTCCTATATTCACACAGGCAGAATGTACAAACTCCATGCAGATGTTGCAAAGCAATAATGCTAGCCACCAGGCTTCACTCAACATCTGCCATCAGAAGACCGTCGGGATGCTCCAATAAAGAGTGTTGGCTAATCCCGCCGGCATCGGTTCTATATGTATTGACAGCTCGTTCGGCCAAAAGCTATTCCTCCCGACAACCATAAACCTGTATGGCCGGCCGAGCATGCATGTTATTGCAATGGGGGAGGTAAATATGACACTACCAGACGCCCAATTTAAAACTGATGGGAATGGACATTAAACTGGTCTTTAACATAACATTTTGGCAAGTGGATCCTGACGATTTTGATGGTATGTGTAGACAACTCCATGTTTATGGTGCCGGGTAACAGTTTGTTTCTCTTGCAGAAAAGGAACACCAGGAGTCCGGCAGCGGATTATCCCCCCTGCTCTATTAGCGTCCATGTAAATGGGGAAGTGAGGGAAAACAGTTAACAAATATCTGTATCCAGCATTAAAAGTTAACCCCTTCCCGCTCCTTGACGTACTATTACGTCATGGCAGCTGTATCGTTCGCGCTCCATGACGTAATAGTACGTCACGGGAGTAACGGCCGTTTCGGCCGTCCTCCCGACACATACAGGAGCTGTGACGCTGCTGTCTTGTTCAGCAGCTGTCACAGCTCCTACATCGGGGACCGATCGCTGTGTCCCCGCTGATTAACCCCTTAAAAGCCGCGTTCTATAGAGATCTACGCGATAGCGGCCGGCGATGGTGACTATGGCAACCGGACACCAAACAATGGCGTCCGGCTATGCCATAGACCGAAGCCTAGTGGGTCCTGACAACGTCAGGACCCACTATGCTTGCTGTCAGTGAGTAGCTGACAGTTCTAATACACTGCACTACGCATGTAGTGCAGTGTATTAGAATAGCGATCAGGGCCTCCTGCCCTCAAGTCCCCTAGTGGGACAAAGTAATAAAGTAAAAAAAAAGTTAAAAAAAGATGTGTAAAAATAAGAAAATAAAAGTTTGAAAAGTAATAAAAGTAAAAGTTCCACTTTTTCCCTTATCAGTCCTTTATTATTAATAAAAATATATAAACAAACAAATAAACTATACATAATTGGTATCGCCGCGTCCGTAACGGCCTGAACTACAAAATTATTTTGTTATTTATCCCGCACGGTGAACGCCGTAAAAAAAAATATTAATAAACCGTACCACAATCACAATTGTTTGGTCACTTCACCTCCCAAAAAATGGAATAAAAAGAGATCAAAAAGTCGCATGTACCTAAAAATGGTCCTGATGGAAAATACAGTTCGTTACGCAAAAAATAAGTCCTCGCACGGCTTTATTGATTGAAAAATAAAAACGTTCTGGCTCTTAGAATAAGGTAACACAAAAAGTGAATGATTGTTTACAAAACGTATTTTATTGTGCAAACGCCATAAGACATAAAAAAAAACTATAAACATCTGGTATCGCCGTGATGGTATTGCCCCGCAGAATAAAGTTAATATATCATTTATAGCGCACGGTGAACGCTGTAAAAAAAAAAAGTATACAAAAACAATAGTAGAATTGCTGTTTATTAGTCACCACGCCACCTAAAAATGGAATAAAAACTGATCAAAAAGCCGCATGCACCCCATGAAAACTACAATGGATTCCTCAAGGGGTCTAGTTTCCAAATTGGGGTCACTTTTGGGGGGTTTCCAATGTTTTGGCACCACAAGACCTCTTCAAACCGGACATGGTGCCTAATAAAAAAGAGGGCTCAAAATCCGCTAGGTGCTCCTTTGCTTCGGAGGCCGGCGCTTCAGTCCATTACCGCACTAGGGCCACATGTGGGATATTTCTCAAAACTGCAGAATCTGGGTAATAAGTATTGAGTTGCGTTTCTCTGATAAATCCTTTTGTGTTATAAAAAAAATGGTATAAAAAGAGTAAATTTCACCTCTACTTTGCTCTAAATTTCTGTGAAACACCTAAAGGGTTCATAAACTTTCTAAATGCTGTTGTGAATACTTTGAGGGGTCTAGTTTCTAAAATGGGGTGTTTGATAGGGGTTTCTAATATATGGGCCCCTCAAAGCAACTTCAGAAATGAACTGGAACCTAAAAAAATAAATAAATGAGGCAATACTTCGCTTCTTACATTATACTGATAATGAGCCGTGCCCACCCCGAGATGACCCCAGTTTTGACCGTTTGTATAAACGGAGACCCCTATTAGACCGTTCCAGTGCCCGGTTTTCCCAAGCATACACCCCCGAGAAGTGTTTTTCTATTGATGAGTCCCTGGTACATTTTAAAGGGAGGGTTCAATTCCGCCAGTACCTGCCAGGTAAGAGGGCAAGGTATGGCGTGAAGATGTATAAGCTGTGCGAGAGTGCATCAGGGTATACCTACAGGTTTAGGATATATGAAGGAAAGGCCACCCCCAAACCAGACTGCATCCTGGACTACAATAGGTACATGGGAGGGATGGACTTGTCAAATCAAGTCCTGAAGCCCTACAGCGCCATGCGGTGTGGTATAAGAAGCTGGCCGGGCACATCATACAGATGGCTTTGTACAATGCGTATGTGCTACGTCGATGTGCAGGCCAGAGGGGAACTTTCCTGGAATTTCAAGATCTAATCTTTAGGGACCAGGAAGGGGGGGCACCCAGTACTTCTGGAAGCGAGGCCACACGCATCGTACCAGGGCAACACTTTCCAGGAGAAGGTCCCCAAACCGGTGGAAAGGGAAAGAGTCAATAGAGGTGCAGAGTCTGCTATAAGAGGGGGATAAGGGAGGACACATTATACCAATGTGACACGTGTCCCGAAAAACCAGGGCTCTGTATAAGGCCTCATTTACACGAGCGTATGCGTTTTGCGCGCGCAAAAAACGCTGCGTTTTGCGCGCGTATGCATGGCGTATGCACTGCGTATACGCAGCCTTGTTGCGTTTTAAACGCGCAAAAGGCATTTGACAGCTCCGTGTGTCATGATGCGCGGCTGCGTGATTTTCACGCAGCCGCCATCATAGAGATGAGGTAGTCGAGGCCCGTCACTGTCCAAGGTGCTGAAAGAGCTAACTGATCGGCAGTAACTCTTTCAGCACCCTCGACAGTGAATGCCGATCACAATATACACCAACCTGTGAAAATAAAAAGACTTTCATACTTACCAAGAACTTCCTGCTTCCCCCAGTCCGGGCTCCCGGCCGTTGCCTTGGTGACGCGTCCCTCTCTTGCCATCCGGCCCCACCTCCCAGGATGACGCCGCAGTCCATGAGACCGCTGCAGCCTGTGATTGGCTGCAGCCTGTGCTTGGCCTGTGATTGGCTGCAGCTGTCATTTGGACTGAACTGTCATCCCGGGAGGTCGGACCGGAGTTATCGGTAAGTCAGAACGTATTTTTTTTTTTTACAGGTTCATGGATTTTCGGAGCGGAAGTCACTGTCCATGGTGCTGAACCAGTTTAACGCTTTCAGCACCGTGGACAGTGACTGTCTCCTGACGTCGCGTACCCGAACATTTTTTACCGGTTTCGGTCAAAACGAGTTTGGCCGAACCCGGTGAAGTTCGGTGCGCTCATCTCGAATTTGACACTCCGTTTGGATGTTTGTAACCAGAAAAGCACGTGGTGCTTTTCTGTTTACATTCAGGAGTTTGACAGCTCTTGCGTGATTTTCGCACATGCAACGCAGGACCGTCAGTGTGGCATGCGTTGTTTTCACGCACCCATTGAAGTCAATGGGTGCGTGTTGCGTGAAAAACGCAAGAATATAGAACATGTCGTGAGTTTTACGCAACGCACTCACGCAGCGCAAAATTCACGCATCGTCTAAACAGCCCCATAGACTATTATAGGTGCGTACGACACGCGTGAAAAGCACGCGCGTCGCACGCGCGTATAATACGCTCGTGTAAATGAGGCCTAAAAGATTGTTTTAAAATGTATCATACATCCCTTGATTTTTAATTTACCCTGATGCACTCCGCACAGCTTACCCCCCTCATCTTTCCCTTCTGAGCCCTGCCGTATGCCCAGGCAGCTGATAACAGCCACATGTAGGGTATTGTCGTACCCAGGAGAACCCACATTACAATTTAAGGGGTGTATATCTCCGGTGGCGCATGCTGGGCACACTATATTGGACACTGAAATGGCATATACATATATAAAATTGCAAATCTCACACTGCACCATCTGCTGCGCATTATCTATTACACAGTACCTGTGGGGTCAAAATGCTCACTACACCTCTAGATGAATGTCTTAAGGGGTGTAGTTTTTAAAATGGGGTCACTTCTCGGGGGTTTCAACTGTACTGGTACCTCAGGGGCTTCTGCACACATGACTTAGCACCAGAAAAGCTCCAGTAGGCCAAATGGTGGTCCTTTCCTTCTGAGCCCTCCCATGGGCCCAAAGGGCAGTTTATCACCACAAATGGGGTATTGCCGCACTAAGGACAAATTGGGCAACAAAATGGGGTATGTTGTTCCTTGTGAAAATAAGAAATTTTGATCAAAAATGACATCTTATTGGAAAAAATATAATTTTTTTCATTTCACAGCCCAATTCAAATAGGTGCTGTGAAAAAACTGTGCGGTCAAAATGATAACAAAAACCATAAATGAATTCCTTGAGGGGTGTAGTTTCCAAAATGGGGTCACTTCTGGTGGGTTTCCATTGTTTTGATACCTCAACGCCTCTTCAAACCTGGCATGCTGCCTAAAATATATTCTAATAAAAAAGAGGCCTCAAAATGCACTAGGTGCTTCTTTGCTTCTAGGGCTTGTGTTTTAGTCCACGAGAACACTAGAGCCACATGTGGGACATTTCTAAAAACTGCAGAATCTGGACAATACATATTTAGTAGTGTTTCTCTGGTAAAACCTTCTCTGTTACTAAAAAAAAATTGAATAAAATTGAAATTCAGCAGAAAAAATGAAATTTGCAAATTTCATTTCCACTTTGCTTTAATTCCTGTGAAATGCCTGAAGGGTTAAAAAACTTTCTATATGCTGTTTTGAATACTTTGAGGAGTCTAGTTTTTAAAATGGGGTGTTTTATGGGGGTTTCTAATACATAGGCCCCTCAAATCCACTTCAGAACTGAACTGGCACCTTCAAAAAAAGGCTTTTGCAATTTTCTTAAGAATATGAGAAATTGCTGTTTATGTTCTAAGCCTTGTAACGTCCAAGAAAAATAAAATAATGTTCAAAAAACGATGCCAATCTAAAGTAGACATATGGGAAATGTGAACTAGTAACTATTTTGGGTGGTATAACCATCTGTTTTACAAGCAGATGCATTTAAATTCTGAAAAATGCTATTTTTTGTAAATTTTCTCTAAATTTTGCAATTTTTCACAAATAAAGACTGAATATATCGACCAACTTTTACCACGAACATGAAGCCCAAAGTGTCACGAGAAAACAATCTCAGAATCGCTTGGATAGGTTTAAGCATTCCGACGTTATTACCACATAAAGTGAAATATGTCAGATTTGAAAAATGGGCTCTGAGCCTTAAGGCCCAAACTAGGCTGCGTCCTTAAGGGGTTAAAGCTGGATTTATCACACCCCTGCCTCATAAATAACAAATCAGTTTTTACACAAATCTGGCTTCCAGAAAGATTTTAAAAAATATATATTTTTTAAGTATGTAAACATTTTTAAAAATAATAATAATATTAATGAGACCCCCACTCCAGCTATTAACCCCTTAACGCACCATGACGTAACTGCGCTACACCGCAGCGGCGGTTAACTGTGCAGGGTGTCAGCCCTGCTCTCCCCGTTGCCGATCAGCGGCCTGTCGCCGCTGATTTCGGCAGTTAACCCCTTAATTGCGGCGCTCGATTTTGAACGCCACAATTAAGGTCTTTAGCGCCGATCGGCAGCCCCCATGTGAAATCACGGGGGCTGGCGATGGTACCCATGGCAACCGGACGCCAGACAATGGCTTCCGGGTTGCCATGTACAGAAGCCTATGAGGACCACCCCGAGGGTGGTCGTCGTAGGCTTCCTGTCAGTGTGACTGTCTCGTCACAATGACAGTTGGAATGCTTTACACTACGTGTGTAGTGTAATGTATTCCAGCAGCGATCAGAGCTGCAAGTCTAAGTGTCCCCTAGTGGGACAAGTGAAAAAAGTAAAAAAAAGAATAAAAATGTTTTAAAAAAAGTGTAAAAATAAAAGTTATAAGTGATATAAACAAGAACTGCTTTTTTTCCTATTATAAGTCTTTTATTATAGGAAAAAAAATGAATACGTAAAAAAAAAGCACACATATTTGGTATCACCGCGTTCGTAACGACCCCAGCTATAAAACTATAATATTATTTTTCCCGCACAGTGAACGCCGCAAAAAAAAGAAACGAAAAACAATGCCAGAATCACTATTTTTTGGTCACCACCCCTCACAAAATATGTAATAAAAAGTGATCAAAAAGTCGCATGTACGCCAAAATAGTACCGATACAAACTACAACCCGTCCCGCAAAAAACAAGCCCTTACACAGCTTTTTTGACTGAAAAATAAAAAAGTTATGGCTCTCAGAATATGGTGACACAGAAAATACATTATTTTCTAAATAAGTTATTTTATTGCTTAAACGCTGCAAAACATAAAAAAACGTATATACAAATGGTATCGCCGTAATCCTACCGACCCGCAGAATAAAGTATAATAGTCATTTATAGCCCAGGGTAAACGCCGTCAAAAACAAATAAAAATCATTGTCAGAATTGATGGTTTTTGGTCACCTGGCTTGCCGAAAAATTGAATAAAAAGTGATCAACAAAATCGCATGTACCCCAAAATGGTACCAATGAAAATTACAGATTGTCCCGCAACAAATAAGCCCTCACACGGCTCCGGTGGTGAAAAAATAAAAAAAGTTCCGGCTCCCAGATTATGGCGATGCAAAATGTGCAGAGTGTTCCAAAAGTGGATAAGATCGGGCACCATTTATCAGTGCGACACCGGCCACATATCTGTGGATTATTATTTATTTACCCCATTATTATGCCCTGATATACTCTGCCCAGCCTACATGTGCCCCAAAATTATAAACTGAAATACCAGCAAAACGCCAGAGCTACTACCAAGCAAAATATGCGCTCCAAAAGCCAAATGGCGTCCCTCCCTTCTGAGCCCTACAGCGTGCCCAAACAGCCGTTTATGTCCACCGATATGGCATCGTACCAAAAAATGGTACCAATAAAAACTACAGCTCGTCCCGCAAAAATAAGCCCCCACACCGCTCTATTGACAGAAAAATAAAAAAAGTAGTGGCTCTTGGAAAGTGGGGAGGAAAAAACGAAAAAGCAAAACATGAATCAGTTCGTAAAGGGTTAATTACTTTCTAATGAAAAAACATTTATGACCACATGTGGGGTATTGCCGTACTCGGGAGAAATTGCTTTACAAACGTTGGGGTGCATTTTCTCCTTTATCCTTTGTGAAATTGAAAAAAATCAACATTTTAGTGGAAATAAGGTTGATATTAATTTTCACGCCCTAATTCTAATAAATTCTGCAAAAGACGTGTGGGGCCTAAATGCTCACTATACCCCTAGATAGATTCCTTAAGTGGTGTAGTTTCCCAAATGGGGTTACTTTTGGGGGGCTTCCACTGTTTCGGTCTCTCAGGGGCTTTGCAAATTCGACATGACACCCAAAAACATTCCAGCTAAATTTGAGCTCCAAAAGCCAAATAGCGCTCCTTCCCTTCTAAGCCCCGGTGTGGGTCCAAACAGTAGTTTATTACCACATATGGGGTATTTACGTAATCAGGAGAAATTGTTTTACAAATGTTGGGGCGCTTTTTCTCCTTTATTCCTTGTAAAAATTAAAAATGGCTACCTTTTTTCAGAAAAAAAAGTAGATTTTCATCTTCACATACTAATTCAAATAAATTTAGCAAAAAAACTGTGGGTTCAAAATGCTAACTATACCCATAGATAAATTCCTTGAGGGGTGTAGTTTCCAAAATGGGGTCACTATTGGGGGGTTTCCACGGTTTTCATCCCTCCAGTGCATTGCAAACGCGACACGGCACTGAAAACTATTCCAGCAAAATCAGAAATCCAAAATCCAAATGGTGCTCCTTCTCTTCGGAGGCCTGCTGTGGGTCCAACCAGCAATTTATTACCACATATGGGGTATTGCTATAATCGGAAGACATTGCTTTACATATGTTGGGGTGTTTTTTCTACTTTATTCCTTGTAAAAATTTAAATTTCCTAATTTTTTTCACAAAAAAAGTAGATTTTCACCTTCACATACTAATTCAAATAAATTTAGCAAAAAAACTGTGGGTTCAAAATGCTAACTATAGCCATAGATAAATTCCTTGAGGGGTATAGTTTCCAAAATGGGGTCACTTTTGGGGTGTTTCCACTGTTTTGGCAGCACAAGGCCTCCTCACACCTGACATGGTACCTAAAATATATTCTAATAAAATAGAGGCCCAAAATCCACTAGGTGCTCCTTTGCTTCTGAGGCCTGTGTTTCAGTCCATGACCGCGCTAGGGCCACATGTGGGGTATTTCTAAAAACTGCAGAATCTGGGCAATAAATATTGAGTTGCATTTCTTGGGTAAAACCTTCTGTGGTACAGAAAAAATTTATTACAAATGAATTTTTGAAGAAAAAAAATGAAATGTGTAAATTTCACCTCTACTTTGCTTTAATTCCTGTGAAACGCCTAAAGGGCTAAAATACTTTGTGAATGCGGTTTTGATTACTTTGAGGGGTGCAGTTTTCAAAATGGGGTGATTTATGGTGACTTTCTAATATATATAAGGCCCTCAAAGCCACTTCAGAACTGAACTGGTCCCTGAAAAAATAGCCTTTTGAAATTTTCTTGAAAATATGAGAAATTGCTGCTAAAGTTCTAAGCCTTGTGAGGTCCTAGAAAAATAAAAGAATGTTCAAAAAACGACGCAAACATAAAGTAGACATATGGGAAATATAAACTAGTATGTATTTTGTGTGGTATTACTATCTGTTTTACAAGTAAATACATTCAAATTTAGAAAAATGCTAATTATTGCTAATTTTCTCTAAATCTTGGCGTTACTTACAAATAAATATTGAATTTAACGACAAAATTTTTTCAGTATCATAAAGTACAATATGTCACAAGAAAACAATCCCAGAATCGCTTGGATAGGCAAAAGCATTCCGGAGTTATTACCACATAAAGTGACACATGTCAGATTTGCAAAAATGGGGCTGGTCCTGAAGGCCAAAACAGGCTTAGACACTAAGGGGTTAAACATGTATTGTGGCATTGATATTGAATATTCAACTTCTTTGTATTCTCCAGTAATGCCCATAAAAGCTCTACTTTACATAGCGCTGCATTGAGTTACACATCTCAAAGTCCTCATAAAATCACGGCAAATTATTGGCACTACAAAAACCTTTGTTCCTCAACTTCTAAATATACAATCGTGAACACGTGGCTACATGAGAAAACGTTGCTTTATATGGCAAGCACTTCCTTTACAATGCAATATATTCCAGTCGCTTGAAATAGAGGACAAATAGATGCTTTTTTGGGAAAACCCCTTGAACGTTCACTAGTAAAGATCATGACTAATGACAAACATTAACGTGTTAAGTCTCTCAGAGGCTTTACTTCCAATACTCCATGAAGAGTCCGGATCTATAAGCCTCTCCAATGTTCATGTGAAGTTTTGTCTCACTGGATATACAGAGAAGATTACAGCAGATTGAAAAGCTTACCATTAGCAAAAGAGGAAAAAGAAGGATCATGGAGGGGAGATACAACTACGTTTCAATTCACACAGTTTTTAATGGCAGTCATTAGCAGACGTATGTCCCTATATAGACATACAGTTGTATACATCTGGGTAAACATACAGCGTGACCGTTTCCAATGTAACCACTAACCGTGGTATGAATTAGGTCAGCTAGGTTTTTGGGTATTATTGGACTGCGACTTTATACACCCCAAACTTGGCATTAAATCCCCAAAAAATTTAGCAAAAATGTTCTAGTCTACGATTACCAGCTTTAATCTGGCTCCGGAATTCAAAATTTGTTCTAGTGGTCGGCTCTAAATAGTTACTCCAGGTAGTAAAAACCATTCAGATATGAAGGATTATAAACATTCATAATCTCAAAAGGCCTCAAGTAAGGCATCCACAGCGTGACTCCGTCATCTGAGAGTTGGAGTACAGTTGTGGAGTTATTACAAGAATTGTGGCGTGACTCCGTCATCTGAGAGTTGGAGTAAAGTTGTGGAGTTATTACAAGAATTGTGGCGTGACGGTCTACCTAAACATTGTGGTTATAGAATTACTCCATGTAAGCAGAGCATTTACCTTTGCCCTCACTAGGGGGCGACACAGGACGGCACCGCCAGTGTTATAACAATTTGAAATCTTGTGGGATGACGGGAGTGATATTCAGAAAATACAATTATTTGGCAATACCACTTTCTCTCTTGACTACTTAAAGGGTTCTCTTGGAGTAATGAGTAGTTAGTAAAATGAAAAAATGTTTCCAGCTCATCAGTGTCAACGATCCAGTGCACGGACCTCGTCCTGGCCCAGGCGTCTTCCACAGCAGCAAACAAAAGGTATGATCCAGCACTTGATGAAGAAATCTCAGGACTTTAATGTACAAACATGAAAAATCCACCCAACACATAAAGCGGTACGCTTACGCGTTTCAAACGCCAACTGCGTTCTTAGTCATAGCTGAAGTTGAAAGCAGGGGGGTGTCGAAGAAACTGAAAGGCGCAAGATGACGATGGCTTAATTGCGCTGAATTTTTTTATTTTATTGGGGGGGTTCCGCTTAATTGCCCAGGCCTAATTAGAAGGTAACGCGGAGCGGTCGCAGACCTCACCAGAAGGTAACACAGAGGGGTTGCAGACATCAGAAGGTAACGTGATCTTGAGAGATCGCACGGCTGAAGCCGCTCTGACACTGTCCATACTGATTGGACAGTGACAAAGCGATTCAAGTACGAGCCCCTTTGACACTGGGCTGCCCAGTTATCAATTTGTTCATTATTTTAAATACTGGAAACCATATCTAATGGGAATCATAGCGGACGACCGTTCAATTAAAAAAAAAAAAAAAGTGCCGTGGTCTCAGGGGTCAGAAAGAAATTAAAGGGGTATATCCTCCTCACACATTTATGGCATATCCACATGTATGTGAAGAACGGATCCAATCTGAGAATGAATGGAGGACGGCAACTCACGCGCGCGTCTCTTTTCATCGGTTCTATGGGAGTTACAGAAACAGTTCTACGTTCCGCACTGCTTTGCTCTACAATTTCCTCAACTGCCATAAAACTGATAGGGGATTAATTATCCAACTGAATGCTGCGGCCGCCTTGTCAGGCAAATCGGGGGAGCCTCTTTCTGTTTTTAAATGTCTTCATTAATTTCTCATAAGAAAGGAGATGCTGTTAAGTGAAGTAAACATTGTGGTGTGAACAGCGCATTTGCAGCTACAGGAGAAATCGCAGGGAGTTGTTCAAGAATAGTTACAAGAAGTCACAGAGCAGGAAGATTCGCCTCCTCTTCCAGCCACAGCAGTGTTGTTTATATTGGATGTTTCCTAACAAATCCGTGTCCTGGGGCTATGAAAAAAATAAATCTGCTCAGACAAGAAAACCAGCGCACAGCGTGTACAGCCTCAGCGAGTGGACGTGTTGTCACATAAGAATACAGTCCTGATAAGTCCGTCAGGCTCCTACAAGTTTCATTTAGGATTTTATTTTTATTTTTTTTGGGGGGGGGGGGGTAGTTTTTTGGTTTTTTTTCAAGCAAATAGAGCCTTCTCCAAAACTGAGTAATAGTAATATTTCAATGTGTCCCGAAAGTAGGAAACACAAGCAAAGGCAGGGGAGAATTTAAAGTGCACTACTTTTGGGAACTTTGGTTTTCTAGTTTTATATAAAGAGTCACTATTGTATAGTAAAAACTTGTGTCTTTTCTGATAAACTCAGTTTCAAGCCCTTGACATTATTCTGTAAACCTGTACAGACCTACAGAATCTGGAGCAGTGGCCTGCAACCTGTGGATCCCCACTACAACTCCCAGCATGCCCCGCAGAGGGGACGCTTCACAATCTATAGTAGAGTAGTCCACGTTCTTGCAATGATCTCTTGGAGGTTATCATCAGAGGCACTGGCATCTAACTTCATGGCACTAATGTCTTGTGGATATGGGAGTGATGTCGTCCAACTAGACACGACTACTGGGTGAATGTACAGGACAAAGTTACACACACACTGGCATTCAGGAGATCCCTTCTCCACTGTTATTATTCACAAAAATTGGGAACAGATCCCAGCACAGGAGGAAAACATTCCCAAAATATGTCCTTTATGAATGATTCGCCTCTCCGCTGGGTTGGAGAATGACAATTTTAGTAAATTTGCCAAACTTTGCCACCAGACAAACATCCAGATCATTTAAAATCAGGAAGAAGCTGCCCATTGACACAATTTATTGTTGGGGCAATTCTCAACAACCCATTAAAATGCTGGGATAATATATTCTTGGGGAAACGGAGACGCCTGTTCACACTGGAATAATACGTTACTGGCACAACTGCCTGCGCGGACAGTAGGATAATGCATTATTAGGGCAGCTGTTTGAGATACCTATTAACACTTTGGCATCATTCGTTATTAGGAAAACTGGTGGAGCTGCTTATCATTTGCAACAAATCCTTATTAGGGCCGACGGTGTATAATACATTACCCAGAAATATACTGGCATAAAGGCACGAGTTATTAGGAACAATTGTAATAACAGGGTTTACACACGTACATCTATCGGATTCTCCATCCCATTATCTCGCTTTCCATAATGACACAGCAGCATCAGAAGAAGCCGCAGATGAATCAGCGTATCACTGCCCTATTTACAAGAACAATGAGATTATCCATCAAGAAGACCAGCTGGCATAGAGCTGGCAGTGTGGCAAGCTATGTACCCCAGCACATATAGGGCAACAAAGGATACACAGGGCCACCACTCATCATTTACAGGAGTTTATATAGACTTGGAGCTGATATATTTAGGCATGGCTGAAAGCGGATACCCTAGAAAGCACATGAGCAGGAAATGCGCGGGGGGCCTCATATGCCCCCATATATTTATGTTCCCTCCTCCCATGAAATCATCGTAGTCTCCAGAGGTGGGGGTCTATAGGGGTTTACCTTATTTGGTATGAGGGGTACTATAGAGGGGGAGGGGTTTCAAGGAACAGATCTAAAAATAATGTAAAAAAAACAAAACATAGAAATCAATAGAGCTGTAAATATTAGTCACGAGAGGGATGTAAACAGCTCAGGTGGTATGCCACATATATGGCTGATAAAAGGGAACAATAGACAAAGCAAAAAGGGAGAGAAGTCAGACAGTAGGTGACCGGTTAATAACTTTAGCATAGCGTTGCTCAGACGGGTGTGCCAGCCTATCCTTCCCTGGCATGTAGTGTTGTGTCACCAGGGAAAGCTTCACCACTGAGGCATGGTAATGACTACATACCAGCCATATCGCGAGTGTACCCACCACAGTGCCAGTCTCTTAATGACCGGACACTTACCACCAGCTGGGACGAGTCGTCTACTTACCAGATGTACGTGAGAAGAACACTCCGCAAACTTTCCTGCGTGCACGGGCAGCCTGCACAAGTCACATCACAAGCGGCATCTCTGAGAGCACACATCCCCCATATGTTATACAGTGTAGATACTGCTGCCCACAGTCCTGCCACATCAGTGCAGCCGCAAACATATCACACCGGTGCCAGCTCTGTGCTTCTCTTTCTTCTTTTCTCCCCACAGCTATGGCTGTAACACCCGGGGAGGTGACCCAATCACAGGCTCCCTTACTTACCATCCATGGAAGGGGCAGGAAAGGGAGGGATAATTTACCACCAGCTCCACAACCCCCTTCCGTCCCACCCATAGTTCCGAGTAACTGATTCACTCTTTCCCTCCGTGTATGTGTGAGGTTATACAGTGAGACATGGATTATGAGGTTATACCGTCAGACATGGACTCTTCCCCCCCCCCCCCCTCTGTGTATGTATGAGGCTACACAGTCAGACATGGATTATGAGGTTATACGGTCAGACATGGACTCCCCCCTCTGTGTATGTGTGAGGTTATACAGTCAGACATGGATTGTCCCCCCTCTGCTCTCTGTATATGTATGAGGTTATACAGTCAGATTTGGATTGTTGTCGCCTCCCTCTGTGTGAGGTCATACAGTCAGACATGGATTGCCCCCTCCTCTCTGTATATGTGTGAGGTTATACCGTCAGACATGGATTGCCCCCTTTTCTCTGTATATGTTTGAGGTTATACCGTCAGACATGGATTGCCCCCCCCCCCTTCTATCTGTGTAAGCGTGAGGTTATACAGTCAGAGATAGATTGCCTCCCCCCTTCTCTGTGTCTATGTGTGAAGTTATATAATCAGAGATGGATTGTCCTCCCTTCTCTCTATATGTGTGGGGTTATATGGTAAAACATGGATGGATTGTCGTGCCCCTCTCTGTGTGAGATTATACAGTCAGACATGGATTGCCCCCCCCCCCTTTATCTCTGTATATGTGTGAGGTTATACAGTCAGATATGGATTGTCCCCCCCCCCCTTCTTTCTGTATATGTGTGAGGTTATACAGTCAGATATGGATTGTCCCCCCCTTCTTTCTGTATATGTGTGAGGTTATACAGTCAGATATGGATTGTCCCCCCCCCCTTCTTTCTGTATATGTGTGAGGTTATACAGTCAGATATGGATTGTCCCCCCCCCCCTTCTTTCTGTATATGTTTGAGGTTATACAGTCAGATATGGATTGTCCCCCCCTTCTTTCTGTATATGTGTGAGGTTATACAGTCAGATATGGATTGCCCCCCCCCCCTTCTTTCTGTATATGTGTGAGGTTATACAGTCAGATATGGATTGTCCCCCCCCCCTTCTTTCTGTATATGTGTGAGGTTATACAGTCAGATATGGATTGTCCCCCCCCCCTTCTTTCTGTATATGTGTGAGGTTATACAGTCAGATATGGATTGTCCCCCCCCTTCTTTCTGTATATGTGTGAGGTTATACAGTCAGATATGGATTGTCCCCCCCCTTCTTTCTGTATATGTGTGAGGTTATACAGTCAGATATGGATTGTCCCCCCTTCTTTCTGTATATGTGTGAGGTTATACAGTCAGATATGGATTGTCCCCCCCCTTCTTTCTGTATATGTGTGAGGTTATACAGTCAGATATGGATTGTCCCCCCCCCCCCTTCTTTCTGTATATGTGTGAGGTTATACAGTCAGATATGGATTGTCCCCCCCCTTCTTTCTGTATATGTGTGAGGTTATACAGTCAGATATGGATTGTCCCCCCCCCTTCTTTCTGTATATGTGTGAGGTTATACAGTCAGATATGGATTGTCCCCCCCCCTTCTTTCTGCATATGTGTGAGGTTATACAGTCAGATATGGATTGTCCCCCCCCCTTCTTTCTGCATATGTGTGAGGTTATACAGTCAGACATGGATTGCCCCCCCCCCTTCTATCTGTGTAAGCGTGAGGTTATACAGTCAGAGATAGATTGCCTCCCCCCTTCTCTGTGTCTATGTGTGAAGTTATATAATCAGAGATGGATTGTCCTCCCATCTCTCTATATGTGTGGGGTTATATGGTAAAACATGGATGGATTGTCGTGCCCCTCTCTGTGTGAGATTATACAGTCAGACATGGATTGCCCCCCCCCCTTTATCTCTGTATATGTGTGAGGTTATACAGTCAGATATGGATTGTCCCCCCCTTCTTTCTGTATATGTGTGAGGTTATACAGTCAGATATGGATTGTCCCCCCCTTCTTTCTGTATATGTGTGAGGTTATACAGTCAGACATGGATTGCCCCCCCCCCTTTATCTCTGTATATGTGTGAGGTTATACAGTCAGATATGGATTGTCCCCCCCCCCTTTTTCTGTATATGTGTGAGGTTATACAGTCAGATATGGATTGTCCCCCCCCCTTTTTCTGTATATGTGTGAGGTTATACAGTCAGATATGGATTGTCCCCCCCCCTTCTTTCTGCATATGTGTGAGGTTATACAGTCAGACATGGATTGTCCCCCCCCCCCCTCCTCTGTGTGAGGTTATACAGTCAGACATGGATTGTCCCCCCCCCTCCTCTGTGTGAGGTTATACAGTCAGACATGGATTATCCACCCCTTTTCTCTGTCTATGTGTAAATGTATACACTCAGGCACGGATTGCACCCCCTCCTCTCAGTATTTGTGTGGGGTTATACAGTCAGACATGGATTGTCCCCGTCCTTCTCTCTGTATATGTGTGGGGTTATACAGTCTGACATGGATTGTCCCCGTCCTTCTCTCTGTATATGTGTGAGGTTATACAGTCAGACATGGATTGTCCCCCCCCTTCTTTCTGTATATGTGTGAGGTTATACAGTCAGCCATGGATTTTCGTTGCCCCCCCCTCCTCTGTGTGAGGTTATACAGTCAGACATGGATTATCCACCCCTTTTCTCTGTCTATGTGTAAATGTATACACTCAGGCACGGATTGCACCCCCCTCCTCTCAGTATATGTGTGGGGTTATACAGTCAGACATGGATTGTCCCCGTCCTTCTTTCTGTATATGTGTGAGGTTTTACAGTCAGGCACAGATTGCAGTCGTCCCCTTCTCTTTGTATATGTGTGCGGTTATACTTTCAAACATGGATTGCACCCCCCAGGGCCAGCCTTAGAATAGATGGCGCCCTGTGCGAAATGATCTTTCGGCGCCCCGTGCGAAATGATCTTTCGGCGCCCCACCCCCATCATTAAAAAAAAAAACCCATAAAAAAAGTATAATGCCCCCATACAGTATAATAATATAATATATTACAACCCCTTCAAGGACACATTATTTTGACCTCTAAGGCTATGTTCACACGGGGTATTTTGACGAGTTTTTTGACGCGGAGACCGCGTCGCAAAACTCGGCAAAAACGGCCCGAGAACGCCTCCCATTGACATGCCCTATCTTCGGGCGGTTCCGCCTCTGACCTCCCATTGACTTCAATGGGAGGCAGGAGAAAGCGTATTTCCCGCTGTTTTATGCCCGCGGCGCTCAATGGGCGCGGGCGAAAATCGGCGTGCAGGGAGAGGAATATCTGCCTCAAACTTCCAAACGGAATTTTGAGGCAGATGTTCCTCCCCCAAAATACTCCGTGTGAACATAGCCTAATTGTGCCCACAATAGTATGCCCCCTGTAGTACCACTACACTGTATAATGTCCGCTTAGCGGCCCCCACATAGTATAGTTTCCCCTATAGATTTTGCCATACAACCTCCCTGTAGACAGTGACATAATCCCCCACGTCCTCCTTGTAGATCATGCCATACAGCCCCCCCACCTCCCCCATGTAGACAGTGCCCCCAAACAAAAACAAAAATTGTACTCACCTAGGCCCCGTTCCCACGACAAACTGAGCTGTTCCACAATGGGATCCTTGCGTAGGCCGGCGTGATCTTATAGCCTAGTACAGAGGCAGCACTGGAAAAATAACATTTCCTCAGGGCACCCCTACCAAAAATTGTTTCGAGAAAGATAGAAAACGGCTAAAAACAAGCACTACACTCGTAGGGTATGTTCACACTGCGTTTTTTGTAAAGCAAAAAAACTCTACCTTAAAATGTTTTTTTGGCGTTTTTTCTTAAGGTCAACCTTTCACCTTCCCAAACATGTGCAGATGAGTGCAGCATGTTATAGGAAAGGCTTCACAAACCCTGTCTCACGTAAAATTATTTTTCTAACTCCCTCCGTTATTTACATATCGGTGCTGTTATATTTGGCGCCCGATATGTAAATAAGCCCCTGAACAGTCAATGGGGCGTTTCTAACTAAGGCCTGATTCACACGAGCGCTGCGCATCTCGGACGAGAAAAACTGCAGTGCTCAGCGCTGCGGGACGCGATGTCACGCATCCACCATAGTTGAGAGTCTATGGGGGATGCGTGAAAAGATAGGACATGTCCTATTTTCGCACGGACCCTTCACACGGTCCGTTGAAACAACGGCTGTGTGAACGGCCGCATTGAATTACATAGGTCCGTGGGACGGCCCACGGACGTTTAACAGGTTCGTGTGAATCAGGCCTCACTAAAAGGCAAGGGGTGTGATATCTTCGCTGACACTGTCCAATCAGCTGTGGACAGTGTCAGGGCGGCTAGCGCTATGTTCTCTTCCCGCGAGAACACACACAGACTTAGTGGTTCTCTGCGCGCACATCGATGGATGTAAGTAGATCTCCTCCTCGTCTCCTTCTTCTCCTCGTCTCCGATTCTCCTCCTCTTCTCGTTCCGTGGTGGCGGGAGTGCTGACGTCGATGTGCGAGCGAACGGCCATGCGCGCATGCGTGAGGGCGCGCGCACACTTTCTGCAGCACAAACACCAAGTCTGTGTGTGTTCTCGCGGGAGGGAACACAGCGCAAGCCGCCCTGACACTGTCCGCAGCTGATTGGACAGTGTCAGAGCGAAGACATCACGCCCCCTTGCCATTTAGTTAGTTAGAAACGCTTAATTGACAGTTCCGGGGCTTATTTACATATAGGGTGCCAAATATAACGGCACCGATATGTAAATAACGGAGGGAGTTAGAAAATTAATTTTACGTGGGACAGAGATTGTGAAGCCTTTCCTATAACATGCTGCACTCAGCTGCACATGTTTGGGAAGGTGAAAGGTGCTCTTTAACATGTTGAAGCTAATGCAAAAGCCCCCTTGTAGATAGCGCCACACAGCCCTCTTGTAGATAGCACCACACAGCCCCCTTGTAGATAGCACCACACAGCCCCCTTGTAGATAGCGCAACACAGCCCCCTTGTAGATAGCGCCATACAGCCCCCTTGTAGATAGCGCCACAAAGCCCCTTGTAGTTAGCGCCACACATCCCCCTTGTAGACAGCGCCACACAGCCCCGTTGTAGACAGCGCTACACAGCCCCCTTGTAGACAGCGCCACAAAGCCCCCTTGTAGATAGCGCTACACAGCCCCCTTGTAGATAGCGCCACACAGCCCACTTGTAGATAGTGCCACACAGCCCCCTTTTAGGGAGTGCCACACAGCCCCCTGTAGAGTGCCACACAGCCCCCTGTAGAGTGCCACGCAGCCCCCTGTAGGTAGTGCCACACAGCCCCCTGTAGGCAGTGCCACACAGCCCCCTGTAGGCAGTGCCACACAGCCCCAGGTAGGTAGTGCCACACAGCACCCTGGTAGGTAGCGCCACACAGCCCCCTGGTAGGGATTGCCACACAGCCCCCTAGTAGATTGTGCCACACAGCCCCCTTGTAGGTAGTGCCACACAGCCACCTTGTTGGTAGTGCCACACAGCCCCCTCGTTGGTAGTGCCACACAGCCCGCTTGTAGGTAGTGCCACACAGCCCCCTTGTAGATAGCACCCCCACTTCCTGTAGATAGCGCCACTGTTGCTCCCTGAAGGAGCGGAATTCCCGTGTGGCCGGGGATTCTGCTCCTGGAGCGCTTCGCTTGATGTCCTTGTCCATACATTAGGGGCAACTCCTGAAGCGGAATCCCCGTCCACAGCGTTGCCGACACTGTGACCGGGGATTCCACTCCAGAAGAAGCTCCTGTCGTCTGTGTCCATTTATGGACAGTGACATCATTGGCTTCTCCTGGAGTGGAATCTCCAGTCACAGAGTCGGCAACGCTGTGGACGGGGATTCCGCTTCAGGCATTTCCCCTGATGTCACTGTCCATATATGGACAGAGACATCAAGCAGAGCGCTCCAGGAGTGGAATCCCCGGTCACACGGGTATTCCACTCTTTCAGGGAGCTACAGTGGCGCTAGTAGATAGCAGAGCAGGGAGATACATCCCTGCTCTGCTATAGTGCCATCACCGCCACCCATGGTGGGGCCCGTCACGGTGCACGGTGTCGACGCTTGGTTCCGACGCTACTGAGTGAAGAAGCACCCGGGCGGAAAGGCGACTGCTGAGTCGCCGGGCCCGGGCGTTTCTGAAACAAGCAGGTGAAGGGAGCCAGCACAGCGGCTCCTTCCACCTGCTGGAGTGATGCGCCCTGTGCAAAGACACAGGTCACACATCCCTAAGGCCGGCCCTGCCCACCCCTGCCCACCCCTTCTCTCTGTGTATTTGTGAGGTTATGCAGTCAGACATGGATTGTCCACCTACCTCTCTCTGTGTATGGGTGAGGTTATACAGTTAGACATGGATTATCCCCCCCTTTTCTCTGTGTATATGTGAGGTTACACAGTCAGACATGAATTGTCGTCACCCCCTCTGTGTGAGGTTATACAGTCAGACATGCATAGCTCCCAACCGTCGGCTGCTGTCCCGCCATTCCGGGAGGTCTGAAAAATGTCTCGCTATGCCCAGTTGAATCACGGACTCAGTCTCCCTGTGGCCAGCCACGTCCCACTCCCCTCTCCGCCATAAGGTCAACGTAAAGCAAATTGAATTTGCTTACGTTGACCTTACTCACTGCAGGCAGCTCACGAGTCACAGTCTGACTGTGGTCAGACAGTGACTTGTCAGCGGCCTGCGCCCAGCGTGAGTACGTCGCTCGGTGCAACATTGTCATGTGTGCCCGGAGTGATGGAGCAGGATGTGCGTTCAACAGGCAGCACGGCACCGAACCACCGGTCAGTAAAAAACAGACAGATTACTGTAAGTAAAGTGTGACAATTAGAGTAAAAAAAAAAAACACAGTGCCTGGAGACATTAGTGTTTCTAAAATCATAAAATGAATGACATTTATTAGAGCATTGCACTGTGTGGGCTGAACCGGATGTGTATGGGCGGGGTTAGAGGCATGGCTTAACGGGAAAAATTTGCTACACGCACCGCTTCAGTTGTCCCTCTTTATGAAACAGAAAAGTTGGGAGATATGAGATATGGATTGTCGTCGTCGTCCCCCCCACTTCTCTTTGTGTATGTGTGAGCTTATACAGTCAGACATGGACTGTCGTTGCCCCCCCCCCTCTGTGTGAGCAGTCAGACATGGATTATCCACCCCTTCTGTAAAGGATCTGCCAGACACAGCTTCTGTGTCGACGCCCGTGGGTAATCAGTCTGCACCTGCTCCTAAGTCTGAGAGAGTGACACGATCTTCTACCAGTCAGGCTGGGAGGCTGAGGAGTGGGAGAGCCTATCACAGCCTGGCCAGACGGAGCTAGCTCTCGCCCTCTGTCTATTTATACCTGCATTTCCTGCTCCTCCAGTGCCTGTGATTCTTTTCTGTTTCCTGGCTCTGCTGCTCCTGCTATGATTATTGACCTTGCTTCATTTTTGACCCTGGCTTTACTGACTACTCTCCTGCTCTGCGATTTGTACCTCGTGCACTCCTGGTTTGACTTGGCTCGTTCACTACTCTTGTTGCTCACTGTGTTGCCGTGGGCAACTGCCCCAGTTCCCTTAGATTCTGTGTACCTTTGTCTGTTTGTCGTGCACTTATTGAGCGTAGGGACCGTCGCCCAGTTGTACGCCGTCGCCTAGGACGGGCCGTTGCAAGTAGGCAGGGACTGAGTGGCGGGTAGGTTAGGGCTCATCTGTCTGTCTCCCTACCCAGTCATTACACCTTCTCTCTGTATATGTGTGAGGTTATACAGTCAGACATGAATTGTCCCGTCCCCCTTCTCTCTGTGTATGCGTAAGGTTATACAGTCAGAGATGGTTTGTCTGTGTCCTGTCCCCCCCCCCCCTTCACTCTGTATATGTATGAGGTTATACAGTCAGACATAGTTTTTCACCCCTTTGTGGAGCTGTATCTCACGTCCCCATTAGATTGCAGTCCCAGTATTATTTTCTCTGTCATGGAGTTTCTTGTTGTCACGTATATTGTATTCATGATTTATTACCCTCCCACCCCCGCATTCCTTCCCCTTTATGCCTCAAAAAATGCCTGAAAAAAACGGAAGCAGAACGCCTATAAACATCTACCCATTAATTTCAATTGGAAATATCTCGCGTGTAAATTGACGCCTGCGAAAAAGAAGTGCATGTCACTTCTTGAGCTGTTATTTGGAGACGTTTTTCATTGACTCTATAGAAAAACAGCTCCAAAAACAGCTGTAAAAAATGCTGCGAAAAACGTGAGTTGTTAAAAAAAACGTATGAAAATCAGAAAATATAATATTGCTCTACACTTTGCCTCTGAATAAAATTGATCCACACACAGTTTTACCAGAATATAATACCGCCACACCCTGTGCTACCTGAATATAATGGCGCGAGACACAGTGCCCCCAGAAAATAATAGAGCCACACACACTACCCCCGAAAAAAATAGCGCCAAACACAATGCCACTTGAAAATAATACCGCCATACATTGTGCGCCCTGAATATAATACCACCACACACTGTGCTACATGAATATAATGGCGTGACCAGTGGCGTAACTACCGCCGTAGCAGCTGTAGCGGCTGCTACGGGGCCCGCGGCATGAGCGGGCTCGTGTTGCCCGCCGGCACGGGCCCCCATCATGGCCGGAGGCTCCGCTAGCAGCCGCTATGGCTACTACAGCGGGACACCACTGAACGCGCGACTACGGCAAAGCAGGGAGTTATCTCCCCGCTCTGCCATTAAACAAAAGACATGTATCCCCTATCCACAGGACAGGGGATACATGTGTGATCGCTGGCAGCGATAGGGAGAACGGGGGACTGAAAGTCCCCTGAAGTTCTCAATCACAAACCTCTGACTTCCGGGGTCTGTGTCGGCAGCTCCGTAGAAATGAATGGATCGCCGGTCGCGCTTGTGCGCATGCGTGACCAGTGCTCCTTTCATTTTTATTGAGCTGCGCAGACGCCGGAAGTCAGAGGTTAGTCATGGAGAACGTCGGGGGACTTTCGGTCCCCCGTTCTCCCTATCGCTGCCAGCGATCACACATGTATCCCCTATCCTGTGGATAGGGGATACATGTATTTTGTAGGACACACTGTAGGTCGCATTTTTTTGGGACGGGGGTACGCTGTATGGCGTCCCCTACAGGGGGGAGGGCGCTGTATGGTGTTCCCTACCAGGGGGGCTGTATGGCGTTCCCTACAGGGGGGCTGTATGGCGTCCCCTACAAGGGGGGGCTGTATGGCGTCCCCTACAAGGGGGGGCTGTATGGCGTCCCCTACAGGGGGGGCTGTATGGCGTTCCCTACAGGGGGGGCTGTATGGCGTTCCCTACAGGGGGGGGCTGTATGGCGTTCCCTACAGGGCGGGGCTGTATGGCGTTCCCTACAGGGCGGGGCTGTATGGCGTTCCCTACAGGGGGGCTGTATGGCGTTCCCTACAGGGGGGGCTGTGTGGCGTTCCCTAAAGGTGGGGTGGTATGGCGTTCCCTACAGGTGGGGGCTGTATGGAGTTCTCTACAGAGATAAAACACCTTAAATATTGTTCTAGAGACTGATTAGTCCACTTGGTCTAAAGTAAAAACACGCCCACTTGGGCGTTAAGAAACTAATTAGCATAAAGCTAAAATCGCTTCTAACGTGGTGAAAATAGATCGTTTTTCTAAATAAAAAGCACTACTGTCACCTAGATTATAGCGCCCATCTCCTTATGTAGGAGATAGGGCACTTATAATGTGGTGACAGAGTCTCTTTAACATGATCATTTAGGTAGCTGGTAATTACGGTCTTATTGTGTCTTAGGCACAACAACTTTTCATTGAAACTTCATGTGACCACCTGCTACTATGGTCTTTCTATTTCTCTAGTGTTGGCTCCTGATCACCAAGTCAGATCCAGTGCCATCCAGCTTGGATTTTGGCCGATAGTGGGATTCTGATGCTGGTCCCATACACTGCAACTCCCACTGAGCATTTTTAGACTGAATTTGGCTCTCTAGGAGCATTTTGATATTTGCGGCTTATCTTCCGGGCTAAAGCTAGGACCTCAATTTATTACCGCCGCTGTGGCGATTGGAGCGGCTGGTGCAACTTTAGCGCAGGGCCCCAGCATTGGAAAATCTACTTACCGGACCCTCGACCTCACATGTAACGGCTGTTGGACACCTGCCATTGCTCAGAGGAGCTCCACAACTTGGTCCTAACGGCATTTGCAGACTCGCGGCCGCCATTTTGGGCACACTAACATAGTGTGTAACGGGTCTGCTTTCTCACTGTTCCCTCAACTGGTCGTACGAACACAGATTCACCGGACCCCATAACTTTTTAGCTCCCCCCTAGCCCCTTTCTGACACTCGGGGGAGACAGAGGAAAGATCCATGGGAGGAACGCCGCGAGTCACCATCTTGGATCACGACCGGCCTGCAGCTTCACACTGGGCCTGACTAGAGGTTCCACTGGCTACCTCCCACCCCTGCCCAACAATTCTGAAACGTTCCTGGCCTGAGGAGGATAACCCCTCCCTTCTACAGAGGACTGTGAGAGACTGCTGGAGAGAGACTGTGAGTACTTTGGAGTACAGGGACAACTTCACAGGGCTTGGCTCCTGCTGTCTCAATCAGGCATAGTCTGTTACACGCCACGCCTGACCATCTAATCCTCTGCTTCTCCATGCTCCTGCGTGATTGCAGTGTTGTTCAATAGGGCATTACTACCTATTCTCCCCCATCCACATCATCTACAGCCACACTCTCTGGACCACTTACTTACCCCTCAACTGTATTGGCATAGCATTTAAGGGCATAGCCCTAATTTTTTAGGACCTCCACAGGGGGTCTACACATACTACGCAACATCTCCGAGACTCCATAAGGATCTCCCGGCTACTAAAACAGAACGCTAACTGCCTGAACTTTCTGAATCACCCCTAGGGAAGTGCCCTAATATTTGCAGATTGCTATTTATATACCTATCTATATCTGTGGAGACCAAATATCACGACTACACATCCTGGTCGGACATGACCTAACCGTGATGTAATTTTTCACCCCTTAGGGCAGCTATCTAATCCGTATATGTAATAACATAGTATTATAATTGTCAAGATTGGCCCCAGCAGGAACAGGGTCTCTGACGGGATACACAGGCATGGTAATTTTAATAACTACTGAAAAAAGAGGCTCCCATCCGATCCCTCAGGAGACCCTTCGGGAAAATATCATACTGTGTCTATGGCACCTCCTAAGCCCTGGTGCCACTCACGACTCTGATAGTGAGGACGACAGCCTACGATACAACTCAGATCTACCGATATCTAGGTACTTCATCACCAGCGCTCTTACCAAAGCCCTTGATCCAGTGATTAAAGATTTACAGGGCATCAAACAAGAGGTCAAACAGATGGGAGCCAGAGTTGAAAGCCTCGAGGCTATCCATTCACAAATCGTTTCTTACACTACAGCCTCTACTGAATCCTTCCAGGCCTGCCAAATGCATCTCAATTCTTTAATGGATCTCCTAAGAGGACCAAGACAACAGAGGAAGGAGGAATAACCTACGCAATAAAGGTTTATCCGAGTCTGTTGAACCCGAATCCCTGTTTTCATCTGTCAAGCAATTATTCATCACAATCCTAGGGGACACCTATCTGGAAGAAATCTCTATTGAAGGAGCCCACAGGGCAATCAAGGCCAGACCTAAATCCTCCGAGCCTCCTAGAGACATTATCTGCAGGTTATGCAACTTGAGATTATGGGGTGATATCCTGAGGAAGTCCAGAGAAATGGACCACCTACAATTTGAAAGCTCACGTCTCCATCTTCCAGGACATTTCCAATATCACACTCTCTAAAAGGAGGACCCTGAGGCTGCTCACAGAAGCCCTTCGATGCCAACGTACTCCTTACAGATGGCTTTTTTCCTTCGGGATAACCTTCCAGATCTCAGAAAAACTATTCCTCATTTGCCACCATGGAGATCATCCTGCCACTTTAGAAGCCTTGAACCAGCCAGACTTGTCCATTCCAGACTGGGCTGGAGTCCAAGATCTGGCTTCACTTCCCACACTTCTGCCTCCTACTCCCTGGGAAGTTGCCGGCTCGGGCAAAGCTGGCAGATCGCGCAAGAAATCTGGGAAACTGACCCCGAAGAGGAAAAACCTGGAAACTACCTGATTTTGTGAGACGTGTCTTGCATTATTTGATATTGTTATTTTAACTTTTGACTTACAGGTTGTGGCTTGAATAACTGTCTCCTGCTATATTCTAGCTTATATTTGATGATTTTGCATTCATACTAACATGACCATTGTTGCTCTATTTCTTCTGTTTATATTTACCGATGTACTATGTGACTCTATGTAGACTTTCCTTAGAACTGGAGCTATGCTGCCCTATATTTTGATCATTTGACTTAAATGACAACCCTAGTCATTTTTATCCCCCCCCCCCCCCCTAGAACTTATCCGCACTCACCTCTAGATCCCCATATGTGTACACTATCCCAGGTCCACATGAGTTGTAAATACAGGACCCGGGGACTACCCTCCTCCGTCACCCCATGTTATTAATGTTGCCTACATTATCTCAGTTTGTTCTCACCCATAGGGTGTTTTCTGTGCTCACTTCAACTAGATTCCTGCGTCATAGTGCTCCTGTCAATAGCCACTCCAATGTAGCGAACATCTCTTTCCCCCTTGCTCATATTTACACATGACTTATGGCTAGTCAAGATCTATGTATTACCTCTTACAAAGTAAAAGTGTTTAACAATCCTTGGAAACGTGGCCAGATAATCTCCCTTTTAAAGAAATCCGGCTCTGATATCTTGCTGCTACAAGAAACCCACTTCAAAGGCCATAAAATACCCAAATTATCCCAACACTACACCTCTGCCTCAAAGGGAACTAGCAGAGCGATTAGGAAATCCCTTCCCTTCTCTCCCACCCTGGTTCACTCAGACCCTGAGGGACGCTTTATTTTTGTAAAGGGTAGCTTAGCTGGAGCTATGGTGACTTTTGCTAACTTATATGCCCCCTAGTGTCCGTCAGGTCGACTGGCTGCTGGAGGTGCTAGATAAACTCCTCATCTTTGCTGTAGGTTTGACTATTATGGGCAGAGATCTGAATTTAGCTCTTAACCCACTAATAGACTCCTGAACCACGAGATAATTTCATGCCTTTGCTTCTCTTAGGAGATTGACTAACAAATTACATATAGCCAAGCTTTTGGACATATGGCGCCACGAGCACCTGGTCAATAAAGACTACACTTTCCACTCAGCTGTCCACAATACGTACCACAGACTTGACTATCTGTTCATATCTTCTCCTCACCTTTCGCTTGCCCACCATACCAAAATTGGGAATATAACCCTTTCGGATCATGTCCCCATACATATGAGGTTCTCTATTTCTTCTATTCCACCTCGTTGCTGGATGTAGAGACTCAACGAAACGTTACTGGATGGTGAGAGGGAAGTTGAACAGATATACAGTAAGAAGCCCTAAATGTTTTTTTTGTAAGAAACTAAACCCCTGATGTCTCTTCTTCCATGGTATGGGAATCTCACAAAGCATTAATTTGCGGCAAATTCATTGCCTTGGGATCGAGGTTAAAAAAAATTGAGACAGGCTGAACTTAATTCTTTACTAGCTCAAATATAGTGCGATGTGCTCGGAACAAATCTGAGCAAGGAGGCATAAGGGACGCCATGCGTGTCCCTTAGCCGTCCTTGGGGTGCTTAGAATGGTGTGGCGCCGACAAGTCTCAGGTGGGCTGGATAGAAAGCCCACCGGTAGTGAAAAGGGGCGTTTCGGTAGGTAAGGCCCCGCCGAATGATTAGTTGGCTAGGTAAAGTGGGAGGGGATAGAGGGGTAAATAAGGGGCAGCTGTGTAAGGGGCTAGTCAGTTGCTGAAAGAAAGCCAAGATACCCATCCTCTCTCTTTGTTGAATGGTTTTTATTGTTACAATACTTTGTAAGGCGGATCGCAACACTACGCTTTGAGAAGGGCGGCTTCATTTGGTTGGCCAGAGAGAGCAAGCCACGAGCCGTAGGACAGGGTGATCTTTGCTAGTTGGGGAACACGAGCCGTACGGCAGGTTCCGAGATAAGATCACAGCCCGGGTAGCTACGAAGGTCAGCTTGGACAGCTGACAGCTTCCCAGGTGGCCGACCGATGGCAGACGGGCCCGGTCGGTTCTTGCATAGGTGGGCTGGGGGCAAGCGTTTCCCGGCTCATAGAGTGTGGTGTCGCGATTGGTCAGGCTCCCCTTATCACTGTATGTTTATTTGATTAATAAAATTGTCTGAATTTCGCCAAAGACAGTGTGTTGTGTGGTTACTACTGGGGGTTGGTGAAAGAGCTAGGGGAAATAGCATGTGTCCTTGCTACTTTAGAATTGTTAGGTAAATAGTCCTTAGCTCTCTCAGCCCAAGACGATCTTATTGAACTGAGGCGAAAATTAAAAGATCTTAAAGGGAAGGTGTCATGATTTTTAATTTTGTTTTATCATATTGCTTTTAATATAATATTTACAATTTTTTTATTTAATTGTGTTCTCAGGTTTTACTTTTTAATTTATTCTTACTTTTACTTCTCTATGGGGGCTGCCATGTTTTTTTTCATCTCTGTATGTGTCGATTAACGACACATACAGAGATGCTATACGGCACATACAACACCATAGAGAATGCGAACAGGAGCCATTCCATTCTCAGTTGCGTGCGCCGTCTGTGTGGGAACGGCGCATGCGCCGCTCCCACACAGACCAAAACGAAGCTCGTTCATAGAGCGAAATCTGGCGCCATTTTCATGTGGACCGGAAGCCGCTGCCGGACAGTAAGATGACGACTTCCGGCCGTGGCTTCCGGCCATATGTTCAACTAAGCGAAGGCGCAAGGAAGAGGAGCGTAGACCAGCGGAGGCGGCGACAGGAGCAGGTAATTTATGTTCATGTATGATGTGTGTATTATGTTCGTGTATGTTCGTGTGATACTGTCTGCTGAGCCCTATATCTAATCCTCTTAGCACTGTGCAGTCGCTCAGAAAATGGCGGCACACAGTGTAGGTGGTTTGAAGACATTGAAACCCTTCCTTCTCCTGGCACTAGCCAGACGACGGGAGGATGGATTGTGTGAAGACACTAGAGGAGAGTGTGTCCACCCCAAATTTGCAGCATAAATCAATGAGGTTGCTTTACCACAGTGACTATGCTGCAATTTTGGGAACTGCTCCCTCTAGTGGCCAGCACATGGAAATGTTATGAATTAGAATCTAATTTATAATATTTCCTGACTTGTGAAAAAATTAAAAAAATTAAAACAATGTGTAATCCCTTAAATACTAATTGTTTAACTGAAAGAAAAAAAATGATTTCTAGCGACACATTCCCTTTAACGTCAGGTCAGCCAGGTTTTAGCAATCTGCCCAATTTAAGTTTTACGCACATGGAGACAAAGAATCTAAGGTCATGTCCTCTATGGTTCACAAACGCACTGAGATCTCTCACATATCCGAGATTAGGACTAGAGGTTTCAAATATTGACGACATAACACGTCAATTCCTTTCCTTTTACGATTCACTTTACAACCTTCCTACTAGACTCAATGTTCCCAATAGTATTATTGACTTTCTCGACTCCTTGAGCTTGCCTTCCCTTTCTGGCTCTGATAAGATCTCTCTCTCTTGGCTCCGTTCACCCTGCAAGAGTTGTCTCTGACCTTGATCTTGGTGCCTAACGGTAAGAGCCCGGGTCCAGATAGCCTTCAGATTTCTTATTTTAAAACGTTTCAAAATACTCTTCTCCCTAAAATTTTAAAGGTCTGCAATGACCTCCTGCAGGGATCTTACCTGCTTCCCCAAACCCTAGAAGCTCATATCACCCTTATCCTTGAAGAAGGGAAAGAACTTGCGGATTGCGGCAGCTATTGCCCAATCTCATTACTAAATGCAGACTTAAAATTATAGGCCAAGTTACTAGCCAACAGGATAAAGCCCTTATTGAGCACTCTGATCAGTCCTGAACAAAGGGGATTTGTGCCAGGAATGGAGGGTAGGCACAGCACTACCTGCCTGATACATCTCATTCACCACGCACGGAAGTCTAACATTCCCCTAGTATTACTAAGTACTTATGCAGAAAAAGCGGTTTAACTCGGATTACATGAGGGCGGTACTAGAAAAATTTGGCTTCCCCCCTAGCTTTATCCAGGCCAACTTTACCCTCTACTCCACTCTTAGAGCCAGACTCAAAGTAAATGGCACCCTATCACCTTCCTTTAACATCCTTGATGGCACTAGGCAGGGGTGCCCTCTCTCTCCTTCCCTTTTCATCCTTACAATGGACACGCTCATACAGAAAATACGCCAATCTGAGGTGATTGCTGGCTTGGGAGTTGGTGGTTTTGTATATCTCACTGCGCCCTTTGCTGACGACCTGTTGATTCTTACCACCAATCCTGGTCCTGCCTTCCCATAGATTCTGCGGATTATTAAGAGCTTTGGCTCTGTATTGAATTTCAAGATCAATTTTAGCAAGTCTGAAGGCCTCAACGTCTCTGCCCCTCCCTCGGATTTAGAATCCCTTAAATTGAATTCCACTTTTAAATGGCCAGATACAGCTATAAAATACCTGGGAGTCTTGCTACCCGGAGACCTGTCTCTTCTCTACACCCTTCATTTACCTCCGCTTCTTCAACAGATCAAATCTCAATTAGCCGATTTTAGATCTCCCTTTCTTAGCCTGGATGGGTAGGAAAAACTACTTGAAAACATATATCCTTCCCAAGATTTTATACGTCCTTCAATCCTTCACAAAATGAATAAGTATTTTTGCTGGGTTACTTTGGGCAAAAAAACAACAACACCCTAGGCTCCCATATGTGCACCTAGCTCTTAAAACTCACCAAGGGGGGGATGGGCCTACCCGAACCGTATGATTACTATATGGCCACTCACCTGAGCAGGTGGCTTTCCTTATGTAGGAACACTGAAAGTGCCCCCCCCCCACATAGAGGTTGAATGATGCCTACTGGGCCATTCCCACTACCCGTTACTGTGGGGACTCCTTCCTCGTATAGCAGTCACGAAAGATATCAACCCTCTTTCTAGGACAACAATCCTAGCTCTCCGTAAATATCTCCCATCCTTGGACCCCCCCTAGATAGTTTTCACTAAACTCTCCATTTAACATTATACCAATACTCCTGGGAGCGAAACTTCTGCTAGATGGTGTTTGGAGACTGTTAAAGGATGTTCCCCTCTCTGAAGTTTTTGATGACCTTCAAACACTAGACAACTCATTTTTCACCATTAACCTTAACTTCTTGCTTTTATCAGGCTTTCGAAGTTCCTGCAAGGAGTTCAAAACCAAGTATCCAGCCTTTCCGGACTGATCCTGGCTGGATGCTCTAATTCGCTCCCCCCCCTTGCTAAAATTACTATCTAAAATATATTCTGATATCACACCTCATAAAGCTCCTGCAAAACCACACTTCTTAGTAGCATGGGAGAAAAAACTTCAAATATATTTAGAGGCTCAGGAGATTTCTCAAATACTCCACAACTCTCACGGATTTACTAGATGCGTTCGGGTCCGAGAGAACTCATACAAAATTCTTACCCGTTGGTATAGAACCTCGGAGTTCCTATTCAAGATAGGCCTCATCCCTAGTTATCTGTGTTGGTGCTGCAAAAAGCATACAGACTCACTGTCGCATATTTGGAGGGATTGCCCGCGTGTTCGGCCCTTCTGGCAGGCGATCTCCTCCTTTATCTCGTCCATCTGCAAAAACTACCATTGACCTCATCGCTTCTCTGGTTCCCTTATGGAAGCCAACCTTTGGTTATCAGCCCTCAAAAAACAACCTGGCAACCTTTATGATAACTGCAGCAAAATTTACTCATTCCAGTAAAATGGAAGTCCACTAATCCAAATTCTGTTCGAATGTGCGTAGACAAAAGGGACCACTTATGAAGGATGGAGGAGCTCGCTAGTTGGGAGGATAGGAAACACTCCAGATATATTAGAACTTGGGGCCCCTGGAGGGAAGCTAGATGTGATATTGCTGTAGACTGTTGACGTTTCTTATATTGGTCTCTCTAGACGAAAACAGAATCTTCTCATGTAAATAATTCAGGTCCCTTTTTTTTTCCCTTACTTTTCCTATTCCTTTTTATTTCTGTAAAACTACAGACTTTTGCTGTCTGACCTGTTGTACTCATCTCGTACTTTGTACTTATGTATGCTTTCAATATGTAACATTTCTCTACGATTTTGGGTACAAATATGCATGTTTATTGCTTTGTCTTATTTGCTTATAATTGATAACCTTTGAGAAATAAAGAAATGTGAAAAAAAAAATCTCATCCACTTTGCTGCTATTGTGATACGTTGCAGATTATTCATCCGCAAAACTGGACAGAAAATCCGCTCCGCTTATGCCTCATGCACACGACATGTGTGCCAGCCGGGTTCCCGTCAGTGATCCGTGGAAAGATAGGACATGTCCGATCTTTCCACGGAATGTCGGGTCTGTTTAAAGTGAAAGGGTCCGTCAAAACTATCGGGTGCCACTCGGATGCTGTAAAAAACGGCCCGAGTAGCAACTGGTATTAGGGTGAAAGTTCAGCAAATATGCTAGAAAAATCTACCGACTTTTACGTGCCCATAGACTTTCATATTAGCCAAACATATGCCAAAAGATACTGCAGACTAAACTGTATTTAAAGCGCCATTAACCCCTTCCCGTCGTAAACAACTTTCAGATTTTCTTTTTAGTTTTTTCCTCCCCACCTTCCAAAAGTCATATCTTTTTCATGTTGATTTCAATGGGAGGTCAGAGGTGGAATCCATGGCAAGAAAGAGCATGCCGCTTTCTTTTATCGCGAGCGGCTAAAAACCGCCGCAGAAAAAACGCCTCCTTTTTCCACTGAGATCAATGGGAGGCAGTTTCGGACTTTTTTTGCAGATGATTCCAACACGTTTTTCGTGTTAAAAATCAGTGTAAATAAACTCTGTGTGAACTAGGCCTTACAAGTGATATTTATATACTTTTCCAACATATGAAATAGTGGAAGTCGTACCGCATCTAAGAAACATATACACATGCAGTTACAATTGTCATTCACATATTTCCCATAATAGGCTATGGAGAAAAAAAAACAGCACAGTCACAGGGAGACTGTATGCTGCCGTCTAGAAGAACCAAGTGAGAGGTTCAACAATGTACAATGCACTACCGCAAGTTGTGAAAGAAAATCTATTAATCGCAATACTCTCACATGTACTTCTGGCTAGTGGGACATTTGTTATATAAAAGTAATGCACCAGACAAATACCCTGAATGAATAAGGACATATACTGTCAATAATGCTGTTCAACCACCAGCCAGACAACAGAACAGAGGCAGAAGTTTTGTAGAATCATACTCCATATATATAATCCAGGTCTATATGTCTATATACAGTCTACTTGCATTCTGTTCAGGCGGCTTTTATAAACACTGACTGGTTTCTTTATGACACATCACTGCTGAGAATGTAACATGAAATCTGAAGACTGCATCGCCTTGACGTGTAACTCAATTTTGGAACTAGTGTCTTACGTAAACATGAGGAAACAGCCTTTTTTAAAAAAAAAAGAAAAAAATTCTTATAACATACATACTGTACAATAAACATAGGCTCTATATCCGGATTGGAGATACTTCAATGCAAATCTCAAAATTCCAACAGCTACCCATCCCCCAGTGATTATAGTCCTCTGTCATCCTGTAGTGAGCTAATTTGCCTCAGACTACAGACTACCTAAGGGCCCTTTTACATGGCCAAATATGGGCCATGAAAATAAGTGCCGATCAACGAGACAGCACGTCGATCAGCAGCTTCATTCACAATAAGCAATGATCGGTTATGTATGAGGAAAAGCGAACGTTACTATGATAGTTCTGCCCCATAAATTTCCATTATGTCGGCAGCACATCCCCCGCATAAATTAGCTGATCAGACAATGAACAAGCATTTCCTCGTTCATCGGCTTATCGTGTAAAAGGGCCTTAAGGCTTAGTTCACACGCAGCATAAATATTACGCCATTGAACCGGCCTATAAATCTGTTACATATGTGTGATGTCGGCGTTCATATGTCAGTATTTGGGGGAGGGGCATCAATAGGATTTTTATCCCACAGGCTAACATTGCATACGATAATGAAATGCATGCATCGGGCATGAGGGTACCCATGCCGCCCGCTGGGGCAGGCACCCTCATGGCCGGCGGCGCCCCTAGCAGCTGCTGTGGCCGCTACAGCGGTAGAGACACCACATTCAATAGTATGTGCGTCCTTAGGGTGCAGATACTATTGAACACTATAGTAGACCAGGGAGGTATCTCCCTGCTCTGCTATCTACTGGGCCAGTGGTTCCCATCAGGGTTTCCGCGACACTCCTCTGAACCACAACCATGCTTTCTCTCCTCTTCACAGTGAAGAGCATGTGAGGAGGAGATTTTTGCAGCCCCCTTGTAGATAGCACTCCCACCTCCATAGATGGCACCCCCCCCCCCTTCCTGTAGATAGCGCCACTGTAGCTCCCTAAAGGAGCAGAATCCCCTTGTGGCCGGGGATTCCGCTCCTGGATGGAGTATTTGATGTCTCTGTCCATAGGTGGACAGTGACACCATGGGAAATTCCTGAATCGGAATCCCTATCCACAGCGTTGCCAGCGCGGTAGGCAGTGATTCGGCTCCAGGAGAAGCCCCTGACTTCACTGTCCATAAATGGACAGAGACGTCGGGTTTCTCCTGGAGTGGAATCCCCGGTCACAGCGTCAGCAATGCTGTGGACGGAGATTCCGCTTCAGGAGTTGCCTCTGATGCCACTGTCCATATATGGACAGAGACATCAAACGCTCCATCCAGAAGCGGAATCCCCAGCCACAAGGGGATTCCGCTCCTTCAGGGAACGACAGTGGCGCTATCTACTGGAAGGGGGAGGGAGTGTGATCTAGAAGGGGGCTGTGTGGCACTACCTACAAGAGGGCTATGTGGCACTACCTACAAGGGGGCTGTGTGACACTACCTACAAAGGGACTGTGTGGTACTACCTACTAGGAAGCTGTGTAGCAATACCCACAAAAGGGCTATGTGGCACTACCTACAAGGGGACTGTGTGGCACTACCTACAAGGAGACTGTGTGGCACTACCTACAAAGGGACTGTGTGGTACTACCTACTAGGGAGCTGTGTAGCGATACCTACAAGGGGGCTGTGTGGCACTACCTACAAGGAGGCTGTGTGGCACTACTTACAAGGGGGCTGCGTGGCACTACCTACAAGGCGACTGCGTGGTACTACCTAAAAGGAGGCTGTGTGACACTACCTACAAGGGGGCTGTGTGGCAATACCTACTAGGGGGCTGTGTGGCACTACCTACTAGGGGGCTGTGTGGCACTACCTACAGGGGTCTGTGTGGCACTATCTACAAGGGGGCTGTGTGGCACTACCTACAAGGGGGCTGTGTGGCACTACCTACAAGGGGGCTGTGTGGCACTACCTACAAGGGGGCAGTGTGGCACTACCTACAGGGATCCGTGTGGCACTATCTACAAGGGAGCTGTGTAGCACTACATACAAGGGGCTGTGTAGCACTATCTACAGGGTGTCATGCCCATGGCCGCAGGCCGCCATGTTTGCTTACCTCCTGACGGCCGTAGCCATGGATTAGTGAGCGCTTGTCCCCATCTCCCCCCTCAGGAGACGCCAGCGCTCACTTCCGCTTTGCTCTGCTGTGTCCCGTAGGGTGCATGCACACGCTCGTGCCTGCTCTTAAAAGGCTAGCGAGCGCACCTGAAATAAAGACCAAATTAGCCCATGAGCATCTTGGACTATAAGAAGGGCTCTGCCCCTTCCTGCATTGCCTGAGCTTTGTTGTCGTTACCCTAGTTTGTCTCTGCAAATGGTCTCCTAAGTGTCTTCCAGTTCCCAGTGTTTCCCGTTCTTGCTACCTGTAACCTGTATCCCGTGATATCCTGGTCAAGTGCCGTATTGAGTTGAAGTCGTGCAGTGCTGTGCTGTGTACCACGCCTGTCCTATTACACCACGCCTGGTGTCCGCCTGCTGCCAAAGTCCCATCCGAGCCTGCCTTGCTAATGTCTGAAGCTACCACAGGTACACCTATACGAACTATAGACTTTGACCTGTGTCTTGTTGGCCAGCCGCCATACCGTTAAGCCGGTACGGCACAGTGGGTCCACGCACCCTACGTGACACAGGGGGCTGTGTGGTATTATCTACAGGGGGCATCTGTGAGTGGCGGGTTGATGGTCATTTTAGTGAGAGTGGTGTGCTGATGGTGAGTGCAGGCCGGTGTGATGACATCACTGGATCACACCAGCCTATGCAAGGATCCGCCTACACAAGGATACGCCCATGCAAGGATCCCGTCGTCGGCGTTGTGGAGCAGCTCCCTTCGTCGTGGGAACAGGGCCTAGGTGAGTAAATTTTTTTTGTTTGGGGGGCACTGTCTACAAGGGAGAGGTGGGGGGCACTGTGTACAAGAGGGATGTGGGGGGCTGTATGCCACTGTCTACAAGGGGGAGGTGTGGGTCTGTATGGCACTGTTTACAAGGGGGAGGTGGGAGGCTGTATGTGGCAGCCAGGGGAGAGGGGAATTATACTGTGTGGAGGAAACTAAGCATAAATTATACTGTGTAGGGGCAATATAGGGGGCCATATACTGTGTGTGGCACTTAGGGGGCATAATACTGTGTGGGCACTATTAGAGGACAAAATACTCTGTCCTTGAAGGGGTTATAATATGTTTTATTATTAAATATTATTATACTGTATGGGGGCACTAAAGATTCATTATATTTTGTGTGGGGTACTAAAGGGGCATTATACTGTGGGGGGCATTACTTTTTTATGGGGCATATTTTTATGATGGAGGTGGGCGCCGAAAGATAATTTCGCATGGGGCTCCATCAATCCTAAGGCCGGCCCTGGGTGCAGGTCCTAGAAGTGGGACCCGCATCTATCTGACATTCATGACTTATCCTTTGGCTATGTCATAAATGTCCCTGATAGGAAAACCCCTTTAAGCTATGTTCATATTTGGCAGATTTGTTGCAGTAATTTCTGCAGAAAATCTGCAGTTTGTAAACATACCCTTAGAGCTCATTCAGACGATTTTCATATCCGGGTGCTGTTTCAACACTGACAATATATAGTTAATGGGCCAATTCAGACGTCTGTTTTTTTTTCATGGACCATCCGACTGATGAAAAATTTGCAGCAGGCTCTATATTGCAGTTTTCCATGCAGGAATAGCCCATAGAAGTCAATAAGTCTGCATGAAAAACGGATGCCATGCGGATGCCATTCGTTCTGTTCCGTTTTACACGAGTGGTTTCCTGGAGACACTTCAGAAGTTAAACCAGTAATTAGAGCCGGATCCGCGTGGTCCTGAATATAAGACATGGTCAGAGGCCAAAAGTATGCACGAGAAATATCTCACATTGCTGTCTATGCTATAAGCAATAGAAAACGTTATTTCTGCCATCCACTTTATCACTGACGGATTGCTAGCAGATGCTGAAAAAAAAGCAGGAAGTACTGCCAGAGAAGCATCACTGACGAGAAAAACTGATGATCACCAATGCTACACGGACATAAAAATAACTGACACACAGAACGCACTCTGACATAATACTCGTTGAACTCTGATGTAAAATCAGTTTTTTTCTGATAAAACAATGAAGAATTTTACATAGTTCGTCTGAATTAGGCCTCTATTCAAACGGTATGATCAAATTACGCTTTGTTACGTGATTGACGTGAATGTTTTGGCAAAAAAACAAAGCGCTATTTAATCACACTGTGTATGTGGGGGATGGCCAGGACGATTTTGAAATCCAGCAGCTGATAAAGTGAATAAAAATAGTTTACTTTGACTGATGGCATATTTGTTAATGCATACTATAAAACAATTTTCTAATATTTAACGAAGCATGTAGTACCAAACTGTTAATTTATACAGCTGTCAAACGACGACGCGTAAATGACAGGTCGTCTGCACAGTACGTCGGCAAACCCATTCAAATGAATGGGCAGATGTTTGCCGACGTATTGTAGCCCTATTTTCAGATGTAAAACGAGGCATAATACGCCTCGATTACGTCTGAAAATAGGTCGTGTGAACCCAGCCAAAGAAATAAAGCTATAGGTTGCTGTACTGTTGAGAAGAATAAGGCCAGGATCACACACACAGTTTTAATGCAGTTTTTGGCTAAGTTTTATTTACCCAAACACAGAGTTTACACAAAAGAAGGAGATGCATTAGTCTTTACTTTATAACTTTACTTCCTCTCGGATTTACTTATAGCTTTGGCAAAACTGACCCAAAAACTGCTTCAAAACTGTGTCTGTGATCCTGGCCCATGAATCAATGCTTCAAGCCCCCGACAATCAGTGGTATGAAAAATCATTACAAGTGCCTGAAGGATATTTCCATCATATACTCCTCAACATTGAAATTGCAACACCAAGAAGGGCAATACATAAAGTTATGAAAATAGAGGAAGTAGCAGGATATGAAAATGATCACATTTTCAAGCACTGAGCTCCAATCTGTGTAATGTGGGAGAAGCATAAAAGCCAGATTGAAAGCAAAGTTTTTTAGCCACATGAAACCTCAAAAATCGGATCAAGTGGTGTGGGATGATTGTGCGATGCCTCCTGTTCGTCGATGTGTCAGTTATCGCCACTTGCCGCAAACTGAGAGGGACAGAATCTTTGAACTGAGAGACCTTGATTCATCACTCTGACAGATCATGACGTGCTTAGGCCGAGATGCCAGCACTGTTCAACGTTGCGTGTCCCGGAGGTTGGGAGAATAACAACAAAGGTGCACGGAGGCGAACCTCTGCATGGACAAATCATCTGATTGGAAGAATGGCACATAGTGATCCATTCTTTACTGCAAGTGAAATTGGACGTCACATCCCGAAGGCTAGGGCGGCAACCAGTGTTGACACAAACCATCAGAAGGCGTTTGCACGACATTGGTCTACGAGCCAGACATCCTGCTATAGGTGTTCCCTTGACCACACGCCACAGCTCTCAAAGCCTATCATGGTGCACAGCAAGACGGAAATGTAGGCTGGTATGGAGGTCTATCCTCTTCAGTGATGAATCCCACTTTTGTCTCGGAATCAATGATAGCCGGAGATTGGTCCGGAGACCACATGAGCAATGCAATAAAGAGACCTTCACAAGGGAACGTCACACTGATCCTACTCCGGGGATTATGGGGTGGCATAATGTACGGTAGCCAACAAATCTAGTCTTCATTTCAGGTATACTGACAGCTCGGCGTTACATTGATTTGGTCGTGGAACCAGCCATTTCGCCAAAGTGTCCCGAAAGCCATTTTTCAAGTTGACAATGCCAGGCCGCATGTTAATCGTGCTACTGTGAGTAGCCTGCATGACCTAATGGTGCTAAAATGTCCTGCTCCCTCTTACACCACCAAATGGTTTCCAATGCATGTCTGACACCTCAGGTAGCTGGCATTAAAGCGGCAGTTCGTGCATGGTCCTGTCTCAACTCGGTAAGTACATCTGACTCTCTGGGTGCCGTGTCGATTTTGGTCCTCCCACTACGATATTTATATACATAATCCTGCCAGTTGCATATGCTTGTCTCAAAGATTAAGCCATGCACGTGTAAGTACACACGGCCGGTACAGTGAAACTGCGAATGGCTCATTAAATCTGATCTAGCGATAGTGATAGATCTAGCGGAGTGGGAAAATTTGGGGGTTGTGAAAATTGGAGACCTATATAAAGATGAGAAGCTAGCTACATTTGAAGTGCTACAGAATAAATTCAGTATTCCAGCGACAGATTTCTATAAGTTTCTTAGGATCAGGCATGCCCTGCGATATGTAGATATTTCCGCTCTTACTTTTCCGAAGGTTGCTTTTGCTTTTTTCTCATTGTCATCTAGGAGTGTTGGGGGAATATCCACATTTTACAACTCCTTTTTTGAGCACCTTTCATTAGATAAATATTCCCATATGCTTATCTGGGAAATAGACAAAATTAGTAAAAAAAAACAAAAAAAAAAACCAAGGCCCACCTAGCCTATCTGGGACTAAGTCTTTTGGCAGATTCTAAAACAGTCAGGTTTTTATGGTCAGTCAGTACAGTAATTTGATGTCTGGCCCCCTCTAGAATGTGGCGACACTCTTCAAATGCCCACTTAATAGCAAGACGCTCGCGATTACCTATATCATAGTTCTTTTCAGTGGAAGAACATTTTTGAGAAAAATAAGCACAGGGGTGTAAGTTGGTTAATACAGAAGATCCTTGAGACAACACAGCTTCCACACCTATTTCTGAGGCATCAACCTCAACAATAAAGGGACTAGAAAGGTCAGGTTGAACAAGAACAGGCGCTTTAAAAAAAAACACTGTTTTAAGGTTTTAAATGCAGAGACCGCACTATGCTTCAAATTAACAAGATCAGAACCCACTTTAGTAAGATCCGTCAAAGGTTTGGCAATGGACCAACAATTATAAATCAATTTTCAGTAATAATTAGCAAAATCCAAGAACCTCTGCAGAGCCTTTAATAAAGTGGGTTGGACCCAATCAAGGATAACTGGAACCTTAGCGGAGTCTATACGAAAGTCATGAGGAGTCAGCACATATCCTAAGAAATTAATTTCCTGAACCCAAACAGACCTATTTTTTAAATTTCGCATAAAAACAATTTTCCCTCAGTATTTGAAGAACTGGCCTTAAATGTTGGACATGAGATAACCAATCGGAAGAAAATAGTCCAGATATACCTCCACAAAGAATCCAACAGAATTCCTGAAAATATCATTAACCAGGGTTTGAAAAACCAATGTAGCATTACTTAAACCAAATTCTCATAATGACAGTCAGGAGTATTAACCGCTTCCCGACCGCCCACTGTAAATTCACGTCGGCGCTTGCTGGGCTGACGTGAATTCACGGTGGGTGTTAAAAGCGCGATCCGGGTGTCTCAGAGTAGCGCAGACACCCGGATCGCGTTGTTATCCCCTGCCTCTAGTCCCGGAGACATGACCGGGACCTAATTGGTTCAGGTCCCGGTCATGTGATCGCAGGGAAAGTTTGTTGCTACAACAAACTTTCCCGGGGACCGATTGCGGGTGCTGCAGTCGGTTATAAGGCAAAACCGGAGGCCATACTACAGCCCCCGGGTCTGCAATGCACAGCAGCCTATGAGAACCAGCCGGAGACTGGTCCTCATAAGCTTCCTGTCAGTGTGACTCTTAGCGTCACACTGACAGTTTATAATACGTTACACTACCTAGGTAGTGTAATGTATTATAGCAGCGATCAGTGCTTCAGGTGTTCAAGTAAAACAAGTAAAAAGTAAAGAAAAAAAGTAATAAAAATGTTTTATAAAAGTGTAAAAACAAGTTATAAAAGTTACAAAAACAAAAAATGATTTTTTTCCTATAATAAGTCTCTTATTATAGGAAAAAAAATGAAGATGTTAAAAAAAAAAGTACACATATTTGGTATCACCGCGTTCATAACGACCCAACTATAAAACTATAATATTATTTTTCCTGCACGGTGAACACCGCAAAAAAAAATACTTAAAAAACAATGTCAGAATCACTATTTTTTTGGTCATCAACCCTCCAAAAATATAGAATAAAAAGTGATCAAAAAGTCGCATGTACCCCAAAATAATACCAATAAAAACTACAACCCGTTCCGCAAAAAACAAGCCCTTAGGCCCCATGCACACGACCGTGCCCGCAATCACTGCCCGCGAATGTGGGCACGGCCGGCCGCTGTCTGGCAGCCGCATTTTCGGGCCGTGCTCCCATACAAAGTATGGGAGCACGGCCCGCAAAATGCGAACGAACGGACATGTTCCATAATTCCCGGAACATTTCCACGGCACGGACACCCTTCCGTAGTGCTACAGAAAGGTGTCAGTGTTCAATGAAAGTGAATGGCTCCGTTTTTGCGGACCGAGATTGCGGTCCGCAAAAACGGAGGTTTTTTACGGTCGTGTACATGGGGCCTTACACAGCTTTTTTGACTGAAAAATAAAAAAGTTACGGCTCTGAGAATATGGTGACACAAATAAATAATTTTATCGAAAAGTGATTTTATTGCACAAACGCCACAAAACATAAAAAAACTATATACATCTGGTATCGCCATAATCGTATCGACCCGCAGGATAAAGTAAAATGTCATTTATAGCGCACGGTGAACACTGTAAAAAAAAAAAAAAGACAAAAAACATTGTCAGAATTTATGTTTATTTGTTACTTTGCTTGCCAAAAAAATCTAATAAAAAGTGATAAAAAAAAAATCACATGTACCCTAAAATGGTACCAATGAAAACTACAGATTGTTCCGCAACAAATAAGCCCTCAAACAGCTCCGGTGAAGAAAAAATAAAAAAAGTTCTGGCTCTCAGAATATAGGGACAGAAATTGTGCAGTGTCCAAAAGCGGATAAGATCGGGCGCCATTTATCAGTGCGACATTGGCCACATATCTGTGGATTATTATTTATTTACCAAATTATTATACCCTCTTATTATGTCCTGATGTACTCTGCCCAATTTACACATACCCCCACATTATAAACTGAAATACCAGCAAAACCCCAAACAGAACAGTTACCAAGCAAAATCTGCGCTCCAAAAGCCAAATGGCGCTCCCTCCCTTCTGAGCCCCACAGCGTGCCCAAACACCAGCTTACGTCCACATATGATATTTTATATCCGGGAGAACCCGCTCAACATTGTACGAGGTATTTGTCTTCAGTGGCACAAACTGGGCACAACATATTGTGCATTAAAATGGCATATCAGTGGAAAATTTAAATTTTCACTTTGCACCATCCGCTGCGCATTAACGCCTTTGCGCACCACGACTTAATAGCATGTTGTGGTGCGGGGGGTTATATATGGAGCGGGCTCATGCGCTGTGCCCACTTCATATTCTGCAGGTGTCAGCTGTGTATTACAGCTGACACCCGGGACTAATGGACAGGAACAGCTATCGCGCTGTTACAGGAGTCTGTAAAAATGATATTATACTGCAATACATTAGAATTGTAGTGTATTGTACCAGCGACCTAATGATCGCTCGTTCCAGTCTCCTAAAGGAACTTTTGGGGTGTTTCCACAGTTTTGGTACCTCAGGGGCTTTGCAAATGCGACATGACACCCGAAAATTATTCCAGCTAAATTTGAGCTCCAAAAGCCTATTATTGTTCCTTCCCTTCTGAGTCTTGTCGTGGGTCAAAACAGCAGTTTATTACCACATATGGCATATTGCTGTAATCAGGACAAATTGCTTTACAAATTTTGGGGTGATTTTTCTCCTTTATTCATTGTAAAAATTAAACATTTCTATGTTTTTTCAGGAAAAAGTAGATTTTCATTTTCACGGCCTAATTCCACTAAATTCAGCAAACAAACTGTGGGGTCAAAATGCTAACTATACCCCTAGAAAAATTCCTTGAGGGGTGTAGTCTTCAAAATGGCGTCACTTTTGGGGGGTTTCCACCGTTTTGCAAACGCGACATGGCACTGAAAACCAATCCAGCAAAATCTGCGCTTCAAAATCCAAATGGCGCTCCTTCCATTCTGAGCTCTGCCGTGGGTCTAAACAGTAGTTTAGTACCACATATGGGGTATTGCTGTAATCGGGAGAAGTAGCTTTACAAGTTTTGGAATGTTTTTTATTCTTTATTCCTTGCAAATATCATATTTTTTAAATATTTTTTCAGAAAAAAAGTAGATTTTCACTTTCACAGGCAAACTCCAATAAATATAGCAAAAGACCTGTGGGGTCAAGATGCTAACTATACCCCTAAAAAAATTCCTTGAGGTGTGCAGTTTCCAAAACCGTGTCACTTTTGGGGGATTTCGACTGTTTTGGCACTACAAGACCTCTTCAAACCTGACCTGGTGCCTAAAATATATTCTATATATTTTATATAATCTTGCATGGCCTGTCTTTCCGGAGCAGAAAGATTATAAATCCGCCCCTTGGGCAGTTTAGCATTAGGGAGGATTATGATAAGACAGTCGCACAGTCTATGAGGAGTGAGAGATTCCGAACCAACTTCAGAAAAGACATCCTCATAATCTCAGGCAATAATGGTGTAATGCATGCAGGGCCGGCCATAGGAGAGATGGCACCCGTGCAAAATTATCGTTTGTCGCCCTACCTCATCATAAAAAAAATGCCCCATAAAAAAGTATATTACCCCCCCACAGTATAATGCCCTATATAGTGCCCCCACACAGTATAATGCATATAATCCATATAGTAAAATAATATTTAATAATATTATATATTATAACCCCTTCAAGGACACAGTATTTTGTCCTCTAGTTCTGCCCACACAGTTTTATGCCCCCTAAGTGCCACACACAGTATATTGCCCCCTGTAGTGCCCCTACACAGTATAATGTCCTCTTAGTGGCCTCCACACAGTATAATGTCCCCCTCCCCTGGCTGCCACACACAGCCCCCCCTTGTAGATAGTCCCCCCTGTAGACAGTGCCATAATCCCCCACCTCCTCCTTGTAGACAGTGCCATACATCCCCCACCTCCCCCTTGTAGATTGTGCCATACAGCCCCCCACCTCCCCCTTGTAGACAAAAAAATTGTACTCACCTAGGCCCCGGTCCCACGACGAAATGAACTGCTCCATAACGGAATCTTTGCATAGGCCGGCATGATCCTGTAGCCTAGTACAGAGTTTTGCAACCTTTTTGGACTAGAGGCACCCCTGAAAAAAAAAAAAATCCTCAGGGCGCTCCTACCAAAAATTGTTTAGAGAGACAGAAAGAACAAGCACTACACTCTTAGGGTATGTTTACAGAGCGTTTTTTGTAAGGCAGAAAAAATCTGCCTCAAAATTTCTTCAGGAATTTTGAGCCAGATTTTGAATTGACAGTGTTATTGGACGTTATATTTTTTGCATTATTTTTAAGCTGTTGAAGCTAATGCAAGACACGCAGGAAAAAATAGCACCAAACGAGCTCCGCACGTATTTTCTGCCTCCCATTAATTTCAATTGGAGGTCAGAGCTAAAAACCACGTGAAGACCATCAGCCCCCCACTCACAGTAAAATGACCATCAGCCCGCCACTCACGGATTCCCCCTGTAGATAGTGACACACAGCTCCCAGTAGATAGTGCCACACAGCCCCTTGTAGGTAGTGCCACACAGCCCCTTGTAGGTAGTGCCACACAGCCCCCTGTAAGTAGTGCCACACAGCCCCATTGTAGGTAGTGCCACACAGACCCCTTGTAGGTAGTGCCACACAGACCCCTTGTAGGTAGTGCCACAAAGCCCCCTGTAGATAGTGCCACACAGACCCCTTGTAGGTAGTGCCACACAGACCCCTTGTAGGTAGTGCCACACAGCCCCTTGTAGGTAGTTCCACACAGCCCCCTTGTAGGTAGTGCCACACATCCCCCTTGTAGGTAGTGCCACACAGACCCCTTGTAGGTAGTGCCTCACAGCCCCCTAGTAGGTAGTGCCACACAGACCCCTTGTAGGTAGTGCCACACAGACCCCTTGTAGGTAGTGCCACACAGACCCCTTGTAGGTAGTGCCAGACACACCCTGTAGGATGTGCCGCAAAGCCCACTTGTAGGTAGTGCCAGACACCCCCTTGTAGATAGTAACCCTCTTCCTGTAGATAGTGCCACTGTAGCTCCATGAAGGAGCGGAATCTCCCTGTGGCCGAGGATTCCACGCCTGGATGGAGCACCTGATGTCTCTGTCCATATATGGACAGTGACATCAGGGGCAACTCCTGAAGCGGAATCCCCATCCACAGCGCTGCCAACGCTGTGACTGGGGATTCCACTCCAGGAGAAGCCCCTGATGTCTCTGTCCATTTATGGACAGTGACGTCAGGGGCTTCTCCTGGAGTGGAATCCCCGGTCCGAGCGTCGGCAACTATGTGGACGGGGATTTTGCTTCAGGAGTTGCCCCTGATGTCACTGTCCATGTATGGACAGTGACATCAAGCGCTCCGTCCAGGAGCGGAATCCCCGTCCACACATGGATTCTGCTCCTATAGGTAACTACAGTGGCGCTAGTAGATAGCAGAGCAGGAAGATACCACCCTGCTCTGCTATAATTTTCAATAGTATTTGCGTCCTAAGGACGCAGATACTATTGAATGGGGCGTCGCTACCGCTGTAGCAGCCTCAGCGGCTCCCTCATGCCTGGTGTCGCCGCTAGCAGCCGCCATGGCTGCTACAGCAGTAGCGACGCCACTGAGAGAAGTGCCCAGGTGGAAAGGCAGCTGCTGAGTCGGTGGCTTCTGAAACAAGTATGGGAAGGGAGACAGCACATCGCCCCCTTCCACCTGCTGGAGTGATGCGCCCTCTGCAATGGCAGACGACCTAAGGCCGGCCCTGGATGCAAGCGTAATTAGGTAGCAGAGAAAGACATGCAAGAATCGTAACATTTAGAACTCCACTTAACTAAATCTGCTTTCACCCAATCAATAACTGGATTATGTGTCTGCAATCATTGAATACCTAATACTATTTTGGAGGGCAAATTTTCTAAAATAACCAGTTCAGGACCGGGCTATTTTGAGCCTTCAGGACCAGACACTGTTTAGCCATTTTTAGCACGCGTTAGTTAAATGGCTATAATTTTTTTATTTGTTGGGTTAGCGACGTGATACTTGCGATGTTTTTTCCGTAGACAATGCAGGTTTCTTTTTTTTATCATTTTTATACACATCCTTTTTGCCATTTTAGAATTTTTATTCTTAAAGTCTGAAAATAATAGTAAAAAAATAAGCTTTTTTACATTTCAGCAATTTTTTTTGGTAATAACATAGTTTTACCCTAAAATAGACCTTTTATTTGTGATCGTCATTGTCTACTGTAAATTTTAATATATTACATGTCTATATTAGGGTAATTGGGTGTGGGCCAGCGTTACGACAATGATTGGCGGGGGGCGACGTTTTTTTTGGGGGTGAGTATTTTATGTGTATTTACTATAAAAAATGTTTGCACTTTACTTTTATTTTTTTATTACTATAGTCTGTCCCTCAAAGCTCAAAAAAGACCTTTGGGGAACATTATATATTTTTTTTCTTTCTTTTACACCATCTTTTTCCACTGTAACTGGGACTGCACAGCCGGAGACCCGACATACAGCTGCCCGATCGCTCGGGCAGCAAGTTAAAACCAGCGCCATAAAAAGTCTACGGCGCGGGTTTTAAGGACCCTGACCGCTGGTCGTAAAAACACAGCCAGCAGTCGGGAACCAGATAAAGAAACAAATTTGTTCAGTATGCAAAGAACCCACTTTCAATGTAATAGGCAGAGCAGAGAACTTGACTGACCCCTGAGTGAGAGGAGTATTATCAATTACAGAAACTTTGACTGGGGTACTCAACTAAACAAGACGGATATGTAATTTTTTTAGCAACTTGAAAATCTAAGAAATTTGCTGCCGAACCACAATCCACAAAAGCTTGTCCAGAAACACAAACATTATCAGAACAAAAATCAACAGGCAAAAGGATGTTTTTTAGAAAATGTGGGAAAAACCTAACTGCCCAGATGGCATTCCTGGGGACCATCGAGGCTCTGCAGTTTTCCAGAGCCAGGCATTCTGGGTGTATATGACCAATGTCCCCGCAATAAAAACAAAGCCCCTTGCGTTTTTGAAAAAGTCTCCGTTCCTAGGAAGACATAGTGGAGCCCAACTGCATGGGTTCTTGGGCATCATGAGAGGGGCTCTCAGAGCAGGGAAGGGGAGCAGCCATAACAAATTTTTCTTTTTTTTGCTCACCTAGTCGTCGGTCCGGACGTACCACCAGGGTCATAGTATCCTCTAGAGTAAGGGGTGGAGGATAATTAATTAGAAGATCCTTCAAGTTTTCTGAAAGGCTTCGGCGGAATTGGCAACAGAGAGCATCATACTTCCACTGAGAAGAAATAGACCATTGTCTGAACTACGAACAATGATCCTCCACTGGTTGTAGTCCCTGCTGGAGAGATAACATCTTGCCCTCCGCTACTGCAGTGACATCTGGTTCTCCATAAATTAAACCCAAAGCTGTAAAAAAGGATTCCACAAAAAAGAGTTTGTGGGCATCAAGTCCCAATTAAAAGGCCCATCTTTGAGGATCACCCTGCAAGAGCGAAATAACGATCCCCACTCGCTGCTGCTCAGCTCCAGAGGAGATAGGTCTCAGATGAAAATATAATTTACAACTGTCCCGAAAATTAGCAAAAGACTTACGATCCCCAGAGAAACAATCAGGTAAGTTCACTTTTGGTTCCACAGGAGATGCTGCTGGAGCGAGTACTGCGCAGTTTCCTGCGCCGTTTCGGGTCTGCGCAGTTTCCTGCTGTTGAACCTTTACAGCCAGACCTTGCACCAGCTGAGTCAAATCTTGCTTCTGTTCCACCAGAGCTTGCATGGGTTCCATCATGGAAAAAAATTTAATTTAAGGCTTGTGAATCTATTATGGAATTGCAATTTGAGTGGTTCACCAAAGGCTGCTGGAGAGTGCCGGGAGAGAGCCTAAACATAAAACAGCAATCTCAAATCTATCATAGCTTGTATCGATAGTGTCTAAGGCGACCCTAAGGTGTTCGCCAGAGCCGACCACAAGGTGGGATGGACTTTGCTGCTTAGGACCGAGGTTGTCTTAGCAGAGTTCAGCGTTGGATAGGATGTGCAATGCTGACTAACCTGAGCAGGAAACCAGACAGCCAGGGTTTAAACAGAAAGTCCAAATAGAAGGCAAGCGGATTTCAGGAATAGCCAAGGTCAAAACCGTCCGGGAGCTGATAATCCAAAATCAGCAAACAAGGGGTTAACGAGAAACAAGCTGAAGTCAGTTTCCAAAAGGTCCAGAAGTCAGGAGTGCAGGTAATGTAGGAAGCTTGATCAGACACCAGAAGACAGGAAAATTCACAAGCAAAAACAGGTGGGAAAAAACAGGTATAAATACACCACAGCTGATTGGCAGAAGGACAGAGCAGAGAGGCTCAAGGTAAAAGAAGAATCGCCCAGAAACTCGATAAGTTGTCATAGCGACTTTAAGGGGACAGGTGTTTTCCTAACACGTATGTTGTAATTTGTAAGCCGCCAAAACATGGAGTTGGGCTGTAATGTAACAAAGTATTTTCCTATCAGTCGTACAGATCAGAATTTTCCAGCTGGGGTGCAGTTCTCATTAAGAAAACCATAAGTGTATTACAGATTTTATCAGACATTGGCTGCAAGTCATACCTTGTGTCAGACGGGTAGGTTGGGTGATTGGAAGTCCATCGATAGAACAGGGATTTCCACATGGATAAAGGACGAGAGTGCCATGAATATTCTCAATAAAGCAGTGTTCAGCAGCAATACCAGGGCCCCTTAAGAAAATATCCTTGGATGCATGACCCAAAGTAGTTCTCCCTGTGGCAAAAAAAAAAAAAGGTCAGCAAGAATTATAACCTCAAACACTGGAAGTATGACATTGTTTGGCTTCTATCATTTAGACATGTGACATGTCCATGGCCTTATACATGAGATAAATGGCATCCAAAATGGCAGACCCCTACTGGTTTTCCTGCCTATTATCAGTTCTTGCATGCAAACAACTGATAACTGGCAAACAAGCAATAAAAACTTTTAACAAATGTGTTTGTTTGTTTGTTTGTTTGGAACCTCTACATTGCGTTAGGGAACACATCTGCCTATGGTATACAGTATAGGCTTCCTGACGACAGCGTTCCTAATTGGTTAGGAAATGTAAAATGAAGACACTTAACAATATACTTTTACTTTCGAAAAGGCAAGGATGTGCAGATTTCCCTGTCCTTTGATGTGGTCCTTGAAGTGGAGCTTCTCCCCTTAGCTGTGACGTGCTCCCCTCCCTATCTGTGTGTAGGTGACGTAATGAAGGGGCACCTATATAGCACCAACATATTTTGCAGCACTTAACAATTCTGAGGGTACATGTACAGACAATATCAGACATTACATAGCGACATTATATAGTGCCAAAATAGTGATTTACATATAGAGACTATAATAACACATAGGACAGTCAGTGGTATTCACTAAAGTGCTAAAATAGAACATTCATTATAAAAGTATACAGCAAGTTGTAAAAAAAAATTATCAGTAGATTTCAATGAGTATTTAAACCGTACCTTCTTCCAGAGGCAGCAGAGTTATTGCAGTACTCAGCCTCCCACTCCCAAGACTCACAAGATGTGGTTTCTCTGTTTGCACTTTCAGACTCTTTCCTGTATCTATCAGATCCAGTGGGGTACCCTGTGTGCGATGAAAATTATACAGACGTTTCCAAAATACAGGGAGAAAATATAAATCTAAACACATACATATATTGCAAGCTGTCAGTTCTTTCCTGGATTGTATTATATTTTCAAGTAATAATACATTTGCTGTAAGGCTCTGTTCGCACTGAGGTTTTTTTACGGAGAAACCGCATCAGAAACAGCACCCCATTGACTTCGGAAAAATACGCTCGCGGGAAAAAAAGAGAAGCGTCATGCCCTTTCTTCAGGCGTTTCCGTCCCTCACTTCCCATTGACATCAATGGGAGGCAGAGAAAGCGGTTTTCGCTGCGTGTTTTGCCCGCTGTGCTTAATGACAGTGTCCAAAAAACGCTGTGAAAAATGCGGCAAAGACAGTTCTGGAAGAAATTTTGAGGAAGATTTTTCTACCTGCAAAAAAAACTCTGTGTGAACAGGGCCTTAGAATAATGTTCTTATAATTGTTAATAAAAAAATATAAACTATATTTTTGTGCAGAACATAGCTACCCATAGACATTTTATTTTTGTTGACTGAACCTATAAATTTCAGGATCTGCCTACAATCTAGCTGACTGTACACCCTACAATTTATCACAGTTGCAATGTTCAGTTTAAAACTACCCTAAGAGACTGCCAGACTTACACCTGAGTAATAGTATCTATCTTATTATATATTAGATTTTGCCAGTAGTATTTGGTTTACAATTTTATTCTCTGTCTCCATTGAATTAATATGGACTTCAGGCCGAGCAAACAAGAATGTTAATGAGGAAACTGGAAATCTAAATTGTCGTCAGAAAGAACTTTTTGGTGCCAGATAAGCTGCCCATCAACAAGATAGATGTCAGCCAACAGCTGTCGCTCACCACTCCACCATAAAAATGCATACTCGACCAAACATGAATTTTTTTTTCTACGGGAGGGAAAAAAGCCCATGTAAGTCATCTCCCAACATTAAACAGTAGAGGAGAAAAAACAACACAGAGCATATAGTGCATCAAATGATATAGTAAAAAAGCCACAGATAGGTGATCAGTTCTGCTGACCTGGTTGGTTGTGCTAGGAGCACAACATCCTTGAAAGCGTGTTTTAAAATATTGCTGCAGCCTGGGTTCCGATCCGGATCCAAAGGGTCCAGTGGTAAATGGTAATTTAAGAAGTTTGAGAAAAAAACGAATATTCCCTAGTGCTGCTAACTGGTAAAACCCTTCTTGAGTAATGAGGATTTAAAACAAGCAAATGTAATATCAGATATTGTTTTAATTACCACGTGTTTCAAGGCCGGACCTATAATTTGTATTGTAACTGATGAAGAGGCCGGTCCGGCCTTGAAACGCTTAGTAATTAAAACAATATCTGATATTACATTTGCTTATTTTAAATCCTCATTACTCAAGAAGGGTTTTACCAGTTAGCAGCGCCAGGGAATATCCGTTTTTTCCTCAAACTTCTCAAATTACCATCTCCCAACATTGGCCATGTTGAAAGCCAGCATGTCTAATACTTCTTCATCCTGCAGCTGCTTTTGGGGGGAAAGGCGGAAGGCCCCCAGTAAAATTAGATCAGATCATCTGCCGTTCCCGCTGAAATCGGGCTTGGACAACTTTTATCTAATGTGTAGCTGCTCTGGTGGGCTTGCTAAACAAGTGGTTTGTATATCAATTGCAGTTACAAAACCGGATTGACTTGCTGTGTTCATGTGTGACAAAGTGGGGGCCATTGTATGTGATATAGGAATTGAGTGCTTGCTAAAAGAAGTTTGCAAAACTGACACAATTTAAAACATTTTTTTCTTTGTAGCTTACTTCCTGCTGAGCTGCTGACTATTGGGAGGGTTTAACTGGTCCCAGGTGGTATAAATTAGCCCTCAGGACTCTGGAGAGCCTGCTCTGGTGGGCGTGCTTAACAAGTGGTTTGTATATCAAGTGGAGTTACAAAACCAGAGTTAAAAAGAGGAGTTAAAGCGCCTGTAAGTACTCTTCTTTTCTTTTACTTTAACAACTGTTCACTGTTTTTCTTTTTGGTAACTGGGATAATGGATAGCAGGATTGGAGGTTTTCTTCAGTGCACAGTTTGCCATATGTATGCATGACTGGAGCCTGAGTTCCAGGGTGAATACCTCTGTGGCAGATGTGAGCATGTTGGTCATCTGGAAGCTCGCATTAGAGATCTGGAGGAGCAGAATGCAACACTGAGGAAGATAGACAATCTTGAGCGGAGCTTGCTGCTCACGGAGCATGCAGTTAGTGGGGTAGAACTGGAGGGTGAAGACATGGGTCAGCAAGATCAGGCAAGTAGCTGGGTTAATGTAGTTAGGGGCAGTAGACGGGTCCAAGAAAAGGAAGGCCAATCCTGTTTCTGATATTCCAAGCAAAATTGCCAAGTTGGGTGATGATGCGAGGGTGTCTGTCTCAGAAATGGCAGCCCTAGTGGATACTGAACTCCCTAACAGCCGGGAGAAGAGCCCAGCTAGTAGTCGGCGGTATGGTAATGTAGGTAAGCCAAGACAATTGATAGTTGTAGGGGTTTCTATAATCAGGAAGACAAAACCGCCTCAACCGAGTGGTTTGCTGTCTCCCTTTTGCCAGGGTTCAACATGTGGTGGAACGGGTGGACAAATTGCTGGGAGAGGCTGGTGATGATCCAGCTGTTGTGGTCCATGTCGGTACCAACGACAGAATAAATGGTAGGTGGAGGAGCCTTAAGAATAATTTTAAAGAACTAGGCTACAAGTTGAAGGGAAGGACCCCCAAGGTTGTATTCTCAGGAATACTGCCTGCGCCATTCACATTACAGGAAAGACAGGGGGAGCTCAGGGAGTTAAATGCATGGCTGAAGTCTTGGTGTAGAGAAGAAGGCTTTGGGTTCCTAGAGCACTGGGCTGACTTTTCATTGGGTTACAAACTGTATTCTGCAGATGATTTGCACATAAATGGAAGGGGGCCCGCTGTGCCGGGGGAGAGAATTCTAGCTGGGGTGGTGGAGTATTTAAACTAGGGCTGAGAAGGGAGGTCAATGTAGAAAATAAAGGGGTAGTTAGGTTAGAGAGGGGTCAGACTTTATTGGTGGGGGGAGAAACAGACTGTGGGGAGAGGACTAGACAACAGGATAAGGAGATCCTTTTGTTACAAAACAGCAGTGTAAATAAAAATGCCCAAATGTCAAATAATCACATTTCTGATAATTAAAGTGAAAAACTGAAAGGCAAGTTAAAGTAAAGTGTATGTTCTCAGATGCCAGAAGTCTAGCAAGCAAAATGGGGGAGCTGGAGGCCTTGATACTGGAAGAAAATATAGATATACAGTGAAGGAAATAAGTATTTGATCCCTTGCTGATTTTGTAAGTTTGCCCACTGTCAAAGACATGAATAGTCTAGAATTTTTAGGCTAGGTTAATTTTACCAGTGAGAGATAGATCTAAAAAAAAATCAAAAAAAAATCACGTAGTCAAAATTATATATATATTTATTTGCATTGTGCACAGAGAAATAAGTATTTGATCCCTTTGGCAAACAAGACTTAATACTTGGTGGCAAAACCCTTGTTGGCAAGCACAGCAGTCAGACGTTTTTTGTAGTTGATGATGAGGTTTGCACACATGTTAGATGGAATTTTGGTCCACTCCTCTTTGCAGATCATCTGTAAATCATTAAGATTTCAAGGCTGTCGCTTGGCAACTCGGATCTTCAGCTCCCTCCATAAGTTTTCGATGGGATTAAGGTCTGGAGACCGGCTAGGCCACTCCATGACCTTAATGTGCTTCTTTTTGAGCCACTCCTTTGTTGCCTTGGCTGTATGTTTCGGGTCATTGTCATGCTGGAGGACCCAGCCACGAGCCATTTTTAATGTCCTGGTGGAGGGAAGGAGGTGGTCACTCAGGATTTGACGGTACATGGCTCCATCCATTCTCCCATTGATGCGGTGAAGTAGTCCCATGCCCTTAGCAGAGAAACACACCCAAAACATAATGTTTCCACCTCCATGCTTGACAGTGGGGACGGTGTTCTTTGGGTCATAGGCAGCATTTCTCTTCCTCCAAACACGTCGAGTTGAGTTAATGCCAAAGAGCTAAATTTTTGTCTCATCTGACCACAGCACCTTCTCCCAATCACTCTCAGAATCATCCAGATGTTCATTTGCAAACTTCAGACGGGCCTATACATGTGCCTTCTTGAGCAGGGGGACCTTGCGGGCACTGCAGTATTTTAATCCATTACGGCATAATGTGTTACCAATGGTTTTCTTGGTGACTGTGGTCCCTGCTGCCTTGAGATCATTAACAAGTTCCCCCCGTGTAGTTTTAGGCTGAGCTCTCACCTTCCTCAGGATCAAGGATACCCCACGAGGTGAGATTTTGCATGGAGCCCCAGATCGATGTCGATTGACAGTCATTTTGTGTCTTCCATTTTCTTACTATTGCCCCAATAGTTGTCTCCTTCTCACCCAGCGTCTTACTTATGGTTTTGTAGCCCATTCCAGCCTTGTGCAGGTCTATGATCTTGTCCCTGACATCCTTAGAAAGCTCTTTGGTCTTGCCCATGTTGTAGAGGTTAGAGTCAGACTGATTAATTGAGTCTGTGGACAGGAGTCTTTTATACAGGTGACCATTTAAGACAGCTGTCTTTAATGCAGGCACCAAGTTGATTTGGAGCATGTAACTGGTCTGGAGGAGGCTGAACTCTTAATGGTTGGTAGGGGATCAAATACTTATTTCTCTGTGCACAATGCAAATAAATATATATATATAATTTTGACTATGTGATTTTTTTATTTTTTTTAAAATATAATCTATCTCTCACTGGTAAAATTAACCTAGCCTAAAAATTCTAGACAGTTCATGACTTTGACAGTGGGCAAACTTACAAAATCAGCATCAGATCAAATACTTATTTCCTTCACTGTAGTTGGTGTTGCTGAAACATGGCTAGGCTCTTCTCATGACTGGATTGTAAATCTACAGGGTTTTACACTTTTTCGGAAAGACAGGACAAATAGGAAAGGTGGTGGTGTATGTCTGTATGTGAGAAGTGATATGAAGGCGAGTGTGAAAGAGACAATAGTGGGTGAAGACTGTGAGGAGGTTGAAACCTTGTGGGTGGAAATAGAAAGAGAGGTAATCACGGAAAAAAATTACTTTTGGTATATTCTATAGACCCCCCCAATATAACGGAGGAAATGGAATGTCAGCTATATAAATAGATGGAGCGGCTGCACAGGCGGGTACTGTAGTGATAATGGGAGATTTTAATTACCGGGATATTAATTGGTGTCATGGTTCGGCTTTAACTGCAAAGGGGAGACATTTCCACAACCTGTTGCAGGAAAATTTTATGGGCCAGTTTGTGGAAGACCCGACTAGAGGTGAAGCTCTGTTGGATCTGGTCATTTCTAATAATGCAGATCTTGTTGGGAATGTCAATATTCGTGAAAACCTCGGTAACAGTAATCACAATATAGTTAAATTTTACCTATACTGTAAAAAACAAACGCAGGCTGGGAGGGCAAGAACACTTAATTTTTAAGAAAGCCAATTTCCCCAGGATGAGGGCTGCAATTCAAGATATAGACTGGGAAGAACTAATGTTAAATAATGGGACAAATGATAAATGGAGATTTTCAAATCTACTTTGGGTAATTATAGTGCAAAATTTATTCCTATAGGTGACAAGTATAAACGACTAAAATTAAATCCCACATGGTTAACACCTTCTGTAAAAAGGGCAATACATGACAAAAAAAGGGCATTTAAAAAATACAAATCTGAGGGTACAGCTGTAGCCTTTTTAAATTATAAAGAGTGTAATAAAATCTGTAAAAATGTAATAAAATTTGCAAAAAATACAAAATAAAAGGCAGGTGGCCAAGGATAGTAAAACAAATCCCAAACTATTCTTCAAGTATATAAATGCTAAAAAGCCAAGGACCCCTAGATAATGGTAATGGGGAGTTGGTCACAGGGGATCAAGAGAAGGCAGAGTAACTAAATGAGTTCTTTAGCTCTGTATATACAACAGAAGAAAGAGCAGCCGATGTAGCCGGTGCCAGTGCTGTTAATATATCAGTTGATATACTGAATTGGATGAATGTAGATATGGTCCAAGCTAAATAAAATAAAATAAATGTGCACAAGGCCCCAGGACCAGATGGGATACACCCTAGAATTCTTAAAGAGCTTAGTTCAGTTATTTCTGTCCCCCTTTTCATAATATTCAGAGATTCTCTATTGACTGATATAGTGCCAAGGGACTGGCGCAGGGCAAATGTGGTGCATATTTTCAAAAAGGGCTCTAGGTCTTCCCTGGGTAATTATAGACCAGTAAGCTTAACATCCATCGTGGGGAAAATGTTTGAGGGGCTATTGAGGGACTATATATAGTATTATGTGACAAAAAATAGTATTATACGTGACAGCCAGCACGGTTTTACTAAGGACAGAAGTTGTCAAACCAAACTGATCTGTTTTTATGAAGAGGTGAGCAGAAGCCTAGACAGATGGGCAGCTGTGGATATAGTGTTTTTGGACTTTGAAAAGGCATTTGACACTGTCCCTCATAGACGTCTAATGGGTAAATTATAGGTTTAGAAAATATAGTTTGTAATTGGATTGAGAATTGGCTCAAGGACCGTATCCAGAGAGTTGTGGTCAATGATTCCTACTCTGAATGGTCCCCGGTTATAAGTGGTGTACCCCAGGGTTCAGTGCTGGGACCCCTACTATTCAACTTATTTATTAATGATATAGAGGATGGGATTAATAGCACTATTTCTATTTTTGCAGATGACACCAAGCTATGCAATATAGTTTAGTCTATGGAAGATGTTCGTGAATTGTAAGCGGATTTAAACAAACTAAGTGTTTGGGCGTCCACTTGGCAAATTAAGTTTAATGTAGATAAATGTAAAGCTATGCATCTGGGTACCAAGAAACTGCATGCATCATATATCTTAGGGGGAGCTACAATGGGGGAGTCACTTGTTGAGAAGGATCTGGGGGTACTTGTAAATCATAAACTAAATAACAGCATGCAGTGTCAATCAGCTGCTTCAAAGGCCAGCAGGATATTGTCGTGTATTACAAGAGGCATGGACTCGCGGGACAGGGATGTAATATTGCCACTTTATAAAGCATTAGTGAGGCCTCATCTAGAATATGCAGTTCAGTTCTGGGCTCCAATTCATAGAAATGATGCCCTAGAAAAATACAAAGAAGAGCAACGAAGCTAATAAGGGGCATGGAGAATCTAAGTTATGAGGAAAGAATTAAACCTATTTAGCCTTGAAAAGAGATGACCAATAGGGGACATGATTAACTTTTATAAATACATGAATGGCACATACAAAAAATATGGTGAAATCCTGTTCCATGTAAAAACCCCTCAAAAAAACAAGGGGGCACTCCCTCCATCTGGAGAAAAAAAGGTTCAACCTGCGGAGGCGACAAGCCTTCTTTACTGTGAGAACTGTGAATCTATGGAATAGTCACCGCAGGAGTTGGTCACAGCAGGGACTGTAGATGGCTTTAAAAAAGGCTTAGATAATTTCCTAGAACAAAAAAATATTAGCTCTTATGTGTAGAAATTTTTCCCTTCCCTTTTCCCATCCCTTGGTTGAACTTGATGGACATGTGTCTTTTTTCAGCCGTACTAACTATGTAACTATGTATGGCCAGTTTTATATATGTCTTTTGTCCGTTTTATTGAATTGCAATAACTGGAAGCTACTAATGATTGAAACATGTTCCGGATCATTTGATTAAATAAGAAGTATGACATATATGAAATATATATGCATGTATGTCATGGGGCCCGTGGGATAATCTGTCATGGGGCCTGTAGAGAGTGGTATGAACTCACTTTGTCAAAAAGGGATTTGACATAGGGCTAAAACAGGGAGCAGAGGCTAAGGGAAACCCTGGTTTAACTCCTTTACAAGGATCTGGACTTCACTGCAATGGAACCCCAGGTTACTACCCCCAGAATAGTCTCCCTTGGTGACAACCAAGGTAAACAGGCATAGTACAAAATCAATAGACAGTATGCACAGTCTAGTATATCAAAGATCAGGCCAGGCGGCAAACAGCACTCACATTTGGTTGAGCAAAGGACAGGGCAAATGGCAGAGGTTTGTCACGGGTTACTAGCAAGAGGTCAGGACAGGCAAGGACAGTCAAAAAATACAGGCAGAGGTCAATCACAGGAATAAAAAAAAAAAAAGAAGCAATGCCAGCGAAACTAGACAAAATAGGAAAAGCCGAAAAGGTCAGTCAAGGTGAACAGGAAAGGGAGGATCCTATATACCCAGGGAAAGCTGGGTCTATGAGTTGGTGTGTGCTGGCCTTTTAAGGCAGGGAGAGTCAGCATATGCATGTACTAGGAGACAGAGCAGAGCGTCGGCGGCAAGGGAGGATGCCAGAAGTGGAGATCAAGCTAGGCGAGCAATGCCGGACATTAACCAGAAGACGCCTGGAACAGGTAAGTATATGGCAGAGAGTGGCGGCCATTACAATGTGTATATCTATATATATATATATATATATATATATATATATATATATATATATATATATATATATATGTAATTGAACGTGGGAAGTTATAAGGAATTACACTAATAACATGCTACACATTTAGACTCAGTTTGACTACGGAAGTAATTACTCTGAAGAATAAAATATCATTAGACAGAATGGATGAAACCTTTTGTGGCATGAATGGACTTGATCCGTATATTCCTGTTTTTTCTTTCTTCGTTTGCTTCTATAAGTAGTAAGCCCTCCAGTGTCTACTCCTCATCTTATTATAAGATTAGCTGTTAATACCACATGGTATCATTCTTGGGATAAGTCCAATTAGCTGTAATAATTAATCCACAGCACATTACTAATGTCTATAAGAATGTCCCGCCATTTCTTTTACAGAGTTCCTTACTTGTGGACAAACCCTATAATGCTTCTCTTTTCTTTGTCTTTCTCAGTCCTTATAGCTAGTATTTTGTTCTGTCAATGGATGTAAATGTTGAACTTCATCAATATATAGTATTGTATAAGAATGTTTGGCTGAATCTTGAATCTTCATGCAATTACTGTTGCAAATAGCTAAAACTGTATTGTCATTTATGACGGTGTTTTTATTAGGGTCTTTTTCTGGTTATCTGCCACTTTTTAGATTGGAAAATATTTTGTTCTAATATAGATTATTAAGAATACAAGGGCCTGACTAAACTTTGGCTGCCACGAACCATGCAAAGTAGCCCTCATAGAAAGTAACAGTGTAAGGGCTTATGCACACAGTAAGGCTATGTGCATGGGCCTGGATTCCCTATGACACGTGTAATGGCCCCATAGGCCCTCCTCCGTAGGCCATTGTATGGTTTCCCTGTGAGCATTGCTTGACCACCACTGCCATATAGACTGGCAATAAATATACATATGCTTCCATTTTAAATGTGACCATGTTTATGGTTATATTGTTGAATTACCTGTACAACAGTATGTGTTTTCCGGCAGGGACTTGCCATTTCCCTTGACACTGATTTCATTGCCTCTTTTGCTTCTGCTTCAGCTTCTGTTTCAGGAAAGGATTCTGTTTCCAAGTGATTCTGCCAAGAAATAACACAGCTTAGTTGTCTGTAAGGCTGGGTTCACACGACCTATTTTTAGGCGTAAACGAGGCGTATTATGCCTCGATTTACGCCTGAAAATACGGCTACAATACGTCGGCAAACATCTGCCCATTCATTTGAATGGGTTTGCCGACGTACTGTGCCGACGACCAGTAATGTACGCGTCGTCGTTTGACAGCTGTCAAATGACGAAGCGTAAAATGACTGCCTTGTCAAAGAAATACAGGGTACTTCTTTGAAACGTCATTTGAGCCGTTTTTCATTGAAGTCAATGAAGAACAGCTCAAGATTACGGGCGTCAAAGACGCCTCGCAAAATGCGAGGAGGAGCTTTTACGTTTGAAACTACGCAGCTGTTTTCTCCTGAAAACAGTCTGTCTTTTCAGACGTAAAAGGAAGCTAGCGTGTGCACATACCCTAACATTCATTAAAACTACTTTAATTCTGTTAAAGGTAAACGCACTGCCATCTGATGTTATAGTCAAACCAACAAAATAATTCTCCTTTGATCTCTCACTGACATTTGCTACACACAGACTTTCTATAGCATGAAAGCTGTAATTGTAAATGTTACATGTCAGTCCCAGTTCAAAGGTATACACATGACTTTCACATATACATAGAACTTTTTTTTTTTTTTTAATTTTAAATCTTTTATTAATTTCCAAGACATATAAAATAGCAACTTTCAGGAAATGATACATTACCACAGAGATGAAGGGTACTCACAGGAACCCAAAATAACCTTCAATGTATCACTTATATACAACAGTACGTACATAGTAGAAAACAATGAAAAAATAATTATTTTTTTAAATAAAACAGAGAAAAAAAAATATACAATATTTGAAACATTGCTGAAATTTTTCTTTTCTGTGAGATTTCCAGCAAGGCAAACGTAATCTCGTTTACATCGTAATCTCGCGAGATTACGTTTGTTTTGCTGGAAATCTCACAGAAAAGATTCAGACGTGTCAGGATTCTGAATACACATCACGTCCTGGTTGGAGGTAATGTATATTCATTGTCAGGACACTGCAGTAATGTTATAGTGTGTGTGTATGTAGCTGCACATAGCGATATAGCTATATTGCTAGTGCAGTGTAAATGAATGGAGAGAAGTGTATGACACTGATTGGTCAGCATCATACACTCCTCTGTACAATGCCCACTTGGTCTAAAGTAAAAACCTGCCCACTTGGGCATTAAGAAACAAATTAGCATAAAGCCAAAAACCGCTCATAGAGTGGTAAAATTAGATCATTTTTCTAAAAAAAAAGCACTGCTGTCACCTACATTACAGCCCCCATCTCCTTATGTAGGAGATAGGCCACTTATAATGTGGTGACAGGGTCTCTTTAAAGAAGCTATACCTACATTCAGGATTTGCGACTTAGAAGGATTAATTTTATAGTATGATTTATTCCCAAAATTAGTAAAGATATCTTGGACAGCTGGAATGGAACCAATAGGGTCTGTTATAGAAAGTATTACATCATCTGCATATAAGCCTATGGTGTGTGAGGAGGTGCCTACTGATATAGCGTGAACATTACAATTGGTCCTGATATGTTCTGCAAAAGATTCCATTACTAGAGCGAAGATAATCGGGGACAATGGGCAACACTGTCTAGTTCCATTAGTGATATCAAATTTGTTGGACAGAAACCCTGAGGAAAACACTCTAGCAACTGGATATGAATACAACGCAAGGATAGCGGACTTTATCATTCCCTGAAATCCAAACTTGTCCAACATAGCTGACAAATATCCCCAGAAAACCCTGCCAAACGCATTCTCCGCATCCAAAGCGAGAAGCAGAGAAGGCGTTCGAGAGGATTCCACCAGCTGAACAAGGTCCATAAACCGGAGAGTACCATCCGAGCATTGTCTTCCTGCCACAAACCCAACTTGGTCGGGATGAATTAATTTCGGTAAGATATGCATCAACCTTAGCGATAAAATCTTAGCATAAAGCTTTAGATCTGTGTTGAGGAGCAACATCGGCCTAAAGTTAGCAGGAGTCGTGGGTTCTTTCCCAGGTTTGGGAATGGTGATTATAGTAGCCTCTAACATCTCCATCGGAAAGTAACCGTCCACTACAGCCTTATTAAAATGGGGCCAAGATACCAGAAAAATGTTTAAAATACGAATTAGAGAACCCATCAGGGCCTGGGGATTTAAAGGGTTGCAATGTGAGAATTGCCTTCTCTACCTCAAGAATTGTTATGGCAGCTGAAATATAATCTAATTGACTCGAGGACCAAGAAGGAAGACTAATGGCTCTTAAGAACCCATGAATGTCATCCTTTGTAGGCTGATGTACCAGTGGGTCATTCTTTAAGTTGTAAAGAGAACTATAATAAGTTATCCTTTAATGTAGTAGCATGGTCAGGGTGAGTTAAAATATGATCATTTAATCTCCACTGAGAGGGAGAAAAAGAAGTAAAATGTTCTTGTAAACTAATTTGTATAGGGGCGTGATCCGACCAAGTAATATCCCCTATCACAGAGGGCCAACTTATTAACAAGGAAAAAATTATATTCTTGCGTATGAGTTGCATGTGGGGGGAGTAAAATCTTTTTCACTACCATGGTGACATCTCCCGATGTCGTAAAAACTCTCCTCTACAATAGAGATCGCCAAGGAGTCAGTATATCTACTAGTGGTGGTAGAATCTAGATTCGGGTCAAGTACGGTATTAAAGTCACCGCCAATAATCACAAGGCCCCTACTAACAACTGAAATTTTGGACATAAGAGAGGACCAAAATCTACGATGCCTCGTATGAGGAAAATATACATTGACAAAAGTGTAAGTGACATTATTTATGTCACAAACTAAACCCAAATAACGTCCCTGTGAATCCGATAATATATCATGTAACGTAAAAGCTACGGAGTTGAGGATTGCAATTAATACTCCACTATGTTTAGCTGCACAAGACACCATGTATACAGTGAAGGAAATAAGTATTTGATCACTTGCTGATTTTGTAAGTTTGCCCACTGTCAAAGACATGAACAGTCTAGAATTTTTAGGCTAGGTTAATTTTACCAGTGAGAGAGAGATTATATAAAAAAAAAAAAAACAGAAGATCACATAGTCAAAATTATATATATTTATTTGCATTGTGCACAGAGAAATAAGTATTTGATCCCCTACCAACCATTAAGAGTTCAGCCTCCTCCAGACCAGTTACACGCTCCAAATCAACTTGGTGCCTGCATTAAAGACAGCTGTCTTACATGGTCACCTGTATAAAAGACTCCTGTCCACAGACTCAATTAATCAGTCTGACTCTAACCTCTACAACATGGGCAAGACCAAAGAACTTTCTAAGGATGTCAGGGACAAGATCATAGACCTGCACAAGGCTGGAATGGGCTACAAAACCATAAGTAAGACGCTGGGTGAGAAGGAGATAACTGTTGGTGCAATAGTAAGAAAATGGAAGACATACAAAATGACTGTCAATCGACATCGATCTGGGGCTCCATGCAAAATCTCACCTCGTGGGGTATCCTTGATCCTGAGGAAGGTGAGAGCTCAGCCGAAAACTACACGGGGGAACTTGTTAATGATCTCAAGGCAGCTGGGACCACAGTCACCAAGAAAACCATTGGTAACACATTACGCCGTAATGGATTAAAATCCTGCAGTGCCCGCAAGGTCCCCCTGCTCAAGAAGGCACATGTACAGGCCCGTCTGAAGTTTGCAAATGAACATCTGGATGATTCTGAGAGTGATTGGGAGAAGGTGCTGTGGTCAGATGAGACTAAAATTGAGCTCTTTGGCATTAACTCAACTCGCCATGTTTGGAGGAAGAGAAATGCTGCCTATGACCCAAAGAACACCGTCCCCACTGTCAAGCATGGAGGTGGAAACATTATGTTTTGGGGGTGTTTCTCTGCTAAGGGCACGGGACTACTTCACCGCATCAATGGGAGAATGGATGGAGCCATGTACCGTCAAATCCTGAGTGACAACCTCCTTCCCTCCACCAGGACATTAAAAATGGCTCGTGGCTGGGTCTTCCAGCATGACAATGACCCGAAACATACAGCCAAGGCAACAAAGGAGTGGCTCAAAAAGAAGCACATTAAGGTCATGGAGTGGCCTAGCCAGTCTCCAGACCTTAATCCCATCGAAAACTTATGGAGGGAGCTGAAGATCCGAGTTGCCAAGCGACAGCCTCGAAATCTTAATGATTTACAGATGATCTGCAAAGAGGAGTGGACCAAAATTCTATCTAACATGTGTGCAAACCTCATCATCAACTACAAAAAACATCTGACTACTGTGCTTGCCAACAAGGGTTTTGCCACCAAGTATTAAGTCTGGTTTGCCAAAGGGATCAAATACTTATTTCTCTGTGCACAATGCAAATAAATATATATAATTTTGACAATGTGATTTTCTGTTTTTTTTTCATATAATCTATCTCTCACTGGTAAAATTAACCTAGCCTAAAAATTCTAGACTGTTCATGTCTTTGACAGTGGGCAAACTTACAAAATCAGCAAGGGATCAAATACTTATTTCCTTCACTGTATATGAGGGAACATTTTATGACTACATGCTGGGGCTTTGTGTTTATGAAAATGTGTCTCCTGAGCGAACAAAACATCACAGTTCAGAAGTTTAGCTTCCTTCCATAGCATACTACGCTTAAAGGGGCTATTAAGCCCCTTAACATTAAGGCTATGTTCACACGGAGTTTGAAACCGCGCCAAAAAACGGCCCGAAAATGCCTCCCATTGATTTCAATGGGAGGCGGAGACGTATTTTTCCCGCGAGCGGTAAAACCGCTTCGCGGGAAAAAGAAGCAACATGCCCCATCTTCGGGCGTTTACGCCTCTGACTTCCTATTGACTTCAATTGGAGGCAGAGAAAGCGTATTTCGCGGCGTTTTATGCCCGCGGTGCTCAATGGCAGCGGGCGGAAAATGCCACGAAAAACGCAGCGAAAATCGGCGCGTAGGGAGAGGAAAATCTGCCTCAAACTTCCAAACTGAATTTTGAGGCAGAAATTCCACCTGCAAAAAACTCTGTGTGAACATAGCCTAAGGGAAGTGACTTTTATTACCATAATGCATTATAGAATGAAAATAAGTAATTCTAGCACAGGCAATCAAGTAAATTGTATTGACAGTATTATGGAACATGCATGAGTCAGAGCATAAATCAGTGCGTACGAGCAAGGACATATAAACAAACCCAAAAAAATACCAAAAAAATTAAATAAAAAACAATAACAGAACGTCCAGCGAGGCTCGGTACAGTACCTGCACCAGGGTCTCCAGGAGGGAAATTGGGGGAGCACAACAGGAGTCGCCGGGAGCATCCAGTACACCCCCCGAACGGCAATTATTTTCTTCAAGTCATGCATGATGTCCTGGTTTACCAGCAGTCTTCCATTCATCATGAACTTTCTGAGGAGCAGCAGGAGTAGTAGTAGGAGAGGAGCCTGATAGAGCAATATTCCATTTATGCAACAATAGTAAACCGTCCTCCACCTTGTTCGCCGTATGTAACGTGTCTCTCCGGTTTATAAATCAACTTTGTAGGAAATAACCACTTATATGCAATAGCTACAGCTTGTAAGGCCTTCGTCACAGGTGAAAATGAGCGGCCGGCTTGTAAAGTAGCGGCTGAGAGGTCCGGGAACAGCAAAATAGATGCATATGTGTCAAGCAGTGGAGTCATTTTACGTGCAGCTTGCAGCAGACGGTCTTTAATATGAAAAAAAATCACTCTTGCTAATACATCTCGGGGAGCATTATCTGGTGCAGACCTCGCTATAGGAATACGATGAGCAAGGTCTATAACAAACTCTCTGCAATAGTAGTACAGGGAGAAGAATTTTAAACAGGTTTTGTAAAAACATTGTTATATCAGGAGGTTGAACATCCTCAGGAATTCCCCGAAACAATGTTATTCCTACGTGATCTATCCTCCAGATCAGTAATCTTGTCTTTAAACCATTTTATGTCATCCTCTTCAGCAATATGAGCATCTACAAGTTCGTTGTGAGCAATGGAATAATCGCTAATTTTACACTCTAGGTGTGAAGTGTGGTTACCAAGTTCCTCTACATCCATTTGAAGCCCCTGTATGAGTTTCCCCATATCAGTACAGAGATTCCTTTGCAGGGAAAGTAACATGCCTTTCAGGGCCACTTCAGTTACTAATTTCTTGGAGGGAGAAAGTGTGTTCAAGACTGATTCCTTCGCATCCCATTCTGTACCAGGCAGAGAGGCATTAACAAGGGTTTTATCCCCTGATTCCGCGGATTCAGCCATGTGCGTGCATTTTTCATGAGCAAGGCCCTTAGGTGAAGGAGATGCAGGGGAAGCATGTGATAACAGAGGCCCCTGTTTACTACTTTCCTTACCTCCTTTTACATGCATCAGGGCATCGCTCCGTGTGGGGGATGAGCGGTACGAGTCTCCTCTCTGTCATGTTCAGCTCTGTCAAGATCGACAGGTGTGGACGCAGACGCCGGAGAAGAGCGTTGTCCAACACCATCTAGTGAGGATGTAGCTGAAGGTGAAGCCGGTGGGTAAAAGTCAGTGAGGCGGCGTGGCCCCGACTTGTCTCCATGCCTTCGTACCATGGCTCCTCTCCTCGAGATGTCCGGAAGTCGGGGTAAGTATCTGCTAAATGTCGGGATTGTGGAACGCTGCTATGTGCCGATAACAAGGAGTCCAACCTCCGAGCTCAACTACATTACAACCAGTCAGGAACGTCCACTCCCTCATATACATACAACTTTAATGCAACAAATTTAAGAAGAAAGATATGGGGTACAAAAATGTGATGTGCAGGTTGCTCCTAAGGCTAGGTTCAGGCATTACGCTCAGCCAGACTGTTTGAATAGGGTCCACCAAACATATGCCCCACACGTATGCAACTGTTTGTCTATACAGTTATATTCATCTGCCATTGACTCCCATTAATAAAAAACAGACTGCCATAAAAAAAATTTATGAGGTCAACTTTTTTCTTAACACAGTTTTATTGAAAAGCGACTTGTGTTACCACGATTGTACAAGAACCACTGGTTGCCTAACTACAACCTAAAGGGGATCCATACAACGGTGCATGGATTGGACCTCCCCATTACGTTTTTAAGGGAAAAAGAAATTGATGCATCAAGCAAATGGGCCTCAGACTTCTCAATGAGAATATACTTGTAGCGTTTTGGGGGTCAGTGCTGTTTTTTTTTCAAATCGCATCATGTTCTAGGTATGGTGCTGGTGCATGCAAAAATACCAACCTTTTTTTTAAATGTAACATGCATTTTGGGTGGTGGTCTTTGTTTAGTGTCATTTTGTACATGCGTTTTTAACTGCCATTTTTGAAGCCCTATAGAGAAAAAAACGCCAGTAAAAAGGCATGTACAAGATTACACTTAGTAATAAACACCACCACGCTGCTTAAACCGACAGACAAAAACACTGTGTGAAGGTAGCCTAAAACTAAAACATGGATCAATAGTAAGTAAACTAAATCTAGTATTTATTTTATATATCCATTAAACTTTGGTGTTTTCACTAGTTTTATAATTCGTTTTTAATCTTTTCAATAGTAATGACAGGTGAGGTTACACTTTATAATAATAGCATAGTAGAAGTCTTATGGTGTATAATGTAGCGCAGCAAAGTGAGGAAATCTCCCCCTTGTAAACCTAGGAATGTGCTATGAGCAGGTTCCAAGGCCAGATTTCCTGCCACATGTCAAAGATTGCAAGTGACATCCTCCGTGTTACTATATATACTGTAACACTTGAAACTGTGTCTGTGTTACCCTCTGCCAAATTAGAGCATTCTCTACTTACCCCTACTGTTCATTTTCAGTTTGCTTAGAAAGAAACAAACGTTAACCCCTTAACGACATCCAACGTATGGGTACGTCATTGTCGTTAGGTACTTAACGCAATCCAACGTATGGGTACGTTGGAGCGTTAAGTGGTTACTGTGTCTAAAGACACGGTGACAGAGTAAAGATGGACATCTTTACATGTGGCCCAGAGGGGTGGTGCGCCCCCCCCCACCCGCATCGGTGATCGCTGTGATTGGTCGGTTAGTTCAGACCGGCCAACCGCAGCTTATTGCGGCTATAACCTATCACTAATCATAGCCATGGCAGGTGTTTCAAACACACTGCACCAGCTCTGCCCACCTAATTCCGGTTTGGAACGGTGAGCAGAGCTAGTGTGTGAGTCTGTGAACCGAATACTTACCGTTGCTGAGGTCGTCTGTGCTGCGATTGTCATCTTCGGCATCTTGCTGTGCGATCACGGACTGTGATCATCATCAATGTGCTGTTGCTGATTTATTTTTATTTTTTAGCAGCAGCACTAGTGATTCCTGAATTTCCCTTCCCCAGTCCCTGCTCCAGCCTTTCCCCCTCCTCCGTGTACGTACTGCGGCCGCTGATCAGCAATTTTTGGCACAGGACTCTTTTTTTTTTTGACAGTTTTGCGTGTGTGCACCCTGCGGCCACTGAGTGCTGATCAGTGACCAACATCACTGATCAGCATCTGTGGTCATTTTTTTGGACGCTGGTTTTTATTTTTTATTTTTCTGCCAGCACCATCTCTGTGTGTGTGCCTTGCTGCCTCTGAGCGCTGATCAGTGACCGCCATCACTGATCGGCATTTTTGCTCATTTTTTGGCATCGTTTTTTTTATGTCGGGCCTGTTTTTACTGCACCATTTTCTTGTGTGCGCCCTGCGGCCTCTGAGTGCTGAGTCCATAATCAGCCGCAGTGGTAATTTATTGACACAGGGTTTATTTGGGCCCTTTTTTTCCATTTTTCTGCCAGCACGGTCTCCGTGTGTGCGCCCAGCAGCCCTTGAGCGCTGATCAGTGACCACCATCACTGATCGGCATCTGTGCTAATTTTATGGCGCAGGTTTATTTTTTGGCCTATTTTTACTGCACCATCTTTTTGTGTGCGCCCTGCTGCCACTGAGTGCTGAGTCCATAATCAGCCTCAGTGGTAATTTGTTGACGCAGGTATTTTTGGGCATTTTTTATATATAAAACTGTCAAAAAGTTAAAAAAAAAGTTAAATAAAATATAGTTAGGTGTAGCTAGTACCTACATAGGTAGGACGTTAGGGTAGAGGTAGTTTAAGTGTAGCTAGTACCTGCATAGGTAGGACGTTAGGGTAGCGGTAGTTTAGGGGTAGCTAGTACCTGCATAGGTAGGACGTTAGGGTAGCGGACATATAGGTTAGCATCCGTTTTATAATAAAAAAAATTACATAAAATTTTAGGTAGTTTTAGCTATACAATTTTTCTGAAGTTAGTGTCAATTTACTGTAGTATATTTCTTATACTACAGTTATTTTCTAAAATATAGTGCTACATTTAGTGTCAGTGGTTACTGTAGCTTTATAGTTTTAGTTTAAATTGACTGCAGTATAATTCTTATACTACAGTTTTTTTAGCACTAATATATAGCGTTACAGATTTAGCGTCAGTAAGTGACGGACATTCAGTTTTTTTTACTAAAGTTCGTTCACTAAATTATACATAGCGTAGTTTTAGCCTAAATTTACTGCAGTAGTTTTTATACTACATTTTTTTTTTTTAGCAGATTGAACGTCACTACGTTTTAGTTAGTGTCAGGTAGTCAGGAAATTCGTTACAGTTTTATATTGCCATAATTTTTTGTTACTGAAGTTTGTTCAGTAAATTTTTTAAACTTTTATTTTCTTTCTTCTCTTCTTTTTTTTTTTTTTAATTCAGCAGTTTTGAAATACACACGTAAAAGCACAACACACACAAACCCCTGTGTAAAAATAAAGTCAGTGTTACACGTGTTCAAGCACTACACACCCCCCTAATAAAAATGTCCCAAATTATCCCAAAGGGTCTATTCAGCAGAGGAGGCATACGCCATCCTGGACTCTGACACTGATTCAGCCAGCGAGGGAAAAGAGGAATTTGCCCCATACATCTTGTCCTCCTCCTCATCATCCAGTGATGAGGAACCCCCGCAAAAGCGACCCAGGACATCAGCTGAGGCAACCCCCCAGATAAGTGATCTCGTGTGGAACCCACCCCCTGAGAATTATGAGCCTCAGGTCCCCGAATTCATAGGCAGCTCAGGGACTTATTTTGAGACTGAAGGCCTCACAGAAATAGATTTTTTTAAGGTTTTCTTCAGTGAGGATTTAGTGAATTTGATGGTGGCCCAGACCAATTTATATGCCCAGCAATTTATTGCCCAGAACCCCACGTCATTATATGCTAGACCAATCAAGTGGACCCCTGTAGCTGCAGCGGAGATGCTCAAATTTTGGGGTCTTGTGCTGCATATGGGGCTAGTAAAGAAGGCACAGATCAGGCAATACTGGAGTACAGATGTTTTGTACAACACCCTAATTTACTGCATGGCAATGCCCCGGACTCACTTTGAAGCGATATTTAAATTGTTGCATTATAATAATAATGCACAGTGCCCGCCCCGTGATGACCCCACATTTGACCGCCTATTCAAAATCAGGCCAGTAATTAATAATTTCTGAACCAAATTTCAAGAAGCGTATACCCCCTCCCCAAAAGAACATTTTAAGTATAGGATAAAATTCCACCAATACCTGCTTAGTAAGAGGGCAAGGTATGGGATAAAAATGTACAAACTTTGCGAGACTAGCTCAGGGTACACCTACAAGTTTTGTGTAATGACGGGGTAGGGAGACAGACAGGTGAGCCCTAATATACCCGCCACTCAGTCCCTGCCTACTTGCAACGGCCCGTCCTAGGTGACGGCGTACAACTGGGTGACGGTCCCTATGCTCAATAAGTGCACGACAGACAAACAGAAGTCAGGGAAATGGGGCAGTTGCCCACAGCAGCACCGTGAGCAACGAGAGTAGTGAACGTGCCGAGTCAAAGCAGGAGTGTACGAGGTACCAAACGCAGAGCAGGAGAGTAGTGAACGAGCCGAGTCAAACCAGGAGTGTAAGAGGTACCAAACGCAGAGCAGGAGAATTGTCAATAAAGCCAGGGTCAAAATGAAGCAGAGGACAAAATGTTCAAGCAGCAGCAGAGCCAGGACACAGACAGAATCACAGGCAAAGGAGGAGCAGGAAATGCAGGTGTAAATACACAGAGGGCGGGAGCTTCCTCCGTCTGGCCAGGCTGTGATAGGCTCTCCCACTCCTCAGACTCCCAGCCTGACTGGTAGAAGATCGTGTCACTCCCTCAGACTTAGGAGCAGGTGCAGACTGATTACCCCCGGGCGTCGACACAGAAGCTGTGTCTGGCAGATCCTTTACATTTTGGGTTTATGAAGGGAAGGACTCCAGGATTGAACCCCCAGAATGCCCCACTGTCTTGGGAGTTAGTGGGAAAATAGTGTAGGATTTTGTGCACCCACTGCTGGACCAGGGTTATTAACTTTACGTGGATAACTTCTACACCAGCATCCCACTATTTAAATGCCTCTCCAACAGAAATACTGCAGCATGGTGCGCAAAACCAGAGAGGCCTCCCTAAAACACTGCTTGGCCAACATGTCAGAAGGGGTGAGAGCAGAGCATTATGCAGCGAGAACGTGTTGTTCGTCAAGTATAAAGGACAAGAGGGATGTCCTTCTCTTGACCACAATACATGGGAACAGCAGCCCCTGTCCCTGTACGAGGTACCACAACAGTGACCCACAAGCCAGATTGCATCGTGGCTATAACAAGTACATGGGAGGGGTTGATCTCTCAGATAAAGTGCTAAAGCCCTATCAAGCCATGAGAAAAAAAACGAATGTGGTACAAAAAGGTGGCTGTGCACATGGTACAGATGGCAATGTATAACGCTTACGTGCTATCCAAATGTGCAGGCCGGACAGGGTCATTCCTTAATTTTCAGGAGGAGATTATCAAGGTGCTTGTGTTTGAAAACCAGGCAGAAGAGGGCCCAAGCACATCTGCTGAAAGTGAGGGCGCTCGTATTGTACCAACACTTTGCCGGCATCGTTCCCCAAACTCCAAAGTAGGGAAGATCCCAAAAAAGGTGCAGAGTGTGTAGCAAAAGAGGCACCACTTTTTAGTGCGACACCTGCCCCGAAAAACCTGGTCTGTGCATAAAGGATTGCTTCAAGGCTTACCACACATCTATGAATTAATTTTATTATTCATGTACCCTTTTATTATACTCTGACGTGCTCTTCACAACATACACATGCCCCCACATTATATATTGAAATATCAGTAAATACGGCCTAATTCAAATCAATTCAGACAAAAAACCTGTGGAGTCAAAATGCTAACTATACACTTAAATAAGTTCCTTGAGGGGTGTAGTTTCCTAAATGGGATCACTTTTGGGGTGTTCCCACGGTTTTGGTCCCTCAGGGGCTTTGCAAAGGCAACATGGCCTCCAGAAACCAATCCAGCAAAATCTGAATGCCAAATAGCACTTCTCTTCCGAGCACTGCCGTGTGTCCAAACAGCCGTTTATGACCACATATAGGGTATTGTTTTACTCAGGAGTAACTGCTCTACAAATGTTGTGGTGCTTTTTCTGCTTTAGTTCTCGTGGAAATGAAAAAAAATTAGCTAAACCTACATTTTATTGAAAAAAAAATGTCGATTTTCATTTTCATGGCCTACTTCCAATAATTTCTGCAAAAAACCAGTTGGGTCAGAATGGTCACTATACCCCTAGATAATTTCCTTGAGGGGTGTAGCTTCCTAAATGGGGTCACTTTTGGGGGGTTTCTACTGTTTTGGCACCGCAAGACCTCTTCAAACCTGACATGGTGCCTAAAATATATTCTAATAAAAAGGAGGCCCCTAAATCCACTAGGTGTTCCTTTGCTTCTGAGGCCTGAGTCCATTACCACTCTAGGGCCACATGTGAGACATTTCTAAAAACTGCAGGCAATAAATATTGAGTAACGTTTCTCTGGTAATACCTTCTGTGTTACAGAAAAAAATGGATTAAAACTGATTCTCCGCAAAAAAATGAAATTTGTCAATTTCATCTCCACTTTACTGTAATTCCTGTGAAGCACCTAAAGGGTTAAGAAACTTTCTAAAAGCTGTTTTTAATACTTTGAGGGGTTAGGTTTTTAGAATGGGGTGATTTATGGGGGGTTTCTAATATATAAGGCCCTCAAAGTTACTTTGGAAATGAACTTGTCCCTAAAAAAATAGCCTTTTGAATTTTTCTTGAAATTGTGAAGAATTGCTGCTAAAGTTCTAAGCCTTGTAACGTCCTTGAAAAAGAAAAGAATATTCAAAAAACGACGCCAACATAAAGTAGACATATGGGATATGTGAGCTAGTAACTATTTTGTGTGGTATAACTATCTGTCTTACAAGCAGATACATTTCAATTTAGAAAAATGCAAATTTTTACAAATTTTCTCTACATTTTGGTGTTTTTTTTACAAATAAACACAGAATGTATCGACCAAATTTTACCACTAACTTAAAGTCCAATGTGTCATGAGAAAACAGTTTCAGAATCGCTTGGATAGGTGAAAGCATTCTGGAGTTATTACCACATAAATTGACACGTCAGTTTTGAAAAAAAATGGCCTGTGTCCTTAAGGGGTTAAAGCAACTGAGCCACATGACAAATTGTTTGCAAGCTATATATGATCCCCAGCCACACTGGATTGAAATATCAGATATTAAAATAACTGCCTTGGTCTATGGCTACTGAATTAAATGATTCCTTTACTATACACAGTTTTACAATCTGAGTACTAAATGTAAGTAAAATAATTGTGTGAAAGACGAGTTCAAACCATATCCTTTCCTTGGTAGTCTGTAACCATGGGGACACATAAGACTACACATGAGGTGTAGATGCAAAATAGTAAGAGATTTCCACATATGAACAGCGATGTCTGGGGCTTCCCCAGAGCCGGAGTCCCGAGCAGAGCGCTGGTGTCGGCTCTGCTCCTGAACTCTGTGGAATTCCCTGATATCGCTGTCCACATATGAACAGCGATGTCTGGGGCTTCTCCAGAGCCGGAGTCCCGAGCAGAGCGCTGGTGTCGGCTCTGCTCCGGGACTCTGTGGAATTCCCTGACATCGCTGCCCATATATGGACAGTGTGTCAGGGTCTTGCCCAGAGCGGAGCAGAGCGCTGGTGTCGGCTCTGCTCCTGGACTCTGTGGAATTCCCTGACATTGCTGTCCACATATGAACAGCGATGTCTGGGGCTTCCCCAGAGCCAGAGTCCTGGGCAGAGCGCTAGTACAGGCTCTGCTCCGGGACTCTGTGGAATTCCCTGACATCGCTGCCCATATGTGGACAGTGTGTCAGGGTCTTCCCCATAGCGGAGTCCCGGGCAGAGCGCTAGTATAGGCTCTGCTCCGGGACGCTGCGGAATTCCCTGACATATCTGCCCATATATGGACAGTGTGTCAGGGTCTTCCCCAGAGCGGAGTCCCAGGCAGAGCGCTATTATCGGCTCTGCTCCGGGACTCTGGGGAAGCCTCTGACATATCTGTCCATACATCGCCAATGATGTCAGGGGCTTCCCCATAGCAGGAGTCCCAGTGATGTCAGGAGCACAGCTGGAGTCCCAGGAAGAGCCTACTAGCGCTCTGCCTGGGACTCCAGCTCTGGGCAAGCAACTGACATCACTGGGGCAGCCTCTACAGAGGGCACTGGGGCAGCCTCTACAGAGGGCACAGGGGCAGCCTCTACAGAGGGCACTGGGGCAGCCTCTACAGAGGGCACTGGGGCAGCCTCTACAGAGGGCACTGGGGCAGCCTCTACAGAGGGCACTGGGGCAGCCTCTACAGAGGGCACTGGGGCAGCCTCTACAAGTGGGTGTGGTGGCCTTATCTACAGAGGGCACGGTGGCCTTATATACAGAGGGCACTGTGGCCTTATCTACAGAGGGCACTGTGGCCTTATCTACAGAGGGCACTGTGGCCTTATCTACAGAGGGCACTGTGGCCTTATCTACAGAGGGCACTGTGGCCTTATCTGCAGAGGGCACTGTGGCCTTATCTACAGAGGGCACTGTGGCCTTATCTACAGAGGGCACTGTAGCCTTATCTAGGGGTGTGTTGCATTATACACAGAGGGCACTGCGGCAGCATCCACAGAGGGCACTGCGGCAGCATCCACAGAGGGCACTGCGGCAGCATCCACAGAGGGCACTGCGGCAGCATCCACAGAGGGCACTGTGGCACTATCTAAAAAGGGGCTGCCCAATCTTGACATGTGTGCTAACTGAGCTGCCGGACTGCATTTGGCGACACTTAAACTGGAAAGCTGGATTCTTGAAATAAGCACGTGGAGAAATATCTCAAATTTTAAACCTAGCGCTATTATTATAGTAATGTAGTATTATTATTCTAGTAATATAGTGTTATAGTAGTTCAAATAACTAATTGATTAACAACAATTTTGTATTGTATCAAATTTGAAAGTAATGCGGCCCGTCAACTTCCCATTTTTTCTATATGCGCCCACTTACCCGGCCGAGTTTGAGACCCCTGCATTAAAGCAATAAAAATGCTTGTGATCCAAACCTTTTTAAAGTTTTTCAACAATTGGACAATTCAGAAACCTTTATTTCCAGGTCATTTTTAATTTTAGGCAATGATGCTCCTATGAACCCCGCTGATCATCAAATCAGAACAAAAATGCTGCAGCAGGTATGGATGAGTTGCTGAGCCATGGTCCCTTCGTTCTGATGATCGAGGTGGGTCCTGGGAGTTGTATTCCCACTAATCAAACATTATTGGCCTATCCTAAGGATAAGCCTTGAATGTTTAAGTTCTGGAATACCAATTTAACTGACTGGTAACATTAAGTAATAATACACAAAAATAAAATCGAAAAGAAGGAAAATGGAAGAATCAATGGCTTTCTTAGGAAAAGTAACAATATGTCACATAAAAACTTACGTAATAAGATTTTTATTCTCTATTCCAGTTTTATCCCGCAATTAACAACTAATTACAGAGTAAGCTGAAGTTAGGCAGCAATTAGTATCACCACGTCAACTCTACTATTGGAGACAGCAGAAAACCTTCTCGCTAAGTGTATCAAAGTATACGGTGTCATTGTAACACATAGAATTAATTCACATATACTGTATGTTTATCTGCCTCTTTAAACCTTACCAATACAAGTAGATTTACGTTCCCAGCATTTACTTGAAAAATATCAGTATTAAGAACATCCAGGCCTTGGTCCCTGAAGTGCCCTAAAGGACTCTCTTTCACATAAGAGGACACCAGTATTAGAAATGGCAGGTGATGGCCCAGATACAGGTTTTGCATTGGTGCCCTGGAGCTTTAAGCTGTGGCTCGGAGTTAGACTTTAGCCTGAAAATATAGTGTGCAGTAGTTCTCTGGGAATATGGTTAGATATAGCTCACATAACAGAGTACTAGATGTGCCATAATGTCTTTAAATACCTGTTAAAATTCATCCTCCACAGCAGAGGAAGAGCTAGTTTGTATATATGTGCTCCTCTATATGGATGGACTTTGTACCTAGCTTAAATGATAATAGACAATATAGAAGAAATTGGAGCACATCTAGAAGTCTGTTACTTGAGCTATATTTATATATTCATGTAAAGCTTGTTAAGTAAGCAGAGATACATTCTTAAGAGTAAACAAAAAGTAACATAACATTTATAAGCAGTTTACTTTTGGTTTAGCGTACTTTACTCACCTTTCGTCCGTTGTCCACCTGATACCAGCAGGATGGGATAACTCTACGGTACAGCTCAATCAACGTACCACAGCACCTTTCCATATCTCCCCAATGGGGTATATAGCGATAATGGGCTACTCAGCATGCCTATGGCCTTAGCCTAGGATATGAATGCATAGCACAATGCCGCAGTGAGTGTCCACAGGCCTCTCCCTGTGACTTGCACAGGATATGGATAAAGGAAGAAAGGGAGGAGAGATCCATTGTATGTTCAGGAAATTGGGAGTAGAGAAAAGATCAAGCAATAGTTTATGAAGTAATGCAAAGGATTTTAGATTTTAGAGATACTTAACAAATACACTCCGCAGTAGGGTTAGTTTTAGAAAGCAAAATACTGTATATGGTTTTGAAGAGTTTCCATCAAAAACTTTGTATAAAATTTGAGGGTATATATGGATGAACAAATAATCTAAAATATTGAGTACTTTGTAAATATGGATGTAGTAAATCATGTATAACGTAGTTCCAGTTACTATGGCCTACCATATGATGCCAGAAGGCTAGGAATGCTATGTAACTAGAGCTACCCTATAAACAGAAGAATGGGTTGATAGTTAATGAAGAAACAGTAGGCTTTTTTCCAAAGAGAGCAATGATATACAGGGTGGGCCATTTATATGGATACACCTAAATAAAATGGGAATGGTTGGTGATATTAACTTCCTGTTTGTGGCACATTAGTATATGGGAGGGGGGAAACTTTTCAAGCTGGGTGTTGACCATGGCGGCCATTTTGAAGTCGGCCATTTTGTATCCAACTTTAGTTTTTTCAATGGGAAGAGGGTCATGTGACACATCAAACTTATCGAGAATTTCACAAGAAAAACAATGGTGTACTTGGTTTTAACGTTACTTTATTCTTTCATGAGTTATTTACAAGTGTTCAAAGTGCTGCCCATTGTGTTGGATTGTCAATGCAACCCTCTTCTCCCACTCTTCACACACTGATAGCAACACCGCAGAAGAAATGCTAGCACAGGCTTCCAGTATCCGTAGTTTCAGTTGCTGCACATCTCGTATCTTCACAGCATAGACAATTGCCTTCAGATGACCCCAAAGATAAAAGTCTAAGGGGGTCAGATCGGGAGGCATTTCTTCTGCGGTGTTGCTATCAGTGTGTGAAGAGTGGGACAAGAGGGTTGCATTGACAATCCAACACAATGGGTAGCACTTTGAACACATTTTATAAGTGGTCAAAAACTTGTAAATAACTCATGAAAGAATAAAGTAACGTTAAAACCAAGCACACCATTGTTTTTCTTGTGAAATTCTCGATAAGTTTGATGTGTCAAATGACCCTCTTCCTATTGAATAAACTAAATTTGGATACAAAATGGCAGACTTCAAAATGGCCGCCATGGTCAACACCCAGCTTGAAAAGTTTCCCCCCTCCCATATACTAATGTGCCACAAACAGGAAGTTAATATCACCAACCATTCCCATTTTATTTAGGTGCATCCATATAAATGGCCCACCCTGTACATTAACCTCATCCAAATTCTACGGATTTAATGGCTATGTTTTTTATATACTTATTCGTTTGACTGTTAGTTATCATTGGGCTGGGAAAAGCTATCAAGGGAAGCAATAGGGCAAATAACTTTTGTCATAATTAAAGGGAATGTGTCACAAATTAAAACAATTTTTAAGCAAGTCACTTTTTAATAATATATTTTTTGTTATTTTGGTGTATTTTTTTCTTTCTTTCTTTCACAAGGTGGGAAGTATTAAAAATAAAATAATAATTTGACATGTTTTCCTATCTTGGCCACCAGAGGGAGCACTAACCAGAATTACAGCAAGGTGAATCAGATAAAGCAACTTGACTTACAGCTGCTGTAAATGTGAGAGGGAGACTCACCCCCTCCCTATTTTTGGTCACAAACCAGGAAAAGGTGTCTTCAAATTGTCAACCAGTGTCCAGCTGCCATTTTGGGAGTGATTTTATAAATGCTAGCTGGCAGCAACTATAGAACACACCAAAAGGCTAAGAATGATGAAAGTCAAGAGGGAAGACCCTGTGGTGAATTACTTTTTAGTTGACAGGTTCACACGGCGTATATTTTACAAGTCTTTTATGCGCCAAAAAGTGTAAAAAAAAACAACTCGAAAAACGCCTGTATTTTAAAAAAGCGCTTCACAAGAAACGCTAGTGTATTTGATACGTTTACACATCGTTTTTTTTTAGCGCCGTGTGAACATGCGCTAAGGAAATGTTTTCCATTGACGTCTAGTTTCTATTGCGGCGCAGGGAAGAACACATAAGACTGCTGTAGGTATGTTTGCAGGTTCCGCTGGACCGTTTGGACTACGTTGTAGATTAATTAAACTACTTCGATCTGCGTTTTTGTTTTTTAAATAAAACGGTTACCGAGGGTTGTGTGGGGGAGTTTTCATTTCAATAAAAAAAGTATTTTCTTAGGGTGTATTTACACAGTGCGGTTTTGCCGCGGTTTTGCCGCACGGCCGAAAACCGCAGTGAAAAAATTGCGGCAAAAATGCATGCATTTTTTGTTGCGCTTTTCAGCCATGCGGGAAAACCCCGGAAAATCCGCACTGTTTGTAGACACCTTTAGGCCCTGTTCACACAGAGTTTTTTTGCAGGCAGAAAAAAATCTGCCTCAGAATTCCTTCAGGAATTTTGAGACAGATTTTGAATTGCATGTGCTTTTTTGTCCGCAGTTTTCGGTGCGACTTTTGCCCGCGGCCATTAAATCTAATGCAAGAACCGCGGCCAAAAAAGCCCCAAAAATAGATCAAAAAGAGCGTCGCTGGTTTTTTCTGCCTCCCATTAACTTTAATAGGAGGTCGGAGGCGGAAGCTGCGCCAAGAAATGACACACCGCTTTTTTTTCCCGTGAGCGGCCAAAAGCCTGGGCGGCTTGTGTGGAAGAAGACACCTTTGCATCAGATTGAAATCAATGCGTGGCAATTTCGGGTGTCTTACGGCGCTGATTCTGATGTGGTTTCCGCGCCAAAAATCTCTGTCTGAAAAGGGAGTTATGTCTCTGTTTTTTAATACTTTATTTGCGTCTTAGTAATGGCAGTTGTCTGTTTGACGACGTCCATTACTAAGTAAAAAGGCTAACACTAACCCCCCATAATTACCCAGCTACCCACCACGTACAATCCAGTACCCGACCATCTGTAGTGACTGGCAGGCGCTGGGGCAACTGCACGCTGGTATTATGAGACTGGGAAGGGCCAAAAACACTGGCCCTTCCCACCCTGGTAATGTTAGCCTGCTGCTGCTTTATTGTATCTGGTTGGTTATGAAAATGTTTTTCATAACCTGCCAGATACAATAAAGCAGCCGCAGCCTAGCATTACCAGGGTGGCAAGGGCCACAGTTTTTGGCCCTCACCCAGTCTCATAATACCAGCGTGCGGCCGTCCCAGTGCCTGACCACTACAGATGGTCGGGTACTGGATTGTACCCAGCTCTTCCCGATACTTCTGGTTGCGGTGGGTACCGAGGTAATAATGGGGGTTTACTGCTAGCCGCAGCATTTACAGTGGCAGCAAAGTGAATGAGATTTAGAAAGTTTCATGCCCACGCACGTTTAGAAAAAAAACACAGCGTAAATGTTAATAAATTGACCTGCGGTGCGGAATTTAATTCCGCAGCATGTCAATTTATGTTGCGTTTTTGTCAATTTTCTGTTGCAGGTTTTCCCCATTGAATTCAATGGGGATGCAAAACCCGCAACAGAAATCCAAAAATCGGAACTCTGAAAAAATAAATAAATCATACTTACCCAGAACGTCCTCCTTCTTCCTGCATTACGGCCTCCTGGGATGCGTTTCATCCCATGGGCCCGCTGCAGCTGTCACATGGCCTGCAACGTCATCGTAGGAGGCCTGACTACGCGCAAAAAAGACGGAGGGGGTAAGTATTAGCGATTTCTTCTGCAGCAGAAACACGTTCAAAAATTCACAATTGTTCCAGGTCGGACACGCTGCGTGATTTTTATGCAACGTATCCGACCCGTGGGAACCCAGCCTAAGGCCTTATTCACACGAACATGTTCGTTTTGCACGCGTAAAAAACGCAGCATTTTTCCTGCGTTGCAATTCCGTGTGACATCAGTGTATGGTGCTTGTCAGCAGTTTTTACACGCGTATGTCATCCGTATGTCATGCGTTATTTACATCAGCAAAATAAAATGAAGGAGGTAGTTTTCTTTTTCTCATAATTTCTTTAGCAACTGTTGCGTGAATCACGCACAGAACACGGATGTGCGTCCATGTGCTGTCTGTGATTTTCACGCACCCATTGACTTCAATGGGTGCGTGATGCGCAAATAAAGCACAAGTATAGGACATGCAGTGAGTTTCACGCAGTGGACACCCGCTGCTTGAAAAACAGAAGGGACATGCCTTATCTTCGGGCGTTTACGCCTCTGACCTCCCATTGACATCAATGAGAGGCAGAGAAAGCGTATTTCGTGGCGTTTTATACCCGTGGCACTCAATGGCCGCAGGCCAAAAACGCTGCGAAAATCGTGCAGAAATTCCGCAGCGTATTACAGGAGCAGCAAAGTAGATGAGATTTCAACAAATTTCATCCACACACTGCATAAAAATTAAGCAAGAAAGAAGTGCGGAAATAGCCCTACGGTGCTTATTCTCCAACTGCAGCATGTCAATTTCTCCTGGCAAAATGCTGCAGAATTTCTGCGCTCAAAATCTGGGCCTGGAAATTCCGCAGTGTTTACGATATGTGTGTACATACCCTTAGGCCTAATTCACACGAGCTTATTTCACCTCCGTGTTACGCGCGTGAATATAATGCACGTCACACGGACCTATGCAAGTCAATGGGGCCATTCAGAAATTCTGTGTTTTTGCAATGGCATTTTAGCAGCTGATCTCCTAATCCTATTAATTTGTCTGGCAGAAACCTTCCTCATTATGCCTTCATCTGAACCAACCCGTCTGTGCTCTGAATCAGCCACAAATCTTTTCACAGTACGATGATCACGCTTAAGTTTTCTTGAAATATCCAATATTTTCATACCTTGTCCAAGGTATTGCACTATTTCACGGTTTTTGGCAGCAGAGAGATCCTTTTTCTTTCCTATATTGCTTGAAAACTGTCGCCTGCTGAATAATGTGGAACGTCCGTCTTAAGTAGTTTTCCTTTGATTGGGCACACCTGGCAAACTAATTATCACAGGTGTCAGATTGATTACAATGATCCAAAGAGCCCTAAGGCTGGGTTCACACGACCATGTTACGTCCGTAATGTACGGAACGTATTTCGGCCGGAAGTCCCGGACCGAACACAGTGCAGGGAGCCGGGCTCCTAGCATCATAGTGATGTACGATGTATCATGAAATCATGATTACATTACGGGACAGCTGTACTGCAGCGAGGCAGGGACTCCTAGCATCGTACATCACTATGATGCTAGGAGCCCGGCTCCCTGCACTGTGTTCGGTCCGGGTCTTCCGGCCGAAATACGTTCCGTACATTACGGACGTAACATGGTCGTGTGAACCCAGCCTAAGACACAATACCATCCATGAGTTTCATTGAAAAACTAATAATTAAATGTTTATGACACTTAAATCCAATGTGCATAATAATTTGGAACATGGTGTGGGTTACAGCAGTGTTTTTTATTTAGAAAAACGATCATTTTCGACAGAGTTATGACCTATATTAGCTTTATGCTAATGAGTTTCTTAGGGCTTATTCAGACGAACGTATAATAAGTCCGTGCAACGCGCTTCATTTTCACCCCCATCGCACAGACCTATGTTAGTCAATGAGGCCGTTCAGACTGTCAGTGATTTTCACGCAGCGTATGTCCGCTGCATAAAACTCACGACATGTCCTATATTTGCCCGTTTTTCGCGCATCACGCACCGATTGAAGTCAATGGGTGCATGAAAACCGCGCACGGCACATGGACGCACTTGCATGTGCCGCGCGTGATGCGCGCTATAGTAGTCAAAACTATGAATGAAAACAGAAAAGCACCACGTTTACAAACAGAGTGTCATAATGATGGCGGCTGCGCGAAAATCACGCAGCCACTCATCATATGCTGCTGACACACGGAGCTTTTATGGACCTTTTGCGCGTGCAAAACGCAGCGTTTTTTGCACGTGCAAAACGCACACGCTCGTGTGAATCCGGCCTAAATGAACAACTGGGCGTGTTTTACTTTTTGGCAAAAAACTCTGTGTGAACATAGCCTTATGAAAGCACAAAACCAGGAAGTAAAACTTTTTCATCCTGCTCCCCGATTTCAAACTAGTGCTGCACCCTGAATATTGCACCTAGAGCTTTTATCCGGAGTCTGAGGGTATGTGCACACGACCTCTTTTTACGCCTGAAAAGATGGCTCCAATACGTCGGCAAACATCTGCCCATTGCTTGCAATGGGTCTTACGAGCTGTGCAGACGAGCTGTCATTTTACGCGTTGCTGTCAAAAGACGGCGCGTAAAATTACGGCCCCATCAAAGAAGTGCAGGACATTTCTTGGGACATAATTGGAGCCGTTTTTCATTGACTGCAATGCAAACCAGCTCCAATTACGTCCGTAAAAGTCGCTGCGAAATACGTGTGCACTTGTAAAAACGTCTGAAATTCAGTAGCTGTTTTCGCCTGAAAACAGCTCCGTAATTTCAGACGTATTTTGCGTGTGGACATATCCTTATATTCTAGCCATGGCAAGATTTTAAAGCGATGACGTATTACATACATCCTTGGCAGTAAGGCCCCATGCACATGAACGTGCTTTTGCATCCGCAATTTCCCCGAAAATCCACGTGAGAATTGCGGCCCCATTAATTTCTATGGGCCCATGCACACGACCGTGGTTTCCACGGTCCGGGCATGGCCCAGGAGCCTGGACCGCAGAAAGAACAGACATGTCTTATTACGGCCGTGTTCTGCGGTCCAGGCACATAGAAAATAATGGACGCGGCCATGTGCACGGCCCGTGATTTGCGGGCGGCTCGCGGGTGACACTTCTGAAACAGAACACCTCCAAACATCTGATCTGACGGGGCTTTTTTTTACACCTCGTTTTCAAAAAACGGCACATAAAAATACGCCTGCGAAAAAGAAGTGCATGTCACTTCTTGGGATGTTTTTGGAGCCGTTTTTCTATAGAAAAACAGCTTTAAAAAACGGCCGTCAAAAACGCAGCAAAAAACGCGAGTTCGATTAAAAAAACGCCTGAGAATCAGGAGCTGTTTTTCCTTGAAAAAAGCTCTGTATTTTCAGGCGTTTTTGGTTTAGCGTGTGCACATACCCTAAGGGGTATACACTCCTCTGTACAACGCCCACTTTGCCAAAAAGTAAAACACGCCCAGTTGTTAATTTAGGCCGGATTCACACGAGCGTGTGCGTTTTGCACGTGCAAAAAACGCTGCGTTTTGCGTGCGCAAAAGGTCCATAAAAGCTCAGTGTGTCAGCAGCATATGATGAGTGGCTTTGTGATTTTCGCGCAGCCGCCATCATTATGACACTCTGTTTGTAAACAGAAAAGCATGTGGTGCTTTTCTGTTTTCATTCATAGTTTTGACTACTGTAGCGCGCATCACGCGCGGCACATGCAAGTGCGTCCATGTGCCATGCGCGGTTTTCACGCACCCATTGACTTCAATGGGTGCGTGATGCGCGAAAAACGGGCAAATATAGGACATGTCGTGAGTCTTATGCAGCGGACATACGCTGCGTGAAAATCACTGACAGTCTGAACGGCCTCATTGACTAACATAGGTCCGTGCGATGGGGGTGAAAATGAAGCGCGTTGCACGGACTTATTATACGTTCGTCTGAATAAGCCCTAAGAAACTCATTAGCATAAAGCTAATATAGGTCATAACTCTGTCGAAAATGATCGTTTTTCTAAATAAAAAACACTGCTGTAACCAACACCGTGTTCCAAATTATTATGCACATTGGATTTAAGTGTCATAAACATTTAATTATTAGTTTTTCAATTAAACTCATGGATGGTATTGTGTCTAAGGCTGGGTTCACACGACCATGTTACGTCCGTAATGTACGGAACGTATTTCGGCCGCAAGACCCGGACCAAACACAGTGCAGGGAGCCGGGCTCCTAGCATCATAGTGATGTACGATGCTAGGAGTCCCTGCCTCGCTGCAGGACAACTGTCCCGTACTGTAATCATGTTTTCAGTACAGGACAGTAGTTCCATGCAGAGGCAGGGACTCCTAGCATCGTACATCACTATGATGCTAGGAGACCGGCTCCATGCACTGTGTTCGGTCCGGGTCTTCCAGCCGAAATACGTTCCGTACATTACGGACGTAACATGGTCGTGTGAACCCAGCCTCAGGGCTCTTTGGATCATTGTAATCAATCTCAGACACCTGTGATAATTAGTTTGCCAGGTGTGCCTAATGAAAGGAAAACTACTTAAGAAGGACGTTCCACATTATTCAGCAGGCCACAGTCTTCAAGCAATATGGGAAAGAAAAAGGATCTCTCTGCTGCCAAAAAGCGTGAAATAGTGCAATACCTTGGACAAGGTATGAAAATATTGGATATTTCAAGAAAACTTAAGAGTGATCATCGTACTGTGAAAAGATTTGTGGCTGATTCAGAGCACAGACGGGTTGGTTCAGATGAAGGCATAATGAGGAAGGTTTCTGCCAGACAAATTAATAGGATTAGGAGATCAGCTGCTAAAATGCCATTGCAAAGCAGCAAACAGCTATTTGAAGCCGCTGGTGCCTCTGGAGTCTCGCGAACCTCAAGGTGTAGGATCCTCCAGAGGTTTGCAAGTGTGCATAAAGCTATTATTCAGCCACCCCTAAACAATGCTCACAAGCAGAAACGGTTGCAGTGGGCTCAGAAATACATGAAGACTAGTTTTCAAACCGTGTTGTTTACTGATGAGTGCCGTGCAACCCTGGATGGTCCAGGTGGATGGAGTAGTGGATGGTTGGTGAATCTCCACCATGTCCCAACAAGGCTGCGACGTCAGCAAGGAGGTGGCGGAGTCATGTTTTGGGCTGGAATCATGGGGAGATAGCTGGTAGGCCCCTTTAGGGTTCCTGACGGTGTGAAAATGACCTCTGCAAAGTACGTAGAGTTTATGACTGACCACTTTCTTCCGTGGTACAAAAAGAAGAACCGTACCTTCCGTAGCAAAATTATCTTCATGCATGACAATGCACCATCTCATGCTGCAAAGAATACCTCTGTGTCATTGGCTGCTATGGGCATAAAAGGAGAGAAACTCATGATGTGGCCCCCATGTTCCCCTGACCTCACCCCTATTGAGAACCTTTGGAGCATCCTCAAGCAAAATATCTATAAGGGTGGGAGGCAGTTCACATCAAAACAGAAGCTCTGGAAGGCTAGTCTGACATCCTGCAAAGATATTCAAGCAGAAACTGTCCAAATACTCACAAATTCAATGGATGCAAGAATTGTGAAGGTGATATCAAATAAGGGGTCCTATGTTAACATGTAACTTGGCCTGCTAAGTTTTTTTTTATCGAAAGAGCTTTTGATTTCTGTAAGGGTATGTGCACACACACTAATTACGTCCGTAATTTACGGACGTATTTCGGCCGCAAGTACCGGACCGAACATAGTGCAGGGAGCCGGGCTCCTAGCATCATAGTTATATACGATGCTAGGAGTCCCTGCCTCTCTGCAGGACAACTGTCCCGTACTGTAATCATGTTTTCAGTACGGGACAGTAGTTCCACGGAGAGGCAGGGGCTCCTAGCATCGTACATATGTATGATGCTAGGAGCCCGGCTCCCTGCACTGAGTTCGGTCCGGGACTTGCGGCCGAAATACGTCCGTCAATTACGGACGTAATTAGTGTGTGTGCACATACCCTAAATATGACCTCCTGATGCTGCAAATTCAACAAATTACCATTTTAGTTCTCTTTACAACCCTTAAAATGTTTTGATCTCTGTTGTGCATAATAATTTGAAACCGTGCATTTTGAGTATTTTACTTCTAAAAAAAAATCTGTTATCATTAGGAGCAATAAAATTCGCATTATACTCCAACGGTTGATGGCTTGAAGATTATACTGACTGTCATTTGCATCTACTATTTAGGAACATCAGCGAAAAATAACATTTGCATAATAATTTGGAATGCGGCGTACATTACAGCGTCGATCACATCATGTACAATATAGGCCACTTATAAAGTGGTGACAGAGCCTCTTTAAAATTAAGTGTTTTTGCCCTCCCAGCCTGTGTTTGTTTTTTACAGTATAGGTAAAATATAACTATATTATGATCACTGTTACCGAGGTTTTCACGAACATTAACATTCCCAACAAGCTCTGCATTATTAGAAATGACCAGATCCAACAGAGCTTCACCTCTAGTCGGGTCCTCCACAAACTGGCCCATAAAATTTTCCTGCAACGGGTTGAGGAAATGTCTTCCCTTTGCAGTTGAAGCCGAACCATGACACCAATTAATATCCCGGAAATTAAAATCTCCCATTATCACTACAGTACCCGCCTGTGCAGCCCGCTCCATCTGTTTATATAGCTGACCTTCCATCTCCTCAGTTATATTGGGGGGGTCTATAGATTACACCAAAAGTAATTTTTTCAGTGTTTACCTCCCTTTCTAGTTCCACCCACAAGGTTTCAACCTCCTCACAATCTTCACCCACTATTCTTGTTGTTGTTCTTTGTTGTCTGTTAATAAAATGGCTGCTGTGGCCAATTCATTCCAGCTCTAAGTCTCCATGTCATTATTTGGCATCAGAGAACTAAAAGAAAGGGGAGGGGAAGCTGGTGTGTGTCGGCAGTATGTTTAAGGGAAGACAGGAAGACAGAACCAAACTCTATTATCCCCGGCCATGATTTTTTAACACCAGTTTGGACCCTCTTAAGTAATATTTAGATTGAAAATATGCGCCTATCATTCAATTTAACAAGTTTGAAACTATCAAAAAATGAGACAGTTGGCAGGAAAATGGCATTCGTGTATTAGGGTGCAGTCATACATGGCGTATTTTTGCAGCATACTTTTGCGCTGTGGAAAACTTTACAATGTGATCCAATGAAAACATATATTGTAACGCAAAATACAGAGAAAGCGGTCAGAGTTGCGGAATATTTTTCCCAATGGCCATTGTAATGTTTTCCGCAGCATATTTTTAACGCTGCGGCAAATACTGCATATTTAGGCCCCTTGCACACACTGTAGATTTTGTTTCAGAAATTGCTGTAACTGAAAATCAGTTCCATTCATCTGAATGTGGTTGTTTCTGCAGCAGGTGCATGGATTTCTGCATGTTCCATTCAGATGAATGAAACCAATTTTCAGTTGCAGAAATTTCTGCAAAAAAATCTGCCACGTGTGACCTTGTTCACACAGTGCAGATTTTGCATGCATTTTTTTAAGCCAAAACCTGAATTGGATCCAGGAGAGCAGACTTATAAGGCCTTCCTTTATATATTTCTTCTGTTTGGGTTCTGTTCCTGTTTCTTGCTTAACAAATACATACAAATCTGCACTATGGGAACACAGCCTTAGGCTTGAATCGCACATGCAGTTTTCGTGTCACTGTTGATATAGTTTTTTGTGCCAAAGCCAGAAGTGGATCCAAAAGGCAAGAAAAGTGTAAGGCCTAAGGCCCTATTCACACGGCAGGGATAGTCGGCTGTTTAACAACCGTCACATGGCCGCAGTAAAAACAATACTCCTCAAATGAGGCTATTCTCACGGCCGCATGGTTCCCATAGAAGTCTATTGGGCCATCACTTGGATGTGATCTCCTCCTCCTCAAGTGCGAAGTTCATGTGAGGAGGAGGAGATTTTTTTTGCTGTCGGTAGTGCCGTAGCACCCTTGTAGATAGCACCCCCTGTATATGGCACCCCCCTGTGTATAGCGCCACTGTAGCTCCCTGTAGGGGCAGAATCCCTCTGGTCAGGGATTCCGCTCCTAGATGGAGCTCCTGACGTCACTATCCATATATGGACAGTGACATCAGGGGCAACTCTTGAAGCAGAATCCCCGGCCAGAGGGATCCCACTCCTACAGGGAGCTACAGTGTCGCTATCTTCGGGCAGTGCCATATACAGGGTGCTACCTACAAGGGGGCTTCGTGGCACACCCTACAGGGGGTCTGGGGGGCTCTACCTACAGGGCGCTGCGTGGCAAATCCTGCAAGGGGGCTGCATGGCAATACCTACCAGCGGGCTGTGTGGCACTATCTACAGGGGGCACTGTGGCACTATCTACAGGGGGCACTGTGGCACTATCTACAGGGGGCACTGTGGCACTATCTACAGGGGGCACTGTGGCACTATCTACAGGGGGCACTGTGGCACTATCTACAGGGGGCACTGTGGCACTATCTACAGGGGGCACTGTGGCACTATCTACAGGGGGCACTGTGGCACTATCTACAGGGGGCACTGTGGCACTATCTACAGGGGGCACTGTGGCACTATCTACAGGGGGCACTGTGACACTATCTACAGGGGGCACTGTGACACTATCTAAATTTGCAATTGCTGTCCGAATTGCATAGAAATCAGCCAAAGCTGCAGTACACAGTTGTAAAGGATCTGCCAGACACAGCTTCTGTGTCGACGCCCGTGGGTAATCAGTCTGCACCTGTTCCTAAGTCTGAGAGAGTGACACGATCTTCTACCAGTCAGGCTGGGAGGCTGAGGAGTGGGAGAGCCTATCACAGCCTGGCCAGATGGAGTTATCTCCCGCCCTCTGTCTATTTATACCTGCATTTCCTGCTCCTCCTTTGCCTGTGATTCTTTTCTGTTTCCTGGCTCTGCTGCTCCTGCTATCATTATTGACCTTGCTTCATTTTTGACCCTGGCTTTACAGACTACGCTCCTGCTCTGCGATTTGTACCTCGTACACTCCTGGTTTGACTCGGCTCGTTCACTACTCTCCTGCTCTGCGTTTGGTACCTCGTACACTCCTGGTTTGACTCGGCTCGTTCACTACTCTTGTTGCTCACTGTGTTGCCGTGGGCAACTGCCCCATTTCCCTTAGCTTCTGTGTACCCTTGTCTGTTTGTCTGTCGTGCACTTATTGAGCGTAGAGACCGTTGCCCAGTTGTACTCCGTCGCCTAGGACGGGCCGTTGCAAGTAGGCAGGGACTGAGTGGCTGGTAGATTAGGGCTCACCTGTCTGTCACCCTACCCCGTCATTACAACAGTTTAATGGTTGTGAGGACATGGTAGCAAGTTAAAAATAGCAGATAAAAAGTCAGAAACCAATTCAAAGAAGCTGAGGGATCAGACAAAGATCTCTATACTCTGAAAGCAAGAAAAAAATGGTGACTGGTTGATCATATGACCTTCCTGTGGGTGTTTTTAGTGGGTTGGGACCCAAAAAATGTAGAAATTAAATTCATCCGTGGAAACACGGCCTGGAACGGAAACGTAACGGCTGCAAAACAGCCTGGAAAAACGGCTAAGGCTACATTCACACGACTGCCGTGTGTCCATGATATATGGACAATGATGTCAGGGGCTCCCTCTGACCCCCCTGTAGATTTCACCCCATGTACATAGCACCCCCACATGTGGATAGCACCCCTCTGTAGATGGCGGCACCTCCCTGTAAATAGCACCACCAGTAGATGGCATAAACCCCTGTAGAATGAACACCTCCCATTGATAGCGTACCTGTAGCTCCCTGATAGGATCGGAATCGCTCCTAGAAGTAGCCCATGACTTCTCTGTCCATATATGGACAGTGACGTCAGGGGCTTCCTCTAAGAGCAGAATCCCTTGCCAGAGCATTTCTGACGCTCTAGCCAGTGAGATTCCGCTACTGGAGAAGCCCCTGGCATAACTATCCATATATGGACAGTGACATCAGGGGCTACACTGGGAGCGGAATCCCTGACCAGTGCCGGGCCAATGTTCTGGTAGGGGATTCCGCTCTTGGAGCTCATGACCTTACTGTCTAGGAGTGGAATCCGCAGCCAGAAGGATCCTGCTCCTACAGGGAGCTACAGTGGCGCTATCTACAGGGAGAGGAGCCATTTATGGGGGTTGGGGTGGTGCTATCTACAGGGGCGTTGGTGCTATCTATTGTAGGGGTGCTATCTACAGTGGGGTTCTATCTACAAGTGGGATGCTATCTACAGGGTGGTTGGTACTATCTGCAGGGGGAGTTGGTGCCATCTACAGGGGGGTTTGTGCTATCTACAGGGGGAGTGCTATCTACAAGGGGGTGCTATCTACAAGGGGGGGGTTGGTGCAATATTCAGGGGGGTGCTATCTACAGGGGGTGTGGCACTATCTACAGGGGACACTGGTGATATCTTCATGAGCATTTTGGCACTATCTATGTGGGCTTTGGCACTTTGTATGTAGACACTTAGCCACTTTATGTGTGGGCACTGTGGCATTATCTACATTGCGCACTGTGGCACTTTGAGGGCAGTGGCACTTTATATGTGGGCACTATGCCACTTTATATGTGGGCACTGTGGTACTATGTGGGCACTGTGGCACTATGAGGGCACTGGCACTTTATATGAGGGCACTATAGCACTATGTCACTTTATACTACAGTGTGCACACTATCTACAGTAGGCACTCTACAGGAACATTGTGGCACTGTGGTGTTTTAAGGGGGTTGGCACAAAAAAAAACCCTGACAAATGAAATCCATCCGTTTTTTTTAACGGCCATGAAAAACGGATGACAAACGGCCATTAAAGACGGACTGGAAATGTATTCAAATTTGGAGACATACTGATGCAAAACGGCCATTAAAAACTGACCGTTGATGAGTGTATAATGGCCATTTTTTTTCACTGTCGTGTGAATGTAGTTCTGGCACAGTTTTTTTAATGCAGTATTTGAAGCCACAGCCAGAAGTGGATAGTGAAGGGAACGTTTTTTTTTTTTAAATCCACTCCTGGTCCTGCTTCAAAAACTACACCAAAAAAATGCACCAAAACTGCACTGTGTAAACATACCCTAAAAAAAAAATTGATACTTCTCCTCTCTTTTGTCTTCTGTGGGACATGTGTGAAGGAGGCCTACATATGACTCTTCCTGGAAGATGTAGCAACTTTGCAACTTTAGGCCTCATGTCCACTTCAGTTTTTTCATCAGGGTGCTATCCGTTGTTTTAACTGATAACACCCTGACACATTAATTTCAATGGGGCCATGCACACTTCCGTTGTTTTAACGGAGCCGTAGGACCGTTCCATCAAAAATAGTGCAGGTCCTACTTCTGCCCGTTTCGACCTTTGCATTAATTTGGTCCATGAACCAATGGACTGCACGCGGAAGCCATCCGTGTGTGGTCCGTGATTCACGGAACCGTCATTAGCGGCTGTTCAACGGTACACGGAAGTGTACATGAGGCCTTAGGCTGTAGTGAATTATTATGGTTATGGTACACTTCGCCTGATAAGTCTTTGTGCCTGCTGGACTTGTATCATTCAATAGACATAAAACCTGACATGAACCACTGCTCAAAAGAGAAAAGAAGAAAATACTCTATGAAATTACAAGACATAAAACCAGCATGGAAAGATAATATTGTGTAGATTATACTTACTAGAAAGTTGCGGCAGCTTAGTTTATTGGCAGACAAAATAATCCAATTTGCTTATATTGTTGTGTTTCTTGAAGGACAGTCACATCTGTATGTGACTAGAACTGTGGGTAGAAGTTTTCTCACAAGTTCCTTGGAGAACATAGTGCTGGTTTAGTCCTAATGGATTAACCTTATTCCTGCAGAAAATAGCAAAATAATAGTTGTATTATTGCATACATTCTAGTCTATAACATGTAAGTGCCTGTTGACATCTGCGTCGGGCCATTCTGTTGTTCTACAGAACAAGGGAATACCAGCAGCAACGGTTCCGTTGCATTACGGACACAACAGGCAGCCGACGGAACCTATTGGCTTTAATGGGTTCCGTCAGCTTTCCATCGGGGTGTCCGTCGTTTTAACAGAAACAATAGTGTGGCATTCTGTGCTATTGTTTCCTGTAATCTTTGCCGGATCTGCAAAGGAGACCCCTAACAGAGCCTCCAACGCAGATGTGAACAGGCCCTTAGGATTTATTCATTGTGTCCATATATACTTTTTTTTCTGTCTGGAAAGAATGGTTTATGTATACTGGTAAGTGAATGTATATACAGTAATCAAGCCCACCCTCTGCTGGTAGAAAATTGCAACTGTATCATAGTTTAACCCCTTGGCGCTGCATCCATTTTTTCGGTTTTTCATTTAAATTTTTTCCTTCTCGCATACCAAATGCCATAACTGTTTTATTTTTCCGTCAACATAGCCACATGAGGGCTTGTTTTTTGTGAGACTAGTTGTGGTTTTTAATAATACTATTTAAAGTACCATATAACATACTTGCAAACTGGAAAAAAATTGTTTGTGGGTTGGAATGGGAAAAAAAACTGTGATAAAAACTGTGATTCCTCCATTGTTTTTTACAGCGTTCATCATGCGGTAAAAATGAAAGGATAACTTTATTCTGTGGGTCAAAACGATCATGGCAATACCAAATTTATATAGTTTTTTTTATGATGTACTAATTTTACAAAGAAAAAAACTATTTGTATTGTTTCATCGTCTTCTGAGAGCCAGAACTTTATATTTTCGACTTCCTCCTCCCATTGACTTCAACCGAAGATCGAGCAGGATGCTTCTTTTTCCCGCTAGCTGAAAATATCAGCTAGCGGGAAAAAGAAGTTTCCAACTCCCTTTGAAATTAACGGAAGCCGGAATTTTGCGGCAGAATCTGCCGCAAAAATTCTGCCGTGTGAACAGGCCCTATTTCTCCTTTTCTTTTTTTAATGGTGTTGTTAAATACGTACGGATTAAATAACTCTACATTATAATAGTGTGGACTTTTACGGATGCGATTATACTAATTATGTTTATTTATTTTTTTTACATTACTTTAGGGGAAATATGAGAAAGGGGTGGTTTTGAACGTTTAATTTTTTTGTATGTTTAAAAATAATAATTATATTTAACAATTTGATATAATACACTGTAATACTTATGTATTGCAGTGTATTGTCATTTTTACTGGCTCATTTTTAGCCCTGCCTCTGGCAGACCTGGGGGCCTGCATTAGGTCCCCATGCTGCCATGACAACGATTGGCAACCGTGATTGCGTCTGGGCCGATGGAGGAGGCTCTTTCTAACAGCTTAGATGCCGCGGTTGCTATTGACCACTGCATCTAAGTGGTTAAACGGCCGGGATCGGAGTTATCTCCAATTCTGGACGTTGCAGTGTGGTGTTAGCTGTTTATTACTCCTGTAATAAAAGAAAAACCTTTATTTAACAGTTTGATACAATACATGTATGTGAAGTGTATAGTCATTTTTACTGGCTGCTTTTTACATGGAGTTGGCTCCTGTTTTGTATGGAGTGGGCTGAGCTCGTGAACCCGCTCCATACTCCCCCTTTGCAGCTGTGATATACAGTTTCGCAATGTGTCGCCAAGGCGCTTAGGGTGCAGTCACACGTGGCGTATTTGCCTCGTAATTCTGGAGTATAAAAAAACACTGCAGAAAACTTCACAATGTAATTCTATAGGAAAAAAACTCAAACAGAGTTCTCCATTTCTTGCGCTGTGGAATATTTGTTCATAGGATTACATTGTAACGTTTTCAGCAGCGTTTTTACGAAACGCTGGTATTTTAACATGCATTTTTTCATGCAGTTTAAAATGCCAGAAAAAAAGGAGGTCTGAAGGAGGTCTTATGCCGGGTTCCCACGGGTCGGATACAATGCGTAAAAACTACGCAGCGTCTCTGACCTGGAACCCGTAGCATATTCCGTTAAAAAAAAACGCACCACATCGTGGTCTGGTTTTTTGGCCGAAATTTACACTGCAGTAAGCAGTGGAGAAATAATAATTAAAAACCCTCATACTTATATAGGCCGTTGTCATGGTGATACGTCCTTCCTTGGATGTCCATTCTGGCCTCCCTGGATAACGCTAGAGCCCATGGGACAGCTGCAGCCTGTGATTGGCTGCAGCGGTCACATGGGATGAAACGTCATCCCAGGAGGCTGGACTGGAGGACGAAGTTCTGGGTAAGTATAAATTTATAATTGTTCTTCAGTTGCCGTTTTTGCGCAACACTTGCGCAGCACTTGCCTTTCTGTTGCTGGTTTTGCATCCCCATTGAATGCAATGGGGAAAACCCGAAACAGAAAAGCAACGACACGCTGCGGATTTTAATTCCACACCGCAGGTTATTTTATTAATGTTTTCGCTACATTTTTTTTCCACAGTGTGGGCATGAGATTTTGAAAATCTTATCCACTTTGCTGCTACTGTAAATGCTGCGGATTTTCCACACAGAATTCCATTGCAGGCAGTCAGCAGCATTTATGTGGGAACCCGGTCTGTATAGAAAAATTTGACTTTTACTTTATGCTTATCGTCTCTATAATGTGAACAGGGCCTTGACCCCTTAAAACAGCATCACTAAAACACTGCCCAAATGAAGACTGCCCTGTTTACTACTACTAAGAACAACATATTTCTTGCAACTTAATATATTTTAATTATACGTTATATATTCTAGTAATATTATCATAATTATTATATATTAATATGAAGAAAAATAAATGAGGAAAGTAAAGTCAATTATTATTTAATGCAGTCTTTCTGGTTTTTTTTTTATAGTTTTCAAATTACTTTTAAAATTCTTTTATACTATCCTGTAGGTGGAATTGTCTTGTGAACAAATTAAAGAGGTTTTCTGCTTGTAGGTTAATAAAGCTTAATCACTGTATAAATGAAAAGCTGTACAAATTTCTAATATAGTTTGGGGGAATTTATTTACTTTTCGACACCATGTTTCTGGCGTAAAAAGTCACAAACGGCACATAAGTCGCAAAGAAAATTGAAAGGCAAGTTAAAGTGTATGTTCACAAATGCCAGAAGTCTAGCAAGCAAAATGGGGGAGAAGGAGGCCTTGATACTGGAGGAACATATAGATATAGTTGGTGTTGCTGAAACATGGCTAGACTCTATTTATGACTGGGCTGTAAATCTACAGGGTTTTACACTGTTATGGAAAGACAGGGCGAATAGGAAAGTTGGTGGTGTATGTCTGTATGAGAGAAGTCATATGAAGGCAGTGGTGTATGTCTGTATGTGAGAAGTGATATGAAGGTAAGTGTGAAAGAGACATTAGAGGGTGAAGATTGTGAGGAGGTTGAAACCTTGTGGGTGGAATTACAAAGGGAGGTAAACACTGAAAAAATTACTTTTGGTGTAATTTATTGACCCCCGAATATAACCAAGGAGATGGAATGTCAGCTAATTAAACAGATGGAGCGGGCAGCACATGGCGGGTACAGTAGTGGTAATGGGAGATTTTAATTACCCAGATAATAATTAGGGTTCGGCTACAACTGTCAAGGGGAGACATTTCATCAACCTGTTGCAGGAAAATTTTATGGCCCAGTTTGTGGAAAACCCGACCAGGTGTGACGCTCTGTTGGATCTGGTCAATTCGAACAATGCAGAGCTTATTGAGAATGTCACTGTGCGTGAAAACCAGTGAGTACTATATAGTTATATTTTACCACTGTAAAAAACAAACACAGGCTGGGAGGGCAAAAATACTTAATTTTAATAAGGCCAATTTCCCCAGAATGAGGGCTGCAATTCAGGATATAGACTGGGAAGAACTAATCTTAACCTCCTCACGCGCTGCGCCGCAACTGTACGTCCTGCAGAGGGCTCGCTTCCCGCACCAGGACGTACAGTTGCGGAGTAGTTCCCGGCGTACACTGTCTTAACGGACAGTGTCCGGGAACCGGGAGGTCTGCTGTCCTCGACAGCTGACACTCAAGTCTTGCCGGTCAGCGGACCATCGCCGCTGATTTTGGCAATTAACCCTATAAATACGGCGACAGATTGCGTTCGCCGCATTTAAGGGGTTTGAAGCACATCGGCAGCCCCCACGAAGTTATTGTAGAGGCTGCCAATGCTTATCGTGGCAATTGAAGGCCAGACAATGGCCTCCGGGTTGCCATGTACGGAAGCCTCGGGAGGAGCAGCCTCCGGCTGGTCCTCCGAGGCTTCCTGTCAGTGTAAGGGCGGATTTACACGAACGTCGCACGGACCTATGCTAGGCTATGGGGCAGTGCAGACTTCAGTGATTTTTGTGCAGCGTGAGTCCGCTGCGTAAAACTCATGACAGGTCCTATATTTCTGCGTTTTTCGCGCATCACACACCCAATGAAGTCAATGGGTGCGTGAAAATCACGTGCACCACACGGAAGCACTTCCGTGGGACGCGCGTGATTCACGCAACAGCAGTCAAAAGTATGTTTGCAAACAGAAAAGCACCACATGCTTTTCCGTTCACAAACCTCCAAACAGAGTGTCATAATGATGGCGGCTGCATGGAAATCACGCAGCCGCACATCCTATGTGATGATACACGGAGCTGTTAAGTGCCTTTTGCGCACGCAAAACACCGCATTTTTTGCGTGCGCAAAACGCACACGCTCGTGTAAATCCGCCCTTACTGTCATGTCACAATGACAGTTAGAACACATTACAATACGTAGGTAGTGTAATGTACTCTAGCAGCGATCAAAGCTACAAGTCTAAATGTCCCCTAGTGGGACAAGTAAAAAAAGTAAAAAAAAGTAATAAAAATGTTTTAAAAAAAGTGTAAAAATAAAAGTTAAGTTATATCAACGAAAAACTGCTTTTTTTCCTATAATAAGACTTTCATTATAGGAAAAAAATGAACACATTAAAAAAAGTACACATATTTGGTATCGCCATGTTCGGAAATAATAAAAAACGACACCAGAATCGCTATTTTTTGGTCAGCACCCTTCCCAAAATAGAGAATAAAAAGTGATTAAAAAGTCGCATGTACCCGAAAATAGTACCGATAAAAACTACAACCCGTCCCGCAAAAAACAAGCCCTTACACAGCTTTTTTGACAAAAAAATAAAAAAGTTACGGCTCTCAGAATATGGTGACACAGAAAAATAATTATTTTATAAAAAAGTGATTTTATTGCGCAAACGCTGCAAAACATAAAAAAACCCTATAAACATATGGTATCACCGTAAATCGTACTGACCCGCAAAATAAAGTAAAACTGTCATTTATAGCACACGGTGAACGCTGCAAAAAATAAACTAAAAAACATTGTCAGAATTGCTTGTTTTTGGTCACTTGGCTTGCAAAAAAATGTAATAAAAAGTGATAAAAAAAAAAAAATCGCATGTACCCCAAAATGGTACCAATGAAAAGTACAGATTGTCCCGCAACAAATAAGCCTTCACACAGCTCCGGTGGTGAAAAAATAAAAAAGTTCTGGCTCTCAGAATATGGCGATGCAAAATGTGCAGAGTGTTCCAAAATCGGATAAGATTGGGCGCCATTTATCAGTGCGACACCGGCCACATATTTATTATTTATTTACCGCATTATTATACCCTCTTATTATGCCCTGATGTACTCCGCACAGCTTACATACGCCCCCACATTATAAACTGAATTACCAGCAAAACCCCAAACAGAACAAAATATGCACTCCAAAAGCAAAATGGCTTCCCTCCCTTCTGAGCCCTGCAGCGTGCCCAAACAGCAGTTTGCACCCTCATATATGGCATCAACATACCCAAGAGAACCCGCTTAATGTTTTATGAGGTATTTGTCTTCAGTGGCACAAACTGGGCACGACATATTATGCACTAAAATGGCATACCAGTGGAAAATTGCAATATTCACACCATCAGCTGTGCATTAACCCCTTTGCACACTATGACTTAATAGCACGTAATGGTGCGGTAGTTGATGTATGGAGCGGGCTCACGTGCTGAGCCCACTTCATACGCTGCGGGTGTCAGCTCTGTATTACCGCTGACACCCAGGACTAAACGGATAGGAACAGCGATCGTGCGGTTACAGAAGCCTGTAAAGATAACAATATACTGCAATACTTTAGTATTGCAGTATATTGTACCAGCGATCCAATGATCGCTGGTTCAAGTCCCCTCAGGGGACAAATAAAATGTGTAGAAGAATTAAAGTTATTAGTAGTGAGAAACAAAAAAATTTAAAGTAAAAAAAAAAAACCTTTTCCCATTTTTCTTCTAAAGTAATGTAAAAAATAACCAAAATTGGTATCGCTACGTCCGTAAAAGGCCGAACTATTACAGCATACCATTATTTAACTTTCACGGTGAACACCGTAAAAAACGTAAATAATTTAAACCGCCAAAATCGCTGTCTTTTTTTGTAACATTAGCTCTAAAAAAAAAAATTAAATACAACTTTTGGATCACTTTTTATGTACCAAAAAATGATACAAATAAAAACTACAGCTCGTCCCGCAAAAAATAAGACGTCCCACTGCTCAATCAACCGAAAAATTAAAAAGTTACGGCTCTCAGAATGTGGTGAAACAAAACAATTTTTATTTTAACAATTAGATTTTTCTTTGTAAAAGTAGTATAATATAAAAAAAAGCTATACAAATTTGTTATCACCGTAATTGTATTGAGCCGCAAAATAAAGTAAAGTTTTCGTTTTTACTGCACGGCGAAAGCTGTAAAAACGAAAACCCCAAAAAGTGGAATCAGATTTTTTTACTATATCAGCCAGCAAAGAATTTTTTTTCAGTTTCCCAGTACATTTTATGGCACTTTAAATGGTGTCAATAGAAACTACAGCTCCTCCCGCAGGAGGGTTAATTCATTTCTAATGGAAAAAATGTATGACCCCATGTGGGGTATTTCCGTACTCGGGAGAAAATGCTTTACAAAATTTGGTTGAAAATTCAACATTTTAGTGGAAAAAAATTTTGATATTGATTTTTACAGACTAATTCCAATATATTTAACGAAAAACCTGTGTGGTCAAAATGCAAACTATGCCCCTAGATAAATTTCTTGAGAGGTGTAGTTTCCAAAATGGGGTCACTTTTGGGGGGTTTCGCCTGTTTTGGTCCCTCCAGGGCTTTGCAAACGCGACATGGCACCGAAAACCAATCCTTTAAAATCCGTGCTCCAAAATCCAAATGGCGCTCCTTCCCTTCTGAGCCTTGCTGTGGGTCCAATCAGCAGTTTATTACCACATATGGGGTATTGCCGTAATCGGGAGACATTGCTTAACAAATGTTGGTATGTATTTTCTTTGTTATTCCTTGTAAATATTAAAAATGTCTATGTTTTTTTAGAAAAACAGTAGATTTTTATTTTTACAGACTAATTCCAATATATTTAGCGAAAAACCTGTGTCGTCAGATAAATTCCTTGAGAGGTGTAGTTTCCAAAATGGGGTCACTTTTGGGTGTTTCCCCTGTTTTGGTCCCTCCAGGGTGTTGCAAACGCAACATGGCACCGAAAACCAATCCAGCAAATTTGGGTGTTTCCCCTGTTTTGGCACCACAAGACCTCTTCAAACCTGACAAGGTGCCTAAGATATATTCTAAAAAAAGGAGGCCCAAAATCCACTGGGTGCTCCTTTGCCTGTGTTTCAGTCCATTAGCACACTAGGGCCACATGTCGGATATTTCTAAAAACTGCTGAATCTGGGCAATAAAATATTGAGTTGCATTTTGTAACCTTCTGTGTTACAAAAAAAATGTATTAGAAATGAATTTCGGCCAAAAAAATAAAATTTGTCAATTTCACCTCTACTTTGCTTTAATTCCTGTGAAACGACTAAAGGGTTAAAACACTTTGTGATTGCTGATTCGAATACCTTGAGGGGTGCAGTTTTCAAAATAGGGTTACTTCTGGGGATTTTCTAATATATAAGACCCTCAAAGCCACTTCAGAACTGAACTGGTCCTTGAAAAAATGGCCTTTTGAAATTTTTTTTAAAAATATGAGGAATTGCTGCTAAAGTTCTAAGCCTTGTAACGTCCTAGAAAATTAAAAGAATGTTCAAAAAAATATGCAAACATAAAGTAGACATATAGGAAATCTTAACTAGTAACTATTTTGTGTGGTATTACCATCTGTTTTACAAGCGGATAGGTTTAATTTTAGAAAAATGCAAATTTTTTCTAAATTTTGGTGTTTTTCAGAAATAAATACCTAAATTATCGTCCAAATTTTTTCACTAACACAAAGTACAACATGTCACAAGAAAACAGTCTCAGAATCACTTGGATAGGTAAAAGCATTCCAATTTTATTACCACATAAAGTAACACATATCCGATTTGAAAAAATCGACTGTGTCCTGAAGGCAAAAACAGGCTGGGTCCTGAAGGGGTTAAAATCCACTTTGTATAATTATAGTGCAAAATGTAGATCTATAGGTAACATGTCTAAAAGACTAAAATTAAAGGCTTACATCTTCTGTAAAAAGGGCAATATATGACAAAAAAAAGCGTGGACATCATGTGTATTCAGAATCCTGACACTTCTGAATCTTTTCTGTGAGATTCCAGCAAGCCATGCGTAATCTCGCGAGATTACGAGGTAAACAAGATTCCGTTTCCCTTGCTGGAATCTCACAGAAAAGATTCAGAAGTGTCAGGATTCTGAATACACATGACATCCAGGCTGGAGGTCATGTGTATTCATTATCAGGACACTTGTGTATGTGGCTGCACATCGTTCTAGTAAGAACACTATGTGCTGTGTAAATGAATGGAGAGGAGTGCATGATGCTGATTGGTCACTGATTCGTCAGCATCATACACTTCTATTCACAACGCCCAGTTAGTGAAACAAGTAAACACGCCCAGTTAAAAACACAATACACGCCCAGTTGGACATGCGAAAAAAAACACGCCCAGTTGTCCATTTCAAACCTCATTTGCATATATATAAAATATCTCATAACTTGGTCAAAAATGAACGTTTTAAAAAAAAAAACAAACGTTACTGTTATCTACATTGCAGCGCCGATCACATGCAATAGGAGATAGGGATTTGAGAATCTGGTGACAGAGCCTCTTTAACTGGTTCCCGACCGCTGGCTGTGTTTTTAGGCCAGTGGTCAGGGTCCTTAAAACCCGAGCCATAGATTTTTTACGGCTCGGGTTTTAACTTGCTGCCCGATTGATCGGACAGCTGAATGTCGGGTCTCCGGCTGTCAGTGACTGTCGTAGACCCTGAGGAGAGGATAGAAGCAGCTTTCGCTGCTTCTGTCTTCTCTGATCACTTGTACACAGCGCTCAATGAACGCAGTGTATAGGAATAGAGGCAGCGGCCGCTGTCTCTATTGCTCCCGGTGTTCATGTGACTGGTCACATGATCGCCAGGTGCTGTTACTGACAGACTGCTGCTGGGTCTTACTAAACCCAGCACAGCCCTATTAGTGATAATCCTCACTGCTGTGCAGCTCCAGTTACAGTGGAAAAGATGGTGTAAAAGAGAGAAAAAAATAAATAAAGTTCCCCAAAGGTATTTTTTGACCTTTGAGGGACAGACCATAGTAATAAAAAAATAAAAGTAAAGTAAAGTGCAAAAAAATTTTATAATAAATACACATAAAATACCCACCCCCAAAAAACTTTTCCCTCCCGCCAATTACTGTCATAACGCTAGCCCGGTTCCAATTACCCTAATATAGACATGTAATATATAAAAATTTACGGTAGACAATGAAGATCACAAATAAAAGGTCTATTTTAGGGTAAAACTATGTTATTACCCCAAAAAATAGCTGAAACGTACAAAAGCTTATTTTTTTACTATTATTTTCAAACTTTAAGAATAAAAATTCTAAAATAGCAAAAAGGATGTGTATAAAAATGATAAAAAAAGAAACCTGCATTGTCTACAGAAAAAACATCCCAAAAATCACGTCGTTAGCCCAACAAACAAAAATGTTATAGCCATTTAACTAACGCGTGCTAAAAATGGCTAAACGGTGTCTGGTCCTGAAGGCTCAAAATAGCCCGGTCCTGAACTGGTTAATAAAAGCTGTAAAAAATAAAATCAGAAAAAATACAAAATGAATGGCAGGTGGCCAAGAGTAGCAAAACAAATTCCAAAAATTCTTCAAGTATATAAATGCAAAAAAGCAAATGTCTGAACATATAGTACCCCTAAATAGTGGTAATGGGGAGTTGGTCACAGGGGTCAAGAGAAGGCAGAGTTACTAAATGGGTTCTTTAGCTCTGTAAACACGACAGAAGAAAGAGCAGCTGATGTAGCCAGTGCCAGTGCTGTAAATACATCAATTAATATACTGAATTGGTTGAATGTAGCTAAGCTAAGCTACGAAATAAAATAAATGTGCACAAGGCTCCATGACCAGATGGGTTACACCCTAGAGTTCTTAAAGAACTTAGTTCAGTTAGTTCTGTCCCCCTCTTCATAATATTCAGAGATGCTATAGTGACTGGTATAGTACCAAGGGGGTACAGCAGGGCACAATGTGGTGCCTATTTTATGAAAGGGCTCTAGGCAATTATAAACCAGTAATCTTAAAATCCATTGTGGGAAAAATATTTTAGGGGCTATTGAAGGACAGCCAGCACGGTTTCACTAAGTACAGTGTGTAATGCCCATGGCCGCGGGCCGTCAGGTTTACTCACTTCCTGACGGCTGCAGCCATGGATCAGTGGGCGCTGGCCCACATCTCCTCAGGAGACGCCAGCACTCACTTCCGCTTCACTCAGGCATGTCCCGTAGGGTGCACGCGCACACTCGTGCCCACTCTAAAAGGGCCAGCGTGCACATCTAAATTAAAGAACCAAATTAGCCCATGAGCACCCTGGACTATAAGAAGGGCCCTGCCCCTTTCTACATTGCCTGAGTGTTGTTGTCATTTACCTATGTTCGTCTCTGCAAATGGTCCATTAGTGTTTCCTAGTTCCCATTGTTCCCGTTCCTGCTACCTGTATACTGTGTCCCGTGCTATCCAGAACCAAGTGCCGTATAGAGTTGGAGTCGTGCTGCGCTGAGTACCACGCCTGCCCTGTTACTCCACGCCTAGTGTCTGCCTGCTGCCAAAGTCCCATCCAAGCCTGTCTTGCTACTGTCTGAAGATACCACAGGTACACCTATTTGAACTATAGACTTTGACCAGTGTCCTGTTGGCTAGCTGCCACACTGTTAAGGCAGGATGGCCCAGTGGGTCCACGCACCCAACGTGACAGTACGCTCAGGCCATGGACCCCGCTGGTCAATCCAAGACCATGATGACGTCACAAGTGATACGGGCGGATATGCTAGACCTCCGGTCTCGACAGGACCAACTCCTCCAGGCATTGAATATTATTGCACATCGGCTGGATGTGCAAGCTGCCTTTCCTCCTACTACATTTCCTGGCAGTACAGACCATCCGACTACACCTCCTGGCAGTGCTGATCCCCGATTTTCTCTACGGCTACCTCATCGCTATGATGGAGACGTGAAGACCTTCAGGGGATTTTTGAACCAGTGCCAGATCCACTTCAGTCTGTATGCTAGGGCATTTTCAACTTATGGCGGAAGGGTCGCTTTCATCGTCTCTCTCCTCACAGGCAGGGGACAAGCATGGGCCAGCCCTATCTGGGAGAGACAAGGACCAGAGACCCGTGACTTCCAGGAGTTCCTACGGACATTTTGCACGGTGTTTGAGGAGCCCGGACGAGTCTCGTCGGCAGCTGCCTCCTTGCTGAACCTTCGCCAGGGGGACACGTCCATGGGCGAGTACGCCATCCACTTCCGCACCCTGGCGGGAGAGTTGTTGCGGAACAACGAGGCCTTGGTGGCTACATTCTGGCAGGGACTGTCCCCTGAGATTAAGGAAGAGCTTTCCACTCGAGATCTGCTATCCACCCTGGATGATCTCATCCTTCTGGCCGCCCGGATTGACATAAGGATCTGAGAATGGTTCCAAGAGGCCCTACTTTGCAACAAACCCTGCTGTCCTCATCAACTGTTCCTCCAAAGGAGTCTTTGTGGATGGACCATTTCAAGCTGTCTACCCAGGAGAGACAACGCACACGCACTTCGGGACTCTGTCTGTATTTCGGCCTCGGAGGCTATCTTGTGCGTCTGTGCCCCCAAAGCCCCAGAGCCTAGGGTTGGTTGGAGAGACAACCCTGGGTGAAGAAGGACTTTCTTCTAAATTGTCTATTCCCGTGACTTAGTTCCGCTGACCGGTCTACCTTCTCTTCTCGACTGGCCTCCATGCTCTGCTATCTACTAGCGCCACTGTAGCTCCCTGAAGGAGCAGAATCCCTGTGTGGCCGAGGATTCCGCTCCTGGACGAAGCGCTTGATGTCTCTGTCCATATATGGACAGTGACAATAGTGGCAACTCCTGAAGTGGAATGCCCGTCCACAGCGTTGCATTGTGTGTATGTCTAGTGTGTAATATATGTATATTCTGTATGTGTATGTCTAGTGTAATGTATTTAGTGTAGTGTATAGTGTATGTATTGTAGTGTCTAGTGTAATGTATGTATTGTAGTGTGTAGTGTATAATGTATGTACTGTATTGTATAGTGTGTAATGTATGTATTGTAGTGTGTAATTGGTGTAGTGCGTAATGTATGTATTGTATAGTGTAGTGTGTAATGTATGTAGTGTAGTGTGTAATGTATGTATATGCTGTATGTGTATAGTGTATGTCTAGTGTAATGTATGTATTGTAAAGTATAGTATATGTCTAGTGTGTAATGTATGTATTGTAGTGTCTAGTGTAATGTGTGTAGTGTGTAGTGTTTCTAAAATCATAAAATTAATGACATTTATTTTATGATTTTAGAAAGGCTAGTTTTTTCAGGCACTGGCTTCTTAAATCTAAAAAGGCCCGAGTGGATCATGCCCCATATGGAGTTAAATGGGGTTTCTCACAAACATGTTTCCCTAATCCACAGGATAGGGGATACATGTGTGATCGCTGCGGGTCTGACCACTGGGACCCCCAGCATTGAGGAGAACGGGGAACCGAAAGTCCCTCGAAGTGCTCCATAAGGATGGAGCGCTAGAGAGCATGCTCGACCTTTAATGGAGCGCTGGCTGAGCATGAGCACCAGCGCTCCATTCTTATGTAGCACTTCGGGGGAATTTTGGTCCCCCGTTTTCCTCATCGCTAGGGGCCCCAGTGGCTGGACCCCCAGCGATCGCACATTTAACCCTTTATCCTGTGGGCTACATGTGTTTGTGGGGAAACCCCTTTAATTTGTAATATATGCTGTTTCAGATCCTTAATTGGTCACGTGCTGCTGCAGCCAATCGCTAGCCTCAGCAGTGATGCTGCCATGAACGGCATGTGACCGCTGAGACCAGCGATTCACTGCAGCTATGGGCGTATTATACTGTACGGGTGCAAATATGGGGGCATTATATTTTGTGGGGGCAGCTATGGGGCATTATACTGTATGGGCGGTACTATAGGGGCATTAGTGTGTCCCACACAGTATATCGGGGTATTATAATGTGTCGGGGCAGCAATGGGGGCAGTATACTGTGTGGAAGGCACTATGGGGTATTATACAGTGTAGAGGGTCAGCTATAGAAGCATTATACTGTGTGGAGGGTTTTACGGGAGCATTGTACTGTGTGGGCTGAATGGGCGGGTTTAGAGGCATGGTCTAACAGGGGAAAAAATTTCTATGCGCGCCACTTCCATTGTCCCTCTTTACGAAACTGAAAAGTTGGGAGGTATGTAAATGTGTAGTTTTAGTGAGCAGATTTAATTAAAGGAAAGCTGAACTCTGATTGGTTGAAATGGGCATGACAACATCATCTAGAGACAGACAGCAATGCAATAAAAGTACATACACAGTGAATGAGCTGTTCTTTAACCCCTTCCCAACATTTTTCGTAAGTATATGTCATAGAGAGCTAGTGCTTCCCGCAATTTGTCGTATGCTTACACCAAATGGATGACATGGGCTCAGAAGCTGAGTCCGTGCCATTATCCCCACGTATCAGCTGTATCTTACAGAAGACACAATGCTGTAATGGCGGGGACTGAAGTTAGCTCCGATGCTCGCCATTAACCCCTTAAATGGAGCGGTTAATGACGATCGCTGCATTTAAGGTGTTTGCAGCTCATTGCCACACCGGCAACGCAATTGCCGGGGTGCCTGTGGCTGCAATAGCAACTGGAGGCCTAATACTGTCCTCCTGGTCTGCCTAGTCCTTTATTGTTGAAAAAATAAAATAAACCATACATATTTGGTATCATTGCAACCGTAACGGCCTGAACTATAAAAATATTATGTTATTTATTCCACGCGGTGAACGCCGTAACTAAACCCATAAAAAACAATGCCAAAAGTTAACATGTAATTTATAATGCATGGTGAACGCTGTATAAAACAAAATAAAAAAATAAAACTATGCCAGAATTGCTGTTTTTTGGTCACCTTGCCTCCCAGAAAAATAGGATAAAAAGTAATCAACAAGTCACATGTATTCCAAAATGGTACCAATAAAAACTACAGTTCGGAGACGGAGGTTCAGGCGGCCATCAAGGAGTTAAAATCATCCAAATCCCCTGGTCCAGATGGTTTCTCCCCATTGTATTATAAAAAACTTTCCCAGCTCTTAACCCCGTATTTAACCCAACTCTTTAATACTCTCAGAACTGGCACGACCCTTCTTGCACCAACCCTTACTGCATATATTGCAATGATCCCCAAACCTCAAAAGGATGCCCTTCAAATGAACAATTACAGGCCAATATCCCTCCTGAACACCGATATTAAAATTCTAGCAAAAATATTGGCGACCAGAGTTAACTGCTTCCTTGACGCGATTATCCATGGGGACCAGGCTGGCTTTGTACCTGGCAGACAAACAAGCGATTGTATCAAGAGAGTCATATCCTTGGTCCATGTGGCTCGCAAGAGGAATGTGGCTTCAATGCTCCTTTCACTCGACATTCAAAAAGCTTTTGATACAATATCCTGGTCCTACATGGATTTCGCCTTGGGGAAGTGGGGATTCGGAGGCCACTTTATGTCCTGGGTGCACGCCCTCTATTCTAACCCTACTGCCAAAGTTTGTTATGCGGGATATCAGTCTGCTTCCTTTCCTATTGAACGGGGCACCCGACAAGGATGCCCTCTATCTCCTATTCTATTTATTCTAGCACTTGAGCCCCTGGCTATGATGATTCGCCAAAATCCGAGCATCAGGGGTTTGGAGTTGGGGGGCGTGCAACACAAACTGTCCCTTTTCGCTGACGATATGTTACTCATGCTCTCCCAACCCCTTGTCTCCCTTCCTAACCTAATGCAAACCCTATCCGATTTTGCTTCAATTTCTGGGCTCGCTATAAATCCTACAAAATCTGTTGCATTAAACATTAACCTACCACAGCAAACTCTGCACTCACTACGTAGCCACTTTCCCTTTCAGTGGGCCGAGCACTCATTGAATTACCTGGGTATTCATCTGACCCCTTCCTACAACCAGCTGTATTCTGCTAACTACCCCTCCCTTATACGCTCTCTTACATCCTCGATGACATCCTGGTATTCCACTTATCTTTCCTGGGTGGGGCGCATATCTGCAGTCAAAATGACCATCCTTCCAAAGCTCCTTTACTTGTTTCAAACCTTGCCACACATCTTACGCCTCATTCAGAACCGGATCTCTTCTTTTATTTGGGGGGGAACGCGCCCTAGAATATCCAGGTCTACTCTATGCTCGCCGAAAGTTGATGGGGGTTTGGGGGTTCCGAATGTCTCCAAATATTACCAAGCAGCTATGATAGCATCCTTAACTAAATTGCATGTTTCCATAAAAAATATGCCTTTATGGGTGTACCTGGATATTCCGGAGGTGTCGCCAACCCCGATTCAATCTCTGCTCTGGCTGCCCCCCTCCCTTCGATCTCCTCATCTTTCTCCCTCACTTGCACACATTTTGACGGTATAGGAATCCGTCAAATATAGTAGACTGATCTCGCCGCATCTTCCCCTCCTTTCCCTGTGGCATAACCCCCTGTTCTCCCCAGGCACAGACAACTACCATGCCTTTAAATGGTGGTGGTCGAATGGCATACTTAGAGTCCATCACCTTCTTACGCTGACTCACTCGTGGATTCTCTCGTTCTGTGAGCTTCAGACCTCTAAGCAGATTCCCAACGGCGAAGTATTCCGATATCTACAGCTCAAGAATTGGATTACTTTTCTCTCCTCCACAATAAGGCTGCTTCTGACTCTTGCTTTCAGTTCGAGTGAATCTGTGAAACCAGCCCTAACACTAAAGGGGTCATATCAGTCTTATATAAATGGCTCCTTGGCAACCCCACACCTGCTCCTCATACATATGTGGATGGCACCGGGACCTGGGAGTGATGCTCGAACCAGCAGAATGGCATAATATTTGGAGCATAGTTTCGCACTGCTCAATTAAAACGAATATGTTAGAATCGGCCTATAAAGTCATGATGCGGTGGTATCTGGTTCCCAGCCGAATTGCACGGGCTTTTCCTACATACCCCACCTCGTGCTTTCGTGGCTGCCACACTCCTGGTGACATGCTCCACATATGATGGTCCTGCCCAAGGCTTATCCGATTCTGGAGCAGGGTGTTTGGCCTCGCTCAGAGTTTGTTTGGTATAATTATACGTAAAGACCCCAAGATAGCTCTTCTCCACCTCAAACCCCCAGAGCTAACACACACACAATTTCGGTTGTTCTCTTACATCCTTTTGGCCGCTAAAATGACTATCGCCCACTCTTGGAAAAAGCGCACTGTTATTTTTGCAGGTGTCAAAACTAGAATGGATCAACGAAAAACTGACCAGTATCTTACTAGATAGGGTTGCCGGTTTCGAGTCGCTCTGGCAACCTTGGATTGGCTATGCCTACTCTCATCTGCCTGCTACTACGATCACTGCTTACTAAGTTCAAAGACTTTTTCCATCCTAGATTTCTGACCGGCACCCCCCTCTTATCTTTCCCATCTTTCCGATATCTTCTTTCCAATTCTTCTATCCCCCTCTTTTATTTTTTCTCTCTACATCGACCTTTGTATAATATTGACATTACAGTCACGATTGTTTGACACTTCGTCTACATTACTGCTATATTATATGCTGTGTGTAATGCATTTTTTCTTTGTGTTCTCGAAATATGCCTCTTTATTCTGTTGTAAAATCTTTCAATAAAATGTGTTGAAACGAAAAACTACAGCTCGTCCCACAAAAAAAACAGCCCTCATAGCACTACGTCTATCATAAAATAAAATTAGTTAAGGCTTCAATAAGTCAGGAAAGAAAAAGTATGCAATTGTGCAGGCACGAGGGGACCATTGCAAAATGCGATGTATCAGGGCCCTAAAATTAGGGAACCAGGAAGTGTAGGGCCCAAACATATCTTCTGGAATCGAGGGTGCCTGTACTTTCCCAGCAAAATTCGCCAAACTGCAAAGGTGTGGAGTGTGGACCAAAAGGGGGATAAGAAAGGACACAATTTATCAGTGCGATACTGGCCTGTGCAAAAAGGATTGCTTCATAGCATATCACACATCTATGGATTATTTTATTGTTTTTTTTACCCCATTATTATATCACCTGACTATACCCCTTATGTACTCTGCCCAGATTACCTACATATACCCCCACATTATAATTGAAAACACCAGCAATACTCAAACAAAACTACTACCAAGCAAAATCCATGCTCCAAAAGCCAAATGACGCTCCCTCCCTTCTGAGCCCTACAGTGTACCCAAACAGCTGTTTACTTCCACATATATGGCATCGCCATACCCGGGAGAACCCTTGTAAAAAATTTTGGGGGGTGTGTCTCCTGTGGTACAAGCTGCACATGACATATTTGCCACTGAAATGGCACATTTAGGGAAAAAAATCATATTTTTACTTTGCACCATCCATCCGCAGCGCATTCATTTATGGAAAAGATGTGTGGATTGAAAATGCTCACTACACCCCTTAAAAATTTCCTTGAGGGTGTAGTTTCCAAAATGGGGTCACTTCTCAGGGTTTTCTTTTAATTATTTCACATCAGAGCCTCTGCAATTATGAACCAATACTTTGTAAATCACCAAATTAGGCCTCAATTTAGCATGGTACCCTTTCACTCCTGAGCCTGGTCGAATAAACAGGCAAAAGATTAGGGCTACATGCAGGGTGTTTCTAAAACCGGGAAACACAGCATAATAAATAGAGATCTGTCTTGTTATGGTGGCTTAAGCTGGGCACCACATTTTGGCATATCTATGGACTAAAAAATCCCATTTTCACTCTGCAACATCGAGTGCACACTAATTTCTGGAAAACACAAGCGGGGTTAATATGCTCACTACACCCCTAGGTAAATACCTTGAGGGGTGTAGTTTTTAAAATGGGGTCACTACTGGGGGTTTCCACTGTTTTGGTCCCACAGGGGCTTTGCAAATGCGACAGCGCCAAGAAATCAATCCAGCAAAATCTGCACTCCAAAAGTGAAATGGCGCTCCTTCTGCTCCCTACTGCGTGCCCAAACAACAGTTGAGGAACACAAATGGGGTATTGTCTTACTCGGTAGAAATTGCTTCACAAATGTTGGGGTGCTTTTTCTCCTTTTATTTTTTGAGAAAATGAAAAATGTTTAACTAAAGCTATGTCTTATTGGAAAAAAAAAAATGTTTTTATTTTCACTGCCCAATTCTAATAAAATCCATGAAACACTTGTGGGTTTGAAAAATGCTCACTACACCCCTAGATTAATTCATCAAAGGGTGTAGTTTTGGAAATGGAGTCACTTTTAGGTAGTTAGTACTGTACTGGTACCTTTGGGGCTTTGCAAATGTGACATTGTGCCGAGAAACCAATCCAGCAAAATCTGTGCTCCAAAAGCCAAATGGTGCTCCTACTCTACTGAGCCCTGCCGTATGCCCAAACAGCAGGTTATGCCCACATTTATTTTTATAAAAACTACAGAATCTGGGCAATAAATATTGAGTTGCGTTTCTCTTGTAAAACCTTCTGTGAATTTTTTTTCGATACCCCTTTAGGACACAGCCTGTTTTGGCCATGTGGACACAGATGCTTTTTTTCAAATCTGACATGTGTCACTTTATGTGGTAATGCTTTTACCTATCCAAGCGATTCTGAGATTGTTTTCTCGTGACATATTGTACTTTATGTTAGTGAAAAAATTTGGCCGATAAATTCAATATTTATTTGTGAAAAACTTCAAATTTTTGCAAAAAATTTTTCTAAATTTAAATGTATTTGCTTGCAAAACAGATAGTAATACCACACAAAATAGTTACTAGTTAACATCCCCCATATGTTTACTTTATGTTTGCATTGGTTTTTTCACGTCCTTTTATTTTTCCAGGACGTTACAAGGCTTAGAACTTTAGCAGCAATTTCTCATATTTTGAAGAAAGTTTCAAAAGGCTATTTTTTCAGGGACCAGTTCAGTTCTGAAGTGGCTTTGAGGGCCTTCCATATTAGAAAGTCCCCATAAATCACACCATTTTGAAAACTGCACCCCTCAAAGTATTCAAAACCACATTCAGAAAGTATTTGAACCCTTTAGGCGTTTCACAGGAATTAAGGCAATGTAGAGGTGAAATGTACAAATTTCATTTTTTTTGCCGAAATTCATTTGTAATAAAAAAAAATCTGTAACACAGAAGGTTTTACCAGAGAAACGCAGCTCAATATTTATTGCCCAGATTCTGCAGTTTTCAGAAATATCCCACATGTGGCCCGTGTGTCATAATGGACTGAAGCACCGTCCTCAGAAGCAAAGGAATATATTTTAGGCACCATGTCAGGTTTGAAGAGGTCTTGTGGTATCTAAACAGTCCAAACCCCCCAAAAGTGACCCCATTTTGGAAACTACACACCTCAAGGCATTTTTCTAGGGGTATAGTTAGCATTTTGACCCCGCAGTTTTTTTTTGCAGAATTTAGTGGAATTAGTCTCTGAAGATGAAAATCACCTATTTTTTGGGGGAAACATAGAATTCTTTCATTTTTAAAAGGAATAAAGGAGAAAAAGCAATTGTTCCCGATTATGGCAATACCCCATATGTGGTAATAAACTGCTGTTTGGTCCCACTGCAGGGCTCAGAAGGGAAGGAGCGCCTGTACTGGGAAACGGAAAAAAATAATTTGCGGGCTGAAATTGGACAAAACTGTGATTCCTCCATTGTTTTTGGGGTTTTGTTATTAAGTCTTTCACCATGCGGTAAAAACGCCAACTTTATATAGTTTTTTTTTATATTTTACTACTTTTACAAAGAAAAGACTATTTGTTAAAAAAAAAATTAATTGTTTTGTATCATCACATTCTGACTTCCAGAACTTTTTTATTTTTTGGATGAATGAGCAGTCTGGGTCTTTTTTTTGGCGGGACGAGCTGTAGCTTTTATTGGTACCATTTTATGGTACATACATCTTCCTGATCACTTTTTATTACATCTTTTTTAGAGCTAAGGTGACCAAAAAACAGTGATTTTGGCGTTTTAAATTATTTATTTCTTACAGCGTTCACCGTGCACAATAAATTCCATTTTACTTTATTCTGTGGGTCGGTACGATTTCGGCGATACCATATGTATATAGTTGTTACGTTTTGCAGCGTTTGCACAATAAAATTACGTTTCTATAAAATAATTTATTTTCTGAGACACCATGTTCTGAGCCGTAACTTTTTTATTTTTCAGTCAAAAAAGCTGTGGGAGGTCTTGTTTTTTGCGGGACGGGTTGTAGTTTTTATTGGTACTATTTTGGGATAAATGCAACTTTTTGATCACTTTTTATTCTATATCTTGGGAGGGGTGGTGAAAATAGTGATGCTGACATAGTTTTCTGTTTATTTTGTTTGGGGTGTTCACCGTGTGGAAAAAATAACATTATAGTTTCATAGTTTCGGTCGTTACGAACACGGTGATACGAAATATGTGTACTTTTTTTTAAAATTTTCATTTTTTTCCTATAATAAATGACTTATAGGAAAACAAAAACTTTTATTTTTACACTTTTATAAAACATTTTTATTAACTTTTTACACTTATTATTTTTTTTACCTGCAGCTCTGATCGCTGCTAGAATACATTACACTATCTAAGTACTGTAATGTATTCCAACTGTCAGTGTGACGTTACAGTCACTTTGACAGTAAGTCTACGAGGAACAGCCAGAGGCTGGTCCTCATAGGCTTCCATACATGGCAGACCCGGAGGCCGTTGCTTGGCCTCCGGATGCCAGCAGAAGCATCAGCAACCCTAATTGCATGGGGGCTGCTGATGTGCTACAAACCCTCTAAATTTGGCGATCGCAATCGAGCACCGCATTTAACGGGTTAATTGACGAAATCAGCGGCGATGAGCCGCTGATCGGCAACACTGGAGTGTCAGCTGTCAGGTACAGCTGACCTCCCAGTTCCCGATGCACATCTTGTCACTCTGACAGGAAGCCTATAAGGACCAGCCGAAGGCCATTGTTTGACTTCCGTCTGCCATGCTAACTATCGGCAAACCCCGCGATTTCGGACCAGGGTCTGCCGATATGCTAGAAACCCCTAGAATTCGGCAATTGCAACCGATCGACAAATTTAAGGGGTTAATTCGCCAAAATCAGCGGCAAAGGACCGCTGGCCGGCATGAGGGGAGTGTCAGCTGTCGGCGACAGCTGACCTCCCGGTTCCCGATGCACACGGTCGCCGACAGAGTGCCCCGGAAACAACTCAGTAACTATACGTCTTCCTCCCGCAATGATGTATAGTTACTTACTCGAGTGGGTAGGGGTTAAATATGAATTTCTGCAAAAAAAATTAAAATTGTACATTTCCCCTCTACTTTTCTTTAATTCTTGTGAAACGCCTAAAGGGTTAAGAAACTTTCTAAATGCTGTTTTAAATACTTTGAGGGGTGCAATTTTTAAAATGGTGTGACTTATGGGGGTTTGGAATGTATAGGAAAATGCACGGGAGAATTCCCGCCCCATTCATCCATATGAGGCCATGCATACGACCGTGGTTTTCACGGTCCGTGCATGGCCCAAGAGCCTGGCATACTGGGGGCAGACTTTTCAAGAGCCCGTTGAATTTTTTTCACACAACAGGCTTTGTTGCTATTTATATATATTTTAGTGTTTATGATTAGGCAAATTATTCGGGGGCAGGGCTGATGCATTGGCGGATATAGGTTCCAGGCACCACAATAGTGATTTTCATTATATGAGCTTCTTAGACAACCCATTCCAAAAGCATGGGTGTTAATATGGAGTTGGGGCAACTTTTGCATCTTTAATAGCCTTCACTCTTCTGGCAAGGCTTTCTACAAGATTTTGGAGTGTGTCTGTGGGAATTTTTGCCCATTCATTCAGTAGAGCATTTATGAGGTCAGACACTGCTGTTGGACGAGATGGCCCAGGTCGCAATCTCCATTCTAGTTCATCACAAATGTATTCAATGTGGTTGAGATCAGGGCTCTGTGCAGGCCAGTCAAGTTCTTCCACACCAAACTCGTTACACCATCGGGATGATGTATTAAGACTGCGTTGTTGTCTCCCAGCAGCTCAGATGAGGGGCCATGTCCTGAGTTGCTGGGAGATGGACAATGTTAATTACTGTGTACTGCTTGGCACATGCGCCATGGAATGAAAAGCTGATGGGAGTTGCTTAACCCAGTGGAGAAGATCTACAGATATTGTTGCTTAGTAAGAAAGCGCTATGACAGTGGTCACATGTGCACTTCCAACTGCCAGATGCCGTGTGTGATTGAAAGAATGCATTTTCTTGCTATTTTTGGCTGCTGATCGTGTAGGGGTGGCGTGAGGTGAAAAGATGAATTCAACACAGACTCTCACTTCTATTCTTTTACTGTAAATCCAACAATACCATTTTTGTATGATTCTCCTACTTTTGGGAGCAGACAAGGAGGAAACTGAGGTTGGGGACTTCAATCCCGCTGGAGTTCCCTTGAGAGAGCTTATGCTTGATCCCTGACAGTCACGACGGGAGCTACTAGGCGACTCCACATACCCTGTAGTCCAACTGCAAACTGCTGCAATGACTCTCCATTCTTCTGTACTCTTGTATAGAACTTCTTGCGCAGGTCGGCTGCGGAGGTAATATCCCCATATAAGGAATCCAAATGATTGATAACTTCCAGCGTGTCCCGTTGATCTGGCGGAAGGACAAGAACGGCTTTTTTGGCATCCCCTTTGAGCGAATTGAGACCTAGATCTGTTTGGTGTGCCACGGGTACTTGGAACAGTTGGGCAGCGGAACGAACCCACTCCGCCCAATCGTTAATAGGCACACGCTTCCCGTCAAACTTCGGAATGTCCATTAACGCTGCCCCCATAGGAATCACAACCGTGGCTGGTGTGTGTGAGCCACTGCTGCTGAACGGATCCATCTTTTTGGATGTGGTTCAGATCCTGCCGACTACGCCAAAATATGTAAGGGTGGTGTGAGGTGAAAAGATGAGTTCAACACAGGCTCTCACTTCTATTCTTTTACTGTAAATCCAACAATACTATTATAATATGATTCTCTTACTTTTGGGATCAGACAAGGAGGAAACTGAGGTTATGGACGTCGATCCCGCTGGAGTCCCCCTGAGAGAGCTTTTGCCTGATCCCACGTTACCCGCTAGGGTGGAGACGCGCCTCTGACAGTCACGGCGTGAGCTACCCGCTACTGTGGGAATATCCAGTGGTAAGAGTTACAGGCCAGTCCCCTGACTGGACTACTACTCGAACATTCCGGCACCACAGCGGGTCATGGCGGCGTTAACCGCTGCCTTTCGTGGCCTCATTCTCCCGCCCTCAGCCGGTGGCCAATAGGGATCGGACACGACTGGGAACGCAACCAATGTACAGGTGCGAGAGTCTATCCATTATTTGTCCATCAACACGTCCTGGGTTGTTCGTCACCCTGTCCCTTTAAGAACTGTCTGCTCCCAATGAAGTAACTTTTCATCCACTTAAACCGTTTAACACAAATCTCTGCTCAACATTGCAAACATATTCTCTGTTTCTTCAGCTCAGGGGAACAGTTTTCAACAGGCCTAGAAGAGGAGCAGCAGTGAGAGAACGATACACTATTCCAGATTCATCAGCCAACACCGTCCTCGGAAGTCATTCTCAGCAGTATAAGATCTCACACAGACGCCATTACCAGTGTGGGCAACAGGTTACAAAGGGCACTTATCTGAGGTGCTGGCCAGTTCCATGGCTCCTCTCCCTGTTCCAGTTCAGCTTTTTCCTATTGGCACCTTCTCTGGGGTGGCTTTATCTCTCTCACCAATCCTTTGCTACAGAGCTGATCCCCACTCCTCCTGGTTCTGGCTCCTCTCAGTGTCCTCCCCTGAGCCTCCTCTCTCCACACGTTTTACATCGCACACCCAGTCCTGCACTTCCTGTCAGACAGCTCTATCTCTTCAGCCACTGGTTCTGCAGTGAAACCTAGTGGCTGCTAATAACATGGCAGGCAAACACTAAATAGCACAGAATGAAAGTACCAATCAACATGAAAGATGCACAGGGAAGACAGTTCAATTTAAACATGGCAGTATCACCCCCTTACAATCGTAATAATGATGGAATCTATTTGTATTACTCATGTATGTATATCAATTATACAGTTTTATATTTAATTGAATTTATTTCCTATCTGCATCTGTAACACTTTAAATACTTGACAGTTGCATGATAGTGTAGCTTGACAATGACCTCATGGAGGTTGAAACGTTGCACATGTGCTAGTGAATAAACACCCTTTTTTGGATTTGTAGTCTGGAGTGGTGCAGTTTTTCTTCTATTTTACATCTAGGGGCAGCTCCCCCTAAAGATTGCTACTGGTAGTCACACAACCAATCCGAGTCTGTTCAAGGACAAAAGCGGTTAGTCGGGTGCCATTTAATCCCATTGATTTTTTACTCTATATTATTTTTCATTTGGGATGGGTTAGTCATTGTTACTTCCATCATTGGATCTGGTTGATCTTAGACACAACAAATATCAGAGTTATGTCTTCTTTTTTATGGCCCCACATTAAGTATCATTGAGTGCTTCTCATTTTGTGGTGATGGCTTATGTCCCGGACCACAAAATAAATTTCTCTAAAAAAAGATCTTCATGATGATTGTGTAGCATCAGCATAACTCACTGGTTATGATGCAGTTTCTTGCCACATGGCCTGGTACCCCACACAGGTCACATTTAAAAGGCTTTTGGCCTGTCCATGACTGGTATCATGTTTGCAATTTAGCAATACAAAGGATTGGGCAAGGAAATTTAATGCAGCACTTCAGTAATTTATTTTTATCTTGGCCACCAATTCTAAAGTACACGCGGTTAAACGTAGGGCAGGCAGGGCCGCGCCATCCATCGGTTGAGGCGAGCTTCTCGCTTCAGGTGGCTGCCTGCTGCCTCTGTGAGGGGGGCAACGGTGCCACTGAAACCAACCGCCACCACTTCCTCCTGTGCTATAATTATATCTGCATCTATAGAATACAATTAAACGAATCACTAGTGCTGGCAGGGCCAGGAACATTAGTTCCTTGCCCTGCCATTCAGCGCCTTTCAATTACGTAAGTAGCGCAATTATGTCACCGCGCCACTTGCGTCGTTCAGCTCCAGCACACTTGTTCAGAAGAGACAGGGCCTGCGTTGCTGGAGGACGGCGTGTAAACGGGATCAAGTGAGTATGTTACGTTTTTTTTTCTTTCGTTGACAGTGTGAGTGGATTATATACAGGAGGCTCTAAGGGGGGCACTATCTACCGGGGGATGTATGTAGGGCCTGTCTACAGGGGGCTCTATGGTGGGCACTATCTTCAGGGCGCTCTATGGGGAGCAGTATTAATGGGAGGCTCTATGGGGCACTATGTGTGGGAGACACGGTCTACAGAGGGTACTATCTACAAGAACCTTAATGAGGGGCACTATCTATAGGGGGCTCTATAAGGGGTACTATCTACAGGGGGTTCTATGGGGGCACTATATACAGGGGCCAATTTGTGTGAGTGTGGAACCCAGTGTATGGTGCTATTATAATCAGGGACACAATGTATGGTGCTATTATAATTGAGGTGCAGTGTATGCCGCTATTATATTTAGGGGCATAGTGTGTGGCACCATGAGAATTTTAACTTCATTTATACGAGCAGAAATGGGTGAAAAGTGAGAAGCTGAAGACATCTGAGCCACAAACTGCAGAAATGTGCCGTGACCGGGAGAAGTCATCAAGGAGGTCTGGACCAGGTGGAGAAGAAAAGAGAAAAAGGAACAACTAAAATCTGCCCTATTTGTGAGTCACTCACTGTAAATGTTTATTCTGCCTCTAATCAGTACTGTAGTCACTGTATGAGCTGCAGCGAGATGATGGGTGGTATGATTTTATTTGGCAACCCTAACATTGTTCGGGCCATGCTGGGAGCTTTATTTTTATGCCGTACAACCTATATGGCAGGGATTACACTGAATTTGCAAATGTTCTGTGTACTGAGCTGTATTTGTGCTTGTAATGTATTCATGTACTGAGCTTTGATCTGGTGCTGTATATATGTATTGAACTTTGTTCTGGTACTGTATGTATGTACTGAGCTTGGTTCTGATGATGTATATATGTACTGAGCTTTGTTCTAATCCTGTATATATGTACCAAGCTTTGTTCTGGCACTGTATTTATGTACTGAGCTTTGTTCTGGTGATGTATATATGTATTGAGCTTGGGTCTGGTACTGTATTTATGTACTGAGTTTGGTTCTGGGGCTGTATATATGTACTGTGCTCGGTTCTGATACTGTATTTATGTACTGAGCTTGGTTCTGGTGCTGTATATATGTGTGAGCTAGGTTCTGGAGCTGTATATATGTACTAAGCTTGGTACTGGTGCTGTGTATATATATATATATATATATATATATATATATATATATATACTGAGCTTGGTTCCGGTGCTGTATATATGTGAGAGTTTTGTTCTGGTGCTGTAATTATATAGGGTATATTTTTAATAATAAAATTACAGGGTAGATGGAATTGTTTCAATTCATTGTCTTTTTAATGGTATCATGACTATGGGGTATTTGGACCCAGTAGGCCGGAAGTAGCAGCTGGCCAAACAGTAGGCATGATAACACTTGGCGTGATGACATTTGGTGTTATGACACTTGGCACAGATGACAAACTCGACTCCGACACTATACGTCATACTGGAACAAACAATTACTGGATACGAGATACAGGAAACAGGATATGGGAACACTGGGTACAGGATATAACTTTGGGACCATTTTCTAAACTAACATGGGTAGACACAACAATGCTCAGGCACAGGAAGAAGGGCAGGACGGACTTAAGTAGGTCAGGGATAAGCTAGGGAAGGTTATAGTGGTGCGCATGCTGGCCCTTTAAGAGGTCACACGCGGACACCATACCGGAGCGCGCAGCGGGTGGCAGCAGTACATGCCGGCATCAACAGGGAGGAGGAGGGAAAACGCCAACACAGAGGTAAGAGATGCTGGCGGCCAACAAGGGAAGCCGGATAAAAGCGATCGGTGGCCGCCAGCGTTACAGTATCCCCTCTTCTTAGGATTAGAGCTTAGAAGGAACCTCCTGATGAGTGCAGGGACATCAATGTTCTCTTCAGGTTCCCACAATCTCTCCTCAGGACCAAACCCCTTCCAGTCAACCAGGTAAAAAGACTTTTCCCACCCTCTGGTTACAAACTCAAACTGCATAGATTACATTATTTAATTCTGCAGTATATACAAGTGGGGTTGGTAAAATGATTAGTGTGCTAATTGGCATTATTGTTTTTAGCTACGTCGATTCAGATAGCGTTTTCACTAAAATAAATTCCAATCACATACATAGCCATTATAAAATGTTTTTTTTTTTTTTTTGTCCTATTATCATTTACTTGTCCGTAAGGGTATGTGCACACGAGAACTGTCTTTTACGTCTGAAAAGACAGACTGTTTTCAGGAGAAAACAGCTGCGTCGTTTCAGACGTAAAAGCTCCTCCTCGCATTTCATTGAATGCAATGAAGAACGGCTCAAATTACGTTGCAAAGAAGTGTCCTGCACTTCTTTGCCGAGGCAGTAGGGAAATCAGTTTTATTACGTTTATGCTAATGATCATTTAGGTGCAATGAGGGCGTTACCGTTGCACCTAAATGCTGTTACGTCGCTCCCCAGTTCAACCCCCCTCCCTTCTTACATTGATTGACAGGGGCTAGGCAGCGTAATCGGTGCGTTCATGCCTAGCCCCCATACTGTCTGTAATGCGTGCGCATGCGTACAATCTTTCTGCTTGACGTTCTAATCGGCAGTACTGCGCATGCGCCGAATAAAGAGCAGGTACGCTGCGCATGCGCATTAGTGCCGATTAGAATGTCGAGCGCCGATTAAAGAGCAGGGATACGCGAGCACCTTACAGACGGTATGGGGTCAGGCAAGAACGTGCGGATTACGCTGCCTGGCCCTTGTCAATCAATATAAGAAGATAGGGGGGTGTGAACTGGGGAGCGACGTAAGAGCATTTAGGTACAACAGTAATGCCTTCATTGCACCTAAATGCTCATTAGCATAAGCTTAATAAAACGGATTTCCCTACAAAGGAGGCAGTAAGCAGAAAATGAAAATAAACACTAAAAACAGGTTAGCCTCCTCTACAATACACTGTTACTAGTTTAATACGGGCATTCTAGTGACAGACTCCCTTTAATGCTGTAACTGCTGCATGGCCAGGACTGGAGCAAGCCTCCAATTTGTAGGGGCGTAACTAGGGTCTTAAAAGATCAGGGGGACAACCCCGAGACATATATTTACCCCCACCCCGAAAAATAAATAAATTTTTACATACATATCGGAGATAGCATATCTATAAGACTAAGGCTCCTAAAGCTACACCGCTGGATAGAATTGGATGCATTGTCTCAGCAGATCGTATCATACATGATAGGCTTAGATACATGGCTCCAGCAGACAGTAACATACATGGTAGACTTAGGGCTCATTTAGATGAGCGTGATTATCGTACGTGTGCTGTGCGTGGAAACAACACACAGCACACGGCCCCATTTATATCAATGGGGCTATTCACACATGCGTGAGTTTTCAAACAGCGAGTGTCTGTTGCGTGAAACTCACTGCATGTCCTATATTGGTGCATTTTCACGCGCCTAGCTGCCCATTGAAGTAAATGGGTGGGTGAAAACCCACGGACAGCTTTACGCTTTTTTTTTACGTAAATATGTCACGTTCGTGTAAATATAGCCTTAGATACAGGGCCCCGGCAGTACATATTCTTGTACTAAACCTCAGGGGCAAATTTGGCATTTCTGGGGCCCCAAGCAAAATTATGTCTTGAGGCTCTAACCAAAGACACCTGTATAAAATGCCCCACACAATGCCCCATGTATATAGTGTCACAACCCCCCTGTAAGTTTGAACACATAGTCCCCCTGCCATACATCCCCCTTGTAGACAGTGCCATGCAGTTCCCTGTCGGTAGTCCCACATACCCACCTTGTCTCAGCAGACAGTATCACACATGATAGGCTTAGATAAATGGCTCAGCAGACAGTATCACACATGATAGATACAGGGCCACAGCAATAAGTATCCTTGTACTAAAGAAGGGAGGAAACCGCCAGCTCACCAGTTTGATGCGTCTCCAGACTCTCCGCTCGGATCCCCGCTACGGCTTGCGGTATGCAAATAGAAGAAAAGAAGAAATGATCCAGCGCTGAGTCGTACTTTGGATTTAAAAAGGAAGCAGTATTCCCACCTTGGCCAGGGCAAACCGCCTACTATTCACACACGTCTTGGGACTGCATCTCCCTTCAATTTTATTTCAATACCCCAATAAAGGTGGGAATACTGCTTCCTTTTTAAATCCAAAGTACGACTCAGCGCTGGATCATTTCTTCTTTTCTTCTATCCTTGTACTAACATATGTTCAGCCCAACAAAAAAATGTGTTTGCGTGTATGTATGTGTATATATAATTTAGTGTCTCAGAAAATTTGAATATTATATCAGCCCAATTTCAAAAATGATTTTTAATACCTAAATGTTGGCCTACTGAAAAGTATGTACAGTATATGCACTCAATACTTGGTTGAGACTCCTTATACATGAATTACTCCATCAATGCGGCGTCGCATGGAGGTGATCAGCCTGTGGCACTGCTGAGGTGTTATGGAAGCCCATGTTGCTTTGATAGCGGCCTTCAGCTCGTCTACATTGTTGGGTCTGGTGTCGCTCATCTTCCTCTTGACTATACCGCATAGATTCTCTATGGGATTATTCACACATGCGTGTTTAGGTCAGGCGAGTTTGCTGGGTAATAAAGCATGGTTATTAACCATTTGCGGACCGCCCATAGACTGTAAACGTCCAGGGCGGTCCACAATTAACTCTGCAGGCCCGTTCTAGAGTTAATACTTTTTTCCGCTCTGTGGCAGCATTGAGCTCCGTGATAGAGCGGTCTCCACACAGCTGACATCACGGAGCTCTGCCTAGAGACCAATCAGTGTGGTCTCTGGGCTTGTGATCATTGTGACAAGCTGTCACAGTGATCACAATACATGCCCCGTCGGCGGCGCTTCCCCATATTTGCGACGTTTGGGTTCACCACAGAACCTTTCTCCAGTGTGACAAACATTCTGTATTTTTTTAATCTTTATTACGATCGCCTTAGTAATGGCCGCTGGCTAATTGACAACGTCCATTACCAAGGTGGGACTTAATGTTAGCCGGTGAAAAGGCTAAGACTAACCCCCCATTATTACCCCGGTACCCACCGCCACCAGTGGTACCGGGAAGAGCTGAGTACGATCCAGTACCCAACCATCTGTAGTGATGGTCAGGTACTGCGGCGACTGCAGGCTGGTATTATTATGTTGGGAAAGGCCAAAAACAGTGTCCCTCCACCACAAGGCATTCTCAGATACAGGACCCCAGCAGACAGGATCACACATGGGCCATGTATCTAAGCCTACATGTGGTAGGTGTAGATACATGACCCATGTGTGATGCGCACACACCGATCGTCAGGGAACTCATCAAGACTTTATATGGGTAAGACTATCATGCCTACTCCTGGAGATTCAGGGGATGGCTTACCTTTATCTTTTTAGTATATTCATGCTTCTTGTCAGGATCATTTGGCCCTGTAGCAGCAACAATACTTGCACTGCACTTTCTAACTAATGATACTCTTGCCTGTAAATCTATATTGGTTAATGGTTTACTACCTATAATCTGGGTTTCCCTGATATATCGCTGTGTTGACATTACATTGAGTTTCTCCTGTCATATACAGTTTTAAATGTTTGTTGTTATATATATTGAATAAAGAAACTTTTTTTGATACTCTTTGATATATATATTGGCTCTAAGACTCTGTTTTTCTTGCATCTATAAATAAGACTTTTATTATAGGAAAAAAATGAAAATGTTAAAAAAAAGTACACATATTTGGTATCACCGTGTCCGTAACAACCCAAACTATAAAACTATAATGTTATTTTCCCCACGCGGTGAACACCACAAAGAGAATTTAAAAAAAACAACAATGCCGGAATTGCTATTTTTTGGTCACCACCCCTTCAAAAACATAGAACAAAAAGTGATCAAAAAGTCGCATACACCCCAAAACAGTACCAATGAAAACTACAACCCGTCCTGCAAAAAACAAGTCCTTACATAGCTTTTTTGACTGAAAATGAAAAACTTTATAACTCAGAATATGATGACACGAAAAAAAATAATAAAAAAAAGTGATTTTATTGTGCAAACGCTGCAAAATATAAAAAAACAACCTATATACATATGGTATCGACCCGCAGAATAAAGAAATATTGTAATTTATAGTCCATGGTGAACACTGTAAAAAGAATAGAAACCATTGTCAGAATTGCAGGTTCTTGGTCACCTTGCTTGTCAAAAGATGGAATAAATGGTGATAAAAAAATCGCATATACCCCAAAATGATACCATTAAAAACTACAGATTGTCCTGCAACAAATAAGCCCTCACACAGCTCCGGTGGAGAAAAAATAAAAAAGTTCTGTCTCTCAGAATATGGCGTTGAAAAATGTGCAGTGTTCCAAAAGCGGATAAGATCGGGCGCCATTTATCAGTGCAACACTGGCCACACATCTGTGAAATATTATTTATTTACTGCATTATTATACCCTCTTATTATGCCTTGATGTACTCCTCATAGATTACATGTACCCCCACATTATAAACTGAAATACCATTAATACATTCTCCAAAATAAGGGTCACGTCTAAGGGGCTTGTTTTACTATTTGACCACGGAGCCCTGCAATTGTAGGTGAATGCCCTGAAAATCGCCAAAATAGATCTCAAATGCATATGTAGCTCTTCACTTCTGAGCCCTGTCATATGTCTAGGCAAATGATAAATGCCTTGAGGGGTATGGTTTAAAAAATGGGGTCACTTCTTGGGTGCTTCCGCTGTACTCTGGTACCTCATGGTTTTGCAAATGCGACATGGCGCCCAACAACCAATCCAGCAAAATCTGCATCCCAAATAGCGCTTCTGCATATTTGAGCCCTGCTGTGTGTCCAAACAGCAGTTTATGACCACATGTGGGGTATTGCTATACTTGGGAGAAATTGTTTTACAAATGTTGGGGTGCTTTTTCTCCTTTATCCCTTGTGAAAATTAATAATTTCAACTTATTAATGGGAAAAATGTTGATATTCATTTTGACGGCCTAGTTCCAGTAATTCTGCAAAAGATCAGTAGAGTCTAAATGCTCTCTATACCCCTAGATAGCTTCCTTTTGGGGTGTAGTTTCCCAGATGGGGTCACTTTTGGGGGACACCTACAGTTTTGGCTCCGTAGGGGCTTTTTTCAAATGTGACATGGCACCCGAAAAACCTTCCATGTAAATTTGAGCTTCAAATGGTGCTCCTTCCATTTTTAGCCCTGCCGTGGGTCCAAACAGCAGTTTATTACCACATATGGAGTATTGCCGTAATCGTGAGAAGTTTCTTTTCAAATGTGGGGGTGTTTTTTCTCCTTTATGCCTTGTAAAAATGTAAAATGTCTATTTTCTTTAGGAAAAATTTTTGATTTTCATTTTCACGCCTTTATTCCACTAAATTCAGCAAAAAAAACTGTGGGGTTAAAATACTCACTATACCCCTTTACAAACTCCTTGATGGGTGTAGTTTTCCAAATGTTGTATTTTTGGGGATGTTTCCACTGTTTTGGCCCCACAAGTCCTCTTCAAACCTAACATGGTACCTAAAATATATTCTGATAAAAAGGAGACTCCAAAATCCACTAGGTGCTCTTTAGCTTCTGAGGCCTGTGCAAACTAGGGCCACATGTGGGATATTTCTAAAAACTGCAGAATCTGGGCAATAAATATTGAGCTGCGCTTCTCTGGTTAAACCTTGTGTGTTACAGAAGAAATTGGATTAAAACGGATTTTCTTCAAAAAAAAATAAATTTGTAAATTTCACTTCAAAATTGCCTTAATTTCTGTGAAACGCCTAAAGGGTTAAGAAACTTTCTAAATGCTATTTTGAATACTTTGAGGGTACAAGTTTTAAAATGGGGTGATTTATAGGGGGTTCTAATATATAGAGCCCTCACAACCACTTCAGAACTGAACTGGTCCCTAAAAAAAGGCTTTTGAAATGTTTTTGAAAGTGTGAGAAATTGCTGCTAAAGTCCTAAGCCTTGTAACATCCTAGAAGAATAACAGGCTGCTCAAAAAATGATGCAAACATAAAGTAGACATATGGGATATGTAAACTAGTAACTATTTTGTGTGGTATTACTATCTGTCTTACAAGCAGATACATTTACAATTAGAAAAATGCTAATTTTCTCTAAATTTTGATGTTTTTCACAAATATTCACATTCACTGAATGTAACAACCAAATTTTACCACTTAGGCATCATTTACTAATATACGCGCGTGCGACGAGCGTGCTTTTCACGCGTGTCGTACGCACCTATATTAGGCTATGGGGCAGTGCAGACAGTGCGTGAATTTTGCGCAGAGCGAGTGCGTTGTGTAAAACTCACGACATCTCCTTTCTTTGTGGGCTGTTCGCGCATCACGCACCCATTGAAGTCAATGGGTGCGTGAAAACCACGCAGGTCGCACGGAAGCACTTCCGTGCGAACTGCGTGATTCGCGCAACAGCTTTCAAACTCTGAATGTCAACAGAAAAGCACCACGTGGCTTTTCTGTTTACAAACATCCAAACGGAGTGTCATGATGATGGCGGCTGCACGAAAATCACGCAGCCGCGCATCATACGGGGATGACACACGGAGCTGTTAAGTGCCTTTTGCGCACGCAAAATGGCGCGTTTTTTGCATGCGCAAATCACACACGCTCGTGTAAATCAGGCCTAACTTAAAGTACAATGTCTCACCAGAAAACAATCTCAGAATCGTTTGGATAGGTAAAAGCATTCCAAAGATATTACCACATAAAGTGACACGTCAAATTTGAAAAATGGGGCTGCATCCTGAACATGCCAACTAGTCTACGTCCTTAAGAAGTTAAGGAATTGTACAGAAACCTAACCTATGCCAACGGTACATAGTATTCATGGTGCCCTGATTGGAACTAAAACAAAGATCCTGGTCAGAACACCAAAACCACTTTGCCACCATTACTATCTCTTTAGTGCACTTCTTGCCCCAATCTTTACTTAATTTTTTACTACATTCTGTAATAAGTACTGTATATTAACCCCTTAACGACCTACGATGAAAATAAACGTCATAGAGCGGTGGAGTGATGTTTGGAGTGGGCTCACGTACTGAGCCCGCTCCATACACCACAGCTGTCTATTACAGCTGACACGCTGTTCTAATGGCCAGGAACAGCGATCGTGCCGTTCCTGGCCGTTTAACTAGTTAAATGCCGCGATCAATAGTGACCGCGGCATTTAAACCGTTAGGAGGAGGGGGACAGTCCCCTCCGACAGCCCAACGGCCCCCTCGCAGCACGATCGGGGGGCGCTGATGGTTGTCATGGCAGCCCGGGGGCCTAATAAAGGCCCCCAGGTATGCCTTCTGTCTGCCTCTGCTAAGCCATGCCTCAGGCCTCATTCCAAGCCTGTAAAAATGACAATATACTGCAATACATTCGTATTGCAGTGTATTGCACCAGTGATCTAGCAATCACTGGTTCAAGACTCCTAGGGGGACTAATAAAATGTGTAAAGAAAAGTTAAATACATTTTTAAAAAGTTGAAAAAAAAACGAAAATCTTAAAAGTAAAAAAAAAACCTTTTCCCATTTTCCCCAAGCACAATGTAAAAAAATAAAAAATTGGTATCGCTGATTTCATAATAGATAGAATTATTACAATATACCATTATTTACGCACGGTGGCTGGCGTAAAAAATAGTGATCAAAAAATCGTATGTACCAAAAAACAGTACCAATAAGAACTACAGCTCGTCCTGCAAAAAATAAGCCCTCACACCCCTCAATCCACGGAAAATTAAAAAAATTATGGCTCTCAGAATGCGGTGAAACAGAACAATATTTTTTGTTAACATAGTTTTTTCTTTGTAAAAGTAGTAAAATATAAAGAAACACTATATAAATTTGGTATCACCGTAATTGTATTGAGACTCAGAATAAAGTTAAGCTGTCATTTTTACCGCACGATGAAAGCTGTAAAAACAAAACCCCAAAAAACAATGGAGGAATTTATTTTATCTCTAATTCCACACCACAAATAATTTTTTATCCGTTTCCCAGTACATTATATGGTACTTTAAATGGTGCCAATAGAAACTATAGCATAAGCCCTCACACCACTCTATGGAAGGGAAAATATAAACATTATGACTCTTGGAAGGCGGGGAATGAAAAACTAAAACGTAAAAACGTTTAACCCCTTAGTGACCAGACCTGAAAGTGCCTTAATGACCAGGCCAGATTTTGGAAATCTGGCATGTGTAACTTTATCAGAGAATAACTGTCACGTTGAGTACATGGACCCTCTGGGCCATACCGCCTTAACGGTATGGCAGCTGGCCAACAGGTCACAGGTCAAAGTCTATATATCGTATAGGGGTACCTGTGGTAGACGAGGCGTGGTGTAACAGGACAGGCGTGCTACACAGCACACATGACTCCAACTCAATATGTCACTTGACCAGGATAGCATGGGATACAGGATACATGTAGCAGGAAAGGGAAACACTGGGAACTGTAAGGAGACCATTTGCAGAGACAAACTAGGGTAACGACAACAAAGCTCAGACAAGGTAGGAAGGGGTTGGGCCCCTCTTATAGTCCAGGGTGCTAATGGACTAATTTGGCACTTTAACTCAGGTGCGCGCGCTGGCCCTTTAAGAGCCGGCACGAGCACCCTACAGGACCCGGCCAAGAGAAGCGGAAGTGAGCGCTAGCATCACCTGAGGAGGAAATGGAGGCCAGCGCTCACAGACCCATGGCTGCGGCCGTTAGAAGGTGAGTGAACCTGACGGCCCGTGGCCATGCGCTTGACAATAACTTGGTAATCGTTTTACATATACCTTTTGTTGGAAAGGAGAGGATTCTACTTTTCTAGATTGAGAAATATATGTCCCTAACAGTTTCCACATCCTATGACTATGTCGTGCTAACAAAGCAGCTGTCCTGCAATCGAGTCAGTCCATAGACATTATGTATATCAACCCACTCTGATATATAGTAATTTAGAGTGGGAAAAATAATTAAACTGTGTTGGAGGAAAAAGTCAATATATAAAAAAAAAAGGAGGAAGAATGTATCCAGCTATGTGGAAAACTAGAGCATGTTCACAGGTTGAAAGAGCACTTGTAGGGCTGTAATGACTTTATTATTCAAAGTGACTGGTCGCACAATGTCTCTTTAGCTCCATCAATCCCTATATAAGGGACGAATGTGCCAAGCGACGCGGTACACCATAACAGGCTCCACCAATCACCTGCAGAATATATAAAGGGGCAGTGTCCAACACCTTCTAGAGGGACAGTGAAGAACCACTACTCCCCAAATTAATGTCGGTATTTCTAGAAGTATTGTCGGGTGTAAGAGGTCCACCAAAACCCCGAACAAAACTGTAATAAAGACCATAGTGTATTGATAAGGAACAGCTCGCTTATTAGAAATCCTCAGAATAAAATTAAAAAATGATGCCGTATCTCCAGTCAGTAACAGCTATTTATGGCAGGACATAGTCATAACGGAAAAAGAAAAAAAAAAAGCAGTTTTATCTTGAATGAATTTCGGGCCCTATTCCACTTTCTATAACTTTGGGTTATATCCCAAAATGACTCAATCTAAAAAAGTAGACTTCCCTCCCTCCCAAAAGAAAGTAATAAAAAAATAAATCCCTAAAAGAACCCTAAATGTTGGCCTCTCCTAATATACAGCTAAGCTGCTTTCCTTTAAAAAAAAAAAAAAAAAGAAGTGTACAGAAAAATAAATCCCTAAATAAATTCTGCATTTTAACTTATAATTGACAAAAAAATAATAATTTGTATTGTGCGACGATATGATACATTTAAAAACAGGGACTTATGCATAGACCAGGGTTGGAAGGACAAGCAGAACAATAATATGGTGACTCACTTCGCGGTCCTTGTTTTTTTGGGTATTTTTGGTTCGGTGTTGAAGGGATGGGGTGTAAAAAATGTTTTTCAACAAGTCGGCGTACATCCTCTGATTCATGGACTACTCTCTGGTCTGCAGATTGAAATAGGAGATCTTCAATAACTTTCTCCTGAAATTCAAAGAATGCAGCCCTGACCCCTGATTTTTTTGTACAGGACAAATGCATTGTGCATCGCAACCTGGATGAGGTATATTGCCACTTTTTTATGTCATGTTCTGGTTTTCCTTTTAACCAGATAAGGTTGTAAGATCTGGTCGCACAAATCTACCCCACCCATGAATTTTGTTATAGCCGATGACACACACAGGCTTTTGTCTATCTGCAGAGGCCCCACGTTCTCTAACAGTTGCTGTTGCACTTGGATGGATAGTGCTGATCATGTAAACATCCTTGCGGTCACTAAATTTTATAGCCAGCATCTTCTCAATTTGAAAAGTGCATGACTCCCGCTTTGGTAGTTTTTTTAGTTACAAGTTGACGTGGGAAACCTTTGCGATTCCTGCGTATTTTGCCACAGGCTCCGGTGTTGGCACTAAACAATATATAACGGCATCTATATCTAAATAACGGAGGAGGGTAGAATTTTTTTTGAAAGTGCCCCAGGTTTTGTGCAGCCCTCCCCATTACATGCTGCACTCAGCTGCAAATGTATGGGGAGGTGAAAGGATGAGGCCCAGAATTTTTTTTATTTCCATTTCATTTGTGGGATTCTACAACCTCGCATAAAGTGATGAAGGCTTGTTTGCAATGTACTGCCTGGCATACAAATTTGTTTCCTGCACAAAATGTTCCAAAACTTGGTCCGTAATAAAAATGTTCAAATTATTTAGTGGTGAATAATTACTGACATTGGGATTTATGCCAGGAGTAGCAGTAAAGTCATTTATGGTGGGAGAAAATAAACTTGTGGGTTCCCACACTAAATCTGTTTGGTGGGGTTGCACAATTTCAGGGGCTGCACTTTGAACGGACGTTGTGGCAACTGCACCGTCTCCCATATCACTGGTGCTGAGTCTCATATCCATAGAATCCCTTGAAGCGACACTTTCGCTGTCGCTTTCAAGTAAAAGGTCAACTTCAGATGCTGAATCTGTATCTGAACATAGCATCTGATAGGCTTCCTCAACGCTGTATCTTCTGGCAGCCATAATGATTATACAGTCTAAACCGCAAATAATAAATGGAACTAGCGGTTTAAATTTTTTTTATCAACTAAGAACACTAAAGTATTTAAAGTTTGTTTTTAAAAAAAAAAAAATTGAACGTTTTTTTTATTTATTTTTTCAAACCTAAACCCTACGCCTAACACAAAAAATAAACCCAAGACCAGACCAGCACCCTATGCCGTCTATGCAGTGTACTCGCCGTCTAACAGCGTACCCTAAACTAAAAATAGTTTACTGTACGATTCTTAGTATATACAGTAAATATACTTATATATATATATATATATATATACACACACACACACTATATACTATGAAATACTGTTTCTCTCCTCAGCTAGAGCAGAGTGAGGAGAAACAGATGCATGTTTTTACTTTTATTTTACTGTAGTGATCACTATGATTGGATCTCATAGAGCACACAAAAGATCAGGAACCAATACTATTGGCTCCTGATCACTGCTCTAAGAACAGAGTTGGTAGCCAGCTCTGTACACAGTAACAGGATGTGACCGCTTTGATTTGCTGTCACAGCGGTCACATGATGTTACGAGGAAATTGGCCGGTCCTGGTGGCTGCACTAAGAACCGGACCTAATACAGCTGGTTTTTAGTGCAGTCTTTATCAGGGTGCAGCTAAACCCCCTCTACTACAGCGACGCCAAAAGACGTTGCTGTAGACTGAGTACCTGCACCGCCTACCGTCAAAAGACGGTGGGCGGTCATTAAGGGGTTAATCTTGCTCTTTTCTTAGTCTGGTTGCTGTTTCTTTGTTACATTTCTTCTTCCTAATACCTGAGATTTCTATCCCCACTGCCCCCTCCTTTTAGGCTTTGATTCTTGCTCGGTAAATCACAAAATCTTAAAAATATGTCTGGAATTTACAGAGAGCAGATAACAAAGTGAAGCCAGTAAAGGACTGACTTAATAGGGAAGATAAACAAGAATGCAGCTGGGGAACTGAAAATAATAAACCTAAGGGAACAGATATAAGACAATGAACAGAAGAGAAATCAAATATTTATTCATGTATTCGTTACTGTTCTTACTTTTAAAAATTCTGCTAAAAATTGTTTGTAATTTGCAGAATTTAAAAACAACATAGAGCTTGGTTTTTTTTAAAGCAAGAGACGCTGCCAGCAGTCCTTCTTCACTCCTTAACGACCGCCCACCGTGTTTTGACGGCAGGCGGTGCATGTGCTTAGTCAACAGTGACGTCTTTTGGCGTCCCTGTAGAAGAGGCTGATGATCGCTCCTGTAGCTAACAGCTCAGGAACTTAGAGTAGCCTGCTGAATACAGCTGAGGTGGGAAAACATTTAGACCCTAGCTGTTTAACCCTTTGATCAAGATCAAAGGAAACTCCCCTCTTTGATTGAGTCACTGGAAACCTAGTGACGTGCTCAAAGAGCAGGGAATCCCTCTGCAGTCATCCCTGGGGAAAAAGAAAGGACCCCAGGGCTGTCTGTTCAGTTTGCCTGCTGTTAGGACACACTATGTGCTGCCCTAACAGCAGCCAGTGTCATAGTGACACAGTGCAATGTATTAGCATACAGGAGCATGCTAATACATTACAAGTAAAAAATAAAGTAAAAAATAAAGTTATCCCTTAATGGGATTTAAAAAAAAGTAAAAAAAAAAAGTCATTATTTTGCATAAAATATATTTTATTGCCTCTACATTACATAAAAACACAAAAACCGAACAAGTTATTTAGCGTGAAACATGAACGGCATAAAAAATAAACAAGAAAAATTATGCCGAGAATCGCTTTTTCCTATTTTCCTTTATTCACATCATAAAAATATTTATTTTTTATATTTTTATGACCTTTTCAGGCCCGGTCATAAAGGGGTTTTCCAGGACTTTCATATTGATGGCCATCTGCTTTGATATGAAACCATGGTCAAACCAATTAACTTCAGAAGTAACATAATTAGTTGAATAAGGTACCCCTGAGTGCAATCAAAGTGTCATATGACCTATCACATGATGTCAGTATAAATACGCCTGAAAGACCCCTGAGTCTGCAACACCACCAAGCAAGCAACATGTGGACTAAGAAGTTTTCCAAAAAGGTCAGAGACAAAAGTGTTGAAGTATAAATTAGGGTTTTATTATAATCAAAATATCCATTATAATAAAATAGAAAGGAAATGGCACAACTTTAAGCCTAACAAGAGGAGGCCACCCACAAAAACTCACAGACCGGACTAGGAGAACATTATTTAGACATTCAACAAAGACAGCAACGATAAAAATGTAGGAACTCCAAAGATTTGCAGCGGAGATGGAAGTATCTGTACATTGGACCACTATAAGCCATACACTCCACCAAGTGGGGCAATATGGAAAAGTGGCCAGAAAAAAAGTCATTGCTTAACCCGGACTATTTGGGACGTTCAGGACGCAGCCCCATTTTTCAAATCTGACATATGTAACTTTATGTGGTAATAACTTTAAAATGCTGCTACCTATTCAAGCGATTCTGAGATTGTTTTCTCGTGACAAAGTGTACGTTAAGTTAGTGGTCAAATTTGGTCGTTACAGTCAGTGTTTATTTGTGGAAAACACCAAAGTTTGGAGAAAATTTTCCAAAATTAGAATTTTTCTTAATTTAAATGTATCTGCTTGTAAGACAGATAGTAATACCACACAAAATAGTTACTAGTTAACATTTCCCATATGTCTACTTTATGTTTGCATAATTTTTTAAACATCCTTTTCCTATTTTTCTTGGACATTACAAGGCCCAGAACTTTAGCAGCAATTTCTCACATTTTCAAGAAAATTTAAAAAGCCTTTTTGTTTAGGGACCAATTCAGTTACGAAGTGGCTCTGAGGGCCCAATATATTAGAAACTCCCTATAAATCACCCTATTTTAAATACTGCACCCCTCAAAGTATTCAAAACATCATGTAGAAACACATTTAGGCATTTCACAGGAATTAAAGCAAAGTGGAGATGAAATTTACAAATGTAATTTTTTTTGCGTACAATCTGTTTTAATCAATTTTTTTCTGTAAGACAGAAGGTTTTACCAGAGAAATGCAACTCAATATTTATTGCCGAGATACTGCAGTTTTTAGAAATATCCCACATGTGGCCCTATTCTACTACTGGACTGAAACACAGGTGTAAAGTCCGTGGTCGCTGACCACGAACTCCTCCCATCCTGTCAATGCCCTTCTCTCCAGAGATGTCTGCACATGGCGGCCATCCTGTTCCACAGCCACCACTAGGGTGCACACGTGAGTTCAGTCCAGCCTTAAAGAGCCAGAGTGCACACGGGTGAGATTGAGCTGATTGCTCCCAGATCACCCTGGACTATAAGAAGGGCTCTGCCCCTCCCTGCATTGCCTGAGCTTTGTTGTCATTACCCTAGTCTGTCTTTGCAAATGGTCTCCTAAGTGTTTTCCAGTTCCAGTGTTTCCCGTTCCTGCTACCTGTAACCTGTATCCCGTGCTATCCTGGTCCAAGTGCCGTATTGAGTTGGAGTCATGCTGCGCTGAGTACCACGACTGTCCTGCTACACCATGCCTGGTGCCTGCCTGCTGCCTAGTCCCAGCCGAGCCTATCTTGCTACTGTCTGAGCTACCACAGGTACACTATACGAACTATAGACTGTTACCTGTGTCCTGTTGGCCAGCTGTCTTACCGTTAAGGCGGTACGGCCCAGTGGATCCACGTACCTAACGTGACAGTAAGCTCAGGCCATGGACTCCGCTGGTCAATCCAAGACCATGATAACGTCACAAGAGATGCGGGTGGATATGCTAGACCTCCGGTCTCGACAGGACCAACTCCTCCAGGCATTGAATATTATTGCACATCGGCTGGATGTGCAAGCTGCCTTTCCTCCTACTACATTTCCTGGCAGTACAGACCATCCGACTACACCTAATGGCAGTGCTGATCACCGATTTTCTTTGCTGCTACCACACCACTATGATGGGGACACGAGGACCTGCCGTGGACTTTTGAACCAGTGCCATATCCACTTTAACCTGTATGCAAGGGCATTTTCTACTGATGGCGCAAGGGTCGCTTTCATCGTCTCTCCTCACTGGCAGGGCCCTTGCATGGGCGAACCCTATCTGGGAAAGACAAGGACTAGAGACCCGTGATTTCCAGGGGTTTCTACGGAAATTTTGCACGGTGTTTGAGGTGCCTGGACGAGTCTCGTCTGCAGGCGCCTGCTTGCTGAACCTACGCCAGGAAGACACTTCCGTGGGAGAGTACGCCATCCACTTCCGCACCCTGGCGGGAGAATTGTTGTGGAGCAATGAGGCCCTGGTGGCTACATTCTGGCAGGGAATGTCTCCTGAAATTAAGGACGAGCTTGCCGCCCGACATCTGCCGTCTACCCTGGAAGACCTCATCCTTCTGGCCACCTGGATTGATATAAGGATCCGGGAATGGTTCCAAGAGGCTTGCCGGGAGGGAGGGCTCCCTAGCCCGGTTCTTACTTTGCAGCAAGCCCTGCTGTCTTCATCAGCTGTTCCTCCAAAGGAGTCTTTGAAAATGGACCATCTCAAGCGGTCTACTCTGGAGAGACATCGCAGACGCGCTTCGGGACTGTATTGCGGCCTAGGAGGCCATCTTGTGTGTCTGTGCCCCCAAAAGCCCGAGAGCCTAGGGTTGGTTGGAGAGTCAACCCTGGGTGAAGTGGGTCTTTTTTCTAAATTGTCAATTCCGCAGCTAACTTAGTTCGGAGAGACCTGGTGGATCTTCTCCAGTTGCCCACAACCCCTCTGGAGAGGCCTTTGATGGTTGCATCTGTAAATGGACTACCTCTGTCAGATCCGGTTGTAGCGGTGACCTAAGCCGCTGAGGCTCCAAGTGGGAGCCCTCCATTCCAAGCTCCTCTCGTTCTATGTCCTGGCTAAGGCCGTCAACCCTGTGCTACTGGGCCTGCCCTGGCTCCGACTACATGCCCCATGGAGTGGGGTCCCAAGTGTCTCAACCGCTGCCTGGTACAGGTTCATCCGGCTCAGCCGCCTCTGCCTCAGTCCTTGGCAGGATTGCCTTGTCATTAATCTGCGTTCTCGGAATGTCTTCAGCAAGAAAGAAGCGGAGACGCTGCCCCAACACCAGGCGTATGACTGTCCTATCGAGCTGATTCCTGGTGCATCCATTCCCCGTGGTAGGGTATATACTCTCACCTTGCCAGAGACTCCTTCATACGGAAGTCATCCTCCCCGGGTGCCGGGTTCTTCTTTGTTAAGAAAAAGGATGGTTTTCTGCATCCCTGCAATGACTACCAGGGTCTCAACCATATCATGGTAAAAAAATATATATCTGTTGCCATAGATTTCAGAACTGTTTGATTGTATACAAGTAGCCAAGATTTTTTCGAAGCTAGACCTGCGTGGGGCTTACAACCTAATACGGATTTGCCGGGGTGACGAATGAAAGACGGCACTTAACACCCGTGATGGACACTATGAATATCTAGTAATGCCCTTCGGCCTGTGTAATGCTCCCGCGGTCTTCCAAGAGTTTGTTAATGACATCTTCCGTAACCTCCTTTATGTTTGTGTTTGGGTCTATATTGATGACATCTTGATTTTTTTCTCCAGATCCAATGACTGAGAGACATGTCAGTCAAGTTTTGCCTCGGTTAAGGGAGAATAGCCTGTACGCCAAGTTGGAGAAGTGCGTATTTGAGAAAGAGGCTCTACCCTTCCTGGGATACATCATCTCGGATCAAGGCCTCAAGATCGATCCTGAGAAGGTAAAAGCCGTCCTGGAGTGGCCACGCCCTCAAGGCTTGTGGTCCAAACAGTGCTTCCTGGGATTCACTAATTTCTACAGACAGTTCATTCCAAATTTCTCCTCACTGACATATCCTATCTCTACCCTCACCAAGAAAGGCATGAATGCCAAGGTGTGGACTCCTGAGGCGGAATCCGCATTTAATAGCCTGAAGAGTGCCTTCACGTCAGCCTCTTTCCTCCATCGTTCACATGTATCTCGACAGTTCTCGCTGGAGGTGGACGCCTCCTCTGTCGGTGCTAGTGCACTCCTGTTCCAGAGAGGTTCCAAGGGCAAGACAATGGTATGTGGCTATTACTCTAAACTCTTCTCTTCCGCAGAACGCAACTACTCGATTGGGGATCGGGAGTTACTGGCCATTAAATTGGCTCTGGGGGAGTGGAGACATCTACTAGAGGGCGCAGTTCATCCCATCTTGATATTCACGGACCACAAGAACCTCACATATCTCCAAACGGCCCCACGACTGAATCCCCGTCAGGCCAGGTGGTCGCTGTTCTTTGCCCGGTTCCAGTTTGAGCTCCACTACCGTTCAATCGACAAGAATGTGAGTGCCGTTGCCTTGTCCAGATCGTTCGAGACAGAGGATACTATGGAGTCTCCACAGAATATCATTGATCCATCCTGCATCATTCCTGTCAACCCTCTGCAAGTTAGAGACATTCCCCCGGGGAGGACATTTGTGCATCCAGCAGACAGAAGAAGAAGAATCCTCCGCTGGGGACACAGTTCCAAACTGGCAGGTCGCGCGGGTGCCGGTAAGACCCAAGACTTGATTGCTCGTCAGTTCTGGTCGCCCACGCTGCCCAAAGACATCACAGACTCTGTCTCATCATGCACGGTGTGTGCGCAGCACATACAGTTGCCCACTCCAAACCGGCGGGCCTGCTCCAGCCGCTGCCTGTGCTCGATGCCCCCTGGCAACATATTGCTATGGACTTTGTTATGGACCTGCCTCCCTCTGCTGGTTGCAGTACGGTCTGGGTGGTGGTGGACCGATTCTCCAAGATGGCTCATTTTGTTCCACTGACCGGCCTATCTTCTGCGTCCCAACTGGCTAATCTCTTCATCCAACACATCTTCCGTCTGCACGGCTTGCATCTGCATATTGTGTCGGAACGGGGGTTCAGTTCACCTCAAAGTTCTTGAGAGCCCTCTGCGGACTCCTCGGTGTGAAGTTGGACATTTCCTCAGCCTACCATCCTCGGTCCAATGGTCAAGTCGAGAGAATAAATCAGATTACGGAGAACTATCTACGACACTTTATCTCCAGGCAGCATGATGACTTGGTGCAGCTGCTTCCTTGGGCCTCCACCCCATTCTTCATTGTCTACAGCCAACACCCACGAATACCTCTCCCTGTTTCCACTATGTCCCAGGTACCTGCAGCTGACCCTACATTCAGGGACTTTCTACAAATCTGGCAGCAGACCCGATCTTCTATTATGCTGGTGGTCGACCGAATGAAAAGAAAGGCAGACACAAGAAGATGAGAGCCTCCCCAGTTTCTTCCAGGCACTAAGGTCTGGCTGCCCTCTAAGAATATCCGGCTGAAGGTGCCATCGTACAAGTTTTCTCCCAGGTTCCTCGGATTCTTCGAGATTTTGCAACGAATCAACCCGGTCTCCCACAAGCTTTGGCTGCTTCCTACCCTACCCAGAGTGTGATCCAAAAGCAGATAAGATTGGGCACCATTTATCAGTGCAACACTGGCCACATATCTGTGTATTATTTATTTACCATATTAATTTATCACCTTTTATGCCCTGATGTATGTGCAGCTTACATATGCCCCCACATTATAAACTGAAAGATAAACAAAACCCCAAATAGAACTACTACCATGCAAAATGTCCAAAAGCCAAATGGCGCGGCTTCCCTTCTGAACCCTACAGCGTGCAAAACAGCAGTTTACATCCACGTATATGGCATCACCATACCCGAGAGAACCCACCTAACAGTTTATGAAACATCTGTCTCCGTGACACAAACTGGGCACAACATATTGTGCACTAATATCAGCGGAAAATTGCAAATTTTGCGTGTCCGTATTCTAAGAGCCAGAACTTTATTTTTTCGCCAACGGATCTGTGTGAGGCCTTATTTGTTGAGGCACAATCTGTAGTTTTCATTGATACCATTTTGGGTACACGTGATTTTTTGGATCATTTCATATTCCATTTTTGGCAAGCAAGGTGACCAAAAAACCAGATTCCGACAATATTTTCTATTCTTTTTTTTATTTTTACAGTGTTCACCGTGGGCTATAAATGCGATTTTTACTTTATTCTGCGGGTCGATACGATTATGGTGATACCAAATTTATTTAATTTTTTTATGTTTTGCAGCGTTTGCACAATAGCTTCACTTTTTTTTTTTTTTATAATTTTTTGTGTCACCATATTCTGAGAGCTAGAACTTTTTTATTTGTCATTCAAAAAAGCTGTCTAAGGGCTTATTTCTTGCGGAATGGGTTGTAGTTTTTATTGGTATTTATTTTGGGGTACATGCAACTTTTTGATCACTTTTTTTGTTTTGGGAGATGTGGTGACCAAAAAATGGTGATACTGGAATTGTCTTCCAATAATTTTCTTTTTTGCAGTGTCCACCATGTAGGAAAATTAACATTATAGTTTTATAGTTTGGGTTGTTACGAATGTGTTGATACCAAATATGTGGATTTTAATTTTTTCCTATAATAAAAGACTTATAGGAAAAAAGACAGCTTTTGTTTTTTCAAATTATAACTTTTATTTTGATACTTTTGTACAACATTTTATTAACTTTTTTTTGTCCTACTAGAGGACTTTATGGCCTGGACCCTGATCTTTATTCTAATACATTGCACTACCCAGGTAGTGCAATGCATTAGAGTTGTCAGTCATTCACTGACAGAAAGCCTATTAGGCTTCGCCTCAGGGCGAGGGCCTAATGGGCTTCTATATGTGGCAGACCAGGAGGCCATTGTTAGGCCTCCGGTTGCCATAGCAACCATTGGCACCCTCATGATCGCATCGTGGCGATACAAATTGCTTACAAACCGCTAAGATGCAGAAATCGCTTTTGATTGTGACATCTTATGGGGTTATTGGCAGGAATCGGAGCTAGTTCCATTCCCTGCTGTAACAGCAGGGTGTCAGCTGTAACATACTGATGGTGATGGTGATGGTGCAGGCACAGCTTCTGAGCAAGCGCCATCTTCTTTTTGCGATCGGAGACCTAAAAGGCTTCCATACTTGGCACTAAGGAGGCCATTGTTAGGTGGGGTGCCAATATGCAAGTAACCCCATAGATGCAGCTTGAGCACTGCATTTAAGGTGTTAATCGACCGGATCAGAGGCTAGCTCTGGTCCTGGCCATATAGCAGTGTATAGCTTTATCTATCGCTGCTCTAAAAATGTGTCTGTAGATACAGGAGTCTATTAACGCGATGCCATAATAGTAAAGCAGTTTGCGTCAACAGGCCAATGCCCGTGACGTAATAGTACGTCATAGGGCATAAAGCGGTTAAAGAAAACCACGAGAAAACACGTTTTGAGTTCGCCAAATATATGGAAGAAGGTGCTCTTTTCCGACTAAAATTTTACTTTTTGGCTATAATAGTAAACGCTATGTGTGTCGCAAACCTAACACTACCCATCAGTGTGGTGGTGACAGCATTATGCTGTGGAAATTATTTTAATCGGCGGAGACTGGAAAACTGGTCCGGATTGAAGGAAACCTGGTCCGGATTGAAGGAAAACCGGTTTCAGTCTACCAGAGATTTGAGACTGGGACAGAGGTTCCCCTTCCAGGAGGACAATGACCCTAAACATGCTGCATGGTTTTGGGAGTACATTTATCTCCTTCCCGACCACCCACCGTCTTTTGATGTCAGGCAGTGCAGGTCCCCAGTCTACAACGACTGATGAGCGCTCGTGTGAGCCCTCATCCTCTAAGCAAGAGCTGTAACTTACAGCTCCTGATCTCAGAGCAGCCTCCTGAACACAGCTGGGGTTGGAAAACATTCAAACCCTAGCTGTTTAACCCTTTGATCGCCACGGTCCGTGACCGCGGCATGATCAAAGGGAATTCCCCTCTTTGATCGCATCACCAGGATTCCGGTGATGCAATCAAACACCGGGGAATCCCTCTGTAGTCAGCCCTGAGGACCTACAAAGGACCCCAGTGATGTCTGTTCCGTTTGCCTGCTGTTCGGGCACACTATGTGCTGCCCTAACAGCAGCCTGTGTCATAGTGTACAAGAGTATGCTAATACATTATAAGTAAAAAATAAAGTTATAAATAATGTTATCCCTTAATGGGATTAAAAAAAAAAGGGTAACAAACAAATAAATAAATAAAAAAGTCCCAAAAAAAGTAATTGTTATGCATAAAATATATTTTATTGCCCCCACATTACATAAAAACCAAAAACCTACACATATTAGGTATTTACACATCCGTAATAACCTGAAGAATTAATTTAACAGGTTATTTAGCGTGAAACATAAACGGGATAAAAAAATAAACAAGAAAAACAATGGCGAGAAACGCTTTTTCCTATATTCACGCCGTAAACTGCGTGAAAAAAAATATATATTTCTCTCGCATAAACAAGCCCTCATACTGCCACGTGAATGAAAAAATGAAAAAGTTATGGCTGCTGAAAGGCAGAGAGGCAAAAACAGAAAAATTTAGCTGGTCGCTAAGGTCTTTTCAGGCCTGGTCATTAAGGGGTTAAAGAGGCCATGTCACCAGTTTACTAATTCCCTATCTCCTAACTGTGATTTGTTTTTTAAAAACTTTTATTATTTTAAAAGTTATGAGCATTTTTTATTTATTTGCTAATTTGGCTCTAATAGCCAAATGGGAGGTAACTCTTTTTTTTCCACTCTGTGCAGTGTAATGTTTTCTGTATGACACTGTCCAATCATCATACCCTTCTCTGCCCAGCAACATAGCGTATACAGCTTCCATTCCCGGCTGTGTATTCAACTGGCGATATCTCCGATTATGTCACAGCTAGAACTGCGATCCTGGTGTCATATGAAAGATATAATCTCTTCTTTTATATGCCGCTGTTCTAGGTGGTCCACAGCCGGAGATAAGGCTGATTGAATTGATCCCCCTTCCCTCCAGCCTCAGTCTCTCACACTGTGTGAAGCAGCTTCATGCTGATAGGACAGCATCAGAAGCTGTGAGGAAGCTCCAACTCAGGAGAATCGCTGCTGTTACCTTCCAGTTGTCTAATAAAAATTCATTTACATATTTAGAAAAAAGCTCATAACTTTTAAAATAATAAACGTTTTGGGACATTATTTTCACCAGCATTATCAGTGTGAGCGCCTATTAGATTAGCTAGGAGATAGGGCATTACTAAACTAGTGACAGAGCCTCTAAGTCTTGGAATGGCCTAGTCAAAGCCCAGACCTCAATCCAATAGAGAATCTGTGGCATGAATTGAAGACTGCTGTACACCAATGCAACCATCTAACTTGAAGGATGTTTTAGCTCCAATAACAGGCAAAAATACTGTTGTCTACATGTGCTAATCAAATAGATGTATACCCTGAGAGATTTGCATCTGTAATTGCAGCAAAAGGAGGCCCCTCAAAGTATTGACTATCAGGGGGTAAATACTTATGCACATTAATTTTTTTTTAACTGAATGGTAGTTACGGAAACAGAGTAGCTCGCATGCTATGCTTCTTCCGTAACGCCATTCACTACTATGGCTGTTACGGAAACAATATTTTCTTCTTCGGAAATCACACGCTTCAGCCGCAAAACAGAGAGGTAGAACTGGGTTTAGGGGGCCCCGTTCTAGAGCCAGGTGCATCTATCCGACATTTATCACATATACTGTGGATATGTCATAAATGTCCCTAATGGAAAAACCCCTTTAACCCTTAGTGACCAGCCTATTTTAGGCCCTAATGACCAAGCTATTTTTTGCGCATTCAAAGAGCTATAACTTTTATATTTTTTCGTGGACATAGCTGTAGGAGGACTTGTTTTTTGCAGAATTAGTTTTCATTTTCATTTTGGGGTACATATCATTTTTTGATGAACTTTTATTAGATTTTTGGTGGGGAATAGAAAAAAACCCTGAAATTCCGCCCTTGTTCTATGCGATTTAAAGTGCGGCATAAATACCTTTATTCTATGGGTCAGTATGATTACGAAGATACCACATATGTATAGGATTTTTATATTTTACTACTTTTGCACAATAAAAAATGTTAGTTCAAAAGAGTATTTGTTTTTGCATCATCGCTTTCCAAGAGCCGTCATTTTTTATTTTTCCAATAACGTAGTGATATGTGAGGTTTTTTTTTGCGGGACAAGACATAGTTTTGATTGGTACTGTTTTGGGGTACATGGGACTTATTGATTAGCTTTTATTATTGCTTTTTTGGGGGGCAATGGAAAAAAATACAAATTTTGCCGTTGTTTTCTGCGTTTTTTTTTTTTACGCCATTTAACTTGTGGTTTAAACTAGATGTTAACTTTATTGTTTGGGTCAATATGGTCGCGGCGATACAATCTCTGTGTACTTTTATTTATTTTTTTACACTTAAAACAAAAGAAAACAACTTTTTATGGAAAAAGTGTTGTTTTTTTTTTACTGTAATATTTATTTTTAATTTTTATTTCACATTTATTACTTTTTTTTTTTGTCCCACTAGAGGACTTCACTCTGTGATCTTTTTATCGCTGCTATAATACTTTGGTATACTTAGTATCCAGAACATTATTGCCTGTACAGCACGTACTAGTAAGCATATACTCAGGGCATACCTGGGGGCATTAATCAGGCCCACGGATGCCATGGCACCCCATCGGAGGCCCGCGATTGCATTTTTGGGAACCCTCTGCAAATGATTTCAATGCCACGGTCGCTATTGACAGCAGCATTTAACGGATTAAACGGCCGCGATCCAATTAAACTTCGTTCGCGGCCATAGGAGCAGGAACCCGGCTGTCATCAGACAACCGAGCACCAGCTCCAGCCTGCACGGGACACCTGTGCAGGACTTAGACTGGGCCGCTGTGAAAGGGCGACGGTCTAGCCTAAGGCCCCTTAGTGACCGCTGTGAAAAGGCCTATTGGTGGTCACTAAGGGGTTAATGAAAATCTATTTTTATTCAAGGTTGTAATGCAACAAAACAGTTAAAACTCCAAACAAATCTTATCCGACAGTAACAATGGGCATATATCATATTCTCAATCCAGCTTACCTATACACCAGTTTCACAACCATAGCCATTACCACCAAGCCAAACAACAGTTATACAGTATCAGTCATCAAATTAATTTTAATATTAGAAGTTTTCATAGTTTCAAACATTCTACATGTACAACTGCTAAATTCTACACAAAGCAATGTTTAAAACAGGTCACGGAGTATATTTGGGCATATTTATCAATGCAATTGGGATAGTTTTCTGGTGCAATTGCATTGAAAATTATATTGTTTAGGCTGAACACCATATTTATTAAGCTCTGTGCTATTGTTTCCTCACACTTCTGAAGTGTAAAGGATCTGCCAGACACAGCTTCTGTGTTGACGCCCATGGTCTGCATCTGCTCCTAGGTCTGATAGAGTGACTCGATCTGCTACCACTCAGTCTGGTAGGCTGAGTAGTGGGAGAACCTATCACAGCCTGGCCAGATGGAGCTAGCTCCCGCCCTCAGTCTATTTATACCTTCATTTCCTGCTCTGCCTTTGCCTGTGATTCTGTCTGGTTTCCTGGATCTGCTGTTCCTGCTAGTACTATTGACCTCTGCTTCAAATTGACCCTGGCTTTACTGACTACTCTCCTGCTCTACGTTTGGTACCTCGTACACTCCTGGTTTGACTTGGCTCGTTCACTACTCTTGTTGCTCACGGTGTTGCCGTGGGCAACTGCCTCATTTCCCTTAGCTTCTGTGTACCCTTGTCTGTTTGTCTGTCGTGCACTTATTGACCGTAGGGACCGTCGCCCAGTTGTACGCCGCCGCCTAGGACGGGCCGTGCAAGTAGGCAGGGACTGAGTGGCGGGTAGATTAGGGCTCACCTGTCTGTCTCCCTACCCCGACATTACATAATCACAGGCCCATATAACTTTTCTACCCTGGTTCCTACACAACTATGGACCCCCTTGAGACCCTGGCTCAGCAAATGCAGGGTCTCTTCCTAAAGGTCCAAGCCCTGGCTCAGAGGTGCAACCAGCGTGATGCTAACCAGGTAGTGCCCTCCACCTCACCTCTTGAACCCCACCTCAAGTTGCCTGACCAGTTCTCAGGGGACCGGAAGACTTTTTTTCTCCTTTCGGGAGAGTTGTAGGCTCTATTTCCGATTAAGACCCCACTCCTCAGGTTCTGAGAGCCATCGAGTGGGTATAATTATGTCCCAGCTCCAGGACGGCCCCCAAGAATGGGCCTTCTCCTTGGCCCCTGACACCCCTGAACTTTCCTCTGTTGACCTTTTTTTTCTGCTCTCGGGCTCATCTATGACGAGACTGATAAGACTGCCTTTGCCGAGAGTCAGCTGGTGACCTTACGTCAGGGTAAAAGACCCGTTAACGAGTACTGTTCTGACTTTAGGTAGTGGTGCGTAGCTTCTCGGTGGAATGACCCTGCCTTGAGGTGCCAGTTTAGATTGGGTCTGTCGAATGCCCTGAAAGACCTATTAGTTAGCTATCCCTCTTCTGACTCTCTTGATCAGGTTATGGCTTTAGCGGTATGTCTTGACCGACGTCTCAGGGAAAGACGACTTGAACGTTTTTGTGCCTTCTCCTCTGGCTCCCCCATGATGGCTCCCGAGGTTCCGTTGCTTCGTTCTTCCACGGGAATCTCGGATGAACCAATGCAACTCGGGGCCTTCGTGTCTCCTCAATAACGTAGAGAGTTCAGCAGGAAGAATGGTCTCTGCTTCTACTGTGGGGATGACAAGCATCAAGTGAACTACTGTCCAAGGCATAAGAATAAGCAGCCGGAAAACTGCCGCGCCTAAGTGACCATCGGGGAGGTCGCTTGGGCGCACAGGTATTTCCTGTAAATATGAAACCTAATAAGATCTTGCTTCCCTTTCAGGTCTCTTTTGAGGGTAGGTCTGCCACCGGCAGTGCATTCGTGGATTCAGGGTCTTCTGATAATATTATGTCTGTGGAATTTGCTATGTCTCTAGCTATGCCATTGATTGATTTGCCTAAACCTGTCCCGGTAGTGGGTATCGACTGCACTCCACTTGCTAATGGTTATTTTACGCAGCATACCCCTGTTTTTGAACTCATTGTTGGTTCCATTCATTTGGAGCAGTGCTCTGTACTGGTGATGCAGAGATTATCGTCCAATTTGGTTTTAGGCATTCCCTGGTTGCAGATGCATAATCCCACGTTTAACTGGAATACTGGGGATCTTACCAAATGGGGTAATGAATGCATGACGTCCTGTTTTTCTGTTAATTTTATTTCTCTCCCTGAGGTGAACACTCTACCTGAGTTTATTCAGGACTTCGCTGATGTTTTTTCTAAAAAGGCCTCCGAAGTGTTACCTCCTCATAGAGAATACGATTGCGCAATCGACTTGGTACCTGGAGTTAAGCTCCTAAGGGTAGGATTTTTAATCTCTCTTGTCCCGAACGTGAGGCCATGAGAGAATATATCCAGGAAAGCCTGGCCAAGGGTTACATTTGTCCCATCACTTCTCCGGTAGGTGCTGGCTTCTTCTTCGTAGGGAAGAAGAATGGTGGTCTTAGGCCGTGCATCGATTACCGAAACTTGAATAAGGTCACTGTAAGGAACCAGTATCCCCTTCCTTTGATTCCTGATCTCTTCAATCAGGTTGAGGGGGCCCAATGGCTCTGTAAGTTTGATCTTCGGGGGGCTTATAATCTTATCCGTATCAGAGAAGGGGGATGAGTGGAAGACTGTGTTTAACACGTCCGAAAGTCATTTCGAATACCTCGTCATGCCCTTTGGGTTGTGTAATGCTCACGCGGTCTTCCAGAATTTCATAAATGAAATTTTAAGAGACTACCTGGGGGTATTTCTTGTAGTGTACCTTGATGACATACTTGTGTTTTCCAAGGACTGGTCCTCCCACATTGAGCATGTTAGGAAGGTGCTCCAGGCCCTTCGGGAAAACAAACTCTTTGCTAAATCCGAAAAATGTGTGTTTGGGGTGCAGGAGGTACCATTTTTGGGTCAAATCCTAACTCCTAATGAATTCCGCATGGACCCTGCCAAAGTTCAGGCTGTGGCTGAATGGGTACAACCTGCCTCCCTGAAGGCGTTACAGTGCTTCCTGGGGTTTGCTAATTATTACAGGAGATTTATTGCTAACTTCTCGGTCTTCGCTAAGCCTCTTACGGATCTTACTGGCAAAGGTGCTGATCTCCTCCACTTTCCTCCGGAGGCGGTCCAGGCTTTTGAGAACCTTAAGAAGTGCTTTATCTCTGCCCCAGTGCTGATTCAGCCTAACCAAATGGAGCCATTCATCATGGAGGTTGACGCCTCCGAGGTGGGAGTGGGTGCTGTCTTGTCCCAGGGTACCATGTCCCTCACCCATCTCCGTCCCTGTGCCTATTTCTCCAGGAAGTTCTCGCCCACTGAGAGTAACTATGACGTGGGCAACCGCAAACTCTTAGCCATTAAATGGGCATTTGAAGAGTGGCGCCACTTCTTGGAGGGGGCAAGGCACCAGGTAACTGTCCTTACCGACCACAAGTATCTGGTTTTCCTAGAATCCGCCCGGAGGCTAAACCCGAGACAAGCTCGATGGGCGTTGTTTTTTACTAGATTCAACTTTGTGGTCACCTATAGGGCTGGGTCTAAAAATATTAAAGCTGATGCACTGTCGCGTAGCTTCATGGCCAGCCCTCCTTCGGAGGAAGATCCTGATTGGATTTTGCCCCCAGGTATAATCATATCCTCTGTTGATTCTGACTTAGTCTCCGAAATTGCGGCTGATCAAGGTTCAGCTCCCGGGAACCTTCCTGAGAACAAGCTGTTTGTTCCCCTGCAATTCCGGCTAAGGGTACTCAGGGAAAATCATGACTCTGCACTATCTGGCCATCCAGGCATCCTGGGTACCAAGCACCTCATTGCTAGAAACTATTGGTGGCCTGGGTTGTCTAAAGATGTTAAGGCCTCCCAGGTCTAGACCAGCGGGCTTACTATGTTCTTTGCCCATCCCCAGAGACCTTGGACCCATATCTCCACCATTTTATCACCGATCTGCCTCCATCTCAAGGCAAGTCGGTGGTGTGGGTTGTAGTAGACTGCTTCAGTAAGATGTGCCACTTTGTGCCCCTCAAGAAACTACCCAATGCCAAGACGTTAGCTACCTTGTTTGTCAAACACATCCTGCGTCTCCATGGGGTTCCTGTCAATATTGTTTTTGACAGAGGGGTACAATTTGTTTCATTGTTTTGGAGAGCTTTCTGTAAAAAGTTGGAGATTGATCTGTCCTTCTTCTCGGCCTTCCATCCTGAAATTAATGGCCAAACTGAGAGGACTAATGAGTCTCTAGAACAATATTTAATGTGTTTTATCTCCGACTGTCAATATGATTGGGTCTCCTTCATTCCCCTGGCCGAATTTTCCCTTAATAAACGGGTCAGTAACTAGTCAAGGGTCTCCCCCTTTTTCTGTAATTTTGGGTTTAATCCACGGTTCTCCTCCGTTTCATCTGGTGGTTCCAACAATCCCGAGGTAGATGTAGTTCATCTGGAACTGTGCACAGTCTGGGCCCAGGTTCAGAAGAACCTAGAGGTGTCCCAGAGCATATAAAAGACTCAGGCAGATAGAAGACATTCTGCTAACCCCTTGCTTGTGGTCGGGGATCTGGTGTGGCTGTCTTCAAAAAATTTGCGTCTTAAAGTTCCGTCCCAAAAATTTGCTCCCCGGTATATAGGGCCGTACAAGGTCATTGAGGTCCTTAATCGTGTCTCCTCCCGGCTGGGGTTACCCCCGTCTTTTCAAATACACAACGTGTTTCATGCCTCCCTCCTGAAACGCTCCTCCCCGTCCTTGGCTACCTTGAGGAAACCTCCGGTCCCTGTTCTCACCCCTGAAGGGGTAGAATTCGAGGTGGCCAAGATTGTGGATAGCAGGATGATCCAAGGCTCCCTCCAGTACCTGGTCCATTGGAGAGGATACGGGCCTGAGGAGAGGATTTGGGTACCCGCCCGGGATGTTCACGCTGGGGTATTGCTCAGGAGGTTCCATCTTCGGTTCCCCAATAAGCCAGGTCCACCTAGGAAGTGTCCAGTGGCCCCTCATAAAAGGGGGGATACTGTAAAGGATCTGCCAGACACAGCTTCTGTGTCAACGCCCGTGGTTAATCAGTCTGCATCTGCTCCTAGGTCTGATAGGGTGACTCGATCTTCTACCACTCAGGCTGGTAGGCTGAGGAGTGGAAGAACCTATCACAGCCTGGCCAGACGGAGCTAGCTCCCGCCCTCGGTCTATTTATACCTTCATTTCCTGCTCTTCCTTTGCCTGTGATTCTGTCTGGTTTCCTGGCTCTGCTGTTCCTGCTAGTACTATTGACCTCTGCTTCAAATTGACCCTGGCTTTACTGACTACTCTCCTGCTCTGCATTTGGTACCTCGTACACTCCTGGTTTGACTTTGCTCGTTCACTACTCTTGTTGCTCACGGTGTTGCCGTGGGCAACTGCCCCATTTCCTTTAGCTTCTGCGTACCCTTGTCTGTTTGTCTGTCGTGCACTTATTGAGTGTAGGGACCGTCGCCCAGTTGTACGCCGTCACTTAGGACGGGCCGTGCAAGTAGGCAGGGACTGACTGGCGGGTAGATTAGGGCTCACCTGTCTGTCTCCTGACCTTGACATTACATGAAGTTTTCTAAACAAGGGCACATGACTTTATAGTTGTATGCCACATAGTCATTTGTGTTCCATGTTTGCTGTGTCAAGGAATCACTACTTGAGCAATTCCCCAGTGTGCAAGTTTATGGGATTGATATTTAACCAATTCCCCAAAGACAGCTATAGACTGTCTGAAACAAGCGTGCAGGTAAATCAGCTACCTAGAGTCTGTCACCACTTTGGTCAGCAGAGTCTAAGGCTACTCTATGGTCTTCACCACAGCCCACTGCAAGGCAGGTTGGATTTGACTGCATAAAACCCAGGTTGCTTTTACAGAATACGTAGTTGGACAGGAGGTGCAACTTCAGGCAATACCAGAACGGATAACCAGATGAGCCAGAGGGGTAATTAGCGAGCAGATCACAAAACCGGGAGAAACTAAAAGACTAAATCATTGAGCAGAGGGTAAATTCAAAGACAAGCTTATGTCCAGTTCAAAGAATCAAACAGTCAAGGTGATACATGGTGTAACCAGGAGCTTGATCAGAACATGCATACGCAAGAGAATCTTAAGCAAGAATGAGAAGACTGAACAGATTCAAATACTACTCTCTTAGCCCTGATAGGTAGCAGACAGGGAAATGAGAATGGCTCTGCATCTCAAACCAGGGCCGCCCAGTAGCTAGGCTAGTAGTCATGACAACCTTAAAGTGACGAACGTTTTCTAACAGCAACCAAATTCCTACAAGGGGCCACCGGGCCCTTAAACCTCAGGCTAGGTTTCAAAGGAAACTTCAAATGAAAAACTTTAACTAAACGATTAGCATGGACTGAATTAGCAGGAACCCAATTTTGTTCTTCTGGCCCATACCACTTCCAGTCCACCAAGTACTGAAGAGTACCCCTGACCCTTCTGGAATCCACAATTCTTTGAACCTCAAATTCCATATCTCCTTCTACTTGAACTGGAGGAGGTGAATTCTTGAGTGGATTAGATGGTGGTACAAATTTTTTAAGGAGAGATTTGTGAAAAACATCATGAATTTTAAAAGAAGGAGGCGAAAGCCCAGGCGAAAGGACACATGGTTAATCACTTCAACAATTTCATATGGACCAATAAACCTAGGAACAAACATATGAGACAGTACTTTCAGTCGCAGATTCTTAGTAGAAAGCCACACCTTTTGACCCACACTGAACACACAGGACCCACTGTTTTTTGTCAGCATTTTTCTTTTTAAGTAATTGGGAATTCTTCAGGTTCGATTGAACCTGAGCGTAAACTGTGCACCGTTTATTTGATTCAACTTCCACCTCAGTGTTGTCACTAGAAGAGGCGAAAAATTAACCAAAACGAGGATGAAAACCATAATTACAGAAAAACGGCGAGGTATCAAGAGAAACATGGTGGTGATTATTTATAGCAAATTCTGCTAATGGAAGATGCGAGACCCATTCAGCCTGGTTATCCGCAATATAACACCTAAGATATGGTTCCAAAGTTTGATTAAAGCACTCGGTTTGACCATTAGTCTTAGGGTGAAATGCAGAAGAGAAAGATAACTGTACACCAAGTTTCTTACAGAAAGCTCTCCAGACGTTAGCCACAAATTGTACACCTCTATAAGAGACAATATTTTCCGGAACACCATGCAGACGAACCACTTGATCAATAAATAATTTAGACAGAGTTCTGGAATCAGGGAGTTGCGGCAATGGAATGAAATCACACATTTTACAGAAACAGTCCACCACAATCCAAATGACTATTTTCCCTTCAGAGGGTGGCAAACTGGTGATAATATCCATAGACAGATGGGACCAAGGTTTCTGTGGAAGAGATAATGGAAGTAGTTCACCCATAGGACGAACTCGAGGAATCTTAGCGCGAGCGCAGACATCACAATCAGAAACGTAGGAGCTAACATCACGAGATACTCATGGCCACCAGTAGAACCGTGAGACTAATTTCTTAGTACCAGTTATCCCTGGATGACCACACAAAACAGAATCATGTAACTCATTAAGCAAACAAAATCTGATCTGAAGAGGTACAAACAATTTCAAAGCAGGAATGGTTTGCGGAGCGAGCTGCTGACTTTTTTAAATCTCAGTTGCAAGATTAGGTGATATTGCAGAAACCACTATCCCTTTAGACAAAATAGGGTCAGGCTGAAGGTCCGGGACCTATGAGGAGCAGAAACTTCGAGATAATGCGTCAGCCCTAACATTTTTACACCCGGGTCTGTAGGTTACTATAGGGTGGAGTACAATAGGGCAATTATATGGTTTATGAGGATGTAGAGATTTACAACCGATTTCAGAAAAGACATCTTCAAAATCTTGAATACACTCAGGCAACGATGGTGCATTTCAAGATATATTAGTAGTAGACAGACATGCAAGACTCATAACATTTAGGATTCTACTTAATCAAATCTGCCTTTACCCAATCAATAACAGGATTGTGTGCCTGTAACCATGGAATACCCAATATTACCTCAGTAGGCAAATTTTCTAGGATAAATAAAGAAATGAGTTCAGTATGCAAGGTACCCACTTCTAAAGTAACAAGCGTAGTAGAGAACTTGACTGACCCTGAGAGAAGGGGGTATTATCTACAGCAAACACTTTGACAGTGTTCCTCAGTTGAATGAGGGGAATAGACAATTTTTGAACAACCTGAAAATCCCCAAAATAACCCGCAGAACCACAATCTATGAAAGCCTGACCAGAAATACAAACATTGTTAAACAATATATTAGACGGCAAAATGATTTTTTGAGAAAATTTAGGAAGAACCTGACTCCCCACATGGCATTCTCGGGGGCCATCTAGGCTCTAAAGTTTTACGGAGCCGGACGTTTTAGAACAGTTCTTGAGCGTATGACCAGTATCCCCCCAATAGAAACACAGCCCTTTGAGTTTCCGGAAATGTCTCCGTTCATGAGAAGACATCGTGGAGCCCAACTGCATGTGCTCTGTGAGACAGATGGAAGGATCTCAGCGCAGGGAAGATGAGAGACCATTGCTGAATGTTCTTTTTTGCGCTCTCGTAGACGTCGGTCAAGATGCACAACGAGAGTCATGGTATCCTCTAAAGTCAAGGGCAGAGGGTAATTTACCAGAAAATGTTATATGGTTTCAGAAAAGCCTCGGCGGAATAGACATCTGAGCGCTCCATAATTCCACCGTGAAGGGACGGACCACCATCTAAATTCCGAACAGTAATCCTCCACAGGACGCCGTCCCTGCTGGAGAAGTAACAGATTGGCCTCTGCCACTGCATTGATATCTGGTTCACCATATAATAAACCAAGAGCTGCAAAGAAGATCTCAACAGAGAAAAATTCAGGGGCATCGAGTGTCAACCAAAAGGCCCAGGTTTCAGGATCTCCCTGCAATAGAGAAATGACGAGGCCAACTCGTTGTTGCTCAGTTCCAGTGGAAAAATACCTTAGACGAAAATATAATTTACACCTCTCATGAAAGTTAATGAAAGACTTACGATCAATAGAAAAACGATCAGGCAAGTTAATTTTGAGTTATACTGCGGAGTTGCTGGAACGACTGCTTGGACCTGTGCAGTTTTATAATGTCGAATCCTTTTGGCCAGATCTTGTACCAGCTGCGTCAGATCGTGCATCTGATCCACCAGGCCATGCATAGGTTCCATAGTGGATGACTATGTCAGGGAATTACTACTGAAAAATTCCCCAGAGTGCAAGTTTATGGAATTGCTATTCAAGCAATTGCCCAAGGACAACTGGAGACTGTCTGGATCAAGCATTCAGGTAAATCAGCTACCTCAACTCCGTCGCCACTCTGGTCAGCAGAGTCTAAGGATACTTTATGGTCTTCACCAGAGCCCACCGCAAGGCAGTTTGGATTTGGCTGCATAGAACACAGGTTACTTTTACAGAATACGGTGTTGGACAGGAGGTGCAACTGCAGGCAATACCAGAACGGATAACCAGACAAGCCAGAGCGGTAATCAGCAAGCAGAGTACAAAACCAGGAGTTACTAAAAGACCAAATCAGTGAGCAGAGGGTAAATTCAAAGACAAGTTGAAGTCCAGTTCAAAGAATCCAAACAGTCATTGTGATATAGGGTGTAACCAGGAGATTGATCAGAACATACATACACAAGAGAATTAAAAGCAACAATGAGAATACTAAATAGATTCAAGTACTACACTCTTGGCCCTGGTAGGTAGCAGACAAAGAAATTAGATTGCCTCTGCATCTCAAACCAGGGCCACCCAGAAGTTAGGCTAGTGTACGTCTATGGCTGCGGCCCGTCGTTCTGACGTACCCTCTGACGGCCGCGGCCATGGACATGTGAGTTCACAGCGGCATCTCCCTCCTCAGAGACACTTGCACTCAATTCCTGGATCTGAGACTGTCTCCCACAGGGCGGGCGTGCCCGTGTGTGCACGGCCTTAAAGGGCCAGTGCGCACACAATTGCAAGAGATCTGCAATCAGTCCAGAATGCTGCTGGACTACAAAAAGTGCTCTGCCCTCTTGATCATTGCTTGAGCGTTGTTGTATACCTAAAGTTTGTCTTGAAAATGGTCTCCTAGTGTTTTCCAATTCCCAGTGTTACCCGTTCCTGCTGCCTGTACCCTGTATTCCGTGCTACCGTGCCTCTGTGGCATCTAGAGTTGAAGTCGAGTTGTGTCTTCCGCTTCATCTACTGTGTCACACCCCATCGGGTGTCTGTCTACCGCCGGAGCCTCATCTTCAGCCTGAATCACCGCTACTGTCTACTTTGCCTCAGGTACCCTTCCTGGACTATAGACTTTGTATTGTACCTGTTTGGCCTGCTGCTACCCCACTACGTGGTACGGCCCAGTGGGTCCACACCCCACGCCGTGACAGCTAGTAGTCATGACAACCTTAAAGTGACGGACGTTTCCTAATATGCTGGACTCATATATCCAATTTTAGCGTATTGTAAAATAATCTAATTGTATATAGGTACCTCAAGAATAGATTGTAACATTTGTGGGTTTCTTATGACCTAGTAGTTGATGACATTACTTAGCTTCATATATATCTTCCAAACTTTTTCCAGCAATGAACGCTTAAAGGAACAGTGTCACCAAAATTTTTTTTTTCATGTCAGTTTTATGTTAGTGTTTTATTAAAAACGTTTTTATTTATTTGTGTGTTTGTGTGTTACTTTTTTCTATTTTTACACTTTTTCTTCCCTATGGGGGCTGCCATTTTTTTTTCCATTTCTGTATGTGTCGATTAACGACACATACAGACATGGAATACGGCAGCCACAGTCCCATAGGGACTGCGAACGGGGCCCGTTCGCAGTCACTATGGTGTACGCCGTCTGTGTGAACGGCGCATGCGCCGCTCCCACACTGTCCAAGTTGAAATGCACGCCGTCCGGCGCCATTTTCCTGTGGACCGGAAGTCGCGGCCGGACAGTAAGATCACTACTTCCGGTCGCGGCTTCCGGACTTGTGCACATGGAGCAGCGGCAGCAGACGGAGTGGACGGAGCGGAGGGAGCGGCGGCGACTGGAGCAGGTAAGTGATTTCTGTGTATGTACGTGTTTTAGTGTGTGTTTACTAGTGTATGTAAACCTACTACACTGTGTGTTAGCGCAAAAAATGGCGACACACAGTGTAGGAGGTTAGACCGTTCAAACCCCTCGTTTATCCCGGCACTAGCCAGGACAAAGGAGGGGGGGATTCTCAGAGCTCACTAGAGCGAGTGAGTTTTTCCAAATTTTGCAGCAACAAGCAATGTGGTTGCTTTACCACATGCAATGCTGCAATTTTGGGAATAGCTCCATCTAGTGACCAGCACTGGGAAATATTATAAATTAGAATCTAATTTATAATATTTCCTGACTCGTGAAAAAAATAAAAAAAATTAGAACAATGTTTAATCACCTATACACTAATTGTTTATCTAAAAAAAAAATACATGTTTTGCTGGCAACACATTCCCTTTAAGCTATAAAATATCTAAATCTGTTGTAGATAGTGAAGGATTGAATGATGGAGGATTGTGGAGTATGTGAACAATTGCTGCTGAAACCCCATTTACACAGTGACTATTGTTCAAATGTTAAGGCAGTCATAGCGATAAATGTCCTGTGTCAATGAGGTAACTTATAAAAATTGGCATTGTCCATTAGTAAAATTTAATGTGCATATAGTCGATAAAAAATTGTGAAATTGATACAAAACATTGCACATTTATCCAGTGGCGTAACTACCGCTGTATCAGTCGTAGCACCTGCTACGCGCCCGCGGCATGAAGGGGCCCGTGCCGCCTGCCGACACGGCCCCCCCATGGCCAGTGGTGCTAGTAGCAGCCGTTATGGCTGCTACAGCAGTAGCTATGCCACTACGGGGCTCGTGACATGGGTCCCCTCATGCCCGGTGGTGACGGTGGTGTTGGTGCTAACGACAGTCACATTCACTTGTATCTGCATCCTCAGGACACTATAAGGTGCTTGGAAGACTCCCTGCGCGTTGCCGGTGTGATGATGTAACTGCATCACGCTGGTCTGCGCATGTGTCCTGCCCTGAGGCAGTGCAGCGCTCCATCCGTCGCGGGAATGGGGCAAGGTAAGTACAATATCTTTTATTGGGGGGGCTGTGTGGCAATATACAGGGTGGCAGCAGGGTGGCACTATATACAAGAGGGTGAGCAGGTTGGCACTATATACAAGGGGGAGCAGGGTGGCACTATATACAATAGGAGGAGCAGGTTGGCAATATATACAAGGGGGAGCAGGGTGTCACTTTATACAAGGGGGGAGCAGGGTGTCACTAATTACAAGGGGGAGCAGGGTGACACTATTTACAAGAGGGAGCAGTGTGGCACTATATACAAGGGGGGAGCAGGGTGGCACTATATACAAGGGGGAGCTGTGTGACACTATATACAAGGAGTAAGCGGGGTGACACTGTATACAAGGGGGGAGCAGGGTTACACTATATACAAGGGGGAGCAGGGTTACACTATATACAAGGGGGAGCAGGGTGGCACTATATACAAGAGGGGAGCAGGGTGGCACTATATACAAGGGGTGGGAGCAGGGTAGCACTATCTACTAGGGGGGCTGTATGGCACTATTTACAAGGGGGAGGTCTGTGTGGCACCATCTAAAGGGGGGCTGTGTGTGGCGCTATCTACAGGGGGTCTATGTGTGGCACTATCTACAGGGGGCTGTGTGTGGCACTATCCTCAAAGGGAGGGGGGCTGTGTGGCACTATATACAAGGTGGCTGTGTGTCACTATATACAAGGGGGGCTGTGTGACACTATATACAAGAGGGGGCTGTATGGCAATATACGGGGTGGGGGCTGTGTGGCTCTATACACAAGGAGGGAGCTGGGTGGCACTATATTCAAGTGGCGCTGTGTGGCATTATATACAAGGAGGGCTGTGTGGCACTATCTACTAGAGAGGCAGTGCGTGGCAGAATCTACAGAGGTCTGTGTGTGGTGCTATATACAGGGGGCTGTGTGGCACTATCTACTAAGGGGGCTGTGTGGCACTATCTACTAAGGGGGCTGTGTGGCACTATATACAAGGGAGGGGAGAGCTGTGTGGCACTATATTCAGGGGGGCTTGATGGCGATATCGGAAGGGGGGGCTGTATGCTACTATCTACAACAGGGAGGTGGGGGGCTCTACCTACAAGTAGGGTGTGACACGGTCTACAGAGGGAGCAGTATAGCACTGTCTACAGGGGGGCTGTATGGCACAATCTACAGGGGGCAGTACCTACAGGGGGCACTATCTGTAAGGGGGCTATGGGGCCCAATCTTTCCTAGTTACGCCCCTGCATTTATCCAAACACCTCATAGCTTATTATCTGTTTATCACTTACTTGTCCTTTCTAATCAATGTTAGGCTGCACCAGCTATGTTTAGTGCCAAAGATGGCATCAGATCCCATTGAGTGAAAGCATGAAAGCCTTTCCCAAAAGTCTCTGCTTTTATATGACAGGATCAAGAATAAACTTAGATTATGGGCCAGAATATACGGCCTCGCGGACTGAATATTATTGGGAGGGCGGACGCCAGACTTTACATGTCACTACCAGGCGTCCCTTCTAATGCAGATAGTAGATTGGTTCTGTGGTGGATGGTCAATTTGCTTATATTCTCTGTATTAAATTACATTGTGAATTATCAAGCAGGATGTCGAATTCTACTCCACCTATAATGACCTTATTTCCTCCTTCTATTTCAGAAATATGTAATCTCTTAATGCTCTTTGCATTACCTTGACAAAGCTAGCAATTAGTAGTGAATCAGTATTCACATTCCTTATGTATGTGAATACAACTCCTTCACACTCTAGAAGACCAAACTATTGTATTCCATTTAGAACCAAATAAACCAGCTGAAAACCTGACGAAAGCATATAATGAAGAATTATAGTTTTACATTTGAAATGTATTGTATCTGTGATGGGCTCAATATGAAGTATTCTCATTGTATTCTACTGGCTGAATCAGAGTTATTATATCATTTTGTAAAAACCTCAGAGGAGTATTTTTGAGCATACAAGCAATGTCTGTGTGTCTTACTCCTTTTCGATATATCAATATAATCTATGATTTGAAACTGGATACATTTCTTATAATGAGTGTCGGTTGAAACACTCATCTAAAATGTCAGCCTGATATATTTTGAGCCATGATCTCAGCAACAGTTCAATTCTCAGACTCACAAGCAGGGGCTTAGCCGGGAGAAGGATGTTTCTCAGATCTAGCTAACACTAATACACCACTAAGATCCTTATTGGTTATTATGCCTTTCCTGGTTCAACACTGACTGGAGGCTTTTAGTACCCCACAAGGAGACCCAGATCACTCATGCCTCTTTTTGATAAATCAGCATTTCCATGGATAGGTCATCAGCATGAAAACCCACCCTCATGCCCGGACAACCCCTATAACCGAGAAACTAATTTTAAGTATTTTCATATTGTCATCTAAAACAGCTAGCATGTTGGCCCTTCAGCTATTCTTGCATGGCAAAATGTCAACTGTGCAACAAAGCAGCATTTGTTAGAATTATACTTTCCATTCTTTATTTATGGCCTGGTAGAATATATATACATGTCATAGCTCAGAGGAATAAACAAGCACATCCTGAAGTTAAACAGATTTACCATCAAGTGTCTTTCGCACTGCTCCTCCTAGACGAAGAAAGGGAATTACGCTCACAAGTCTTGGACTCTGTTTTTTACTATATAGATATATATAAAATGCAAATCCATGTAGCGATAATCCAGGTTCTAATAAATAAATACTGCAGCAATCTAGAGAAACTATTTACTGTGATAAATTGTTTTCCAGAACACTGTTTCTTTAAGGTTCCTTTAAATGTACATGTGTCACGGCTATGGGGTACATGGCCGTAGCGGAGTAGCAGCTGTCAAATGGAAAGTCAATGACAGACACTAGGCTGAGAGCACCTGGGTAGCTGGCTTGTGCCGGACTATTGGAAACAGGATTGTGCAGGACTATTGGAAGCAGGCTTGTGCCGGACTATCGGAAGCAGACTTGCGCTGAATAACCTAACTTAACTCCTTAACGCCGAAGGACGGATATATCCGTCCTCAGCAGCTGCTAGTTCGCGCAGGAGGATGGATATATCCATCCTGTGATGGCGCGGGTACTGCCACTGTACCCACGCGATCAGCGGCAGGAGCACGGCTGTTATACACAGCCTGGCTCCTGCTGCAACTGCCGGAATCGAAGCGCGCTCCGATTCCGGCAGTTTAACCCATTAAATGCCGCTGTCAATAGTGACAGCGGCATCTAATGTGTTTGACAGAGGGAGGGAGCTCCCTCTGTCACCCGATCGGCGCCCCCGCAAACAAATAGCGGGTCGCCGTCGGGTTTCCATGACAGCCGGGGGTCTAACAAAGACCCCCAGGTCTGTCTTCCGCAACTGCCTGTTAGGCGATGCCGGAGGCATGACCTAACAGGTTGCCTGTCAGTTTTACACTGACAGGCAATAATGCTTTGGTATACTAAGTATACCAAAGCATTATATATGCGATCGGCAGATCGCATAGTGAAGTCCCCTGGTGGGACTTAAAAAAAAATGTCAATCAGTTAAATAAAGTTTGTTGAAAAAAAAAAAAAATAATTACAGTCAAAATCAAATAAAACATTGGTTTTATTCAGTAAAAGTGTCAAAACAAATAACACATACACATATATGGTATCCCCGCGATCGTAACAACTTGACCAATAAAATGAACACATTAATTAAACCGCCAGATGAACGGCGTCCAAAAAAACGCAAAAAACAACGGCAAAATTCTCTCTTTTCTCCCATTCCCCCCATAAAAAATAAAATAAAAGTTAATCTATAAGTCCTATGTACCCCAAAATAGTACTAATGAAAACTACACATTGGCCCGCAAAAATCAAGCCCATATACGGCTACATCGACGGAAAAATAAAAAAATGACGGCTCTTAGAACGCGCCGATGCAAAAACAAGTAATTTTTTTCTAAAAGGCTTTTTATTGTGCAAACGTAGGAAAACATATAAAACCTTTACATATTTGGTATCCCCGTAATCGTGCCGACCCATAGAATAAAGTTAACATGTTATTTACGCTGCATAGTAAACGGCGTAAATTTATAAAATTAATGCTGGAATAGCTGCTTATTTTCAATCCTCTCCTAAAATAAAGTTAATAAAAGTTAATCAATATAATGTAAGCATCTAAAAATGGTGCAATTACAAAATACAACTCGTCCCACAAAAAACAAGCCTTATACGGCTATGTCGACGTAATAAAAAAAAAGTTACGACTCTTAGAATGCGACTGTGAGAAAACAAAAAATAATCCTTGGTCATTAACGTGCAAAATGGCCCGGTCATTAAGGGGTTAAACACAAAAGTCGTCTCGGTCAATAGACTTGACACGGACACTGGACTTGAACACAGAGGTCATCTCAGACACTTGACTTGGCATGGACACTGGACACAGAAACAGGATACAGGATACAGGATACAGCGAAGGGACCATTTGCATGACAAACACTGGGAAGACACAACATTCCTCAGGCACTGAGGAAAGGGGCAGGATTCCTTTTAAAAGCCAGGGAGCTCAGGGACAGGTTGGGGATAATTATACTGGTGCGCGCGCTGGCCCCTTAAGGCTTGGCATGGGCACGAGCACGCACGGCAACCTTTAGGATAGCTGGGGAGAGAAAGTAGAGAGCACAGCGTGCCGGCATCCCTGGGAAGGGGGAAGCCAGTGAAGGAACACAGTCCTGTGGTCGCGGCCACTGGATGCCGGCCACGGGATTCTGCAGGATGCCGGCCAGTCACTGCCGCGGGCACTACAGTACCCCACCTTACGCCCCCTCTTCTTATGTCCAGAGAATAGGAGGAATTTTTCTATGAGAGCTGGAGTATCCACATATTCTTCTGGCTCCCAAGACTTCTCCTCAGGACCAAAACCCGTCCAATCTACCAGGTAGAAGGTCTTCCCTCCTGATTTGTTGTAGAAACTCATAGCACTGCCTGCAGGATTGCGGACTTGGTTTGCTGTCAGATGTGAAGAAAGCTTCCAAAAGAAGAATTGGCTGCAGGCACTTGAGATGTAACCGGTACAGACAGAGGAACACATGGATGTTGGCTGTAAACAAAGAATGGTGAAGAAGCAGTAGACGCCCTCGTGTGATTATTGTAAGAGAATTCGGCCCATTGAAGAAAATGCATCCAATTGTCGTATTGAACAAATATAAAATGACGAAGGTAATTCTCTAGTACTTGATTAATCTTTTCAACTTGGCAATTAGATTGTGGGTGATAAGTAGGAATCCAATTTCACATCCAAAAGTTTGCACAGGGCTCTCCAGAATGTAGACGTAAATTGTACACCCTGATCAGACACGATATGGAGGGGACTACCCTCCCTGTCCAGACGAAAGATATGTTGAACAAACAAATTTGCCAAATGAGGAGCAAAGGGGAGGCCAGACAGAGGGACGAAATGTGCCATTTTAGAAAAATGATCCACCACGACCCAGACAGTGGTACATCCAGCAGATGGAGGAAGGTCGGCAATAAAATCCATAGCAATATTGTAAAGGATCTGCCAGACACAGCTTCTGTGTCGACGCCCGTGGTTAGTCAGTCTGCACCTGCTCCTAAGTCTGATCGAGTGACCCCCTCCTTCTACCAGTCAGGCTGGGAGGCTGAGGAGTGGGAGAGCCTATCACAGCCTGGCCAGACGGAGCTAGCTCCCGCCCTCTGTCTATTTATACCTTCACTTCCTGCTCCTCCTTTGCCTGTGATTCTGTCTGTTTCCTGGCTCTGCTGCTGCTTGTACGTTTGTCCTCTGCTCCATATAGACCCTGGCTTACTGACTACTCTCCTGCTCTGCGTTTGGTACCTCGTGCACTCCTGGTTTGACTCGGCTCGTTCACTACTCTCCTGCTCTGCGTTTGGTACCTCATACACTCCTGGTTTGACTCGGCTCGTTCACTACTCTCCTGTTCTGCGTTTGGTACCTCGTACACTCCTGTTTTGACTCTGCTCGTTCACTACTCTTGTTGCTCACGGTGTTGCCGTGGGCAACTGCCCCTTTCCCCTAGCTTCTGTGTACCCTTGTCTGTTTGTCTGTCGTGCACATGGTGAGCGTAGGGACCGTCGCCCAGTTGTACGCCGTCGACTAGAACGGGCCGTTGCAAGTAGGCAGGGACTGAGTGGCGGGTAGATTAGGGCTCACCTGTCTGTCTCCCTACCCCGGCATTACAAATATGTTGCCAGGGACCATCAGGAACAAGCAGAGGTTGAAGCAGACCAGCAGGCTTGGAATGGGTAGCCTTGTTTTGGGCACAGTTGGTACAAGAAGAGACATAGTCCACAACATCTTTAGGCAGCGTTGGCCACTAGTAATGATGAGAAATAAAGTCCCGAGTCTTATGGACATCAGAGTGCCCAGCCAACTTGGAAATATGACCCTTAGATTACATTTTTATTTCTGCCAGCAGTACGAACAAACATTTTTCCAGGATAAATGTCTCTAATCTGCAGGGGGTTAACAGAAATAATCCTAGAAGGATCAATGATATGTTGAGGGTCCTCTTCTGAGTCATCTGTCTCAAACGACCGAGAAAGGGCATCAGCCTTTATATTTTTATCTGCAGGACTGAAGTGAAGTTAAAACTTGAATTTTGCAAAGAACAGTGACCACCTGGCTTGACGAGGGCTCAGTCGTTGTGCAGACTTTAAATAAGTAAGATTCCTGTGATCGATGTAGATGATAATAGGATGAGAAGACCCCTCTAGAAGGGGCCTCCACTCTTCCAAGGCTAACTTGACGGCCAGTAACTCACGGTCCCCAATGGAGTAGTTGCGTTCTGCAGGAAAGAAGAGTTTAGAGAAGTAGCCACAGGATACTGCCTTACCCTTGGAGTTTCTTTGAAAAAGAAGTGCTCCAGCACCAATGGAAGACGCGTCAACCTTGAACGAGAACTGCCGAGACACATCACAACGATGAAGAATGAAGCTGAAGTGAAGGCTCTAAGGTTGCTGAATGCCGACTCTGCTTTAGGGGTCCAGACCTTAGCATTCACCCCCTTCTTGGTGACAGCTGAGATTGGAGCAGTAAGAAACCAGAAGTTTGGGATGAATTGATGATAGAAATTTGCGAAACCAAGAAATCCCTGTATGGCATGGAGACCTTGAGGCCGTGGCCACTCTAAGACGGTCTTCACTTTCTCCGGATCCATCTGGAGTCCACGATCAGAAATTATATATAGCCCAGAAACGGCAATGATTTTTTTCGAATACGCACCTTTCGAGTTTGGCGTAGAAGTTATTCCCCCTTAACCGTGACAGGACTTGACGAACATGCTTTTGATGCATCGTCAGATCTGCTGAGTAAATCAAGATGTCGTCCAGATATACCACCACACAGACATACAGTAGATCCCGGAAGATGTTGTTCACAAATTCCTGGAACACAACTGGAGCATTACACTCCATTTGTCTCCTTTGTGGATATGGATCAAGTAATAAGCCCCGTGTAGATCCAGCTTTGTGAAAATCTTGGCCCCACGAATTCTGTCGAAGTGCTCAGAGATTATCGGCGAGGGGTATTTGTTCTTTACAGTGATTTGGTTTAAACCACGGTTAATACATGGCCAGAGAGATCCATCTTTCTTTTCTACAAAGAAGAATCTGGCTGCGGCTGGAGTAGACTTCTTGATAAACACCCTCTCGAGGTTCTCCTTGACACTTGTCGACATGGCCTGGAGTTTCAGGCAAGGAGAGAGGATAAACTCGTCCCGAGGAGGTGAAGCTTCAGGGAGTAATTTATTTTGGACAATCGTAGGGATGATGGGGAGGAAGGACCTCAGCCTCCCTTCTGCTGAAGACATCCGCAAAACAGACATACTGTGGAGGCAGTCCAGAGAGTGAATGAGGCTTCGGGGACAGTACAGGACGAACCTGAGGCAGGCAGCGGTGAAGACATCGGGATCCCCACTTGAGGACCTCACCGGAATTCCAGTCCAGGACAGGAGGGTAGCGAAGCCATGGCAGTCCCAGCAGGATAGGTTTAATAGCTATTGGCAGGACATAAAAATCTATTTGTTCCAAGTGAAGAACTCCCACTTGCAACTTCAGTGGTTTAGTGAAGGAAAGAATCGGATCTGGCAGAGGTTGACAATTCACAGAAGCGAACACCAGAGCTTTCTCCAAAGGAATTGTGGAGACGGTCTACTAAGGTCTGTTGGATGAAATTCGCAGCCGCTCCAGAATCCAGATAAGCAGGAATAGAGTGTGATTATTCACCAGGGGAGCTTGTCACAGGAATTGATAGTTTGGGAGAGAATTTAGCAGTTGGCATCGATCCACTTCCGGTAGTCTCGCCGATCAACCCTAGGTGCTGGAGTTTCCCTGTTTTTGAGGAGATTAACACACTGTATAAACATAATCCTGCTGAACATCTGAGCTGCCGCTCCTGGTCAGACAGTCTGTGTCTGTCCACCTCCATAGGTTCTTCAGGGGGAACCACAAAAGGAAGCAGTAAGGGTCTCTGGAACTTGGGCGCCAATATGTAGGACCTTTTTTCCCGATGAACTTCCAGGGCGCGTTCTTAGAACCTTTAATGTCGATCTGTGTAGTCAGAAGAATTAGGGCATCCAAGGTAGACGGAAGATCACAAGCTGCCACCACATCTTTTATTTGAGGAGCTAATCCTTGCCAAAAGATTGCCACCAAAGCCTCATTGTTCCAGGCAAGCTCTGCTGCCAAAGTACGGAACTGGATGGTGTACTCCCCTACCATTGATTCCCCTTGATGGAGAGATAGAAGTGAGGTAGCTGCAGAGGATGTTCGGCCCGGTTCTTCAAATACAGTACGAAACTTCTCCAAAAATAATTGCAGGGTTGAAGATTCCGGCCCCTTACGTTCCCAGATAGGGTTCCCCCATGCTAAGGCTTTGCCAGAGAGGAGGGAGACAATATAGGCAACCTTGGTCAAATTGGAGGGGAACAGATGTGCATGCAACTGGAAGTGGATCTTGCACTGGTTGATAAAGCCTCTAGAGGTTTTTGCATCACCATTGTAATAAGGTGGAAGTGGCAAAGAAATTCCAGACCCAGAATTGACTGGAGCTATAGCGGATGGAGGAGTAGATAGAACAGCAACAAAATAAAAATCCAAACGTGTGGTAATAGAATTATCTGCTTTTATAAGCTGATCCTGTTGTGCTCGGTGGTCATGCATGTCCGCTTGCATTAATTGGACCGAGGTCTTGGATTGACCAGCAGGATCCATGGTCTGAGCAAACTGTCACGGCTCTGGGGTATGTGGACCCACTGAACAGCTCCGCCGTAGCGGAGAAGCAGCTGATCAAACGGAAAGTCAATAACAGACACCAGGCCGAGAGTACCAGGCTTGTGCCGGACTATCGGAAGCAGGCTTGTGCCGGACTATCGGAAGCAGGCTTGTGCCGGACTATCGGAAGCAGGCTTGTGCCGGACTATCAGAAGCAGGCTTGTGCCGGACTATCAGAAGCAGGCTTGTGCCGAACTATCAGAAGCAGGCTTGTGCTGGATAACTGGACTTGAACCCAGATGTTGTCTCAGGCAATAGACTTGATATGGACATTGGACTTGGACACAGAAGTCATCTGGGGCAATAGACTTGACATGGACACTGGACTTGAACACAGAAGTTGTCTCACACACAGTTGACTTGGCACGGGCACCGAACACAGATACTGGATATGGGATACAGGATACAGCTAGGGAAGAATTTGCATGACAAACACTGGGAAGACACAGCATTGCCCAGGCACTCAGGAAAGGGGCAGGATTCCTTTTAAAGGCCAGGCTGCTCAGGGATAGATTGGGGATAATTTTACTGGTGCGTGCGCTGGCCAGGGTTGCCAACCTCCTTTTTAGAATTCTCTGGACAACTGAGCTAAAAATCACGGACAGACCAAAATTTTTACGGACTCATTACAACATTGCCTCTGCACTGTGCCGTGTTCTAGGATTAACTCACCAATCACAGCTCCACTTGTAGCTTTCCCACACAAACTTAAGTGATGTTTTCTCTAATTAGAGTCGTTCACTTTCCCTTTTTTCTCGATCCGGCCCAGATCACTATGGCGACTTATTTTAGCCACGACTCGTCTCTGCAGAATTTGACACACAGACATGTTGGTTACTCGCTTTTCCAGACCCTCCACACCTATACCTCATCCTCTAAACAAATTCGTAATCCGGTGACCCAGATGGCAATAATGATGCCTTAGTGCCCATCACAATAAAAGTGCACCTCAGTAAACATGCCCTCTTTGTGCCCCCTGTAGATAGCGCCACACACAGCACCCCTTTGTAGATAGCGCCACACAGCTCGCCCTCGTAGACAGTGGCATGCATCTCCCCCTTGTAAATAGCGCCACACAGCACCCCCTTGTATATTGCGCCACACAGTTCCCCCCTTGTAGATAGCCCCACACTGCTCCCCCACTTGTAGATAGCACCACATAGCTCCCCCCTTGCTCTTAGTGCCACACTGCAAACAGAGCGGAGAGCAATAGTGGTAGCCTACTGCTAGCACTCTCCGCTCTGCCTGACGTGACTCACCATTAAGAGGAGCCAATGAGGTCATGCAGCTCAGCGGCGGAGTTCCACTTCTGACTGGGGTCGGTGACAGTCAGGGAGTGGACCAGTCCAGTCACCTGACGTGAGGTCAAGTGACGTGAGGTCAGGTGACAGGTCAGGTGACTGGATTGGTCCACTCCCAGCATCGGCCTCACTTGGGAGCGGCCTGCATATTTTCAGATTCTGCAGAAGTCAAGTGGAATAGGCCGCAGCCTATTCTTCCTTTGCACTGCGCATGTACATTTTATCGCATGCGCAGTGCAAAGTTCCGGGAGAATGAGGAAAAGTCCCGGATGGTGCACAGTAATGACAGCAGAAAAAAAGACCCATTTTTGCGGACTGTCCATAAATTTACGGACAGTTGGCAACCCTGGTACCCTGGTACTGGCCCTTTAACCCCTTCACGCAATATCACGTAACTGTACGTGATAAGGGTTGAGGGGAAGTATGGAGCGAGCTCACTGGCTGAACTCACTCCATACACAGCAGGTGACGGCTGTGTTACGCAGCCGACACCTCACTGCCACGGGCGGAATTAAAGATCACTCTGATTCTGCCCGTTTAACACCTTAAATGCCGCGGTCAATTGCAACCACTCCATTTAATGTGTTAGAATCAGCCATCGCGCTGTGGCGCTGTGGCACGATCGGCCGTTAACGGTTGATATGGCAGCCTGGGGGCCTAACAAAGGCCCCCAGGTATGCCATCCATGTACTCTTTTAAAGCTCTACCACCGGCAGGGCTTCAAACGAGATTGTCAGAGTCACGATATACTGCAATACATTAGTATTGCAGTATATCATACAAGCGATCCAATAATCGCTGCTTCAAGTCTCCTAGGGGCACTAAAAAATTAAAAAAAACAGTTGAATAACTTCTAAAAAAAAATAAAGTATTAAAAGTTCAAAACACCCCCCTTTTCACATTGTTTCCCTAAATCAATGTTAAAAAAATAAAAAAGTTAACATAACTGGTATTGTCGCGTCCGTAAAAGTCAGAACTATCACAAGTAGCATTGTTTAACCTGCTCTGTGAATGCCGTAAAAAAATAAATATATAAAACACGCAAATTGCTGGTTTTTGGTCACCTTAGCGCTCCAAAAAAATGAAATAAGAAGTGATCAAAAAGTCGCATATACCCCAGATGGATGTAATGTGGGCGCATTTGAGCGCATTGCAATTATGTTATAGTGGCGCTATAATGCTACATGACGGCTATCTGAAAGGGCCCATAAGTTCAATACTGTGGAATAAGTAGTAAATCTTATTTCTATAGCTATAAAAACTTCACAGATTAGATCTCTGCGAAAGCTCAGATAGGCAGTTTTCTTTACCTCACCTAGACTGAGATTTTATGCAACTCCTCGTAGTATATTTTAAAGAAAAAAGAGATAGATCCGGAGTATGTATATAAAATATAACTTTTACAAAATGTTAATTTTAATCCGTTGCGTACCTGCTCCGCAATAGTACGGCACACGCCACTCATTGAAGCGGACCTGCGCCGTACTATTGCGGAGCAGGAATAAACTGTCACTATGTGAAATCACATAGTAATAACACAGCGACGGCAACTGTCATTGACATCTAACCGTCTCTGTTACCGGCCTGGGGACCAATCAGCAGGCCCCCATGCCGGTGATTGCTGTGATTGGTCATTCTTCAGAGACTGACCAATCACAGCCGTTTGTGACGTCGTCTACAGAAGAAAGCTCCTGTCGGTTTCTCTGATCTCATTTCTGTGAGATCTGTGAGGAGATCAGAGAAAGATATGTAAAAAAAAACAAAACACAATTTCCATTAACCGCTTCCCGCAAATGGGCGTATAGTAACGCCCTGAGGATGAAGCAGGCACAGGAGCTGTGCGCGCTCCATCTTCATCGGGTGTCGGCTGTAATATACAGCCGACATCTCACTGTTATTTCCGATCACCGTCGTTTAACCACTTAAATGCTGCTGTCAATAGCGATAGCGGCATTTAAGTGATTGATACAGAGGGAGGGGGCTTCCTCTGCACCCCGTTGCCCCCCCTCCGCAAAAAATCGCAGGGTTCTGATGGTTGCAATGGCAACCAGGAAGCCTAGAAACGGCTTCCTGGTTGCTAGGTACGGGAGCCTATTAGGTCCTGGCCAAGGCAGGATGTAATAGGCTCGACTGTCAGTTGTAAAATGACTGTTACAATACACAGCACTACACAAGTACATACATAAGTAGTGCAGTGTATTGTACAGGGTATCAGGAGATCAGATCCTCCAGTCTCCTAGTATGTGTAAAAAAAAAAAAGTGGAAAAAAAAAAGTTTTAGATAAATAAATAAATAAAAGTTTTACGTAATAAAAACAATAATCGCCCTATTTCTCTGATCAAGCCCTTTATAATTAGAAAAAAACGAAAAAAAAACAAAAACTAGACATAATAGGTATCGCCGCGTTCGTATTGGCCTGACCTAAAAAAAATATCATATTATTTATCCCGCATGGTGAACACCGTAAAAAAAATACAATAAAAAACAATGGCAGAATTTCCCTTTTTGGTCACGTTGTTTCCAAAAAAATTGAATAAAAAGTGATCAAAAAGTCGCACGTACCCAAATATGGTACCAATAAAAACTACAGTGTGTCACACAAAAAACAAGCCCTCACACGGCTCCGTCAACAAAAAAATAAAAAAGTTATGGCTCTCAGGATATGGTGACACTAAAACATTATTTTATTTAGAAAAAAGTGTTTTTATTTTGTAAAAGTAGTAAAACATATAAAAACAATATAAATTGTATCGAACCACAGAATAAAGCAAACATGTTATTTATACTGCACAGAGAACGCCGTTAAAAATTTATATAAAACAGTGAGAGAGTTTCTGTTTTTTGGTCTCCTCACCTCCAAAAAAATGGAATAAAAACTGATCAAATTATCACATGCACCCCAAAATGATACTAATAAAAACTACAGCTCGTTCCATGAAAATCAAGCACTCACATAGCTCGTCAACGGAAAAATAAAAAGCTATGACTCTCGGAATGCAATAATGCAAAATGACGGCCCAGACTAATTTATATGTGCAGCAGTTCTTCACCTAAAACCCCACGTCATCATTTGCAGCCCCCACTGGTAGACCCTGTAAATGCAGCGAAAACAATGACATTTTGGGGTCTGTGCTACATATGGGGCTAGTGAAGAAGTCAAAGATTAGGCAATGCTGGAGTGCGGATATTTTGTACAATACCATGGACACCCTTTAGAAGTGCGACTCCTACACCCAAAAATTCGGCCTGTGCATGAAGGATTGGTTCAAAGAGTACGTCACTATCCATGGATAATTAATTTTAATATTCATTCACCCCATTATTACATCATCCTATTATGACCTGTTGCACTCCGCCCAGCTTACATATACCCTGATGTACTCCACATAGCTTACATATACCCTGATGTACTCTGCCCAGCTTACATATACCCTGATGTACTCCACACAGCCTACATATACCCTGATGTACTCCGCACAGCCTACATATACCCTTATGTACTCCGCACAGCTTACATATACCCTGATGTATTCCGCACAGATTACATATACCCTGATGTACTCCTCACAGCTTACATATACCCTGATGTACTTCGCACAGCTTACATATACCCTGATACACTCCGCACAGCTTACATATACCCTGATACACTCCGCACAGCTTACATATATCCTGATATACTCCGCACAGCTTACATATACCCTGATGTACTCCGCACAGCTTACATATACCCTGATGTACGCCTCACATATTACATATACCCTGATGTATTCCTCACATATTACATATACCCTGATGTATTCCGCACAGATTACATATACCCTGATGTACTCCTCACAGCTTACATATACCCTGATGTACTCCGCACAGCTTACATATACCCTGATACACTCCGCACAGCTTACATTTACCGATACACTCCACCCAGCTAACATATACTATGATGCACTCCGGCCCAGCTTACATATGCCCCCACATTATAAACTGAAACACCAGTAAAACACTAAACAAGACTACTACCAAGCAAAATCTGCGCTCCAAAAGACAAATAGTGGTCCTTCTGGGCCTGGCAGTGTGCCCAAACAGCAGTTTATGACCACATATGGGGTATTACTGTACTCTGGAGAACTGCTTAACAATTTATGGGGTGTGTGTCTACGGTGGTACAAGCTGGGCACAACACATTGGGCACTGAAATAGTGCATATCTGTGCAAAATGGCAATTTTCAATCTGCAACATCCACTGTGCACTAATTTCTGCAAAACCTTTGGGTTCAAAATGCTCACTACACTTCTAGATTAATTCCTTGAGGGGTGTAGTTTCCTAAATGGGGTCACTTCTCGGGAGTTTTCACTGTACTGGTACCTCAGCGCAATGCAACATGGCGTCAAAAACAAATTTTGTAAAATCTCCACTCCAAAAACGAAATTATGTTTTTTCCGATTAGACGCTTGCCGTATTTCCAAATAGTCGTTTACAACCAAATATGCGGTATTTCCCTACTCAGGAGAAATTGTTTCACCCCTTTTTGAGGTGTCTTTTCTCCTGTATTCCTTGTGGAAATGAAAAATTATGAGCTAAATCTACAGGTTATTGGAAAAAAAATATTTTTTCATTTTCACGGCCCAATTCTAATAAAATCTATAAAACACCTGAGGGCTCAAAATGCTCAATACACCTCTAATTTATTTCTTTCAGGTGTATAGTCTCCAAATTGGGATCACACCTGGGGAATTTCTACTGTACCGGTACTTCAGGGACTCTGCAAATGCGAAATGGCCCCCAGAAACCAATTCAGCAAAATCTGCGCTGCAAAATTCAAATGGTGCTCCGTCCCTTCTGAGCCCTGTCGTGGGTCGAAACAGCAGTTTATTACCACATATGTGGTATTGCCTTAATCAGGAGAAATTGCTTTACAAATGTTGAGGTGCTTTTTCTCCTTTATTCCTTATAAAAATTAGAGAATTCAGGTTTTTTTTCTGAAAAAAAAGTCTCTTTTCATCTTTACAGACTAATTCCAATAAATTCAGCAAAAAATCTGTGGGGTCAAAATGCTATCTGTACCACTAGATTAATTCCTTGAGGGGTATAGTTTCCAAAATGGGGTCACTTTTGGGGGGTTTTCACTGTTTAGGTCCCTCCAGGGTGTTGCAAATGTGACACGGGACCGAAAACCATTCCAGTAAAATCAGCGCTCCAAAATCCAAATGGCGCTCCTTCCCTTCTGAGCCCTGCTGTGGGTCCAAACAGCAGTTTATTACCACATATGGGGTATTTCCGTAATCGGGAGAAATTGCTTTACAAATGTTGGGGTGCTTTTTCTCCTTTTTTCGGTGCAAAAATTCGAAATTTATACGTTTTTCCAGAAAAAAAGTAGATTTTCATTTTCACAGACTAACTCCAATAAATATAGCAAAATTCCTGTTGGATCAAAATGCTAACTATACCCCTAGATAAATTTCTTGAGGGGTGTTTTTTAAAAAATAGGGTCACTTTTGGGGTTTTTCCACTGTTTTGGCAACAGAAGACCTATTCAAACCTGACATGGTGCCTAAAATATATTCTAAGAAAAGGAGGCCCCAAAATCCTCTAGGTGCTCCTTTGCTTCGGAGGCCGGTGTTTCAGCCCATTAGCATACTAGGGCCACATGTGGGATATTTCTAAAAACTGAGATGCGTTTCTCAGGTAAAACCTTCTGTGGTACAACAAAAAAAAAGTATTATAAATGAATTTTGTAAAAAAAAAAATGAAATTTGAACATTTCAGCTCTACTTTCCTTCAATTCCTGTAAAACGCCTAAAGGGTTGAAAAACTTTCTGAATGCTGTTTTGAATACTTTGAGGGGTGCAGTTTTCAAAATGGGGTATTTTATAGGGGTTACTAATATATAGGGCCGTCAAAACCACTTCAGAACTGAACTCGTCCCTGAAAATATAGCCCTTTGAAATTTTCTTAAAAATGTGAGAAATTGCTGCTAAAGTTCTAAGCCTTGTAACGTCCTAGAAAAATAAAAGGATGTTCAAAAAATGATGCAAATATAAAGTAGACATATCGGAAATGTTAATTAGTAACTATTTTGTGTGGTATTACTATCTGTTTTACAAGCAGATACTTTTCAAATTGGAAAAATCATAATGTCTTCAAAATTTTTCACAAATAAGCAATGAATTTATTGACCAATTTTTTTCACTAACATAAGGTACAATATGTCACGAGAAAACAATCTCAGAATCAATTGGATAGGTAAAAGCATTCCCAAGTTATTACCACATAAAGTGACCCATGTCAGATTTGAAAAAATGGGTCTGGTCCTCAAGGCCAAAATGAGCTTGGTCATCAAGAGGTTAAAATAGGGGGGTTAAAATAGAATTAGAAAAATAAACATATACACATGGTGATTTCATATGCCATATACTCATGCACTTTTCTTATATTTCTTATGGCGTGCATTCAAAACGTTAGACAGCAAAATATTGACCTCAGTAAGGGTTATTAATCTGTGTTGTTTTTCTTTATGAGAAGGTTTCACCAACATTTTATATTATACCTTCCTTGCATAAAAGACAGTGAAAATATATGGAAATTAGGGGCCAATACCCCCCTACCCATTTCGATGCTGGAAGTCATCTATTTGTTCTGTCAATGCAAAGGGAACGGGGAACCTCTCTTCAAAAATAAAAATCCTCCCAACACGTTTCCTCTCGGCCAAACGATTCCTCAGGGGAGATGGGCTAGAATCAGCTTTACCCAGATTCAATGGGTGCTGGAAAAGGTTATTGTGGCTGTCTGTTTAGAAGAAGCTTTCCAGTGAAAGCATACTTGCAATGGCAAGAAATCACCTTTAGTCTTCAGGTGTCAAAATTGGCGCCTGTTTCTGGCGTCATAGTTTTAACCCCTTAATGAGCAGCCTATTTTAGACCTTAATGACCAAGCTATTTTATACATTTTTCCCATCGTCGCATTCCAAGAGCTATAACGTTTTTAATTTTGCGTCGACATAGATGTATAAGGTCTTGTTTTTTGCGGGACAAGTTGTATTTTTTAATAGCACCATTTTGAGGTACATATTATTTATTGATTAACTTTTATTAACTTTTTTTGGGGGGGGGAATAGAAAAAAAATCTGAAATTTTGCCACACTTTTTTGCGTCTTAAATCGACGCCATATACCGTGTGGTATAAATAACACAATAACTTTATTCAGCGGGTTGTTACGATTGCAACGATACCAAATTTGTATAGTTTTCGTATGTTTTACTACTTTTACACAGTTTAAATGCTTTTTTTCAAAATTATTTGTTTTTGTGTCTCCATATTTGAAGAGCCGTAACGTTTTTATTCTTTCACCGATGCGGTTGTATGAGGGCTTTTTTTTTGCGGGATGACTTGTAGTTTTTACTGGTACCATGGTGCGACTTTTTGATAACTTTTTAATCACATTTTTTTAAAGTCAGGATTCACAGAAAACAGCAATTTTTCCGTCGTTTTTTAATTACATTTTTTACGCCGTTCACCGTGCGGGTTAAGCTTTATAGTCGGGGTCGTTACGGATGCGGCGATACCAAATATGTGTAACTTTTTTACTTTATTTTGTTTTTTTAATACTAAAGCAGTTTGTAAGGGGAAAAAGTGGGTTTTTCATTTTTTTTTTTACTTTTTTTTATTAACTTTATTAAACTTTTTTTTTAAACTTTTTATTAGTCCCACTAGGGGACTTTAATATGCGATTCTCCGTTCGCTATTATAATACACTGCAATACTTTTGTATTGCAGTGTATTACTGCATGTCCGTTTAAAACGGACAGGCATCTGCTAGGTCATGCCTGCGGCATGATCTAGCACAGGGGTGTCAAGCACGCGGCCCGCGGGCCGCATGCGACCCCTGGGGCTGTCATCTGCGGCCCGCGGGACACAGAGCAGCTAGTATCGGCTCTGCTCCGAGACTCTGGAATTCCCTGACATCGCTGTCCACATATGAACAGCGATGTCTGGGGCTTCCCCAAAGCCGGAGTCCCGGGCAGAGCGCTAGTACAGGCTCTGCTCCGGGACTCTGTGGAATTCCCTGACATCGCTACCCATATATGGACAATGTGTCAGGGTCTTGCCCAGAGCGGAGCAGAGCGCTGGTGTCGGCTATGCTCCTGGACTCGGTGGAATTCCATGACATCGCTGTCCACATATGAACAGCGATGTCTGGGGCTTCCCCAGAGCCGGAGTCCCGGGCAGAGCGCTAGTACAGGCTCTGCTCCGGGACTCTGTGGAATTCCCTGACATATCTGCCCATATATGGACAGTGTGTCAGGGTCTTCCCCAGAGCGGAGTCCCGGCAGAGCGCTATTATCGGCTCTGCTCCGAGACTCTGGGGAAGCCTCTGACATCGCTGTCCATACATCGACAAAGATGTCAGGGGCTTCCCCAGAGCAGGAGTCCCAGTGATGTCAGGAGCACAGCTGGAGTCCCTGGAAGAGCCTACTAGTGCTCTGCCTGGGACTCCAGCTCTGGGGTTGCCCCTGACATCTCTGTCCATATATGGACAGTGATGTCAGGAGCAGAGCTGGAATCCCAGGCAGAGTGCCAGAAGCGGCTCTGCTCCGGGACTCAAGCTCTGGGCAAGCCCCTGACATCACTGTGGCAGCATCTGCAAAGGACACTGTGGCAGCATCTACAGAGGGCACTGTGGCAGAATGTACAGAGGGCACTGTGGCAACCTCTACAGAGGGCACTGTGGCAGCCTCTACAGAGGGCTCTGTGGCAGCCTCAACAGAGGGCACTGTGGCAGCCTCTACAGAGGGCACTGTGGCATTATCTACAAGTGGGTGTGTGGCAGTATCTGAAGAGGACACTGGCATTATCTAGGGGTGTGTTGCATTATCCACAGAGGGCACTGCGGCAGCATCCACAGAGGGCACTGCGGCAGCATCCACAGAGGGCGGCTCTATTGTCTGCGTCCGCTGTATGGAGACACGTTCCCTAAGCAATCGGGCGCAATCATGACTCTGCCCCTAAACAGTGACGTGGCAGCATAACATTGGCTGTAACGTTCACCATACTCCGTTCCATTGTTCAAGATCGCAGCGTCTATAATAAGCGCTATGCAAAATTGGGCAATGCGGATTGAACCTGTCTCATTTCTTTAGGAGACTGGACTGAGTAAGTGAGCAGCGGGTGTTGGGGGTGGGGGGGGGGTGAGCGGATCTTGGTACATGTCGGGTGCGTGAAAAAAGGAAGCAATTGAAGCCTATTCCGATATTCACGCCTCCTACACACCAATTTTGTTGATTCCAAAAACACTGGCTTAGGGATTTAGTTATTAGAAGGGATTATATATTGATCATGTGATCTTTGTGTTAAGGATATTTATTGGCAAACAGGAAACAGGTACGGGAAACACTGGGAACTGGAAGACACTAGGACACCATTTTCATAGACAAACTTTGGGTATGACAACAACGCTCAGGCATGGGAGGAATGGGCTGGACCCTTCTTATAGCCTAGGGTGCTCTGGGAGCAAATAGCTCAATATCCCACCTGCGTGCGCTTTGGCTTCTTAAGTCTGGACCGAGCTCGCGAGCGCACCCTGGTGGTCACTGTGGAACAGGACGGCCATATGACATCTCTGGAGAGAAGGGCTCCGACTGGATGGAAGGAGTTTGTGGTCAGCAACCACGGACGTTACAATGGTCTTATCTCTTTTGTTTACAACGTCACCCAGATGTTCAAGAATTCTCTTTCTCAATTCCCCTGAGGTTTTCACCACATAGACCAAAGGACAGGGCTAAGTAATTTTGTATATTAGATTTTTTTGTCACTTCCCTCTGTTAATATCAAGACATCTATGATGTCTGCACACGAGTTGCCCATAGCAGTGCCTCTGAGCTGGTGGTACACGAACTCTAGCATCTTCAATGTCAGCACGCTATGGTACTTAAAGTACGTCCCCCTGGTATTCAATACTCCAGGGGGACGTACTTTAAGGACCATAGTGCGCTCACATTGAAGATGCTAGAGTTTGTTCTGACAAGGAATTATTTCTTATTCAATGGATGTATGTACCACCAGCTCAGGGGCACTGCCATGGGCAACTTATGTGCACCTACATTTGCCAACTTGTTTCTGGGCTGGTGGGAGGAAACCATTGTGTCCATTGATGAGCGTTATATCTCAAACCTACCAGTTTCAATGTGGGCGCGTTATAATGACGATATTTTCATTTTATGGACAGAATCTGTGAAACTTTTTGAAGAATATATCAGGACTCTAAATCAAAACGAGATTGTTTTGAGATTCACCTTTCCGTTACATCCCAATACTCTTCAGTTTCTGGATGTTTTAAATGTAGACACTGTAAGGCGTGTACAGCTATACATACAGTCAAAAGCTTTGACAGTGCCCATACAGGGATTAGTTACCCCATAAAAAATTTTTGTCAATTGCTGCTCAAAAAATGTAATATACAAAATTAATTGTCCCTGTCCTTTGGACTATGTGGGGAAATCCTCAAGGGAATTGAGACGGAGAATTCTTGAACATCTGGGCGACGTTATAAACAAAAGAGCTAAGCCCATATTCCGCCACATCCACCTAAAACATAAGGGCGGAACCAAACTGTCTAAAATTCACAGCTATAGAACTATTACAACCATCAATAAGAGGAGGTGATATTGATAGAGTACTGTTACAGAAAGAATCCAGATGGATCTTTAAACTAGGGTCAATTGCACCGAACGGGCTAAATGAACAGCTCGAACTATACATGTTTTATTTGAAATAGCAAAGAATGAGATTATACATGTTCGGGTTTACTCACCTTCCGACTCCCGCAGCCATGGATCAGTGAGCGCTGGCTCGCATCTCCTTCCTAGCAGACACCAGCCGTCTCCTAGGAAGGAGAGGCAAGACAGCGCTCACTTCCGCTCTGGTCCACTGTGTCCCGTAGGGTGCGCGAACATGCTCGTGCCTGGTCTTAAAGGGCCAGCGCACACACATGTGAACAATCATCTTCATCAACTACACATGTTTCCTGGACTATAAGACGGGTCCTGCCCTTCTGATCCTTGCCTGAGCGTTCCAAGTCTGTCTTGCAAATGGTCCCTTAGTGTTTTCCCATTCCAGTTGTTACCTGTGCCCTCTTACCCATGTCCTGTATCCTGTGGCTGCTGCACCTACCTCCATCCGTGCTGAAGCCACAGCCACTTTCTGAACTAGTTTGTGTGTTACGAACTGCTATAGACTTTTGTATAGACTGTGACTAGGCCAGCTGCCTCTCCGCTACGATGGAGCGGACTAGTGGGTCCACATTCCCTGTGATCGTGACAATATGTCTCTGTCCCTGCACAACTCAGTCTCGAGACTTGTTATATGGACATACTTACGGTATGTCTTTTAGCCAATAAATATCCTTAACACAAAGATCACATGATCAATATATATTCCCTTCTAATAACTAAATCCCTAAGCCAGTGTTTTTGGAATCAACAAAATTGGTGTGAGGGAGGAGTGAATATCGGTATAGGCTTCAATTGCTTCCTTTTTTCACGTTCACGCCCCCGACATGTACCAAGATACGCTCACCCCCCCCATCACCCGCTGCTCACTTACTCAGTCCAGTCTCATAAAGACATGAGACAGGGTCAATCCGCATTGCACAATTTTGCAGCGCTTATTATAGACGCTGCGATCTTGAACAACGGAACGGAGTATGGTGAACCTTACAGTCAATGTTATGCTGCCACGTCACTGTTTAGGGGCGGAGTCATGATCGTGCCGCGTTGCTTAGGGAACGAGTCTCCACACGGCGGACGCAGACAATAGAGCCGCCGTGTATAGACTTAGTATCTCTATGTCTTTCTCTCTCTCTTTTGCGAGAGGGAACTTCACTGAGTTTTTTTTTGCTGCGGTTTGGAGGTCGATGATACACTGGATGGTCGTGGGCTGTACTGACACAGCAATGTTGCTGTATTGATTCCAGTGCTGCATTCAGGTTGGCGAATCACTGCCTCCCAAACAGTATACACCCCCAAACGTCATGGGAGAGTGTAAAAGGAAGGGGGGAGGGGGAGTCACTAGGTTTAAAAAGGACGCCAGAAACAGACGCCGATTTTGACACCTGAAGACTAAAGGTTATTTCTTGCCACTGCAAGTATGCTTTAACTGGAAAGCTTCTTCTAAACAGACAGCCACAATAACCTTTTCCAGCACCCATGGAATCTGGGTAAAGCTGATTCTGGCCCATCTCCCCTGAGGAATCGTTTGGCCGAGAGGAAACGTGTTGGGAGGATTTTTATTTTTGAAGAGAGGTTCCCCGTTCTCTTTGCATTGACAGAACAAATGGATGACTTCCAGCATCTAAATGGGTAGGGGGGTATTGGCCCCTAATTTCCATATATTTTCACTGTCATTTATGCAAGGAAGGTATAATATCAAATGTTGGTGAAACCTTCTCATAAAGAAAAACAACACAGATTAATAACCCTTACTGAGGTCGATATTTTGCTGTCTAAAGTTTTGGATGCACGCCATAAGAAATATAAGAACAGTGCATGAGTATATGGCATATGAAATCACCATGTGTATATTCTATGTAACATTTTTCCAAATTGTAGGAGTAAATATAAAAAAACGCATAATAAAGTTGTCACCTGGCAGGTTCTCTATTTTGCAAAACATTTCTGGTGCATTATGCGTAGCAAATTTCCCCATTACGTATGATACCATGATGCTATTTTTTATACAAGATGTTTATTTCCTAAAATTGCAAAAATTTTGCAGTGCAGAAATTGTATGGCACATTACTATGTACATACCTTTAAAGCATTTAATGTATCCTTAATAAAAACAATAATAATAATTCTTATTGATAGTGCGCTAACATATTCCGCATCCTTCATGTGTAGGAGGACAACTAACATGACAAATGAGCAAGGAGAACATAACTTGAATGGAAAAAAAGCAAGAGGAAAGCAATCCATGCAACTGCACTCCAATTATTGCTTAGGCTTTGTTCACATCTGCGTTAGGGCTTCGTTCATGGGCTTTATCTGACCTTTCTGTCAGGGGAAACCATTAACAGAATACAAACTGAAACAAACGGAAACCATTGGTTTCCGGTTACATCTCCATTGATTACAATGGTGACGAATCTGGCGCAAATGGTTTCCGTTTGTCACCATTGTTTAAGGGTTTCGTCATTTTGACGGAATCAGTACCATAGTCGACTGCGCTATTGATTCCATCAAAACGACGGAACCCTTAAACAACGGTAACAAATGGAAACCATTTGCACCGGCTCTGTCACCATCGAAATCAATGATGATGCAACAGAAAACCCATGGTTCCCCTGATGGAAAGGTCCGATGGAACCCATTGAAGATGTGAACGAAGCCTTAGTTACATGTACTGCAACAAGATATTATAAATGCCTCAAACACTAACAAACAATAATATCCACCATGTATGATAACATGTCAAGTAAAATTTATGAAACTTCTTACTTACCCAGACTTTGTCATTTGGAGATCTTCCTGCTTCCTTAAGTTTATACACAGGGGTGGGATCCTGCCACCCCTAGGACTTGGACACAATTGAATTGCCTAGTGCTGCTCTGGCGAGGCACAGGATGCCTCGCCATTCATTGCTTTAGCGTCGTTCTGCTCGAGGAGCCCTGCAATCGCTGGAGGACGGCGCGGGAACAGGAAAGGTAAGCATATAATGGGCTTTTTCCCCCGTTTACTATGGACAGTATTGGGGGCCTTATCTATAGGGGAGACTAACTACAGGGGTCTATATAGGGGGCACTAACTACAGGGGACTATATAGAGGACACTAAGTACAGGGGACTATATAGGGGCCCCAATCTACAGGGGACTACATAGGGGCCCCTAACTACAGGGGGACTATATAGGGCCCTATCTATAGGGGACGCTATAGGGGGCACTAATTTACAGGGGACTCTACAGGGGGCACTATCTACAGGGAACGCTACAGGGGGCAGTATCTACAGGTCACGCCTCAAGGGGCACTATCTACAGGGAACACTACAGGGACATTGCAGAGGTCACTATCTACAGAATACGCTACGCTACAGGGGGCCCTATCTACAGGGAATGCCACAGGGGGAACTATTTACAGGGGATGCTACAAGGGGCACTATCTACAGGGGACTCTACAGGGGACGCTACAGGGGACACTATCTACAGGGAACACCACAGGGGGCACTATCTACAGGGAACACCACAGGGGGCACTATTTACAAGGAATGCCACAGGGGGCACTATCAACAAGGAACGTCACAGGGGGCACTATCTACTGGGAACACCTCAGGGGCACTATTTACAGGGAACACTGCAGGGGCACTATCTACAGGGAATACCACAGGGGGCCTATCTACAGGGAATGTCACAGGGGGCTCTATCTACAGGGAATGCTACAGGGGGCCCTATCTACAGGGAATGCCACAGGGGGCCCTATCTACAGGGAATGCCACAGGGGGCCCTATCTACAGGGAATGCCACTGGGGGAACTATACAGCGAACGCTACAGCGGGCACCATACAGGGAACGCTACAGCGGACACTATCTACAGAGAGCTCTATGGGGAGCACTATCTTCAGAGGGTGCTATGGGGAGCACTATCTACAGAGGGGTTTTTGGGGAGCACTATCTACAAAGGGCTCTATGAGGGGCACGATCTACAGAGGGCTCTATGAGGGTCACTATCTACATGGGGCTCTATGAGGGTGCATTACTTTACAGTGTTTGACACAATTTTATTCATGGGCACAGTGTATGGTACTGTTATATTCAGGGGCACAGTGTATGATCCAATTATATTGAGGGGCATAGAGTGTGGCACAATGAACATTTTTTTTTCGTTTATAGGTGCGGAAATGAGCTACCGAAGACATCTGAGTGGCAAACTGTGCAGAAATGGGCCGTGGCAGGAGGCGTAATCATAGAGGTCTGAACCAGATGGAAAAGAAGAGAAAAAGAACAACTCCAATCTGAGAAGACGTCACCGGTGAGTCCCTAATTGTAAATGTTTATTCTTCCAGTGACTGATCAGTACTGTAGTCACTGTATGATCTGCAGCGAGATAATGGGTGTATCGTTCTTTTTTGTAAAACAGCAACTCCCAGCACATCCTTAACATCGTTCTAGCTTTACTGGGAGATATAATATAGTTTTATGCTGTACAAAGTTATATGGCAGGGGTTTAACTGAATTTTGAAATGATCTCTGTACTGAGCAGTATGATGTGCCTGTGCTGTATTGATGTACTGAGCTTGGTTCTGATGCTGTATATATGTACTGAGCTTGATTCTGGAGTTATATACATCATAACAAGCAAGGTCAATACATATATACAGCACCTAAGAGAATCTCAGTACATAAATACAGCACCAAAACCAACCTCAGTACATATATACAACACCCGAACCAAGCTCAGTATGAAAATACAACACCAGGAACTAAGCTCAGTCCATAAATACAGAACTCGATCCAAGGTCAATACATAAATACAGCACCAGGAGCAAGATCAATACACAAATACAGCACTAGAACCAAGCTCAGTACAGAAATACAGCACCAGTAGAAAGATCAATACATAAATACAGCACCAAAACCAAGCTCAGTACGTATATACAGCACCAGAACAAAGCTCAATACATATATATGAAACATCCGCGGCCGCAGACTCCTCTCATTCTGCCGACGCCTTCCTTCCAGGAGATGTCAGCACATGCGGCTGTCCTGTCCTGCAGTGACCACTAGGGTGCGCGCTCTAGCTCAGTCCCGGCCGTAAAGGGCCAGCGCGCACACATGTTTAATCACCCTGGACTATAAGAAGGGCCCTGCCTCTTCACTCATTGCCTGAGAGTTGTTGTGTTTACCCAGGTTAGTCTTTCAAATGGCCCCTTACCGTTTTCCAGTTCCCAGTGTTCCCGTTCCTGCTACCTGTATCCTGTGCTACCTTGTTCCTGGACCTTAGAGAGTTGGAGTCGTGTTGTGCCACAGATCACGTATGCTGTGTTACACCACTCCTGGTGTACCAGGTACCCTTACTCGTTATTTGGTACACTGCATGGCCAGCTTCAGCGGTACAGCAAAGTGTGTCCACATACCCACAGATTCTGATGATATACAGCACCAGTACAAAGCTCAGTGTTTGGAAACGTCCGTCACTTCTAGGTTGTCATGACAAACTGGCCAAGCTTCTGGGTGGCCCTGGGTTGAGATGCAGAGCCAATCTTATTTCTCGGTCTGTCACCTATCAGGGCCAAGGGTGGAGTATTTGAGTCTGTTCAGTTTTTTCATTGTTGCTTGTGATTTTCTGGTGAATGCATGTGTCTGATCAAGCTCCTGTTTATACCCTGAATCACCTTGACTACTTGGACTCTTTGAACTGGACTTCGGCTTTGTCTTTGGATTTACCCTCTGCTCACTGATTTGGATATTCTGCTCACAGCTGGTTTCGACCTCTGCAACTCGTGGTATTCTTCTGTTTTGCGACTTGGACTTTCAGTTTCTCCTAGTTTGAACTCTGCTTGTTGATTACCCCTCTGGCTATCTAGTTATCCATTCTGGTATTGCCTTCAAGTGCACCTCCAGTCCATCACCTTATTCTGTAAAAGCAACCTGGGTTCGATGCGGCCAAATCCAACCTGCCTTGCGGTGGGCCCTGGTGAAGACCATAGAGTAGCCTTAGACTCTGCTGACCAGAGTGGTGATGGACTTGAGGAAGGTGATTCACTAGTATGCTTGATCCAGTCTCTAGCTGCTTTTGGGGAATTGCTCTTATAGCAATTCCATAAACTTTTACTCTAGGGAATTGCTCAAGCAGTGATTCTATGACACTCAGAACATATATACAAAGCTCAGCATATAAATACAGGGCCGGAACCAAGCTCAGTACATACATACAGCCCCACATCAAAGCTTAGTACATATATACAGCACAAGAACAAAGCTCAGTACATATATACATTTCCCGAACAAAGCTCAGTACATATATACAACTCCAGCACCAAGCTCAGCATATAAATACAGCACCACAACAAAGCTTAGTACATATATACAGCATCAAAACCGAGCTCAGCATATAAATACAACACCACAATAAAGCTCAGTACATAAATACAACACCAGAACCAAGCACAATACATATGTACATCATAACAACCAAGCTGAAAACATAAATACATGTACTGAGCTTGATTCTGGGGTTGTATATATGTACTGAGCTTGGTTCTGGAGTTGTATATATGTACTGAGCTTCTCTTTGGTGCTGTAAATATGTACTGAGCTTTGTTCTGGTGCTGTATATATGTATTGGGCTGGGTTTTGGTGCTGTATATATGTACTGCGCTTAATTCTGGTGCTGTATATATGTACAGTATGCTTTGTAATGGTGCTGTATTTATATGCTGAGCTTTGTTCTGGAGTTGTAAATATGTACTGACCTTGGTTCTGGAGTTGTATATATGTACTGAGCTTCTCTTTGGAGCTGTAAATATGTACTGAGCTTGGTTCTGGTCTTGTATTTATGTACTGAACAGTGGTGTAACTACTGCTGTAGCAGCCATAGTGGCTGCTAGGGGGCCTGCAGCATGAGGGGGCCCATGCCGCCCAACGACGCGCACCCCCATTCCCGGTGGCTCTGCTAGCAACTGTTATGGCTGCTGCAGTGGTAGCAATGCCACTACAGGACCTGCGCCACCCGACCCCTAACATTTAAGGGCCGGGCGGCATCGGCCCCCTCATGCCCGGTGGTGTCGCTAGCAGCGGAGTGGGTCCCGATGATAGCGACAGCCACATTCACTTGTATCTGCGTCCTCAGGACGCAGATACAAAAAAATACTATATAAGGTGCAGGGAAGAATCCCTGCACAGGCCCGTGTGATAACATCACTGCATCACGCTGGTCTGCGCTTGAGTCCCGCCCAGAGGATGAGCATTGCTCCGTCCGTCGCTGGAACGGGGCACTATATACAAGGGGGTGAACAGAGTGGCACTATATACAAGGGGGGAGAAGGGTGGCATTATATACAGGGCGAGCTGTGTGGCACTATATACAGGGGGCTTCATGCCACTATCTACAAGGGGGAGGTGGGGAGCGCTATCTACAAGTGGCGTGTGACACTGTCTACAGAGGCTGTATTGCACGTCTACAGTGGGGCTGTATGGAACAATCTACAGTAGGGCAGTATCTAAAAGGGGCACTATCTATAAGGAGGGCTGCATGTGGCACCTATTGGGGGGCAGTCTATCTATCTATCTATCTATCTATCTATCTCTCTATTTATTTATCTATCTATCTATCTATGGGGGTCCACAGCCAAATTGCAACTCTTTATAGAAGTTAGAGCACATGGTCAGGGTTTCTCACAGATAAAAGTTGTCTTTACTGAACAACCCCCTTAGCTCCGGCTGTGTGAAGGGAAATTGGTTATATGGAGTTCTGTAACAGAAAAATTGAGCACTTATCCATATAAAGATAAATGTTGCAGTACCTGAGGCCACAAAATACTGACACTGTTACTTGGGCACAGCCATATGCCTCTATGACACTTGCACTGTAAGTGGCAGAATTATAATTTTTTTGGGGTATCACCAATGTATCCAGTGATTTGCCTCGTCTAAGGTTTACGTTTTGTTTTTTTTACAGAAAATGCTGATATTAATAGGATCATAGGATTAGCTATAGTAGTAGAAGACATAGCAACTGCTAAGGAAGGGCCAATATTAAAGGGGCCCCAATCAGGTACAGGACTGTTGTGAGTAAAAAGTATGGTGGTAACTTTTTGCTCTCTAGTTCTGTTATGTGGGTCCTCCATTGGGCATAAAATCTGATATATGACACTACTATACATCTTTGGTTGCTGCTCAAGTAAAAGTAGTTATTCTGTTGTTTGCTACAGTATAGTTTACTGCTAAGGGGCCCATTCACCCCTTTGCTATGGGGCCCTATAAATTCTAGTTACGCCCCTGGTACTGAGCTTTGTTCTGGTGATGTATATATGTACTAAGCTAGGTTCTGGTACTGCATATATATGTACTGAGTTTGGTTTTGTTGCTGTATATATGTACTGAGCTTGGTTATGGTGTTATATTTATGTACCGAGTTTGGTTCTGGCGTTGTATATATGTACTGAGCTTTGTTCTGGAGTTGTATAAATGTACTAAGCTTTGTTCTTGTGCTGTATAAATATAAGAGCTTTGTTCTGGTACTGTATATATGTACTGAGCTTTGTTCTGGTGCTGTATATATGTATATATTGTACTGAGCTTTATTCTGGTACTGTATATATGTACTGAGCTTTGTTCTGGTGCTGTATATATGTATATATGTACTGAGCTTGGTTCTGGTGCTGTATATATGTATATATGTACTGAGCTTTGTTCTGGTGTTGTATTTATGTACTGAGCTTAGTTCTGGTGATGTAGTTATGTACTGAGCTTGGTTCTGGTGTTGCATATATGTACTGAACTTTGTTCTGGTGCTGTATTTATGTACTGAGCTTTGTTCTGGTGCTGTATTTATGTACTGAGCTTTGTTCTGGTGTTGTATATATGTACTGAGTTTGCTTCTGGTAATGTATATATGTAATGTCGGGGTAGGGAGATAGACAGTTGAGCCCTAATCTACCCGCCACTCAGTCCCTGCCTACTTGCAACGACCCGCCCTAGGCGACGGGGTACAACTGGGTGACGGTCCCTACACTCAATAGGTGCACGACAGACAAGGGTACAAAGAAGCCGTGGAAATGGGGAAGTTGCCCACGGGAACACCGTGAGCAACAAGCGAGGTGAACGAGCCGAGTCAAACCAGGAGATGAGTGAGGTACAAAAACGCTGAGCAGAAGAGTGGTCAGTAAAGCCAAGGTCAAATACAAGCAGAGGGTAGTAGTTCAAGAAGCTGCAGCAGGGCCAGGAAACCAGCAGAGAAGAATCACAAGCAAAGGAGGAACAGGAAAGGCAGGTATAAATAGACAGAGGGCGGGAGCTAGCTCCGTCTGGCCAGGCTGTGATAGGCTCTCCCACTCCTAAGCCTGCCATCCTGAGTGGTGGAAGATGGAGTCAGTCTCACAGACATAGAAGCAGGTGCAGACTGATTACCTATGGGCGTTGACACAGAAGCGGTGTCTGGCAGATCCTTTACAGTATATATGTACTGAGCTTGGTTCTGGTGCTGTATATATGTATATATGTACTGAGCTTGGTTCTGGTGTTGCATATATGTACTGAACTTTGTTCTGATGCTGTATTTATGTACTTAGCTTTGTTCTGGTGCTGTATTTATGTACTGAGCTTTTTTTCTGGTGTTGTATATATGTACTAAGCCTGATTCTGGCACCGTACCTGTGCGTTTGCTGGGAGATTTGTCGTGGCTTACTGCGCACTGTCCTCCACGTTCTCACAGTGCCCAGCCTAAGTAAATGCACTGAGCACGCTAAGAATATTGAATGTTTGCATATAGGTCTATATGTAATGGGTGAGTTTAATATAATTAGTGTAGGTACGTACGTTTATGTAATTATATACATAGTGTGGAAATCCAGTTAAACATTCTGGACAGGGAATTTCTTTATCTAGAGTCCACCTCAATATAGGGCATATTTGAAATATTGTAATTGTTTTATTTTATTATTAGAATCATTTTCCATGGTGAGATACACCGCAAAACACCGCCACCCCTCCCCCGCCGCATATTTCTCTGTCCGGAAAAACGGGAACCTGTTGTTAAAAATTTGAATCCCACCCGTTTATACAGTTGTCAGAAAAGATGAGAACAAACTCTTGAGACTGGAGGAAGGAGGCGAGAAGAATCTCTGGAGATCTCCAACTCAAAGACCCCAGTGGAGTAAGAATTTGTTTTCACCCACATTTACACTAATGTTAATAGGAAGAGAACACAGAGATTTTCAGACCTAAAAGAATGAACCCTTGGGCTAGCTGTATTAAGTGGCTTGTGATATAAGTGGCGTTATTAAACTAGATTGTGTTGCTGAGTTCGTGCGTGTGTGTGTGTGTGTGTGTGTGTGTGTGTGTGTGTGTGTGTGTGTGTGTGTGTGTGTGTGTGTGTGTGTGTGTGTGTGTGTGTGTGTGTGTGTGTGTGTGTGTGATAAATGAATTGGGTGCTTGCAAATAGAAGCTAGCAAAACTGACAGAATTTAAAAACGTTTTTCTTTGCAACTTTTTTCCTGCTGTGCAGCTAATTAGGGAGAGGGGTTAATTGCTCTCAGGTGATATAAATTAACCAGCAGGACTCACTCTGAGCTTGCTCTCTTTTGGGTTAGCTGGATTAAAGGAACAGTGTCACCAAAAAAAATTTTTTTATATCAGTTTTATGTTAGGGTTTTATTAAAAACGTTTATATTTATTTGTGTGTTTGTGTGTTACTTTTTTCTATTTTTACACTTTTTCTTCCCTATGGGGGCTGCCATTTTTTTTTCCATTTCTGTATGTGTCGATTAACGACACATACAGACATGGAATACGGCAGCTCCAGTCCCATAGGGACTGCGAACGGGGCCCGTTCCATCCACTTTGGTGTACGCCGTGTGTGTGGGAACGGCGCATGCGCCGCTCCCACACAGTCCGATTTGAAATGCGCGCCGTCTGGCGCCATTTTCCTGTGGAACGGAAGTCGCGGCCGGGCAGTAAGATTACTACTTCCGGTCGCGGCTTCCGGACTTGTGCACATGGAGCAGCGGCAGCAGACGGAGCGGACGGACCGGAGGGAGCGGCGGCGACTGGAGCAGGTAAGTGATTTCTATGTATGTTCGTGTTTCAGTGTGTTTTACTAGTGTATGTAAACCTTCTACACTGTGTGTTAGCTCAAAAAATGGCGACACACAGTGTAGGAGGTTAGACCGTTCAAACCCCTCGTTTCTCCCGACACTAGCCAGGATAAAGGAGGGGGGGATTCTGAGAGCTCACTAGAGCGAGGGATTTTTTCCCAATTTTGCAGCACAAAGCAATGTGGTTGCTTTACCACATGCAATGCTGCAATTTTGGGAATTGCTCCATCTAGTGACCAGTGCTGAGAAATATTATAAATTGAATCCAATTTATAATATTTCCTGAACAATGTTTAATCACCTACACACTAATTGTTTAACTAAAAAAACAAAAACATGTTTTGCTGGCAACACATTCCCTTTAAGTGGCTTGTGATATAGGTGGAGTTATTAAACCGGATTGTGTTGCTGAGTTCCTGTGTGTGATAATGTGTGAGATAATTGAATTGAGTGCTTGCAAACAGAAGCTAGCAAAACTGACAATTTAAAAACCTTTTTTTCTTTGCAGCTTCTTTCCTGCTGTGCAGCGAACTATGGGGAGGGGTTAATTGCTCTCAGGTGATATAAATTAACCAGCAGGAATCACTCTAAACTTTCTCTCTTTTGGGCTAGCTGGATTAAGTAGCTTGCAATATAAGTGGAGTTATTAAACCAGAGTTAAAAAGAGGAGTTAAAGTCCCTGTTAGCACTCTTCTTTTCTTTTACTTTATGAATTGTTCACAGTTTTTTTGTAACTGGGATAATGGATAGCAAGATTGGAGGTTTTCTTCAGTGTACAGTTTGGCATATGTACGCACGACTGGAGCTGGAGTTCGAGGGTGAATACCTCTGTGGCAGATGTGAGCATGTTGTTCACCTGGAAACTCGCATTAGAGATCTGGAGGAGCAAAATGCAACACTGAGGGCATAGACAATCTTGAGCGGAGCATGCTGCTCACTGAGCAAGCAGTTAGTGGGGTAGATCTGGAGGGTGAATACATGGGTCAGCAGGACCAGGCAAGTAGCTTGGTTATTGTAGTTAGGGGCAGTATAAAAGGGGTCCAATAAAAGGAAGGCCAATCCTGTTTCTGTTATTCCAAGAAAATTTCCAAGTTGGGTGATGATGCGAGGGTGTCAGTCTCAGAAATGGCAGCCCTAGTGGATGCTGATCTCCCTAACAGCCGCAAGAACCACCCAGCTAGTAGTCGGCGGGAAGGTAATGCAGGTAAGGCATTTGTAGGGGATTCTATAATTAGGAAGATGGATAGAATAATTTGTCACCAAGACCACCTCAACCGAATGGTTTGCGGTCTCCCTGGTGCCAGGGCTCAGCATGTGGTGGAACGGGTAGATAAATTACTGGGAGGGGCTGGTGATGATCCAGCTGTCGTGGTCCATGTGGGAACCAATGACAGAATACATGGTAGGTGGAGGAGCCTTAAGAATAATTTTAAAGAACTAGGCTACAAGCTGAAGGGAAGGACCTCCAAGGTAGTATTCTCAGGAATACTGCCTGTGCCATGCGCATCACAGGAAAGACAACGTGAGCTCCGGGAGTTAAATACATGGCTGAAGCCTTGATTTAGAGGAGAAGGTTTTGGGTTCCTAGAGCACCGGGCTGTCTTTTCATTGGGGTACTTACTGTATTCTGCAGATGATTTCCACATAATGGAAGGGGGTCTGCTGTGCTGGGGGAGAGAATTCTAGCTGGGGTGGCGGAGTATTTAAACTAGGGCTGAGGAGGGAGGTCAATGTAGAAAATAAAGGGGTAGTTAGGTTTAGAGAGGGGTCCGACTATATTGGTGGGGGGAGAAATAGACTGTGGGGAGTGGACTAGACAACAGGATAAGGAGATTCTTTTGCTACAAAACAGCAATGAAAATAAAAATGCCAAAATAATGTCTAATAATCACATTTCTGATACCAAATGTGGCAATTTGAAATGCAAGTTACTGTGTATGTTCACAAATGCCAGAAATCTAGCAAGTAAAATGGGAGAGCTGGAGGCCTTGGTACTGGAGGAACATATAGATATAGTTGGTGTTGCTGAAACATGGCTATACTCTTCTCATGACTGGATTGTAAATCTACAGGGTTTTACACTGTTTCGGAAAGACAGGGCAAATAGGAAAGGCGGTGGTGTATGTCTTTATGTGAGAAGTGATATGAAGGTAAGTGTGAAAGAGACAATATTGGGTGAAGATTGTGAGGAGGTTGAAACGTTGTGGGTGGAATTACAAAAAGAGGTAAACACTGAAAAAATTACTTTTGAGGAGATAGAAGGCCAGCTATATAAATAGATGGAGAAGACAGCAAAGGGGGGTACTGTAGTGATAATGGGAGTCTTTAATTACCGGGATATTAATTGGCATCATGGTTCAGCTTCAATTGCGAAGGGGAGAAATTTCCTCAACCTATTGCAGGAAAATTTTATGGGCCAGTTTGTGGAAGACCCGACTAGGGGTGAAGCTCTGTTGGATCTGGTCATTTCTAATAGTGCAGAGCTTGTTGGGAATGTCAATGTTCGTGAAAACCTTGGTAACAGTGATCATAATATAGTTATATTTTACCTATACTGTAAAAAAGAAATATAGGCTGGGAGGGCAAACACACTTAATTTTAAGAAGGCCAATTTCCCCAAGCTGAGGGCTGCAATTCAGGATATAGACTGGGAATAACTGATGTCAAACAATAGTACAAATGATAAATGGGAGATCTTAGAATCCACTTTGTATAATTATAGTGCAAAATGTATTCCTATAGGTAACAAGTATAAACGACTAAAATGAAACCCCACATGGCTTACACCTTCTGTAAAAAGGACACTATATAACAAAAAAAAGGGCATTTGAAAAATACAAATCTAAGGGTACAGCTGTAGCCTTTATAAATTATAAAGAGCTTAATAAAATCTGCAAAAAACTAATAAAATCAGCAAAGATACAAAATGAAAGGCAGGTGGCCAAGGATAGAAAAACAAATCCCCCAAAAATTCTTCAAGTATATAAATGCAAAGAAGCCAAGCTCTGGACATGTAGGACCCCTAAATATTGGTAATGGGGAGATGGTCACAGGGGATCAAGAGAAGGCAGAGTTACTAAATGGGTTCTTCAGCTCTGTATATACAACAGAAGAAAGAACAGCTGAAGTAGCCAGTACCAGTGCTGTTAATACATCAATTAATATACTATATTGGCTGAATGTAGATATGGTCCAAGCTAAATTAAATTAAAAAAAATGTGCACAAGGCCGCGGGACCAGATGGGTTGCACCCTAGAGTTCCTAAAGAGCCTAGTTCAGTTAATTCTTCATAATATTTAGAGATTCTCTAGTGACTGGTATATTGCCAAGGGACTGGGCAGAGCAAATGTAGTGACTATTTTCAAAAAGGTCTCTAGGTCTTCCCCGGCTAATTATAGACCTGTTCGCTTAACATCAATTGTGGGGAAAATGTTTGAGGGCCTATTAAGGGACTATATACAGGATTATGTGACAAAAAATGGTATTATAAGTGACAGCCAGCACGGTTTTTACTAAGGACAGAAGTTGTCAACCCAACCTGATTTGTTTTTATGAAGACTTGAGCAGAAGCCTAGACAGAGGGGCTGCTGTGGATATAGTGTTTTTGGACTTTGCAAAGGCATTTGTCACTGTTCCTCGTACAAGTATAATGGGTAAATTAAGGACTATAGGTTTAGAAAGTATAGTTTGTAATTGGATTGAGAATTGGCTCAAGGACCGTATCCAGAGAGTTGTGGTCAATGATTCCTACTCTGAATGGTCCCCGGTTATAAGTGGTGTACCCCAGGGTTCCGTGCTGGGACCACTATTATTCATTTTATTTATTAATGATATGGAGGATGGGATTAATAGGACTATATCTATTTTTGCAAATGACACCAAACTATGTAGTATTTTCAGTCTATAGAAGATGTTAGCAAATTGCTTGGGCATCTACTTGGTAAATTAAGTTTAATGTAGATAAATGTAAAGTTATGCATTTGGGTACCAACAATCTACATGCATCATATGTCCTAGGGGGAGCTACACTGGGGGAGTCACTTGTTGAGAAGGATCTGGGTGTACTTGTAAATCATAAACTAAATAACAGCATGCAGTGTCAATCAGCTGCTTCAAAGGCCAGCAAGATATTGTCATGTATTAAAAGAGGCATGGACTCGCGGGACAGGGATGTAATATTACCACTTTACAAATCATTAGTGCGGCCTCATCGAGTATATGCAGTTCAGTTTTGGGCTCCAGTTCATAGAAAGGATGCCCTGAAGTTGGAAAAAATACAAAGAAGAACAACTAAACTACTAAGGGGCATGGAGAATCTAAGTTATGAGGAAAGATTAAAAGAATGAAACCTATTTAGCCTTGAAAAAAGACGACTAAGGGGGACATGATTAACTTATATAAATACATGAATGCCACATACAAAAAATATGGTGAAATCCTGTTCCATGTAAAACCCCCTCAAAAAATAAGGGGGCACTCCCTCCGTCTGGAGAAAAAAAGATTCAATCTGCGGAGGCGACAAGCCTTCTTTACTGTGAGAACTGTGAATCTATGGAATAGTCACCGCAAGAGCTGGTCACAGCAGTGACAGTAGATGGCTTTAAAAAAGGCAAAGATAATTTCCTAGAACTAAAAAATATCAGCTCCTATGTATGTCAATGTGTAGAAATTTTTCCCATCCTTTCTCCCATCCCTTGGTTGAACTTGATGGACATATGTAGTTTTTCAACTGTACTAACTATGTAACACATTCTGGATAAGTTGGTGCACATATACAAATGGGAACGACTGTGAAAGACTGTCTATTCATGTTTATCCCAGTTGAATTTTAGCTTAAGTGCTCCCCTTATATCGTGTAGTTTTTTCCTGGTAGAGTTACTCTTGAAAATATTAACCAACCTGCTCGATTAATGACAGACACACTGCAGGAAGAAAAAGTTTAACAGGAATTTGGGTGGGGAAAGCAAAGCTAACGTGGCACAAAGTACAAAGGAATGTAAAGTTCTAACATAAAACATTGCAAAAGCAACTTACAACTCTTATTTCATCAGCCACATGGACTGAAGCTGCTGGAGCACCTCTATATTCTTAAATGCACACCCCTCACATTGGGGCACATAGACTATGAACATTTATACCACACCCCAATGTAAGGTATGTAAACGCATACTTATAGTACAGCTGTGGTAATATAAATGTAAAATATCTATTTATAGGTTTAGTAATGTAATACTTTTATAATGACAGTGAAGAATAAAAAGAAACACAAAATTATCTATGAGCCATGTTATTTGTGAAAACACAACCTACAAAAAAACATTATCATCATTCATATATCATCATCATCATCATCATCATCATGGTATTATGTCCATATTGTAGGTGCACCCTATACATGAAGCAGGCCCCTTTACCTTGTGATCCACAGACATGCAGTCTTCCCCCTCCCTCTACCACGTCTACACAGAATGCAGTGTGGGATTCAGGCAGCTGTGAGCAGACAGAAGACTCACTGTCCCATCTGGGATGAGGGGCTTTTCCCTCCTACAGCTGGCTGCACTCGCTTCACCAATAACAAGCCAGAAGCCTGGGCCATAAGTCCTCCCTCATCTCTCCATCGTCCAAGAACAAGGAGTAGCTTATTCTGGAGTCAGAACAAAAATATTCACTGTCCTTCCTGCTTATAAGATGGAAATTACAGGCTTATAGTCTAAATGTTAACTCTCATGTCCATTACAATAGTCTCTACATGGAAATATACATTTACTGAGGAGTCAAAAGTGGATCCCACTGTCCTGAAAAAGTTTGCCAGACTTTAAAATAAAAAAACACTTTAAAAAAAATTGTACATATATTTGATGTTTTTACATACTTGTACATAAAGCCTCATGTACAAGGAGTCCCTGTACTACTGTGGCGAAGGCACTATATGTGCCGCTGTATAGTGCCTTCGTACGACACAATATTACGGAGATATTCTCCCGTAAAGCAGTGAGGCAGATTTACTAATACTGGGTAAGTTTTAGACAGTGTAAACTTAGACAAGGCAGTCAGGAAATGTGCCAAATTTATCAAAGTGTTTCATGCTGTATAAGAAATTTGACACACCTAGCTAGACAGTTTTTTGCAACAAAATTTTGGTACACTTTTGGCGCACAATGTTGCATTTTAAGCCACACCCCTTCCCCTAAACAACTCCTCTTTCCCCTTAAGCACCACCCCTTGCGGAGCATGTTGAGAAAGCATCTAAAATAGTTAATAAATGTGGTGCATGGCATATACACCAGTATTCTGGCACATTTTGCATAGTCAATCTGCAGGAAAATACCTCCGTAATACACCACAAACTTTTTATTTCAGATTTTGAAAGATAAAAACTGTCTATGCCTCCATGTGAAATTGGAGTTAGAGAAGCATACGCAGGTAAAGAAGTGCAGCAACAGATTTCTACAGGGGTCATACAATGCTATGTACAAACAGGAGGGTGTATGGAGCCGTAATTTCGTCACATGCATATATCCTCCTTTCGGCCATTTTTTGGTGAGTTTTGCGGAGCAGTTTCAGCGTAAAAAAACTCATAAAAAAACTGTGTGAACATACCCTAACTGTGTAATTAAAATCGCAGATTTTATCTGTGCCTCTTACTCTGTTTTTCTACTTTGGAAAAACCATGTTTAACCCCTTAATGACCAGCCTATTTTGGACCTTAATGACGAAGCCATTTTTTAAGTTTTTGAATCGTCGCATTCCAAGAGCTATAACGTTTTTATTTTTGCGTCGACATAGCTGTATAAGGTCTTGTTTTTTGCGGGACAAGTTGTACTTTTTAATAGCACCATTTTTAGGTACATATTATTTATTGATTAACTTTTATTAACTTTTTTTTGGGGGGGAATAGAAAAAAATCTGAAATTTCCCCACACTTTTTTGCATCCTAAATCTACGCCGTTTACCGTGTGGTATAAATAACACAATAACTTTATTCAGCGGGTTGTTACGATTGCAACGATACCAAATTTGTATAGTTTTTGTATGTTTTACTACTTTTACACAGTAAAAACGCTTTTTTTTCTAAATGATTTGTTTTTGTGTCTCCATATTTGAAGAGCCGTAACGTTTTTATTTTTTCGCCGATGCGGTTGTATGAGGGCTTTTTTTTTGCGAGACGACTTGTAGTTTTTATTGGTACCATTTTGGAGTAGTTGCGACTTTTTGATCACATTTTATCACATTTTTTTAAAGTCAGGATTTACAGAAAACAGCAATTTTTCCATAGTTTTTTATTAATTTTTTTACGGCGTTCACCGTGCGGGTTAAATAATGTAATACATTTATAGTCGGGGTCGTTACGGACGCGGCGATACCAAATATGTGTAACTTTTTAACTTTATTTTGTTTTTTTAATAGTAAAGCAGTTTGTAAGGGGAAAAGCTGGGGTTTTCATTTCTTTTCACATTTTTTTTTAAATTAACTTTATTAAACTTTTTTTTCACTTTTTTACTAGTCCTATTAGGGGACTATAATATGCGATTCTGCGATCGCATTTATAATACACTGTATTGCAGTGTATTACTGCCTGGCAGTTTAACACGGACAGGCATCTGCTAGGTCATGCCTCCGGCATGATCTAGCAGGCATTTACTCCAGGCAGACCTGGGGGCCTTTATTAGACCCCCGGCTGCCATTAGAGACACAGACACTCGGCGATCGTATCGCCGGGTGTCGGTGGGAGAGAGAGGGAGCTCCCTCCCTCTCTCCAAAACCACTCAGATGCGGTGCTCGCTATTGAGCACCGCATCTGAGGGGTTAAACGTGTGACATCGATACTAATATCGATCTCACCCGGCAGAGCAGGGACGCCCCCAGCCCTCAGCTGCCTCTAGCAGCTGAGAGCAGGGAGATTTGACAGCTCCCTGCTCTATTTACTTATTCCGATGCCGCGACGTAAAAAGTCTATGGCATCGGAATAAGGCCCGTTAGTCACCGACGTAGAAACACGATGGGCCGGTCACTAACGGGTTAAAGTATGGGAGATGAGTGCACAAGAAAAATGTCATTGGAGACTCAGATATCAGAACACTCTACAGGTACAAACATGTAGCAAAATAGAGGAATGAGAAAGATATTTCCAAGTTACAACGGACCCTTATATGTAAACCATCATTATACAGAGAATTCCTTACATTTACATTGTCTCTCTATTCTTTCTTAAAGAGGCTCTGTCACCAGATTTTGCAACCCCTATCTGCTATTGCAGCAGATCGGCGCTGCAATGTAGATTACAGTAACGTTTTTATTTTTAAAAAACGAGCATTTTTGGCCAAGTTATGACCATTTTCGTATTTATGCAAATGAGGCTTGCAAAAGTACAACAGGGCGTGTTGAAAAGTAAAAGTACAACTGGGCGTGTTGAAAAGTAAAAGTACAACTGGGCGTGTATTATGTGTGTTACATCTGGGCGTGTTTACTTCTTTTACTAGCTGGGCGTTCTGATGAGAAGTATCATCCACTTCTCTTCAGAACGCCCAGCTTCTGGCAGTGCAGATCTGTGACGTCACTCACAGGTCCTGCATCGTGTCGGCACCAGAGGCTACAGTTGATTCTGCAGCAGCATCAGCATTTGTAGGTAAGTAGCTACATCGACTTACCTGCAAACGCCGATGCTGCTGCAGAATCATCTGTAGCCTCTGGTGCCGATGTGTCCTTGCTCGTCTGACACGATGCAGGACCTGTGAGTGACGACACAGCGTGATCTCTTGAGAACACGGCTGTGTCTGCACTGCCAGAAGCTGGGCGTTCTGAAGAGAAGTGGATGATACTTCTATACACAACGCCCAGCTAGTAAAAGTAGTAAACACGCCCCGATGCACGCACATAATACACGCCCAGTTGTACTTTTACTTTTCAACACGCCCAGTTGTACTTTTACTTTAAACACGCCCACTTGGACTTTTGCAAGCCTCATTTGCATAAATACGAAAATGGTCATAACTTGGCCAAAAATGCTCGTTTTTTAAAAATAAAAACGTTACTGTAATCTACATAGCAGCGCCTATCTGCTGCAATAGCAGATAGGGGTTGCAAAATCTGGTGACAGAGCCTCTTTAATATGTTAGCTTGAGGTTTCCTGCTTTGAGGTATTATTACAATATGCAAGTTATAAGAAATAATACAGATGTTACTGACTATTAAATACATAAAAGCATAAAATCTATCTATCTTATATTTATCTATTTATTTATCAACTATTTCAAATCTATCTATCTATCTATCTATCTATCTATCTATCTATCTATCCTGTAAAGGGAAGTGTCCCATATATATATATATATATATATATATATATATATATATATATATATATATATATATATATATATATATATAAAATGAGGAAAAGAGTAAAGCAGCACAGCGACAACAGTGGGTGCAGGAACCCTTGTTAGTGTAATCCCAAAAAAATGAAGAGACAGCACTCCAGGAAAAATGGTGAGAGAAGGTGATATGTTTATTCACCCCAGGCAGGCAACGTTTCGATCCGTCTCTATGGGATCTTTGTCAAGCTTGAGAAAGGTCCTGCTGAGAGGACTGAAACGTAGCAATTTCCTCATGGGTTAAATAAAACAAAATTCTTTTTGCAACTACTTTTGGAGTGCTGCGATAATTTCTCTGTTGCTGTATCTAAAGGACTGCGTGGATGACGGTCAAGGACGCATAGCACGTTTTACTGTGTACGCTTGAAGTGCTACCTTGTGTGTGTGTGTGTATATATATATATATATATATATATATATATATATATACACACAATTTATTTATTTATTTTATTTTTTTTGTCTCATGAGCCAGGGCTGTAGAGACACAGCCCTGGTCATGGGAAACAGCCTAGAAACAAAGCAGGACAATTAGTCATTGTCCTGCTTTGCTTTAAACTGATGGAGACAGGAGATACTGCTTTTGATCCCTTAGTCTCCATATCTGAACTTCCCGCACGGGCGGGCGCTCTCGCGGGAATTTGCACGCGCTCTCATGGGATTTCGCGAGCGCTTATGAGTCGGCCAGGGATGTGTTATCACCATCCTGACCCATGTTAGTCGGGAGCGAGCACCTTTCGCCCCCATTTACGAACGTACCGACAGGGTTTAAATAGCCCTGTGTTGGTACTTTCAGCAGTGGATCCTACCTCCCTCACCATTCCACCAACGAGGAGCAGCTGGCTCCTGCCACCACACCACCAACGTTACCTCCAGCTGGGACCTGCCCTCACCACTCCACCAATGCCGCTTCACCTATCCTGCCGCCTGTCTCCTGCCCTGCGGACCTCCGGACCTCTTCTCTCCAGTTCCTGCTCCACCAACGGTAAGTATCATAGTGTAGCCACAGCTACACTTTAACCCTCTCTCTCTCCCTGTCTCCCCTTGTTGCCCCTGAGTTAACCCTTGCTACCCCTGAGTCCCTAGTTAACCTTTCCTGCCCCTGAGTTAACCCTTGCATTAGCCCTGAGTTAACCCCGTGTAGCGGGATGGCAGCTGGCCAAACAGGTATAGTACAGAGTCTATAGTCCAGAAAGGGTATCTATGGCAACTCGGACAGTAGCAAGGCAGGCTAGGATGAGCCAGGCGGCAGGTAGACATCAGGCGTGACATAGCAAAACAGGCGTGGAATGCAGCACAAAACAACAACAGCTCTGCACAGCACTAGATCTGGATAGCACGGGAAACAGGATACAGGAACAGGGAACACTTGGAAACTGGAAGACACTAGGAGACAATTTGCAAGACAAACTTTGTGTAACAAACAACGCTCAGGCAAAGAACAAGAGGGCAGAGCCCCTTTTATAGTCCAGTTGCATATGGGCTTGATTGCAGACTTCCTGCAATGATGCACGCTCTGGCCCTTTAAGACCGTGCACGCGCGGGCCCTCTGGGAGACAGTCTCGATACCAGGAAGTGAGTGCCAACGCGTCACTGGGGGACGATGCTGCAGAGAACACATGCCCATGGCCACGGCCATCGAGGGGTAAGTCAGAACGACGGGCGGTGGCCATAGACGTTACACTAACTAATCTATCTATCTGTGCCACACAGGATTGTCAACCAGATTTTGTGTTTTTTCAGGACAATTTATCAAAAAAATCGCAGTTGACATTTTATATGGAAAAATCGGACAACCGTAATGAATCATAAAGATTATAAAGATTATGCATTGTTCAGACATAACCTTAAAATTACTAACAGGTGAAGTAAATAACACAGATTATCTTGTTATAATGGCACCTGTCAAGCGGTGGGAAGTATTAGGCAGCAAAGGCACAGTTTTTTAAGTTGATGTGTTGGAAACAGGAAAAATGGGCAAGCGTTATGATTGGAATGACTTTGACAAGGGTTTCGATGGCATCTCCAAAATGGCAGGCCTTGTAGGGTATCTCTATTTGCAGTGATTAGCACCTACCAAAAGTGGTCCAAGGAAGGTGAATTGGTTGACCGACGACAGGCTCATGGAGACTGGAAAGCGTAGGCTAGCCTGTCTGGTACAATCCCACAGAAGAGCTACTATAGCACAAATTGCTGCAAAAGTTTATGCTGGCTATAACAGAATTAGAACACACAGTGCATCGCATCTTGCGGAGTTTAGCGCTGTGTAGTACCAAACCGATCATAGTGCCCATGCTGAAGGGAAGAGATAGCACCAGGATGCACTATAGGAAGAAGACAAGCCAGCAGAGGTAATGTGATGCTCTAGGCAATGTTCTGCTGGGAAACCTTGGGTCCTGTCATTCATGTGGAGGTTACTTTGACACATACCACCTACCTATACATTTTTGCAGACCAAGTACATGGCGACGGTATTTCCTAATGGCAGTGGCCTCTTTTAACAGCCATGCCACAATGCAATGTTCAAAATATTCATTAATGGTTTGAGGAACATGCCAAAGAGCTCAAGGTGCTGACTTGGCCTCCAAATTAATCAGATCTCAATCCAAATAAGTCTGAGCCATGGAGGAACCCCCCTTGCAAATTACAGGACTTAAAGGATCTGCTGCTAATGTCTTGGTGCCAGATACCACTGGCTTCAAAGATCTGGTGAAGTCCGTGCCTGGATGGGTCAGAGCAGTTTTGACGGCACGTGGGGGACCTGCACAATATTAGGCAGGATGTTTTAATGTTATGACTGAACAATGTATGTCTATAGTTTAGAATACGGATATAAACATATTAGCAGCTATCATGGACACAGGGTATGTGGACCCACTAGGCCGCTCCGTCGTAGCGGGGAGGCAGCTGACCAGGTCACAGTCTATGCGAAAGACAATGGCAGACAGTAATGCTTGGGTACCTGAAATAGTCCGGAAGGTGGCTGTGGCTTCAGCACGGATGGGGGCTGGTGCGGCAGGTGGCGCCAGACGTGGCGGGCAGTATCCGATAAAGCGGAGGACACTGGACGTGGCAGAAGACACTGGACGTGGCAGACGACACTTGACGTGGCAGAAGATACTACTCCAACGCTGGTAGGCACAGGAACTAGAACAATACAGAATACAGGAACGGTAACAGGGCACGGGTAACAGCTGGAACGGGAGACACTAATGGGACCATTGCAAGACAGACTGGGAAAGACTAACAACGCTCAGGCAAGGATCAGAAGGCCTGGGGCCTTCTTTTAGACCAGGAAATCAGGGCAGATGATGATGATGACGAAATCATTTGTGCGCAGGCTGGCCCTTTAAGGCCGTGCGCGAGCGAGCGCGCGAACCCTACGGGACACAGCAGGACGGAGCGGAAGTGAGCGCTGGCGTCTCCTAGGAAGGAGACAGGGACCAGCGCTCACGGATCCATGGCTGGGGGCGTCGGGAGGTGAGTAAACCCGACGGCCCGCGGCCATGGACGTTACAGCAGCATTCACTGTGAACTGTAAAATGCAAATAATTACAATTCCAATAACGTGTAGAAGCTTTTCCCCCCAAAAAAAAATCATGGACACATCAATGGGTTCCTTGAAAAAGATATCTTCGTGAAACGCACGTCGGGGCGCAATATTGGGCTGACGGATCAAGTGATACAATATGGGTAACACATTTATATAGGGCATGTTCACCCCGCATACACACAGCTAGTAGGGATTTACTTTGGTCTCAGACAGAGGCTGCATTAACAGCTGTTGAGATAGATGCATGCATGCTTGCCTGTCACTCTTTGACACTTTATTCGGATCTGCATACGATTGCCCATCTCTTTGCAGTTACTAGTATTGTCTCTTTTTTTAAATCTATATATGCATCTTTTGTAAGCCTTATGGCCATTTCCGTGTGTTAATTATTGTGACTATCACATACTGGAAAGCATGGTTTTATTCTCTACATATTGCAAATTAAATTTTCTGCTCTACAAATTGTTTACTATGCCTAAATGTAATTTATGGTTAAATGCACGAACTGTGATAGTACTATATTTTTGGCCCGTTCTTAGCCCTTATATGCAACTTTTTTGGGATCTCTCCTGTATTGAATATTTATTTTTATGATATATAATAAAGTTATAAGAAATGTTTTCATGAGTGTCAATACAAGACATATGAAGAATTAGGTGCTTTATTTAAGTAAACATACTATTCATGGAATAACCCCTTTAACCCCTTCGGGACGAAGCCATTATTTGATTTTTCATTTTAGTTTTTCACTCCCCTCCAAGAGCCATAACCTTTTTATTTTTCCATCAAAACGGTGACGTCAGGGCTTATTTTTTTGCGGAAGGAGTTGTAGTTTCTATTGGTACCATTTAAAGTACCATTTCCTGTTCGTCCTACAGCAGCACTTACCCAGGGGCTTAAAGTCTATTGACTGCCGGATAGAAGAGACAGGGTTAATAAGCAGTACATGCAAAAAAACAATTAAGCAATCAAGCAATCAGCCTTCCCCTATAAAGCTCCCAGAGACCAGACTGAAGATGCATTTTATTGGTCTCCTGCTGTGGATAGAAGACAAAGACAAAAACCTTCAGCGTTACTCAAGGCCCTCTATACAGAGAGCGCCCAGGATACAGGGTTGAATGTACCATACTCCCCTGATGCTGTGTACAGGTGATACGTGTCCCAAAGTGACGGACCATGACCAACCTGAACTCCAGCATATGGCTCCTGGATGCCTTTAAGATGTATATATCAAGGTTATCTACCCTCTGATACCTGGGGACCCAAGTTACCTGCGCCTCCTGCATGACATCGGGTGCACCAACATGGCCGCCGCTCAAGTTTCCTGGTAAGGTATTTCAGTTTGGCATATGCGCCTCGTCTCAAAAATGTCCACTGCGCAGTTGTTTCCCAGTGCCCGGCCTCAGGTGCGCATGACTGGGATCTCGTTTCTCACGAGATCTCTGCGTTTAAACGTCCGGTTATGCAGATGTGATCCCGTGCTTTGTTTGGGCAGCAGGATCCTTTTTCATTTGCATTTGTTACCACATCACAGGATGTTTATAGTATGGTAGCATATATATTGGATTATTCATGCAGCTCCTCCATACTCTCCTTTTTAACTGTGTGCTATATTGTTTTTATATTTTGATTGCCAATATGTTATGTATATTTCAATAAAGTTTATTTTATATTGTCATGGTACATGACTTGTGCTATATGTGTTTCATTTTCTGGATATACTAGTAGTCTTCACAGTCTGGTATAGGTATTGATATTTGCTTTATGATTTGTGTGGACGCATTATTGTTTGGCGTATGCCAATGGTCTATACTCGTATAGGTATTCATCATTTTGTCTGTTTTTGTTAATAGGCCTTGTTACAAATATGGATTTCCACACCAGGGAATCCAATTGGTTGTCTTTGGTGACTCAAGTTTTTAGCAATGATGCTGTGGGACCCACAGGGGTTGTCCATATTGGTATATTGGAAACCCAGAAAAAATTGAAGGAATTACTCAAGCGAAGGATGCGTATTTGGTGGAACAAGGTTTCATTGGAACAATACCTTACAAAAGAATTGATCCCTAGAGGATTACGTGTTCAAGTGTTTCCATCTTTTCCTTTTGATGATTTGACCATGCGATCGCGATGGGAGGAAGCCTGTAAATCCTGCTCTCAGATGTTCATAGAACTTCTGATTGGTTGGGACAAAAAACAATTGGAAGAAATTGAAAAATTAATATTGCCCTTACAGAATAAAATTAAAACAGATCTGAATCCTGAACTCCTGGCTAAATTTGAACAAGAGTTGAGCACCGAGTATATTAAATGGGAGAATGACATCAAAGAATTTAAATCTAAAAAATTCCAACGTGACTTGTTGGATTTCCAAGAACAGAGGGTATATAAATGGCAACGGAGGGGTCCCTCTATGTTGACACGCTCCGAGTCTGTGTCATCATTTGAGAGTACGACCTCTGGGGCATCACATGGGAGTGTCCCTATGAGAACTAGGAGATATGAGAAAAGACAGACCCCAACCAAAAGAAAATTTAATTCTGTGGAGGAAAACATGGGAGGCGAGATGAAGGTAATTAACCTCTCTGACCGAGTATTAACTCCGTGTCAAATCTCTGTGCTTTCCTTGGGCTTAACTTTCTGTCCTGTATCAGGATTTGATGATTTCACAGCCATTAAGGATGTTTTCCTGTTTGCACGCAAATTAATATATAAGAAATATTTTTCTAAAAATGATCCTCATAACTTGTTTACAGCACAGGAGGAATTGGAAGCGGTCCGGGCGTTAGAATCCCTTCTTCAGGAGCAGGAGGTGAGCACTGGCAAATTCCCAACAACTATTCGCCCCCGGTCTACCACATTTCCATCCTTGTCTCTTAACCCATCAGTTGACATGTTTGTTAAAATGGTCACCGATGAATTGCGCAAACTTCCACAGCAGCGGAGCCATGGTAATCTATCGTGGGCCCAACGCAAGGCGCTTTTTGAACTAAAAGAGATGAAGGGTGTGGTATTCAAACCAGCAGACAAGGGTGGAAATGTGGTGATTTGGCCGGTGGAGATGTATGAATTGGAGGCATACAGACAATTGCGTGATGCTAGATGCTATAAACGCCTGACCTCCAACCCTACTGAAGGTTTTAAGGAACAGTTGGATAAAATGCTTGCGGATGCATTGGTGGACAATATTATCACTAAAAAAGTTCTGGATGGGCTTATTGTGAAATTTCCCATCACCCCTACACTATACTTGTTGCCCAAGGTGCATAAAGACCAAAAGAGACCTCCCGGTCGACCAATTGTGTCTGGCTGTGGTAGTTTATGTGAATCGGCATGCCGTTTTTTAGACTTTTATCTCCGTCCATGTGTGGAGGGACTCCAATCATACATCAAGGATTCTACGGATGTGCTGAAACGCCTTGATGGTGTAACAATGGAGCAGGATATGTTTTTGGTATCCTGTGATGTAGAATCCCTTTACACTTGTATAGATCATGATTTGGGTCTGTCCGCGGTCTCATATTTCCTAGGAGCAGGCAACCTTGATCAGGATTTGGTCCACTTTCTCATCCACCTTTTGCGTTTTGTCTTGGAACATAATTATTTTCTGTTCAGAGACAAATTCTATTTACAGTTACGTGGGACGGCGATGGGTGCTACCTGTGCGCCGTCCTATGCTAACCTATTTCTGGGCCATTGGGAACAGGAGATTGTGAGAGCAGTTATGGATACGGTTTCGGGTAGCGTTGTCAGTTGGATGCGCTTTATTGACGATATACTGTTTATTTGGCAGGGTACGCGAGCTGAGCTTGATCGATTTCTAACCATCTTAAATACCAATACATGTAACATCAAACTGACAAATGTGATTAGTCAGGACTTTATGGAATTTCTGGACATCAAGATTTCTGTACAAAATACGGGTAAGCTCAGTACCACTATTTTTCGCAAAAAAACTGCTGTAAATGCTCTTTTACATGCATCTTCGTTCCACCCCTCACACACTATACGCGCCATCCCCACAGGACAATTCCTGCGGGCACGACGTGTATGCGATTCACAATCAAACTTCGAAAATGAATCCCAATGTTTGAAGGCTCGGTTTGCACAACGAGGATACCGTAAAAATGATATTGAGAAAGGGTATCAGAGAGCATACCATACTGACCGTAATAGTCTTCTTGTTCAACAACAGCGCAAAAAGAAAAACAGTGAGGACACGGTAAGGCTTATCACTACCTACAATACACAATGGTCTGAGATGCACAAAATTGTTACGCGCTTTTGGCCCATACTGTTGACAGACCCTGATCTTAAAAGGCTTCTACCCCCCAAACCCCAACTTACAGCCAAAAGGAGCAAGACCTTAAGCGACCATCTAGTTCGGAGTCACTATAGTGCCCCAAACTCTAATATGTATCTATATGGTTCCAAGGGACCAAAGTGGGGATCATTCCCCTGTGGCCATTGCTCTATCTGCAATTTGATAGTCAAAACGGATACTTTCCCGGACTCTGAAAACAAAAAATGCTACAAAATTGTGCATTTTATTAATTGCAGTACATCGGGGGTTGTCTACAGGGCAACATGCCCGTGTGGTCTCTCCTATATTGGCATGACCACAAGAGAGCTTAAAATAAGAATTCAGGAACATGTAAGAGACATTAAAAAGGCTGAAAAAATTGCGGATAATGATTGGGAGATGATTAATAAACTTAAATCTATCCCCAGACATTTCCGGGACCATCATAACAACAGGTGGCAAGATCTGAAAGTACATGGCATTGATAAAATCATCATCGGAACACGTGGTGGAGACACTTTTCGCAAGCTTGAACGTATCGAGTGCAAGTGGATAACAAAGCTTAACACTAGTTCACCATATGGTCTAAATGAAAAAATGTCCTTCGCTTCCTTCTTGTAATTTACCCCGTGGGTTCCATGGCGTCACTTTTATGGAATATAGTTAGTTTTATGATATTTTAATTGTGTGATGGGATTATTTCTGGTTGATACATTTCTGTGATCATGCTGTTGCGGTGGGGACGCAATGTTCTGTCGGTGTGAGTTATATATACTCAGGTCGGACTATTTTTGAGTATTCTACACTATCTCAAATTCTCAATCTCTTTGCAGGCGATATGGATACATTGGCTCATTTGTCCAGTTATAGCGGAGGTGCTTTATGATGCCCAAATTGTGCCCGTTCCCGCTTTCTTCTGCGTGCTATTATCATATGTGGGCTTAGTGTATGCATGGGAATGTCATTTCATGTATACATTGCTGTACATTTATACCCTTTTTTGTATATGTTTGGTATTTTGGGATGTTCTCAGCTTTCTCAAGGGGTAGGTATTGGTACTGGTACACGTACCTTATCCATATTTCTCTCTCTTACTGACACATGTTTATATGAATTTACATATTGTTGTTGTTGTATTTCTTGTATGATATCATGTTTACTACATGCACATATTATGTATACACTTTTAGTGTACCAACTTTATATATTTGTATATTTTTACTACTTTATATACACTAATTAATTAACATATTTATATACCTAAGTCTATACACATTATCACTTTTTATATATCATGCATGAATCTATATATATTGTTTCATGTTTCTTATCCATTATATTATATCCACGTATACTCACTACACATTTTTTTGAATATATATATATTTTTTGCACATGTATGGATTTTAATTGTATACATGTGTTCAGTTATATTTATTAGATCACTTACATTTTGATGACTTTCAGTCATGATGCATTGATTATTTTTATGGTCTCTAACACGCTCATATTGAGTCGCATCATTTTCATATTTTTATATAGGTTTTCATATTTTTGTCATTTATACAATACACTATATAATGATTCATATTGAATATGTTTATATTTCTGCATGTTTAATAATGGCTATATATTTTTCAGGTGCAGTCCTTTTTTTACTCCTTCACATAATCTAACTATTTTATTTATTTATTTTCCTCACTTCTTTTCACTATCACGAGCACGTGTGTTCACTCACCTCTCCTCACTCCCCTTGCACTTTATTTACACTATTTACTATTATTTGTTTATATGGGGGTACATTGTATATTTATATATGTCAAAAAATTATTTTATTTTTTTTACGATGGTATTTATTGTAAAATAAAGTGGAATTTTTAATTGTATGGTGCTATTTACAGTGATGTACTAATATGTGTAGAATATTGATATTGTTGTGTATTTATGTATGCATGTATATTCATTCACGTCTATGTATATGGGATTTTTATGTGCGTGCTCCAGCTGTCCAGTGATAATGTCTCAACTACCTTGTGAGATACCCAGGTACTCGGAAGTACCGACTAATGTATTAACTATGCTTTCACTATTTATATGTTTTCCCGGGGTAGATTGTTTTAGTGCTATATACGGCACTCCTGGTCAGTACATGACCTTTATCTCGTGTTTGGGTTTCTGGCTTAACTGCCAGGCTCTTAAATGGCCACTAACCCTTCCCTGTATAATGCCAGCCCCTCCCTTTAGTCTTTTTGCAGTGTGCATGCGCAGTTTGTAGTTTAAGTCCATGGCACAGTTTCCGACATCCGGATCAGTGCCGGTGCGCATGCGCCAAGCAGGTATGATGGCGTCCGCAGAGACGAATGTGGCTTCCGTCGTCCGTGCACATTGAGGCTGTATTCGCACAGAGTATTTTGGCGAGTTCTTTTGACGCGGAAACCGCGTCGCAAGACTCGGCAAAAACGGCCCGAAAACGCCTCCCATTGATTTCAATGGGAGGCGTCGGGGTCTTTTTCCCGCGAGCAGTGAAACTGCCTCGCGGGAAGTGGAAGCGACATGCCCTATCCTCGGGCGCTTCCGCCTCTGACCTCCCATTGACTTCAATGGGAGGCAGGAGAAAGCGTGTCTCGCTCTGTTTTTTGCCCGCGGCGCTCAATGGCCGCGGGCGCAGAGCGGCGCGAGAATTGCAGCGTAAATCGACGTGCAGGGAGAGGAATATCTGCCTCGGACTTCCAAACAGAATTTTGAGGCGGATGTTCCTCCTGCAAAGTGCCCTGTGTGAACATAGCCTAATGGTGCCTGCAGCATGGTAGGTGTAATTTGATCTGTGATTGCAGATCTCCATATGCTGTGAACACTGCTTAGTGTTTGGCTATTCGTGTAGTCCCCTCCCTCTGCATTTTATATTTAAAACAACCACTATCCCATCAGTCAGTACCCCTTGAGAAAGCTGACGGCGAAACGTGCGTCGGGGGCGGTCAGTGTGGAGTGTTCCTGCGTGCTTCCTATCATGCAGTCCATGGGTTTGTGCAATATCCTTTATTTATAAAGCATGGTCTTTGTTTTGGGTGCAACTTGGAGCTCTAGCTGTATACTTTTATATGCATGCACAATTGTGTGCTCTTCTGTCAGGTGCTAAATATATTTATGTGCTTCTGTTGTCCAAATACTTGATCTATATGATCATCTTTTCTATAGATATCTGCATTTGTTACCACATCACAGGATGTTTATAGTATGGTAGCATATATATTGGATTATTCATGCAGCTCCTCCATACTCTCCTTTTTAACTGTGTGCTATATTGTTTTTATATTTTGATTGCCAATATGTTATGTATATTTCAATAAAGTTTATTTTATATTGTCATGGTACATGACTTGTGCTATATGTGTTTCATTTTCTGGATATACTAGTAGTCTTCACAGTCTGGTATAGGTATTGATCCTTTTTCATTTGTATGTGCCTGCATGTTTTTTTTACCTTGCTTTATTAAATCTGTGCCTCCTTAGCTTTCAGATGGCCTCCCCCTTCTTAAACGAGGAAGAAGTGAAGGAAGTATAGGCACAATGTACTGTATGCAGCAATGGTGTTTGCTCCTTCTGTGTTTCTGATGCTCCCAGCTGCTAAAGCACATGGGTTCGTTACATTGTCAGCTGTGTGAAAACTTTCAGTTAGCTCCAGGCTCCAGGAAAAGATCAAGAGCGCCCCCTCCTGTCCTAGCTGATACATCTAATGATGATGCCAGATCTGAGAATAAATTGTCTTCATATTCTGATAAGTCAGAGGATTACTCCCCTGATAACATCCACTTAGTCAAAAAGGAAAAAATTCCTGACTAATCAAGGCTATAAAAAAAATAAAAAAAAATTTTAAAAAAAATATTTACTTTTTTAATTTAATTTATTTTTTTCTTTCTGGCTTTGATGGACAAATCTTTTACATCCCATCCGGTATTTTCGCTCAGCCTTGTTTAAAATATTGGGGAAAACCAGAGGAAAGAATCATTTCTGCTCGTTTCTTTTTTCCCATCATCCCTTTTGTGTACTGAACTGGAAGGCATGCTGAAATATTAAATGAAGACACAGGCGTGTTTTTCTCTTCTTCCCCAGGAGATCAAATTGAGATCCCTTCGTGGCTAAAGGAAAAGATTACCTAGGACATGGTGCAATTTCCAACAAAAGACAGAAACGTCTGACCAGAAATGTCAGGGCCAATGAGGCTACTGGATCCACCTGTAGGGGGCAGACTCCAGACCTTTGCAGCTCAGTGGTCCAAAACTTCATCAGAAGCCTGTGTCCCCACGACTATCCAGCGGGGGTACGCCCTGGAGTTAAAAAAGAGTCTACGGGATCCATTCCTGTTGAATTAAAACAGAAACTCCATGGTCCTCTTACAGGAATTTATAAAAAAAACAAAAAAAGGGCTTTGGATGAAGTTCCACCACTACAAAAAGGCCAGGAAGTGTAATCTCCTATATTTACTGTTCCCAAAGCAGGGGGAAGATGGAGGTTGGTCATAGGTTTGACATATTTGAACAAGTTTGTCAAACGGAAAATCAGGATGGTAAATATTCGGTGATCAACATCCTTCAGCCCAACGATATAATGGCTACTATTGACCTCATGGATATGCACCTAGGTATTCCAGTCCTCAAGACTCACAAGAAGTTGCTCCACATTACAGTTCTTATTCAGGGTCAAATTCTTCATTTCCAATTTTCCTACCCTTCAGGATTGCCTCTGCCCCCAGGGTATTTACCAAGGTGGCTGTGGTATTGCAACGGCCGAGGTCACGGACCGCCGCCTTATCTGAACTGCCGGCCGCTGCAACCTCTATCTTCCTGCCGGCGTCTTCCTCCCGGAGACACAAGCACACGCGGCCGTACTGATCTGCAGTGTCCTCTAGGGTGTGTACACGCTCATCCCCGGCCCTAAAGGACCAGCGCGCACACATGTAAAAGTTCCCTGACCAATTCCCAGATCACCCTGGACTATAAAAGTGGCTCTGCCCTACCGACCCTTGCCTGAGCGTTGTTGTGGTCTACCCATATTCTTATAGCAAATGGTCCCTTAGTAGCATCCTGTCCCCAGTGTTCCTGTATCCTGTAACTGTGTTTGTTCCTGAGCTGAAGTCTAGTGTTGGAGTTGTGTTGTGTCATCTGCCACACCAAGCATCATCTGTACCACGAATCATCTGTGCCAAAGAGTGGGTTACAGCTCGTATCTGTCTAGACTCTTACAGGTACACTTGTGCTAAGACTTTTGCATAGACTGTTGTTTGGCCAACTGCCACTCTGCTACGGTGGAGCAGCCAAGTGGATCCACATACGTCTGGACCTAGAGGAATGGCTCATCAGCACCCCATCTCAGGAAGTTCTTTAGGATCAACTTCTTACCACGCTGTAGATGCTTCAAAGTCATGGGTTCCTGATCAATTACAAAAAAATCCCACCTTCTTCCATCATCTCGGCTGAAACATCTTGAGTTTATTATAGACACTCAACAGATAAACTTGTCCCTGACCGAGGACAGGACCAGAGCACTAAAGAAGCCATTAGGAACATCCTCAATCTTTGGGTTTATTCTGTTCGCTATGCTATGAGTCTTGGGTCCACTGAACTCATCTATTGAGGCTGTCCCATGGGCCAAAGCCCACATCCGAATCCTCCAGTCAATATCTTAAGGCTCTGGAACAGAAATCCCCAATCTAGATCTCAAGTGGTGTTTGTCTTCTCATCGTCTCTCCAAGGGACAGTCCCTCGTGCCTCTCCATCCAAAACCCCTTACTATGTATGCCTCGCGTTAGGGCCAGCGATCCCTATTAGGTACGCGGCTGAGCACCTTCCACTGTCTGCCCACTCACTAAAGTTAAAAGCCCACGCACTGTCACGGGCGGGTGCTCCGATGCTAGCGACAGCCACATTCGCTTATATGTGCGTCCTCGGGACGCAGATACAAATGAATACTATAGGCTGCAGGCCACGTTAGACCTGCAGCCTATGAAGAACTGGGAAGACTCCCTGCACATTCTGGCATGATAACGTCACATCATCACGCCGATCTGTGCATGCGTCCCGCCCGAGAGGCAGTGTAGAGCTCCGTCCATCGCAGGAGTGGGACAAGGTAAGTACAATCTTTTATTTTTTGAGGGGGCTGTGTGGTAATATGCAGGGGGAAGAATTGCTGTGTGGCAGTATATACAAGGGGAGAGGGGGGACTGTGTGATAGTATATACAGGGGGGGAATTGCTGTGTAGCAGTATATACAAAGGGAGAGGGGGTTGTGTAGCACTATATACAAGGGGAAGGGGAATTGCTGTGTGGCAGTATAAACAAGGGGAGGGGAGATTGCTGTATGACCATATATACAAGGGGAGGGGGATTGCTGTGTGGCAGTATATACGGGGGGAATTGCTGTGTGGCACTATATACAAGGAGAAGGGGGGCTGTGGAGCAGTATATACAAGGGGAAGGGGGGGCTGTGTAGCAGTATATACACAAGGGAAAAGGGGGCTGTGTAGCAGTATATACAAGGGGAGAGGGGGCTGTGTGGCACTATATACAGGGGGGATTGCTGTATATCACCATATAATAGCGGAGTAGGGTATGGCTGTGTGGCAGTACATACAAGGGGAGGTGGGCTGTGTGGGAGTATATACAAAGGGAGGGGGGATTGCTGTGTGGCAGTATATACAAGAGGAGAGGGGGGCTGTGTAGCACTATAAACAAGGGGAGGGGGATTGCTGTATAACAGTATACAAAAGGGGAGGGAAGATTGCTGTGTGGCAGTATAAACAAGGGGAGGATGGATTGCTGTGTGGCAGTATATACAAGGGGTGGGGGGATTGCTGTTTGGCAGTATATACAAGTGGAGGGGGGATTGTTGTGTGGCAGTATATACAAGGTGAGGGAGGATTGCTGTGTGGCAGTATATACAAGGTGAGGGAGGATTGCTGTGTGGCAGTATATACAAGGGGAGGGGGGATTGCTGTGTGGCAGTATATAAAGGGGGAATTGCTGTGTAGCACTATATACAAGGGGAAGGGGGGCTATGTAGCACTATATACAAGGGGAAGGGGGCTGTATAGCAGTATATACAAGGGGAAGGGGACTGTGTAGCAGTATATACAAGGGGAAAGGGGGGATGTGGGGCACTATATACAGGGGGGATTGCTGTGTAGCACCATATACAAGGGGAGGGGGATTGCTGTGTTGCAGTATATACAAGGAGAGGGGAATTGCTGTGTGGCAGTATATACAAGGGGAGGGGGGCTGTGTGGCAGAATATACAAGGGGAGGGGGATTGCTGTGTGGCAGTATATACAAGGGGAGGGGGATTGCTGTGTGGCAGTATAAACAAGGGGAGGATGGATTGCTGTGTGGCAGTATATACAAGGGGTGGGGGGATTGCTGTTTGGCAGTATATACAAGCGGAGGGGGGATTGTTGTGTGGCAGTATATACAAGGTGAGGGAGGATTGCTGTGTGGCAGTATATACAAGGTGAGGGAGGATTGCTGTGTGGCAGTATATACAAGGGGAGGGGGGATTGCTGTGTGGCAGTATATAAAGGGGGAATTGCTGTGTAGCACTATATACAAGGGGAAGGGGGGCTATGTAGCACTATATACAAGGGGAAGGGACAGAGAAATAATTATTTGATCCCTTTGGCAAACAAGACTTAATACTTGGTGGCAAAACCCTTGTTGGCAAGCACAGCAGTCAGACGTTTTTTGTAGTTGATGATGAGATTTGCACACATGTTAGATGGAATTTTGACCCCACTCCTCTTTGCAGATCATCTGTAAATCATTAAGATTTCGAGGCTGTCGCTTGGCAACTCGGATCTTCAGCTCTCTCCATAAGTTTTCGATGGGATTAAGGTCTGGAGACTGGCTAGGCCACTCCATGACCTTAATGTGCTTCTTTTTGAGCCACTCCTTTGTTGCCTTGACTGTATGTTTCGGGTCATTGTCGTTCTGGAAGACCCAGCCACGAGCCATTTTTAATGTCCTGGTGGAGGGAAAGAGGTTGTCACTCAGGATTTGACGGTACATGGCTCCAGCCATTCTGCCATTGATGCGGTGAAGTAGTCCTGTGCCCTTAGCAGAGAAACACCCCCAAAACATAATGTTTCCACATCCATGCTTGACAGTGGGGATGGTGTGCTTTAGGTCATAGGCAGCATTTCTCTTCCTCCAAACACGGCAAGTTGAGTTAATGCCAAAGAGCTCAATTTTTGTCTCATCTGACCACAGCACCTCCTCCCAATCACTCTCAGAATCATCCAGATGTTCATTTGCAAACTTCAGACGGGCCTGTACATGTGCCTTCTTGAGCAGGGGGACCTTGCGGGCACTGCAGGATTTTAATCCATTACGGCGTAATGTTTTACCAATGGTTTTCTTGGTGACTGTGGTCCCAGCTGCCTTGAGATCATTAACAAGTTCCCCCCGTGTAGTTCTCACCTTCCTCAGGATCAAGGATACCCCACGAGCTGAGATTTTGCATGGAGCCCCAGATCGATGTCGATTGACAGTCATTTTGTATGTCTTCCATTTTCTTACTATTGCACCAACAGTTGTCTCCTTCTCACCCAGCGTCTTACTTATAGTTTTGTAGCCCATTCCAGCCTTGTGCAGGTCTATGATCTTGTCCCTGACATCCTTAGAAAGCTCTTTGGTCTTGCCCATGTTGTAGAGGTTAGAGTCAGACTGATTAATTGAGTCTGTGGACAGGAGTCTTTTATACAGGTGACCATGTAAGACAGCTGTCTTTAATGCAGGCACCAAGTTGTTTTGGAGCGTGTAACTGGTCTGGAGGAGGCTGAACTCTTAATGGTTGGTAGGGGATCAAATACTTATTTCTCTGTGCACAATGCAAATAAATATATAGAATTTTGACTATGTGATTTTCTTTATTTTTTTTTATATAATCTATCTCTCACTGGTAAAATTAACCTAGCCTAAAAATTCTAGACTGTTCATGACTTTGACAGTGGGCAAACTTACAAAATCAGCAAGGGATCAAATACTTATTTCCTCCACTGTACAAGGGGAGGGGGGATTGCTGTGTGGCAGTATGTACAAGGAGGGCTGTGTGGCAGAATATACAAGGGGAGGGGGTATTGCGGTGTGGCAGTATATACAAGGGTAGGGGGGATTGCTGTGTGGCAGTATATACAAGGGTAGGGGGGATTGCTGTGTGGCAGTATATACAAGGGATGGGGGGGGGGATTGCTGTGTGACAGTGTAACGTCCGCGTTCGCAGACTGCAGACTAATTATCCCGCAGACGTCTTCCTTCCCAGAGATGCCAGTACATGCGGCCGTCCTGTTCTGCAGTGACCACTAGGGTGCGCACTCGAGCTCATTCCAGGCCTCATAATGTTATGACATTTATAAGATTGTGTTTAGTGAACATCCAAAATGTTTTATTCAAATAAAGTGACAGTGGCAGATCGCACAAGATATCCCGATTAGAGTCAAAATATTCTGCAGCTGCGCAGACTCAGGTGGGAGAAATTAATGCACGTGTGTATATTTTATGAATGAAAATACAAACATTGGCACTCACAAAAAAGGAAGGTACATAACATGGGACGTGTACGCCAAGTTCAAACATCTACGGTATTCATGTAGTCCAACTGTGCATGCTCAGCACTAAATCACGTGATAAAAATATCACATGAACGGCTGTCAAAACAGCCCCATATTAGCGTCTTAGCAACCATGCATACATACAAGAGCGCCGGAGAGAAAACAAAGTACAGGCATCAAGAGTATAGATCCCAGACCCCAGAGTAAGTCTATTGAAATCAAAGAATCCTATTTGACCCGACCAATATCACCAATATAGGTGGCATGGTCCGAAATCATGACAAATATGACTGTGGATAAAACCACGTCATAGTGTCTAGATACGAAAGGGTTGTAAGGATCTCAAAGAAAATAGAGCAATTCAGGCGATATATATCAATGGGGGTCATGTGTAGTAATAAAGTACAATAATATTATACAGTATCTACATCCACAAATAAAAAAGCACTCTAAACGTCCATGTGTCCCTCGGCTTGGGTCAGCATCCAGAGAAGAAATTCAGTTATTTATAAATCAGACCAGAAAAATAAAAAAATAATTAATTATCTAAAGTTACAAAAAACTCAAAATTCCAGAAAAAATATGTGCAATCTAAACATAAAACAAATATAAAATGTATGTATATATATATATATATATATATATACACCCCTCATCAAAATAAAATAATTAAATTAACTCTTACTACATAAGGGGACAATATCATCCAGTAGCAGTATGGGAAAATATCACAATCCACAGTATCCAAGGTCAAAGGAATCTATGAAAATGCTTTTAGATTATACTCAAAGTTGAGTCCCTTAGGTTGCAGCGTATCAAGTCTACTAATCCACTACACTTCTTTCCTTTTTAATACTTTCTCCCTATCACCACCCCTTCTAAGAGGGGGTACATGATCTATGATAAGAAAGTGAAGCTGGTTAACCCTATGTTGGGCTTCACAGAAATGTCTGGGGATAGGTAATTCATTCTTATTTGTATTGATCGTAGATTTGTGTGTATTGAGTCTAATCCTACATTCTGTAGTAGTCTCACCTACATATAACAGTTTGCATGGACATATAAGAACATAGATCACAAAGCTCGATCTACAGGTTAAAAAAGGTCTCATTTTAAAAGGCTTACCGGTCTTTGGGTGTGTAAAGGAATCTCCCTTAATCATTAGACCACAATTCACACAATTTAAGCATGGATAACAACCACATCGTGAGATACGATCTTGTCTAGCCAAACTCCCACTGTCTCTCGGACCTATATCAGTTTTTACTAGTCTATCTTTCAAGTTAGACTATCTCCTGTAAGAAAATAGAGGGGGGAATTTAAATTCTGGAATATCATAAAAATTCCCCAATATAGGCCAATGTCTCCTAACCACCTGCATAATTTTGGGACTGTTTGTGTCATAAGTGGTGACACAAGGGATACGTTTTTTATCCTTAGAACCTCTAATATCTTTAGCGTGATCCCCTTGACTCTCGTTAGTTCTAACTCGGGCAATATGGGACCCGACAAGTCTATCCGGGTAACCCCTAGATCGAAATTTCTCTCCCATCTCGTCTAATCGACCAATCATAGTTCATTCATCGTCCACTATCCTCCTAATCCTCAGCATCTGACTAAACGGAAGTGATTTGACCATCTTTCTAGGATGCTGACTCTCATACCTTAAAAGGTTATTACGGTCTGTACTCTTTATAAAGAGGTCTGTCACTAGATGGTCGTCTCTAATAAGAACAGTAGTGTCAAAAAACTATTGATTTGGTTGAGCTAACAATGGTAAACATAATATCTTGGTCCATCCCATTGAGATCCACAAAAAACTCTTGAAGAGAGTCCTGTGTGTCAGTCCAAATGAGGAATATGTCGTCGATGCATCTCCACCATCCAATAAGACCCGAGACCTGATTGCCCATCATTTCTGGTGGCCCACACTGCCCAAAGACATCATGGACTTTGTCTCGTCCTGCACGGTGTGCGCGGCTAACAAGGTTGCTCACTCCAAGCCTGCTGGCCTGCTCCAGCCGCTGCCTGTACCCAGTGCTCCCTGACAGCATATAGGACTGGACTTTGTCACAAACTTGCCTCCCCCTGCTGGATGCAGTGCGGTCTGGGTGGTGGTAAACCGATGCTCGAAGATGGCTCATTTAGTTCTGCTGACCAGTCTACTTTTTGCTTCTCGACTGACCGACCTCTTCATCCAACACATCTTCACCTGCATGGCTTACCTCTGCATATCGTGTCAGATCGGGGGGTTCAGTTCACCTCGAAATTTTAGAGAGCCCTCTGCAAAATTCTTGATGTAAAGTTGGACTTTTCCTCAGCCAATGGCCAAGTATAGAGGATCAATCAGATCATGGAGAACTACATATAACACTTCATCTCCAAGCAGCTTCTTGCTTGGGCCGAGTTCTCCTATAACAACCACACAAGTAAGTCCACTGCTTCTACACCGTTCTTTATGGTCTACGGCCAACATCCATAAATTTCTCTCCCTGTGTCCGCTACGTCCCAGGTGCCTGCAGCTGACACTGCATTCAGGGACTTCCCACAGATCTGGCAGCAATCCGGATCCTCTGTTTTGCTGGCCGGTCGACCACATGAAGTGAAAGGCAGATGAGAAGAAGAGAGCCTCCCCAGTTTCTTCCGGGTACAAAGGTCTGGCTGTCCTCAAGGAATATCCGGCTGAGGGTGCAGTCGTGCAAATTCGCTCAAAGGTTCCTCGGACCCTTTGAAATCCTCCAGCGGATCAACCCGGTCTCTTATAAGCTACGGCTGCCCGCTACCCTCAGAATCCCCAACTCCTTTCAAGTGTCTCTTCTGAAGCCTGTGGTCCTGAACCGCTACCCTCAGCCCTGCAGTTGCCCCCAACGGTTCTGCTGATGTATTCGAGTTCAAGGAAATCTTGGACTTCAAGAGGATAAGAGGAAAAGCCTTTTACTTGGTGGATTGGAAAGGGTTTGGTGCAGAAGAGAGGTCCTGGGAGCCAGAGGAGAACGTCAAGGCTCCTTTCCTCATTAAGACGTTCCTCTCTCGTCCTGGCCCCAAGAAGAAGGGGCGTAAGAGGGAGATACTGTAACGTCCGCGATCGCAGACCGCAGACTCCTATCATCCTGCAGAGGTTTTTCTCCCCAGAGATGCGAGCACATGCGGCCGTCCTGTCCTGCAGTGACCACTAGGGTGCGCGCTCGAGCTCACTCCCGTCCTTAATGGGCCAGAACGCACACATGTTTTAGATTGACTGATTGCTCCCATGATCACCCTGGACTAGAAGAGCCCTGCTTCTTCCTTCATTGCCTGAGCATTGTTGTGTTTACCTGTGTTTGTCTTTGCAAGTGGTCCTTTAGTGTTTTTCCAGTTCCCAGTGTTCCCGATCCTGCTACCTGTATCCGCTATCCTGTATCCCGTGCTACCTTGTTCCTGCGCCATAGAGAGTTGGAGTCGTGTTGTGTAGTATACTATGCCTGCTGTATTTCACCGCGCCTGGTGTCCCATCCGAGCCTGCCATCGTAACTGTCTGTATTGCCACAGGTACCCTTATTCGAACTACTGACTTTGCCTTGGTATCCTGTTTGGCCAGCTGCTATCCCGCTATGGCGGTATGGCACAGTGTGTCCACACACCCATCGTGACAGACAGTATATACAAGGGGAGGGGGGATTGCTGTGTGACAGTATATACAAGGGGAGCGGGGATTGCTGAGTGACAATATATACAGGGGAAACGGGATTGTTGCATGGCAGTTTATTCAAGGGGAGGGGGGATTGCTTTATGGCAGTATATACAAGGGGAGGGGGGATTGATGTGTAGCACCATATTCAAGGGGAGGGGGGATTGTGGTGCGGCAGTATATACAAGGGGAGGGGGGATTGATGTGTGGCGGTATATGCAAGGGGAGGGGGGATTTCTGTGTGGCAGTATATACAAGGGGAGGGGGATTGCTGTATGGCAGTACATACAAGGGGAGGGGGGATTGCTGTGTGGCAGTTCATACAAGGGGAGCGAGATTCCTGTGTGGCAGTATATACAAGGGCAGGGGGGCTCTGTGGCAGTATATACAAGGGGAGGGGGATTGCTGTGTGGCAGTATATACAAGGGGAGGGGGATTGCTGTGTGGCAGTATATACAAGGGGAGGGGGATTGCTGTGTGGCAGTATATACAAGGGGAGGGGGATTGCTGTGTGACAGTATATACAAGGGGAGGCGGTGGCTGTGATATACAGGGGGAGGGGGATTGCTGTATGGCAGTACATACAAGGGGAGGGGGGATTGCTGTGTGGCAGTTCATACAAGGGGAGCGAGATTCCTGTGTGGCAGTATATACAAGGGCAGGGGGACTCTGTGGCAGTATATACCAGGGGAGGGGGGATTGCTGTGTGGCAGTATATACAAGGGGAGGGGGGATTGCTTTGTGGCTGTATATACAAGGGGAGGGGGGATTGCTGTGTGGCAGTATATACAAGGGGGGGTTGCTATGTGGCAGTATATATAAGGGGAAGGGGGGCTGTGTAGCAGTATATACAAGGGGAAGGGGGGCTGCGTGGCACTATATACAGGGGGGATTGCTGTGTAGCACCATATACAAGGGGAGGGTGGATTGCTGTGTGGCAGTATATCCAAGTGGAGAGTGGATTTATGTGTGGCGGTATATACAAGAGGAGGGGGATTGCTGTGAAGAAGTATATACAAGGGGATGGGGGTTTGCTGTGTGACAGTATGTACAAGGGGAGGAGGATTGCTGTGTGGCAGTATATACAAGGGGAGGGGGCTGTGTGGCAGTATATACAAAGGGAGGGGGATTGCGGTTTGGCAGTATATACAAGGGGAAGGGGAGATTGCTGTGTGGCAGTATATACAAGGGGAAGGGGGGCTGTGTAGCAGTATATACAAGGGGAAGGGGGGGGGATTTGTCCTCAAACCTGACAAGCTTAAAAGTTTGTAAAATAGCAATTAATGCCTTCTCTGAAGAAAAGTTTACTCGTCACCCTTTGGTGTCCAGATTCTTCAAGGGAATCAATAGACTGAGACCTGTATTCCATAGACCTGTACCATCGTGGGACCTTTTCTATTGTCTTAAATCACCTACCGTATGGAATCCTCCTTTTGAACCAATTGAGGAAGGCTCTTTGAAGTAGCTTTCATGTAAGACTTTGTTTCTAGTGACTATAAGATCGGCCAGAAGAACTGGTGAAATACAAGCCTTGTCCTCTAAGGTCCCATAGCTGAGATTTCTTCCTGACTCTGTCTTCCTGAGAACCATGCCAGGGTTCCTTCCAAAGGTTCCTTCTGTCTCAAATATAAATCAGGGAATAGTCCTTTTGAGTCAAGAGCTATCCTTAAACCTGAACCTACTTCATGTGAAAAGAGAGGTCCCGGCATATCTTCAGCACTCTCAACCCTTCAGGAGTTCCGAGGCATTATTCCTTCAATTTCACAGGCCCAATACTGAGAATAGAACTAGCCAGTCAGCTCTTGCCATGTGGATTAGAGATCTCATCAAAAAGTGCTATAAATCTAGGAGGTCAAGATTCCACCCTTAATATCAGGGCGCATTCAGTCAGATCAATCACAGCCTCATGGGCGGAAAAGTCAGATCTCTCTCTGTATGAAATCTGTAAGGCAGCAACATGGGCATCACCATCCAACTTCAAGAAGCACTACTGGCTAGACGTCAATTCTGCAGAGGGTTCGGCATTTGGTGAACGAGTGCTTAACCCCTTTACGACGAAGGATGGATATATCAGTCCTGTGCAGGAGTTAGTTCCCGCAAAAGGACGGATATATCCGTCCTCTGATCGCGTGGGTACTGCCAGTGTGCCCACGCGATCAGTGGCAGGAGCACGACTGTTCTACACAGCCTGTCTCCTTCCACAACTGCCGGAATCAAAGCGCGCTCCGATTCTGGCAGTTTAACCCATTAAATGCCGTCGTCAATAGCGACAGCGACATCTAATTTGTTTGACAGAGGGAGGGAGCTCCCTCTATCACCCCATTGACGCCCCCGCAAAGAAATCGTGGGGCGCCTAACAAAGGCCCCCAGGTCTGCCTTCAGCAAATGCCTGTTAGGCATGTAAAAAAAAATGCAAAAAAATTGACAGTAAAAAAAAAACAAAAAACTACTTTTCCCCAAAAAGTGGTTTTATTTAGTAAAAGTGTCAAAACAAATAACACATATGGTATCCCCGCGATCGTAACGACATGAGCAATAAAATGAACACATTCATTAAACTGCCAGATGAACGGCGTCCAAAAAAACCTCAAAAAACTACGGCAAAATTCTCTTTTCTCCCATTCCCCCCATAAAATATGAAATAAAAGTTAATCTATAAGTCCTATGTATCTGAAAATAGTACGAGTGAAAACTACACCTTGGCCCGCAAAAATCAAGCGCACATACGGATACATTGACGTAAAAAGAAAACAGTTACAGCTCTTGGAATGCGGCGATGCAAAAACAAGTAATTTTTTCTAAAAGGGTTTTTATTGTGCAAACGTATGAAAACATATAAAACCTTTACATATTTGGTATCCCCTGAATTGTGCCGACCCATAGAATAAAGTTAACATGTTATTTACACTGCATAGTAAACGGCGTAAATTTAGAACGTGAAAATCAATACTGAAATAACTGCTAATTTTCCATTCTCTCCTAAAATAAAAGTTAATATAAGTTAATCGATATATTATAAGCATCTAAAAATGGTGCAATTACAAAATACAACTCGTCTCGCAAAAAACAAGCCCTTATACGACTATGTCGACAGAATAAAAAAAAAGTTACAACTCTTGGAATGCGACCGTGAAAAAACAAAAAATAATCCTTGGTCATTAACACGCAAAATGACCTGGTCATTAATGGGTTAAAGCTGCTACTACGTCTTCCCTCCCTGGATACACGGCTTTATAAGTCCCCTGTGTAAGTGCTGCCGTAGGATGAACAGGAAATAGAAAATGTACTTACCTGAAATTTTCATTTCCTGGAGTCCAAGGCAGCACAATATCCAACCCAAAAATTTTCTACTGCTTGCAACTATTGCATCTTCATTCTTGTCTCTGGGAGCTTTATAGGGGAAGGCTGACTGCTTGATTGTTTAATTGTTTTTTTTGCATTTACTGCTTATTAACCCTGTCTCTTCTATCCGGCAGTCAATAGACTTTAACCCACTGTGTAAGTGCTGCCTTGGACTCTAGGAAATGAAAATTTCAGGTAAGTAAATTTTCTAAATAATGTACTGGGAAACTGAAGAAAAAATATTTGCGGGCTGAAAATGGAAATAACTGTGATTCCGTGATTGTTTATTGGGTTTTGTTTTTAAGGCTTTCACTGTGTGGTAAAAATATCAACGTAACTTTATTCTGTGGCTCAATACGATTACGGTGATACCAAATTTATATAGTTTTTTAAAAATATTTTACTACTTTTAAAGAAAAAAAAAGTTTACTAAAAAAACAAAATTGTCGTCACATACTGGGAGCCATAACTTTTTTATTTTTTCATCGATTGAGCAGTGTGATGGCTTATTTTTCTGCGGTACGAGCTATAGTTTTAATTGGTACGATTTTTTGGTACATACAACTTTTTGATCACTTTTTTAAAAAACATTTTTACGAAGTCCACCGTGCATTAAATAAAGCTATATAGTAAAATTTTTGACTTTTACAGACACAGAGATACCAGTTTTGTTCACTTTGTTTTTATGTTTTACATTACTGTGGAGGAAAAATAAGAAAAGGGGGATTTTTTTAACTTTTAATGTTTTATGATTATTTTTTCACTACTAAAAACATAATTTCTCATTATTTTTTTTTACACACTTTTAGTCCTCCTAAGGGACTTGATCCGGTGATCATTAGGTTGTATTGCAGTAAATTGTAATTTTTACAGGCTTCTGTTAAGCCCTGCTACAGGGCTTCATTAAGGCCCCTGGGCTCCCATGACAACCATCGCCACCCCCGATCTCATTGCGGGGGAGGCGATAAGCAGTCAGAGGGGTGCGGTCGAGATTGACCATTTGAGGGGTTAAACAGCCAGGAACAGCGCGATCACTGTTCCTTGTTGTTAGTCCCGGGTATCAGCAGTAAAACACAGCTGACACCCACTGCGTATGAAGAGCGCTCAGCACGTGAGCGTGCTCCATACATCACCCCCCCCCCCCCCCGCACCAGCACTTACTGGCACGTCAGGGTGAGTGAAGGGCTTAATAATATACAAAATTAACAACCAACACTACATACCCAACTTAGTGCAGTGGGTGGAGAGAAAAAAATAAAATTTTACATACATATATATATATATATATATATATATATATATATATATATATTGTAGCAGTGCGGCTACTGAGGGGCAGGATTTGGGCCCAGAATGTAATAATCAAAAGGAATGTTACTATAGAAAGAATATACTATTTATTATGTAAGAAACCTGGAAAAGGTATGGGTTGTTGAAGTGGAAGAGAAAAGATTGATTACTTACCGGTAATCGGTTTTGATGAACCTATGACAGTGCCCCTGGATAGACATCCCATTCGCTGGACAGAAAGCCTGATGAAATAAAAAAAGGACACACCTTTCCACACACCCAGTCTTTTGGAAGAACTCAGGATGAGAATTAGTTTAGATATATATATTTTTTTATATATGCCACCTAAGTGAAATCACCTCACACCTCCATAATATTTACAAAAGAATCCCCTGGATTTCAATGTTTGATAACTCTTCTCAATATGAGAACTATATACAGTTAGGTCCAGAATTATTTGGACAGTGACACAAGTTTTGTCATTTTAGCCGTTTTCCAAAACATATTCAATATACAGTTATATAATGAATATGGGCTTAAACTGCAGACTCTCATCTTTAATTTGAGAGTATTCACATCCTAATTTGACGAAGGGTTTAGGAATTACAGCTTTATGAAGGGACCAAAGGTAATTGGACAATTATCTCAAAAGCTATTGCATGGGCTTCATGTGCTATTCCCTCTTTAATCCATCATCAATTAAGCAGGTAAAAGGTCTGGAGTTGATTCCAGGTGTGGCATTTGCATTTGGAAGCTGTTGCTGTGAATCCACAACATGAGGTCAAAGGAACTCTCAATGCAAGGGAAACAGACCATCTTTAGGCTGAAAAAAATGAAGAAAACCATCAGAGAGATAGCAAAATTGTTAGGAGTGGCCAAATCAGCAGTTTGGTACATTCCTGAAAAAAGAGAAGGGCACTGGTGAGCTCGTGAACTCCAAAAGGCCTGGACGTCCACGGAAGACAACAGTGGTGGACGATTGCATAATCCTTTCTATGGTGAAGAAAAACCCCTGCACAACATCTTCCCAAGTGAAGAACACACTCCTGGATGTAGGTGTATCAGTATCTATGTCTACCATAAAGAAAAGACTTCATGACAGCAAATACAGAGAGTTCACCACAAGGTTCACACCATTAATCAGCCTCAAAAAGAGAAAGGCCAGATTAGACTTTGCCAAACAATATCGAAAGAAGCCAACCCAGTTCTGGAATATCATTCTTTGGACAGATGAAACTAAGATCAACCTGTACCAGAATGATGGGAGGAAGAAAGTACGGAGAAGGCTTGGAACGGCTAATGATCACACCACATGCTCTGTAAAACATGGTAGAGGCAGTGTGATGGCATGGGCATGCATGACTGCCAAAGGCACTGGGTCACTAGTGTTAATTAATGATGTGACTGTAGACATAAGCAGCCAGATGAATTCTGAAGTGTTCAGGGATATACTTTATGCTCAGATTCAATCAAATGCAGCACGGTTAATTGGACTTCGCTCCACAGTACATATGGGCAATGACCCAAAACATACTGCAAAAGCAACCCAGGAGTTTAAGGCAAAGAAGTGGAATATTCTGCAATGGCCAAGTCAATCATCATATCTCAACCCAATCAAGCATGCATTTCACTTGCTTAAGACGTTAAGGCAGAAAGACCCACAAACAAGCAACAACCAAAGACAGCTGCAGTAAAGGTCTGGAAAACCATCACAAAGGAGGAAACCCAGCGTTTGGTGATGTCCATGGGTTCCAGACTTCAGGCAGTCATTGCCTGCAAAGGATTCTCTACAAAGTATTAAAAAAAAACAACATTTTATTTATGTTAATTTTAATTTGTCCAATTACTTTTGAGCCCCTGAAATGAGACGGTGTAGAAAAATGGTTGCAATTCCTAAACGTTTCACATGATATTTTTGTTCAACCCCTTGAATTAAACCTGAAAGTTTAAACTTCAATTGCATCTCAGTTGTTTCATTTCAAATCCAATGTGGTGGCATGCAGAGCCCAAATGATGAAGATTTTGTCACTGTCCAAATAATTCTGGACCTAACTGTATGCTACAAGAAAAGGGAGGGTAAAAGAGGGGTGCTGTCATAGGTTCATGAAAAAAATGATTATCGGTAAGTAATCTTTTACCCTTTCACCTATAACAGCACCCCTGGAGATGTACAATAGAAGTCAAATTCTTAGGGTGGGACCACAGCTTTTAGTACTTTTCTACCAAAGGCCAAGTCAAGAGGTTGTATGAAGCTGTAATCGATAATTCTTAAGGAAGGTGTGAAAAGAACTCCATGTAGCAGCCTTGCATATCTGATATAGGGATGCTTCTGCCCTCTAGGCCCAGGAAGTGGACACAGCCCTGGTGGAGTGAGAACCAAAGAACTCCGGAGGCTGGAGATTCTGATTAACATAAGCTAAATGTATGGCTTGTTTGAGCCATCTAGCTATAGCAGAGCTACTAGCTGCCGTACCCTTGTTAGGACCCTGGATCTGAATAAACTAATTTTCAGAAGTTCTTAAATCCTTAGTGATTTTTAGGTACTGAACCAGGCATCTCCTTACATCCAGGCAGTTAAACTGCTGCCCTCTCAGATTTTTAGGGCAATCACAAAAGGAGGGGAGAATTATCTCTTGATGAAATGGAGAGACTACTTTGGGAAGAAAACTGTCACGTTGGGTATGTGGACCCTCTGGGCCGTACCGCCTTGACGGTATGGAAGCTGGCCAACAGGACACAGGTCACCGTCTATAACTCGTATAGTGTACCTGTGGTAGCTCAGACAGTAGCAGGACCGGCTCGGCTGGGACTAGGCAGCAGGCAGGTGCCAGGCGTGGAACACAGCACAGCATGACTTCAGCTCAACACTGCACTTGATCAGGATAGCGGGGATATAGCTTACAGGTAGCAGGAACGGGAAACACTGGGAACTGAAAAACACTTAGGAGACAATTTGCATAGACAGACTAGGATAACGACAACAAGGCTCAGGCATTGCAGGGAGGGGCACAGACCTTCTTATAGTCCAGGGTGCTCTGGGAGCAATCAGCTCAATCTCCCACCTGTGTGCGACCTGGCTCCTTGTCTGGACTAAGCTCGCGAGTGCACCCTGGAGGTCATTGTGGAACAGGATGGCCGCATGTGCAGACATCTCTGGAGAGATGGATGTCGACCGGATGGAAGGAGTTCGTGGTCAGCGACCACGGACGTTACAGTATCCCTCCTCTTATGCCCCGTCCTCTTGGGACCAGAATGAGAGAGAAACTTCTTAATGAGTGTAGGAGCATTGCGATTCTCTTTTGGCTCCCAGGACCTCTCCTCCGGACCAAACCCCCTCCAATCCACTAAATAAAAGGTTCTTCTTCTTACTTTTTTAGTGTCCAAGATCTCCTTAACCTCAAAAGTATCTGATGAACCGCTGGGAGCCACTGCAGGAGTAGAAGTCTTGGAGTAGCGGTTCAAGATCACAGGCTTCAACAGGGAGACATGGAAGGAGTTGGTCAGCTTGAGGGTAGGGGGCAGCCAAAGCTTGTAGGAGACAGTGTTGATTTGTTGCAAAATCTAGAAGGGCCCAAGGAACCGGGGAGCAAACTTGTACGACGGCACCCTCAGCCAGATATTCCTAGAGGACAGCCAGACCTTAGTACCTGGAAGAAACTGGGGAGACTTTCGTCTTCTTGTGTCTGCCTTTCTTTTCATGCGGTTGACCGCCAGCAGAATAGAAGATCGGGTCTGCTGCCAGATTGGCAGAAAGTCCCTGAATGCAGAGTCAGCTGCTGGCACCTGGGACGTAGTGGAAACAGGGAGAGGTATTCGAGGGTGTTCACCATAGACAATGAAGAATGGACTCTTAGCGGTGGACTCACTAGTGTGGTTGTTGTAGGAGAACTCAGCCCTAGGAAGCAGCTGCACCCGGTCATCATGCTGCCTGGAGATAAAGTATCATAGATAGTTCTCCATAATCTGATTTATTCTCTCGACTTGACCATTGTACTAGGGATGGTAGGCAGAGGAAAAGTCCAACTTCACACCGAGAAGTACGCAGAGGGCTCTCCAGAAATTTGACATGAACTGAACCCCCCGATCCAACACAATTTGCAGAGGCAAGCCATGCAGATGGAAGATGTGTTGGACGAAGAGATTGGTCAGTCGGGAAGCGGATGGTAGGCCGGTCAGTGGAACGAAATGGGCCATCTTGGAGAATCAGTCCACCACCACCCAGACCGTACTGCAACCATCAGAGAGAGGCAGGTCCGTGACAAAGTCCATAGTAATATGTTGCCAGGGGCCATCGGCACAGGCAGTGGCTGGAGCAGGCCTGCCAGTTTGGAGTGGGCAACTTTATTTGCTCCGCACACCATGCAGGAGGAGACAAAGCCCATGATGTCTTTGGGCAGCGTGGGCCACCAGAACTGATGAGCGATCAAGTCTCGGGTCTTACTGACAACCACGTGCCCTGCCAGTTTGGAACGGTGTCCCCAGTGGAGGATTCTTCTTCTGTCTGCCAGACGCACAAAAGCCCTCCTCGGGGGAATGTCTCTAACTTTCAGAGGGTTGACAGGGATGATGCAGGACGGATTAATGATATTCTGTGGAGACTCCATAGCGTCCTCTGTCTCGAACGACCTGGACAAGGCATCAGCCCTCACATCCTTATCGGCCGGACGGTAGTGGAGCTCAAACTGGAACCAGGCAAAGAACAGCGACCACCTGGCCTGGCAGGGATTCAGTCATTGGGCCATCTGGAGATAAGTGAGGTTCATGTGGTCCGTGATTATCAAGATGGGATGAACTGCGCCCTCTAATAGATGTCTCCACTCTTCCAGAGCCAACTTGATGGCCAGTAACTCCTGATCCCCAATCGAGTAATTGCGTTCTGCGGAAGAGAAAAGCTTGGAGTAATAGCCATATACCATTGACTTGCCCTTGGAATCTCTCTGGAACAGGAGTGCACCAGCACCGACAGAGGAGGCGTCCACCTCCAACGAAAACTGTCGAGAAACATCTGGATGATGAAGGATCGAGGCTGACGTGAAGGCACTCTTCAGGCTATTAAATGTGGCTTCCGCTTCTGGAGTCCACACCTTCATGCCTTTCTTGGTGAGGTTAGAGATATGAGTGATAGTGTGATGAGTAATAGGACACAGTCTATAGTTCATATAGTGTACCTGTGGTAGCTCAGACAGTAGCAAGACAGGCTTGGCTGGTACTAGGCAGTAGGCAGGCGCCAGTCATGGAACACAGCACAGCACGACTTCAGCTCAACATGGCACTTGACCAGGATAGCGGGGATACAGGTTACAGGTAGCAGGAACGGGAAACACTGGGAACTGGAAAACACTTAGGAGACCATTTGCATAGACAGACTAGGATAACGACAATAAGGCTTAGGTCAGGCATGGAGGGACACAGCCCTTCATATAGTCCAGGGTGCTCTGGGAGCAATCAGCTCAATCGCCCACCTGTGTATGACCTGGCTCCTTGTCTGGACTGAGCTCGCGAGCGCACCCTGGTTGTCATTGTGGAACAGGACGGCCGCATGTGCAGACATCTCTGGAGAGAAGGGTGTCGACCGTATAGAAGGAGTTCGTGGTCAGCGACCATGGACGTTACAGAAACCTGGTAAAGTTTTTAAGATGACTATTATCTAACGGTAGGGTATATGGTGGAAAGGCAGGGAGGGCCTGTATTTCACTTACTCTAGGTGATGACGTAATGGCTAACAAAAACATAATCTTGAGCGTCAGCATTTTTAGGGTTATAGAGTCTAGTGGTTCGAATGGTGAGTTTGTCACAGCCTGGAGAACAGTATTTAAGTCCCATGGGGGATCTGAGGACCTAACCTGGGATTTTAGCCTAGAGGAGGCTGCCAGGAATCTCCTGACCCAGGGGTGTTCCACCAATCTGAAATAAAAAAAGGAACTTAATGCGGAAATCTGAACTTAAAAATCTAATATCAAGGGGATATCTGGTTTGGCTAGGGGATCTATGTCTATTCCAGCAAAGTTTATACATGCTTTCCAGGCTCTCAGATATATCTCCATGGTAACCTGTTTCCTGCTTGCTAGCGGAGTGGAAATAACAGACTCTGAGAACCCACTCTAAGGATTACCCTTTCAGTTTCCAGGCTGTCAGATTAAGTTTTTGTATTTCTGGGTGCATTACTGGGCCCTGGTACAGAAGATCTAGTATGGTCGGGAGAATCCAAGGCTGATCCAAGGATATTCTCCTTAACCATGGTCTCTTCGGCTAGAAGGGGGCTATTAGTATTATTGAGGCCCTGTCGTCCCTTATTTTTCTTATAACTCTTGGAAGAAGACATAGAGGAGGGGAGGCATAACCCTGTTCCTGACTCTAACACTGGGCAAATTCTTCTATTGCTGTTGGGTAGTCTGTTGGATTTAGGGAGAGAACTCTTTTGATTTTCCTGTTTTCCCAAACAGGTCTTTTGAGGGAACACCCCATTTGTGAACAATTCTCTGAAATATTTCTGCATTCAGAGACCATTCTGACTGCCGTAACTTCTTCCTGCTTAGGAAGTCTGTCGCCTGGTTGTCCTTTCCCTTCAGGTGGACAGCTGAGAGGGTCAACAGATGGTGTTCTGCCAGAAAAAATATCTGAGAAGATAAATCCATCAGAGGAAACGATCTTGCCCCCCCCCCCCGATGATTTATATATGCCACTGTCGTCGTGTTGTCTGAACAGATTTTTATATTATGACCCAATATGGTTGGTATAGAGTTTTTGATGACCTGAAAAACTGCTGCCAACTCTCTGTAGTTGGAGAACCTTTATGCAGTCTGGTAGTCCCACCGACCCTGGAGAAAAAAGGAGTCGTAGTGAGCTCCCCAAACTCAAGGACTTGCATCCGTGATTATGTTGAGTGTAGGAATTGCTACCCATGGAATGCCTGTCCTGAGGTTTTCCCTGTTTAACCACCATCTTAGAGACAGCCTGGCTGTCGATGAAACGTGGAGGGATTGATCTAGGGAGTGATTGCTCTTGTCTCACTGTTCTAGAATGTCCCATTGTAGAGCCCTGTACCTGAAATGAGCCCATATTACTGCTGGAATGCATGATGTCAAGAGGCCCAGAACTGACATAGCTTTCCTGAAAGATGTCGTATGATCTAAATATAGTTCTGAGAATATTAAGGGACTGATCTTCCCTTCTGGAAGAAAGGACATCTGCCTGGAGGAGTCAAGAAGAATTCCTAAAAAGACACATTTGTTTGAGGGGATCAAGTGTGACTTTTTTAGATTTATGTTCATCCCAATTTTAACAGGAAAGAACAAATTATTTCTATCTGTTGTGTCAGAGTCTGAGTTGTTTCTGTCACTATCAGGAAATCGTCCAGGTAGGGACTCAGGAGAATGTCTCTCGTCCTAATATATGATTTAATTCCGCTATTAATTTTGTAAACACTCTTGGGGCTTGAGAATTGCCAAAGGGGAGGACTCTGTACTGGAGATGAAACAAGGAGCTGTTGGGGGGTCACTGCTACCCTTAGATATTTCTGATGAGGACTGCATATTGAAACATGATAATATGCATCCTCTAGATCTAGTAATGCCATCACACAGTCCTTTGGAGATGAGATTTATAGTTGATGAAATGCTCTCCATGCAAAAATTCTTGTAGATCAGGTATGAATTCCGTTCCTTTAGATTTATTATGATCCTTTAGTTCCCTTCAGGGTTTTTTTTTTACCAGAAAAAGAGGGAAATATAAGTTTTTGCCTAACCTCTGCACTTGAAACTTAAATCTGAACCCCCTTTTTGTGACAGAATTTCTGATTCTAAGACTTTTAGTTTTTCTAGATTCTTTTGGGTTTTTGTAGAAAATAATCTGTCCGGTGGTAGGGACCTGAACTCTAGAACTTACCGTGACCTTATGATTCCTAGGATCTACTGATTTGCGGAGATTTCTCCCAAATATTTGTAAAATAGGGATAGACAACCCCCACCATGGATCTTCTGGCGTCATTGTTGGTGTCCTCTGTTTTTGGGGTCGTTTTGAGGCCTGAAAAGGAATCCCTTGTTTTTCCTAGGGAACTTTGAGGCCTTGAAATCCTGTACCCTTGGGTTAGGTTTTTTATTAAATTTTTCTTTTTTTCTATCAGATGCTTTTTCTAATAAGTCATGTAGCGGGGGCCCAAATAGAAAATCTCCAGAGCAGGGAATAGAACATAGTTTCCCTTTTGATCCAGTGTTCCTTTTCCAGGATTTTAGCCAGATAGCCCTTCTAGCAGAGTTTGAGAGGGCTGCTGATATGGCAGAAAGGCGCATAGAATCGACAGAGCGTTGGCCAGAAAGTCTGCTGCCTTAGATAATACTGAAAGGGAGGAGAGGATCTGATCCGTAGAATTTTTGTCTCTAATGTGAAGCTCCAAAATTGTGGTAGCCAAATTTTTAGAGACCTAACCACACAAGTGGCTGCAATGCCTGGTTTAAAAGCCCCTGTTGAAGCTTCCCAGGTTCTTTTGAGGTAGTAATCCGCCTTCCTATCCATGGGGTCAGATAAAGAACCTAGATTCTCAAAGTGTAGAGCATACTTTCTAGAGATCTTTGCAACTGGGGTGTCAAGTCTAGGGGTACTATCCCAATCCCTGCAGACCTTTTGTTCAAATGGATATTTCCTTTTTAGGGATACCAATTTTCCTATATGGGTTTTTCCATTTCCTTTTGATGAAACCTGTTATGTTATTTTGTATGGGAAAGGTTCTCTGATTTCTAGGCCCCCCAAGCCTTCAAACATTATGTCCTGGACAGAACGGAGTACCTTGGGGTCCTCAAGATTCATAGGTGCTCTTACTGTTTTAAGGAGCTCATCTAGATCATCTGCTAGTAACAGATTTTTTTCCCCCCACCATCCTCATCAGAGTTCTATCTGAAGAGCTCAGCTCTCCTTCTTCTTCATCAGAAGAATCGGATAAGTTCATCCAACTGAAAGTGGATGGTTTATCCTTCTTTTTTTTTTTAGGGACTTTAGGGAAGTTCTAAATTCTGTCCTCTCGATATCCTTAATACTTGATGCCAGGCTTGTAGATTCCGCAGTGATTATTTTATCAAGGCAAATCTGGCACAGTCTTAGGTATCATAGGTAGGTGCTAGTTTTTTATTACAAACTGCACACTTTGTTACGGGTTTTATCCAATTTCTTTCTAGGACCTTCCCTGGTCTAAAACATATGTACAAGAGTAGGGAACAGTATTAACAGAAAAAAAGTGGGGTTTCTTTTTCTTACTCTATGTTAGCACTGCCACCTCTTTAAGTACTGGATTGGAGGATCTTGTGGCATCCGAGCGGTGAGTTCGTCCTGTTGCTTCTCCTGGCGTTTCCATTGTGGAAGGGGCATCTGGAGACTGTCTCCATGTTGTTCAGGCCTAAATAGGCCTTGGATTAGCTGGGGAGGCCCTCCGCTTTGGACGCATGAAGCTCCTCCTCCCTGTTAGGGCCTCCGGAACCATCACTTCCTGGGACGTGGGAACGTCACCCTGTCGGAAGTGATGCGCCGCCACCGTCGGAAGTCTTGCTAGAATGCGTCAGAAGCTGCCAACGCCGGGACATGCATACCAGCTCCACCAGGGAACTGAGCATGGACGAGGGAGAACCGCTCTCCCTCCAGAGGAAGGTCTCATGTCGTGGGACCTGAATCACCTGCAAAGAGGTAAGTGATGGACCGGGAGAGGAGGGAGCACTGTCCCCAGACTTAAGGTTGACTTACAGAGGAGACTTACACCTTCCAGAGCACCCCTAGGGAGAAAGGTAAGAAACTGCTAGGGGATCTGCAACCCAAGAAGAAGTACTTTTTTACAACATGACAATCCCATCCGGAAGACAGGAAACATGACTGGGGTGTGTGGAGAGGTGTGTCCTTTTTTATATCATCTTGCATCCTCTCCAGCGAATAGGATGTCTCTCCAGGGGTGCTGTCATAGGTGAAAGGGTAATAGTAAAGTTCCACTTCATCTTCAGTATAGTCCAGGGTTTGGCCTGCCTTAGGAGTCTCATTAGCTGCCAGCAGTGAATGGTTCTTTAACAAAAGGTGTGATCTACTCACACAAATATTTTAGGAAAAGGGGGAAGAGAGAGGAAAATTGTGTGGCTGTAGGAAAATGCTAACAAAAAAAATATAGATTTTTTTTAATTATGAATAAATGTGTATTCTTAAAAAATGTCAGTGTATAGCAAAAGTGCAGATGTCCCCTATTTCTGCACTATGGACGAATGAGTCCAATTATGAAGAATACATGGAAGTACATTAACCAATGTCACAGAGGTGCGAGTGCCGGGATATCGGGGGTCACCTGTCCACAGCACTCATCCTTCAAGGCTATCTGAAGTTGGATACAGTATATATTGTCATGTATCTAGTAGAAGTTCCCTAGGATTACCGCTATATTATAGAGTATATTATAAGAATAGACCATGCATTAACAAAGTGTTAGGGATTGACATTTAATATGCTTATGTGTCCAGGGCCGCCATCAGGGGGGTATTACTGGTACTCCCGTCAGGGGCCCGGCCACATGGATGAAGTAAAAGGGGCCCGCCGAGCTGCCGTCGCCCCCCCCTCAGACTGTTGCCCCCCCCTCGCAACGCTCACGGGCCCCCCCTCGCAACGCTCACGGGCCCCCCCTCGCAACGCTCATTGGCCCCCCTCGCAACGCCCGTGGCACCCCCCTAGCGACACCCCCCTAGCAACACTCGCGGCAGCCCCTGCATACCTGTTGTAGCTTCACTGGAGGGGAAGATGCAGCATGTGCTGAAGCTGCGTGTGGAGATCCCGCCCCCCAGCTCCTCTACACTGCCGACCGGACCTGCAGGCTGGTGAGTATGTTCCCCTATCCATTCTGATTCCCATCCCCCTGACCCCATTTGTAGATTGTATAAAGTTGGTTAAAAAGTTTTTTGGTATTTTTTCGTTTTCCTAGCGTTTTTTTGCCACGATTTTCGTAATCGCGGCAAAAATGGCGCAGTTTTGCCGCGATTATATAAAAATCGCGGCAAAACCGCGTGATTTGTGCCGCAATTACGAAAATTGCATAAAAAAAAGATACAAAACATGAAAAGTGCTGTTAGGCTATATTCTCACAGTGCGGTCAAGTCACGTTTTTTTGCAAAAATTGTGGCAAAAAAATGGGATTTCACCGCACTGTGTAACTAGACTAAGGCCTTATTCAGACGGCCGCATTCGGTCCGTGACATACGGAGCGTGTATCGGCTGTATCTCACAGGCTGACCACAATTCATGGAGCCGGACTCCTAGCATCATAGTTATCAGTGTTGCTGGGAGTCCCTGCCTCTCTGCGGGAATACTGTCCCATACTGTAATGATGCTTTCAGTACGGGACCGGGGACAGTATTCACACGGGAAGGGAGGGACTATGATCATAGATAACTGTGATGCTAGAAACCCGGCTCCCTGAACTGTGGTCGGTCCGGGAAATATAGCCGATACACGCTCCGTATATCACAGACCGAACATGGACATCTGAATAAGCCACTTACTTGCCTCCTATTTTTGGTGCGGATTGTGCACTGAAAATTCACTACAAATGACAATATAAGGCCTTATTCACACGAACGGGTTATACGTCCGTGATACTTATTACGTCGCACTGACTTATGTTAGTGAATGGGGCCGTTCAGACGGTCAGTGAATTTCACGCAGCGTGTGTGCGCTGTGTAAAACTCACGACATGTCATATACTTGCCCGTGTTTCACGCAGCACACACCCATTGAAGTCATTGGGTGCGTGCAAATCGTGCACGGCACACGGAAGCACTTCCGGGTGACGCGCGTGATTCCCGCTACACAGGGCCGTCATCAGGGGGGTATTAGGGGTACTAGTGTAGGGGGCACGGCCAAACTTAATTGAAAGGGGGGCCCGGCAACTGCCGCGACTTGCCTTTGGTAGAAAAAAACAGGCCCCTGCAATGGGGCCTGTTCTTTTCACCAAAACAATGTCGTGAGCTGCGGGCCCCCCTCTCGTCAAACACCGCCGTGAGCTGCGGGCCCCCCTCTCATCACCGCCACGAAACACCGCTTGCGCGCGCGAACGACCGCAAGCTCGCGCACGCGCTCGCATGACCGTGCCCACGCGCGAACGACCAGGCGCGCCGCCGAGAGGGAGGCGGTGCGCCCGCAACACAAGTCCGATCTACGGGGAAGGACAGCCACACAGGGACAGCGGCGCACAGTTTACTTACCTGCTGGCCCGACTCCTCGTCCGACTCCGCCTCCTCCTCCTCGTCCGACTCCGCCTCGTCCTCCTTCTCCAGAGCGTAGCTGCGTAAGGAGAGGGGGGGGGAGTCTAGTTGTTGCGCGGCGGCAGGAGTTCTACGATCCCCGCCATTTTCTGGAGCCTGGAGGTCAAGGACGACATCTGGACCGAAGACATCGCCTGAAGAGGACTGGAGTGGGAGCAGCTCTTCTGACACGGTGAGTAAAGTGTCTCAAAGTGCTGTTTATGCATGGCCCTGTTCACGCAGAGTATTTTGCAGGCCGAAAAAATCTGCCTCAAAATTCCTTAAAGAATTTTGAGGCAGATTTTGACCTGCCCACACTATCTTGCCGCGTTTTTTGCTGCGTTTTTTGCCCGCTGCGATTGAGGACAGCAGACAAAAAACGCAGCGAAAAATGCATTTTCTGCCTCCCATTGATTTCGATGGGAGGTCAGAGGCGGAACCGCGGCAAGAAAGGACGTGCTGCTTTTCCTTTTTTCCGCGACTGGCTCCCATTGATTTCAGATTAAATCAATGGGAGGCGGTTTTGGAAGTTTTTTGGTGCTGATTCTGACGCAGTGTCCGAGTCAATATCAAGGCCCAAAAACTCTGTGAACTGGGCCTTATTGTTAGGGCTTATTCAGACGAACGTGTAATACATCCGTGCAACGCGCGTGATATGTTACTCTATGGGGCCGTGCAGACTGTCAGTGATTTTCACTCTGCTGCGACTGTAATACGCTGCGGATTTTCCACAATAAAATGTGTTGCATAAAATCCGCAGTGTTCATGCCTAGTGTGTTCCTACCCTAAGGCCGGATTTACACGAGCGTGTGCTTTTTGCGTGCGCAAAAACGTGGCGTTTTGCGCATGCAAAAGGTCCATAACAGCTCCGTGTGTCAGCAGCGTGTGATGCGCGGCTGCGTGATTTTCGCGCAGCCGCCATCATTATGACACTCTGTTTGTATGTTTGTGGCACGTGGTGCTTTTCTGTTTTCATTCATAGTTTATACTGCTGCGGAAGTGCTGGGCGTGATTTTCACGCACCCATTGACTTCAATGGGTGCGTGATTCGTGAACAATGCACAAATATAGGACATGTCGTGAGTTTTACGCAGCGGACACACGGACACACGCTGCATGAAACTCACTGACAGTCGGCACGGCCCCATAGAGTAACAGGTCCGTGCGAGGCGCGTGAAAATCACGCGCGTTGCACGGATGTATTACACGTTCGTCTGAATAAGCCCTAACAATAAGGCCAAGTTCACAGAGTTTTTGGGCCTTGATATTGACTCGGACACTGCGTCAGAATCAGCACCAAAGAACTTCCAAAACCGCCTCCCATTGATTTAATCTGAAATCAATGGGAGCCAGTCGCGGAAAAAAGAAAAAGCAGCACGTCCTTTCTTGCCGCGGTTCCGCCTCTGACCTGCCATCGAAATCAATGGGAGGCAGAAAATGCATTTTTCCCTGCGTTTTTTGTCTGCTGTCCTCAATCGCCGCGGGCAAAAAACGCGGCAAGATAGTTTGGGCAGGTCAAAATCTGCCTCAAAATTCGGTGCGCAGTTCGCGGGTGCGCATGCGCGGGAGTTTGCGGGTGCGCGCGATCGGTTGCACGGGCGGCAGTGTTTGACGGCCCCCATGACGACCCCCATGCTACCCAGGGCCGCCATCAGGGGGGGTATTATGGGTACTGATGTGAGAGGCCCGGCCAAACCTAATTGAAAGGGGGGCCCGCAGCTCACGACATTCTTTTGGTGAAAAAAACAAGCCCCATTGCAGGGGCCTGTTTTTTTTTTCTACCAAAGGCAAGTCGCGGCAGTTGCCGGGCCCCCCTTTCAATTAGGTTTAGCCGGGCCTCTCACATCAGTACCCATAATACCCCCCCCTGATGGCGGCCCTGGGTACCATGATATGGTGCTGGACGGAGTACCGTTAACAGGCGGCGCAACGGTAGGGGGGCCCAGAAAATTTAGCTGTAGGGGGCCCTGAAATTCCTGATGGCGGCCCTGTATGTGTCAACCACACCTAGGAATCTTTGCTGTATATATGGTCTTTCTTAACCCCTTCCCGCTCCTTGACGTACTATTACGTCATGGCAGCTGTATCGTTCGCGCTCCATGCCGTAATAGTACGTCTCGGGAGTAACGGCCGTTTCGGCCGTCCTCCCGACACATACAGGAGCTGTGACGCTGCTGTCTTGTTCAGCAGCTGTCACAGCTCCTACAGCGGGGACCGATCGCTGTGTCCCCGCTGATTAACCCCTTAAAAGCCGCGTTCTATAGAGATCGCGGCTTTTTAGGGGTTAAGCTGCCATCGCCGGCCTGCTACGCGATAGCGGCCGGCGATGGTGACTATGGCAACCGGACACCAAACAATGGCGTCCGGCTATGCCATAGACGGAAGCCTAGTGGGTCCTGACAACGTCAGGACCCACTATGCTTGCTGTCAGTGAGTAGCTGACAGTTCTAATACACTGCACTACGCATGTAGTGCAGTGTATTAGAATAGCGATCAGGGCCTCCTGACCTCATGTCCCCTAGTGGGACAAAGTAATAAAGTAAAAAAAAAGTTAAAAAAAGATGTGTAAAAATAAGAAAATAAAAGTTTTAAAAGTAATAAAAGTAAAAGTCCCACTTTTTCCCTTATCAGGCCTTTATTATTAATAAAAATATATAAACAAACAAATAAACTATACATAATTGGTATCTCCGCGTCCGTAACGGCCTGAACTACAAAATTATTTTGTTATTTATCCCGCACGGTGAACGCCGTAAAAAAAAATATTAATAAACCGTACCACAATCACAATTGTTTGGTCACTTCACCTCCCAAAAAATGGAATAAAAAGAGATCAAAAAGTCGCATGTACCTAAAAATGGTACTGATGGAAAATACAGTTCGTTACGCAAAAAATAAGTCCTCGCACGGCTTTATTGATTGAAAAATAAAAACGTTATGGCTCTTAGAATAAGGTAACACAAAAAGTGAATGATTGTTTACAAAACGTATTTTATTGTACAAAAGCCATAAGACATAAAAAACTATAAACATCTGGTATCGCCGTAATCGTATCGCCCCGCAGAATAATGTTAATATATCATTTATAGCGCACGGTGAACGCTGTAAAAAAAAAAGTATACAAAAACAATAGTAGAATTGATGTTTATTAGTCACCACGCCACCTAAAAATGGAATAAAAACTGATCAAAAAGCCGCATGCACCCCATGAAAACTACAATGGATTCCTCAAGGGGTCTAGTTTCCAAATTGGGGTCACTTTTGGGGGGTTTCCAATGTTTTGGCACCACAAGACCTCTTCAAACCGGACATGGTGCCTAATAAAAAAGAGGGCTCAAAATCCGCTAGGTGCTCCTTTGCTTCGGAGGCCGGTGCTTCAGTCCATTACCGCCCGAGGGCCACATGTGGGATATTTCTCTAAACTGCAGAATCTGGGCAATAAGTATTGAGTTGCGTTTCTCTGATAAATCCTTTTGTGTTATAAAAAAAATGGTATAAAAAGAGTAAATGTCACCTCTACTTTGCTCTAAATTTCTGTGAAACACCTAAAGGGTTCATAAACTTTCTAAATGCTGTTGTGAATACTTTGAGGGGTCTAGTTTCTAAAATGGGGTGTTTGATAGGGGTTTCTAATATATGGGCCCCTCAAAGCAACTTCAGAAATGAACTGGAACCTAAAAAAATAAATAAATGAGGCAATACTTCGCTTCTTACATTATACTGATAATGAGCCGTGCCCACTCCGAGATGACCCCAGTTTTGACCGTTTGTATAAACGGAGACCCCTATTAGACCGTTCCAGTGCCCGGTTTTCCCAAGCATACACCCCCGAGAAGTGTTTTTCTATTGATGAGTCCCTGGTACATTTTAAAGGGAGGGTTCAATTCCGCCAGTACCTGCCAGGTAAGAGGGCAAGGTATGGCGTGAAGATGTATAAGCTGCGAGAGTGCATCAGGGTATACCTACAGGTTTAGGATATATGAAGGAAAGGCCACCCCCAAACCAGACTGCATCCTGGACTACAATAGGTACATGGGAGGGATGGACTTGTCAAATCAAGTCCTGAAGCCCTACAGCGCCATGCGGTGAGGTATAAGAAGCTGGCCGGGCACATCATACAGATGGCTTTGTACAATGCGTATGTGCTACGTCGATGTGCAGGCCAGAGGGGAACTTTCCTGGAATTTCAAGATCTAATCTTTAGGGACCAGGAAGGGGGGGCGCATCGTACCAGGGCAACACTTTCCAGGAGAAGGTCCCCAAACCGGTGGAAAGGGAAAGAGTCAAAAGAGGTGCAGAGTCTGCTATAAGAGGGGGATAAGGAAGAACACAATATACCAATGTGACACGTGTCCCGAAAAACCAGGGCTCTGTATAAAAGATTGTTTTAAAATGTATCATACATCCCTTGATTTTCAATTTACCCTGATGCACTCCGCACAGCTTACCCCCCTCATCTTTCCCTTCTGAGCCCTGCCGTATGCCCAGGCAGCTGATAACAGCCACATGTAGGGTATTGTCGTACCCAGGAGAACCCACATTACAATTTAAGGGGTGTATATCTCCGGTGGCGCATGCTGGGCACACTATATTGGACACTGAAATGGCATATACATATATAAAATTGCAAATCTCACACTGCACCATCTGCTGCGCATTATCTTTTACACAGTACCTGTGGGGTCAAAATGCTCACTACACCTCTAGATGAATGTCTTAAGGGGTGTAGTTTTTAAAATGGGGTCACTTCTCGGGGGTTTCAACTGTACTGGTACCTCAGGGGCTTCTGCACACATGACTTAGCACCAGAAAAGCTCCAGTAGGCCAAATGGTGGTCCTTTCCTTCTGAGCCCTCCCATGGGCCCAAAGGGCAGTTTATCACCACAAATGGGGTATTGCCGCACTAAGGACAAATTGGGCAACAAAATGGGGTATGTTGTTCCTTGTGAAAATAAGAAATTTTGATCAAAAATGACATCTTATTGGAAAAAATATCATTTTTTTCATTTCACAGCCCAATTCAAATAGGTGCTGTGAAAAACCTGTGCGGTCAAAATGATAACAAAAACCATAAATGAATTCCTTGAGGGGTGTAGTTTCCAAAATGGGGTCACTTCTGGTGGGTTTCCATTGCTTTGATACCTCTGGGGCTCTGCAAATGCGACATGGCACCCGAAAACCAATCCAGCAAAATCTGGACTCCAACAAACACATAGCGCTCCTTTCCTTCTGAGCCCTCCCATGGGCCCAAACGGCAGTTTATCACCACAAATGGGGTATTGCCGCACTAAGGACAAATTGGGCAACAAAATGGGGTATGTTGTTCCCTGTGAAAATAAGAAAATTTGATCAAAAATGACATTTTATTGGAAAAAATATCATTTTTTTCATTTCACAGCCCAATTCAAATAGGTGCTGTGAAAAAACTGTGCGGTCAAAATGATAACAAAAACCATAAATGAATTCCTTGAGGGGTGTAATTTCCAAAATGGGGTCACTTCAGTGGCGGACACAGACTGCAAAAGGCCCCTGTGCAGATAATGTGCCAGGGCCCCCCCCCCCCCCACCCCGCAAACTTCTCATGGCCGACGGTCCGCTTTCAGCTGCATCGCTGGGTCTCCTAAGTGACCCAACAATGCAGCACTAGCAGCCGGGGCGTCACTAAGGCTGGGTTCACACACACACTATTTACGGACGTAATTTGGGCGTTTTAGCATTGAATTACATCCGAAAATGCGGCTCAAAAGCGTCGGAAAACATCTGCCCATTCATTTGAATGGGTCTTACGATGTTCTGTGCCGATGGTCATTTTTTTTTACGCGCCGCTGTCGAAAGGCGGCGCGTAAAAAACTGCCTGTCACTTCTTCAGATGTAAATGGAGCCGTTTTCCATGGACTCCATGGAAAACCAGCTTCAATTACTTCCGTAGTGGACGCAGCAAAAGACGCCTGCACATGCCATTACGGCTGAAATTACGGTGCTGTTTTCTCCTGAAAACAGCACAGTAATTTCAGCCGTAACAGACGCTGCCGTGTGAACATACCCTCAGGGCTTAAAATGTCCGGGAAATAGCCCCAATACATATGTGTCCGCCCCAAAAAAAAGTGTGTGTATAGGAGACAGCATAGCATATCTATAGCACTACGACCCTATAAACTATGGATAGGATTAGATACAGTGGCTGAGCAGACAGTATCACACATGATAGGATTAGATACAGTGGCTCAGAAGGCAGTATCACACATGATAGGATTAGATACACAGCTCAGCAGACAGTATCACACATGATAGGATTAGATACAGTGGCCCAGCAGACAGTATCACACATGATAGGATTAGATACAGTGGCTCAGCAGACAGTACCACACATGATAGGATTAGATACAGTGGCTCAGCAGACAGTACGACACATGATAGGATTAGATACAGTGGCTCAGCAGACAGTATCACACATGATAGGATTAGATACAGTGGCTCAGCAGACAGTACCACACATTATAGGATTAGATACAGTGGCTCAGCAGACAGTATCACACATGATAGGATTAGATACAGTGGCTCAGCAGACAGTATCACACATGATCGGATTAGATATAGGGCCCAGCACAGTATCATACATGATTGGATTAGATACACAGCTCAGCAGACTGTATCACACATGATAGGATTAGATACAGGGCCCAGCTCGCTGACATTGCGGCTCCAGCGCTGGACCCAGGAAAGGTAAGAATAATAATTTTGCTTCTTTATGTGTTACTGATTATTTTTGTGTGTTTGTGTTTTTTTTACAGGTTCGGTTGTTGGACTTCGGATACGAGGACTTCAATGACGGCGTTTTTTTTATTCTCAATAAAATGGTTAATGAGGGTTGTGTTTTTATTTCAATAAAAAAAATTTCTATGTGCTTGTATCTTTTTAAACTTTATTATCACCGCCTTAGTAATGGCCGCTGGCTGATTGACAACCTCCATTACTAAGGCGAGGCTTAATGTTAGCCGGTGCAGAGTCTACACTAACCCCCATTATTACCCCGGTACCCACCGCCACCAGGGGTACTGGGAAGAGCCGGGTACAAACCAGTACCCGACCAGCTGTAGTGACGGGCAGGCACCGGGGTGGCCGCAGGCTGGTAGTATTAGGCTGGGGAAGGCCAAAAACAGTGGCCCTTCCCACCCTTGTAATGCTGCCTGCTGCTGCTGTGTTGTATCTGGCTGGTTATGAAAATTGGGGGGGACCCGACATCGTTCTTTCCAATTATTTTTTAAATGACGTGGCGTCCCCCCCATTTTCATAACCAGCCAGATACAATAAAGCAGCAGCAGCCTAGCATCACCAGGGTAGGAAGGGCCACTGTATCTGGCCTTTCCCCTCCTGATAATACCAGCCTGCGGCCACCCCAGTGGCCGACCATCACTACAGATGGTCAGGTACTGGATCGTACCCGGCTCTTCCCAGCACCCCTGGTGGCGGTGGGTACCGGGGTAATAAAGGGGGTTAGTGTTAGCCTCTGCACCGGCTAACACTAAGCCCTGCCTTAGCAATGGATGCTGTCAATCAGCCGGCGGCCATTACTAAGGCGGTAGTAATATAGTTTAAAAAAAACCACAAAGACATAGAAAAAATATTTTATTGAAATAAAAAAAAAAAACACAACCCTCATTAACCATTTTATTAATAAAAAAAAAAGCTGTCATCGAAGTAGTCCTGGAATCCGCCGTAGTCCAACGACCGAACCTGTAAGAAAACACACAAAAAATGATTAGTAACACATGTGTTAGGGTATGTGCACACACACTAATTACGTCCGGAATTGACGGACGTATTTCGGCCGCAAGTACCGGACCGAACACACTGCAGGGAGCCGGGCTCCTAGCATCATAGTTATGTACGACGCTAGGAGTCCCTGCCTCGCTGCCGGACAACTGTCCGGTACTGAAAACATGATTACAGTACAGGACAGTTGTCCCACAGCGAGGCAGGGACTCCTAGCGTCGTACATAAGTACGACGCTAGGAGCCCGGCTCCCTGCAGTGTGTTCGGTCCGGTACTTGCGGCCGAAATACATCCGTCACTTACGGACATAATTAGTGTCTGTGCACATACCCTAAGGCTTAGATACAGGGCCCATGTGTGATACTGTCTGTGGGACCCTGTATCTAAGCCTACCACAAGGTAGGCTTAGATACAGGGTCCAGCAGACAGTAATCTTATACAGTATAAGATTACTGTGTGCTGGGGCCCTGTATCTAAACCTACAGTGTGGTAGGCTTAGATACAGGGCCCAGCAGACAGGATCACGCATGGGCCATGTATCTAAGCCTACCATGTGATTGGCTTAGATACAGGGCCCAGCAGACAGCATCACACAATCTGTGATCCTGTCTCATGGGCCCCCTAAGCCTGCTACATCGTAGGCTTAGGGGTTGTGCAGTCCCTAAACATTGATGGCCTATCCTCAGGATAGGCCATCAATAGCTGATGTGTCGCCCGGGACCCGCAAATCAGCTGTTTTGAAGGGGCCGCAGCACTCGTACGAGAGCTGCTTCCCCTTCATTTCACTACTCGCCCACACTGTGAATCGCCGAAACCGATTCACAGTGTGACCGGAATGAAGTGACAGGAATGAAGGGGAGCAGCTCTCGTACGAGTGCTGCGGCCCCTTCAAAACAGCTGATTGGCGGGTCCCAGGAGTCGGACCCCGCCAGTCAGGGCTATCTTACCTTCCTCTTCGGCCGCGGCGGGAGTTCTGTCGTCTCGATGCTGTGCGCGGCGCATAGCGCTGTGACGTCATGTGCTGCGCACAGCGCCTGACGTCAGGACCTCCGCTGCGATCCGGAACCAGGAAGGTAAGTAAAGTATGTTACTATAGTAACAGGGGCCCGCGGCCCGAGTTACTATAGTAACTTTTTATTGATGTGGTGCGGGGGGCCGTGGGCCCCCCTGGCTTCGGGGCCCGGTCGCAATTGCGACCGCTGCGACCCCTATAGCTACGCCAGTGGTCCACGGGCCTCTGTCTCAGTCCTCAGCATCGCGCAGCTGAGAACTGAGTCGGCCAGCAGAGGAACGGGCCCCCTTCCCACGCGGGGCCCTTGTGCAGCTGCACCGGCTGCACATGCGGTATGTCCGCCCCTGGGTCACTTCTGGTGGGTTTCCATTGTTTTGATACCTCAACGCCTCTTCAAACCTGGCATGCTGCCTAAAATATATTCTAATAAAAAAGAGGCCTCAAAATGCACTAGGTGCTTCTTTGCTTCTAGGGCTTGTGTTTTAGTCCACGAGCGCAGTAGGGCCACATGTGGGACATTTCTAAAAACTGCAGAATCTGGACAATACATATTTAGTAGTGTTTCTCTGGTAAAACCTTCTCTGTTACTAAAAAAAAATTTAATAAAATTGAAATTCAGCAGAAAAAATGAAATTTGCAAATTTAATTTCCACTTTGCTTTAATTCCTGTGAAATGCCTGAAGGGTTAAAAAACTTTCTATATGCTGTTTTGAATACTTTGAGGGGTCTAGTTTTTAAAATGGGGTGTTTTATGGGGGTTTCTAACACATAGTCCCCTCAAATCCACTTCAGAACTGAACTGGCACCTTCAAAAAAAGGCTTTTGAAATTTTCTTAAGAATATGAGAAATTGCTGTTTATGTTCTAAGCCTTGTAACGTCCAAGAAAAATAAAAGAATGTTCAAAAAACGATGCCAATCAAAAGTAGACATATGGGAAATGTGAACTAGTAACTATTTTGGGTGGTATAACCGTCTGTTTTTCAAGCAGATGCATTTAAATTCTGAAAAATGCTATTTTTTGTAAATTTTCTCTAAATTTTGCAATTTTTCACAAATAAAGACTGAATATATCGACCAAATTTTACCACGAACATGAATCCCAAAGTGTCACGAGAAAACAATCTCAGAATCGCTTGGATAGGTTTAAGCATTCCGACGTTATTACCACATAAAGTGAAATATGTCAGATTTGAAAAATGGGCTCTGAGCCTTAAGGCCCAAACTAGGCTGCGTCCTTAAGGGGTTAAGAAAACAGAAATTGTGTAACTGGTGCCTGCAATAAAGGGTAGTCTCTCCACTAGGCTGTAGAGTCAAAGCCCAGCGGTAGAGAGGCCCCACTGTAAAGCAATGGGATGCATTGCCTGCAGACAGTGGCGTAACTACCGCCGTAGCAGTCGCATGAGGGGGCCCGTGTCGCCCGCCGGCCACAGGCCATGGCCACAGGCTCCGCTAGCAGCCGCTATGGCTGCTACAGCGGGATGCCACTGAACACTACGGCAGAGCAGGGAGGTATCTCCCCGCTCTGCCATTAAACAAAAGACATGTATCCCCGCTCCACAGGATAAGGGATACATGTGTGATCGCTGGCAGCGATGCCAGCGATCACACATGTATACCCTATCCTGTGGATAGGGGATGCATGTCATTTGTAGGACACACTATAGGTTGGATTTTTTTTTTTGGGGGGGGGGCTGTATGGCGTTCCCTACAGGGGGGGCGCTGTATGGTGTTCCCTGCAGGGGGGGGCGCTGTATGGCGTTCCCTGCAGGGGGGGCGCGCTGTATGGCGTTCCCTGAAGGGGGGGGCGCTGTATGCCGTTCCCTGCAGGGGGGGGGCGCTGTATGGCGTTCCTTGCAGGGGGGGCGCTGTATGGCGTTCCCTGCAGGGGGGCGCTGTATGGCGTTCCCTGCAGGGGGAGGTGCTGTATGGCGTTCCCTGCAGGGGGGGCGCTGTATGGCGTTCCCTGCAGGGGGGGCGCTGTATGGCGTTCCCTGCAGGGGGGGCGCTGTATGGCGTTCCCTGCAGGGGGGGCTGTGTGGCGTTCTCTACAGGGGGGGCTGTGTGGCGTTCTCTACAGGGGGGGCTGTATGGCGTTAGCGCCATACAGCCCCCTGTAGAGAACGCCACACAGCCCCCCCTGTAGAGAACGCCACACAGTCCCCCCTGTAGAGAACGCCACACCGTCCCCCCTGTAGATTACGCCACACAGTCCCCCCTGTAGATAACGCTATACAGTCCCCCTCTGTAGATAACGCCATACAGTCCCCCTCTGTAGATAACGCCATACAGTCCCCCTGTAGATAACGCCATACAGTCTACAGGGGGGATGTATGGCGTTATCTACAGGGGTGCTGTATGGCGTTATCTACAGGGGGGGCGCTGTATGGCGTTATCTACAGGGGGGACTGTATGGCGTTATCTACAGGGGGACTTTATGGCGTTATCTACAGGGGGGCTGTATGGCGTTATCTACAGGGGGGGCTGTAAAAAAGGCACTATCTACAAGGAGGGGGGTTGTGTGACACCCAGGGGAGGGGGGGCCCCAGTCAAAAGTTTGCTATGGGGCCCAGTCTTTCCTAGTTACGCCCCTGCCTGCAGAAGCACCGTCTGTGACACGGCGCACACAGAAAGTGACAGGTCTGCAAATATGATATTCACTCTAACACATGCAGTATGAACAGACCCCCATAATTGGTGAAATAAAGTGTGGCTAATGGGATATTTTGTGACAATTGAATGCCTGATATTAAGTCACAAAACAAACACCTAAATATGATCTGTATAATTCTATGTATTGCACTGGTAATGGAGGCTAGAATCTAACTGGAGTGGCAGGTGCAACCCCAACTATTAAAGATTATATTATAAATTGTAAGATTCCAAACCTAAAGTGTATAGTATTGTGATCTCCTGTGTTAAGTTGTAAGTACACTGATTCTGTGCACTGATATCTCTGTTTAATCCTTATATACTTAGCCATGGCTGGCCTTGGATACGTTCGACCAGTGCGGTCGCACAGGGCGCCAGCTGCCACACTGCAAGAGGGGCGCCAGAGGGTGTGTGTATCCCCGCGCCGTTGCAACTACCAGCGGGGGTACACACACTAATTACAGTCGCCTTTCCGCCCTGGTGCTTCCTAACTTAGTGGCCGTCGCTACCGCTGTAGCAGCCATAGCGGCTGCTAGCAGTGACACGAGAGTGGTGGCGCCGCTAGCAGCCGCTGCGGCTGCTATATCGGTAACACCGGCACTATAGCAGAGCAGGGAGGTATCTCCCTGCTCTGCTATCTACTAGCGCCACTGTAGCTCCCTGAAGGAGCGGAATCCCCATGTGGCCGGGGATTCCGCTCCTGGAGCACTGTTTGATGTCTCTGTCCATATATGGACAGTGACATCAGGGGTAACTCTTGAAGCGGAATCCCCATACACAGCGTTGCAGACGATATGACTGGGGATTCCACTCCAGAAGAAGCCAATGAAGTCATGGACACAGATGACAGGAGCTTCTCCTGGAGTGGAATCGAGGGTCACAGCGTCAGCAACGCTGTGGACGGGGATTTCGCTTCAGGAGTTTCCCCTGATGTCACTGTCCATATATGGACAGAGACATAAAGCAGCGCTGCCAGGAGCGGAATCCCCGGCCACATGGGGATTCAGCTCCTTCAGGGAGCTACAATGGCGCTATCTATACGGGAAGGGGTTGTGGGGGGGGGGGGGTTCTATCTACAAGGGGGCTGTGGGCTGTGTGGTACTACCTACAAAAAAGGACAACTGTGCAGGAACACACAAAATACCCAGCTTTCCCGGCTATCAAATAAATGTGTGGAAATAAACGAAGATATAACTTTTATTTAATCTAGCTAAAAGGATTAATCCTTTAGCTAGACTAAATAAAAGTTATATCTTAGTTTATTTCCGCACATTTATTTGATAGCCGGGAACGCTGGGTATTTTGTGTGCTCCTGCACAGTTGTCCTTTTTTGAATGTCTATTGCCCGCCAGCTATCAGGGTCATTTCGTAGTCCTTGCACTAACTTCAGGGGGGCTGTGGGCAGTGTGGCACTACCTACCAGGGGGCTGTGTGGCACTACCTACCAGGGGGCTGTGTGGCACTACCAACCAGGGGGCTGAGGGCTGTGTGGCACTACCAACCAGGGGGCTGAGGGCTGTGTGGCACTACCAACCAGGGGGCTGTGGGCTGTGTGGCACTACCAACCAGGGGGCTGTGTGGCACTAGCAACCAGGGGGCTGTGGGCTGTGTGGCACTAGCAACCAGGGGGCTGTGGGCTGTGTGGCATTACTTCCGGTTGCAACAGTTAATACCTATCCACTGCATAAGTAATAACTGAAAGATCGGTGGGGGTCCCATGTCCCCCATTCCCACGCTCAAAGTCTATGGCAGTGACGGAAACTTCCAAGTGTTTCGGTCATTGCTATATACCTTGAATGGAGCTGCAGGGCACATGCTCGATCACCACTCTATTCAACCTCATGGCAAGCACTCTTTTTGCTTCTGGTGATCGGTTGAGGTGCCTGCAGTTGGACCTCCACCTATCTAACAGCTATCCCCTACAAGGTGAATCGGTGAAAACTGGTAAAAACGCTTCACAACCTAAATACCCCTTTAATGAGCTGCATCCTCCGTGTCTGCCATTCGCAGGAACCAGTCTGCTGAACACCAAGGATCCTGCAACAAGGAAGGTGTATGAACGCATAAGTGCCCCCAAAAATGTTGCAATTGCTTCTGCTAAACCCGTTGTTGCTCAGTGAAGCTATAGAAGAGATTTGTGGCCAAGTTGCAGAGCTTACCAAAGGCCTTGCTTTTCTGTGCAAAGAACTCAAGGAGTTGAAGCAGCAGCCAAAACAAGATGATCATCCTTGGTTTATGAGAGATATCCCATCCTACCACCAACGGGACAACAACTACTAAAGATCAGGTAGTAGACCCACCGACCAATTTGATTCTCTAGGTCAACCAATCTGCAAGAGATGCAACAGAGGTGGCAATGTTGAGAGAGCATGCCCTCAGTTAAACAGGAATTTCCTGAAGCCAAGGACCAACCCTCATGAAAAGAATGCAGTGGTTCAGATCATTCCAACTGGGGCCTAAAATATGTTGGACATCGCCCCATCACCATAGATGGCATCCCGTTAGCTGCTTCACTTGATACGGGCTCGCAAGTTACCACCATACAGCTGCCACAGTTTGAACGCTACTGGAAATCTGATCAGTTGATCAACCTTCCTTCCTCCGAGCTGAGCATTATTGCCAGTAATGACCAACCCGTCCCTCATGTAGGCCACTGGGAGGCTACAGTTAAAGTGGGCAAAATTACCCCAGCAAGGTGTCATTGTGGTGGATGTGAAAGAACATGATTTCCCTCCTGTAGTTCTGGGCATGAACATTCTACAGAATTGTTTTAAGGAAGTCATAGACGTCATAAACTATGCTCTCAAAGAAACGCCACCCTCCCAGAAACGACCTGTCCAGAAAACACTACGCCTGTTAATGGGTCACCAGAGATTCACCAATTCAAGAGGAGAGATAGCCCCAGACAGGATTATTGATGTCAGACCTGTGATTCTGCAACCCCGTACAGAAATTATGATATGGTGCAAAGCAAAGATGGGACTTCAGGATTAAGCCTACGACTTCCTTGTGGAGCCAAACCCATTCAAGGAAGATACAGTTGTTATTGCTGCAAGAAGCATAGTTACTGTGACCCATGGCAGAGTTCCAGTGCGACTACTGAACTGTAGTGACCATGCTGTGACCCTACCTATGTACACGGTTGTCGCCAGGTTGAGCAGACTCTATCAAGATGTCCTCCCACATAAGGTGTTGCAATGCTCTACCCAACTTAAGTCCGCCCTAATGCAGACACCAAGAAAGAGTGGTGGCAAGAACTTGAAATAGGGACAGAAGATATTCCCATCAGCCAAAAAGAAGGAGCTTTGAGAGTTGCCCAAGAATATCAACAAATATTCAGCAAATTCCTTCTAGACTTCGGAAGAGTAAGCGTGATGGAACACTTCATTTCAACAGGATCCCATCCTCCAATCAAGGAGAACTACAGGTCTATTCCACCATTCATGTACCAACCAGTCAAAAAGATGTTGCAAGAAATGAAAGACGGCAACGTAATTAAGGACAGTCGCAGTCCTTGGTCCGCATCAATCGTTCTTGTCAGAAAGATGGGAGCATTCGTCTATGCGTAGACTACGGAAAACTCAATCACATCACTCACAAGGATGCCTTTCTTCTTCCCAGAATGGAAGAAGCCCTGACGGTGATGAAGTCCGCATCTTATTTCTCAAACCTTGATCTCATAAGCGGTTACTGGCAGGTACCAATGGCCCCAGAAGACCGAGAAAAAACTGAATTTACTTCCTCCATGGTCTTGTTCCCGTTTAAATGCATGCCATTTGGACTCTGCAATGTTCCAGGGGCTCATGGAATGCAGTTTAGGCCACAAAAATTTTGAAACTGTCACCTTCAACATCTGGCCGAAGTCTTTGAAGTCCTCGACAAGCGTGGCCTGAAAGTTAAACTGTCCAAATGTCACTTGCTGAAATCCAAGGTACAATACCTGAAAACGAAACAAAAAGGACACGGCGCCAAAACTTGCGGAATCAATAAATAATGAGCGGAGATAACGCACATAAATGCTCACCTCCAAGGTTGTAAACTACCGGCATGTAATTCGTAGTAGAAAAGCTGCTGCCAATCCCAACGCAAACTCCCACAGGGTTGCCAAGGTAGTAGAAATACAATAGGAAAAAACGGGATGCACGGCGCTGCTTGATGTAATTAATTTAATAACAGAGAATGCTACGCGTTTCGACGCCGGACCGGCATCTTCATCAAGCATATCAACAGGATAGTACAAAAAACACACATATATATACACAGATGTACAAAATGGAAAGCAAATTCATTGGGCCAGTTCAGACCAGCCTCCTGGCCAAAAAACCGCCAAAACCAGCAGGTCAAAGTTCAGCAATGTCAAAAAAGTCAAAAACACAGTAAACAGTAAAAAGGGGGGACAAAAGGTCACAAATGGGTTAATAACAGACCTTAATTGACATTAATAGCCACATTCAGTGAAGTTAACAGATGAGCACAATGAAGAACGATCCGTTCAGTCAGAGAAATAAAGGAGTTGGTGCACATAATAAAAACAATATATTGTACATAAAGGTATATTATATGTGATATGTGACAGGAATATACGATATGGCATTGTCAGGGAGATGGTGAGATGATACGATGCCAAAAAAACAGTACGGGATCTTAATAGAGCGCATAGTGGCGTGTTGTCATGGTGACCGTAAACACAGACATACCGGAAGAGAGGGGAAACTATGTTGGAACGCATGGTGAAGCGCAAGGCGCAGGGAATGTGCAGGGGGGAAAAGTTTTACCCGAAGACAAATAAGCCTATATTTGTATTTAAAGAGGCATCGATGGCAAAATAGAAACAGAAAGAAATATGTTTATTATAAATTTATCAAAAATAATATAGAGACTATGTAGGATAGTAGGATATTATGGATATTGTGGTCATAACGACCACTAACAACTACGGTGGCCGGACAGGTTCAAGCCGTTTTCTGGAAACGAAAACGTACATTACAATAAACAGATGGTGCATGAGAGGAAGAAAAATAGGATCAATGCAAGGAGCCAAAAGAGCAGCTAAATGAGACATATAGCACAATTGTATCGTAATTAGAGCAATTGGACCAGGAATTCCCTGCAGAAGGGTATGCCGTATACATTTGCAAAAATGACAATCAAAAATAAAAAATAAAAATAAAAATGAAAAGAAGCATATTGCTTAATTGTGAAAATAACCTCAATAAAGGGCGGAGGGGTGGAGGGGGAGGGCGGGGGGGCCGAAAGGAGAATTCATATCTAGAAGTGTTAATAAATATAGATATTAAATTGCAAATATATCAATAAAATTAAAATTAATGGATTAAAATTAATAAATTAGATTAGATAGTTATATAAGCAATGAGGAGTATTTCACATTAGTCCAACGCGAACCCTGCAATATCATTAAGGCCATTAGGATATAAAGTCACCAGTTTGTATATCCCAAAATGTTCCCTTTGTTTCAATCTAATAAATCTATTAGATATATCAAGCGGTATTCTTTCAATGGGGGTTACAGTGATGGAGTCAAAATTGCAATTATGTTCAGTGGCACAGTGGCGGGACACGCTATGTTTTTCAAAACCAGTCCTAACATTAAATCTATGTTTATTAACCCTACATCTAAGGGTTTTGGTGGTACGACCCACATGTTGTCGATCGCACGTGCATTGTAACCGGTAGATGACAAAGTCACTACCAGAGTTGAGAAAACTTTTTATCGGGAAACTTTCATTCGTAATTATGGAAGTGAAGTGCGTTTTTTTATTTGCAATGTTTAGACAACAGAGACATCTGGATTTGCCACAACGATACGACCCATTAATAATTAGTGATGATTTCGGAGGGTCTTGAGTAATTTTATGTAGTTTGCTAGGCGCAATCATATTTCTTAGCGTTTTTGCCCTTCTATATGTGATCTTGGGCCTGATGGGAAGGATACTTTTCATAAATTGGTCATTTTTTAGAATGTGCCAATGTTTCAGAAGTATAGAGCTAATTAGTTTGCTCCCTTTATTAAAAGTTGTGATAAAATTTCAGTTAAAATCGGTCGATTTCACAACAGCTTGGGCTGTAGGGTTAATACATTCAGATTGCATTAACGCTTTCGCTCTATACTCTGCTCCCATAATCAGACTAGTTGGAAAGTTTTTTTGTTTGAATCTTTTTTTCAAAATATTGCATTCAATGGAGAAATCTTTATCGCTAGTGCAGTTCTTTCTTATTCGTTTGAATTGGCCAAAAGGTACATTCTTTAGCCATGAACGGTAATGTGCACTTTTAAAATTCAGATAGCTGTTAACGTCAACTCCTTTAAAATGTGTTTTAGTACTTAAAAGGTGGCCATTTTTTTCAATTGTTAAATCTAAACAGTCTATTCGTTCAGGAGACGATGTATGCGTGAATGAAATGCCAAAATTGTTATTAAGGTGGCTAACCCAATCTAAAATTACAGTTGCATCCCCTTTGATGATGAAAAAAAGGTCATCTATGTAGCGTTTGTAAAAAATAATATTATCCTTAAAATTATGGTCACCGTATATATAAAAGTCTTCAAAGGCCCCCATGTATAGGTTAGCGTACGACGGGGCAAATCTTGACCCCATCGCACAGCCCTTTACCTGTCTGTAAAATTTATCCTCAAATGTGAACACATTGCGTTTAAAGGAACAGTGTCATCACAAATAATTTTTTTATATGTTAAAGATGTTAGTGCTTTAATAAAAACGTTTATTTTCATTTGTGTGTTTGTGTTTTACTGTTTCTTATTTTTACACTTTTTCTTCCCTATGGGGGCTGCCATTTTTTGTTCCATTTCTGTGTGTGTCGATTAACGACACACACAGACATGGAACACGGCAGCCACAGTCCCATAGGGACTGCGAACGGCTCCCGTCCCATTGACTGCCGTGTACGGCGTCTGTGTGGGAACTGCGCATGCGCCGCTCCCACACAGTCCTATTCGAAATTGGCGCCGTCCGGCGCCATTTTCCTGTGGACCGGAAGTCACGGCCGGACAGTAATATTACTACTTCCGGTCGCGGCTTCCGGACTTGTGCACATGGAACAGCGGCAGCAAAGGGAGCGGACGGGCCGGAGGGAGCCGCGGCGGCAGGAGCAGGTAAGAGATTTCAATGTATGTTAGTGTTTGTGTGTGTTTACTACTGTATGTAAACCTACTACACTGTGGGTTACCTCAAAAAATGGCGACACACAGTGTAGGAGGTTAAACCTTTCAAACCCCTCGTTTATCCCGGCACTAGCCAGGATAAAGGAGGGGGGGATGCTGAGAGCTCACTAGAGCGAGGGCTTTTAACCCAATGTTGCAATGCTGCAATTTTGGGAACAGCTCCATCTAGTGACCAAAAATGGGTAGTATTATAAATTAGAAATAATTTATAATATTACATGGACTCATGCAAAAAAATAAAAAAAATTTGAACAATGTTTAATCACCCACACACTAAATGTTTAATTTTTAAAAAAAAAACATGTTTTTCTGGCAACACCATCCCTTTAAGTATAAAATCAATACAGTCCATTAAAAAATGTATCTGATTATTCGGGAGAAGAGGGTCAGAAGTTAAATAGGTTAAAGACGCTTGCATGCCAAGATCATGTGGGATATTCGTATATAGCGATGTCACATCTACAGTTAAAAACCATAGGTCCGTAAAATCGTGGGCGGTTTGCAGTTTATACAGTTTTCTAATTAGATGGGTAGAATCTTTAAGGTAAGACGGTAGTTTGACCACATGTGTTTGGAGATGAATGTCTATGAAATGTGATAAGTTACTAGTCATAGACCCTATCCCTGAGATAATGGGTCTGCCAGGGGGATTTGATAGGGATTTGTGAATCTTTGATAAATGGTAAAGAAATGGAGTGGTAGGGAATGGAACAGTTAAAAATGTTTTTTCTTTTTTATTTAAAATCTGATCGATATAAGCCGTTTCAATAAGGGATTTGTATTCTAGTTGAAATGTTGGTATTGGATTGTACTGTAGTCTCTCATAAAAATTTATATCGGACAATAGTCTGTAGGCCTCATTTGTGTAATCTTCACGGTCCTGAATTATAATCCCACCACCCTTATCGGCAGACCGTATAACTATTTGGTGATTTTTTTTGTAGACTTTTTAATGCAATACGCTCAAGCTTAGTGAGATTGTCTGGAGAATAGATAGGTTGTTCTATTGTTTTGAAGTCATTACTTACCAGATTGTAAAAAGTTTCAAGTGCAGGTCCACGATGGTGGAGAGGATAAAATGAAGACCTAGGGTGAACGTCTACACTAACAGATTTGGGGATGTGGGGAGGTGAAGTCAAGCTATGTGTGGGCTCTGGCGGAGTTATTACTGGAGATAATGCAAAATGACGTAGAAGTGTGAGTCTACGCATAAACCTATTAAGGTCCATAAAAACTTCAAAACCATCCGGTGAGGTGGTGGGGCAAAAAGAAAGGCCCTTGGAGAGCAGACTAGTCTCGTTAGTATTCAGAATATATTTGGATAGATTAAAAGGCTTTATTCTTTCTGCCTGTATTTCTTTGGTAGAAGGGGGGGGGGGGGTTTGTGTCTGCATCCTCTGACTCTTCCTCCAATTTTCTTTTTGTTGTAGTCTTTTGTATTCTTGGGAAGAAGGCTGTAATTGTCTGAGATTTTGGACTCTTTATGATAGGCAGGAGGATATCTCGTGATTGAGAGATCGGGGTGATTGGAGGTCTGGTGAACTGCGATGGAAGTCCTAAAAAAGACACTGTTGCCAGAGTGTTGTCAAAAACGGGTTCAAGGCCATCCGTAGTGATGTTATGTAGGTATGGCACAATGTGTGCACTAATATCCTGAACCAGATCGTCGTGTGTAGTTAGATTCAACATGGATGATGGGAGTGGTGATATAATATCAATTTCAATGGAGTCATTAAACAAGGGGGATTCAAAAGACTGTTCAAGCGGAGTGTCTGGAATAAGATTGAAAAGTTTCAAATGTGTATCTAAATTGGCAGATTTAAAGCATATTGGGGTATTGGTCCCAAACGGTTGGTACATATAGTATTTGTAATATTTGAATTTCGGGGGTCTGTGCAGTTGGTATGTATAGATTGTTGGTGGTGTGAATGGTTAATTAAAGTGGAAAAAGGTTTGGGATTGCAGAAGGGGGTAACTGGTCTTATGTTAGAAATAATATTGTTGGATATACTAGTATTTTTGTTCATATGGACAAGTGGAGTTGGTTTATTCATAATTTTCATTTCACTAATGTTGGTCCTAGATGTTATATCACCAATAACATCTTGTTTGGGTTTAGAGCGTTTGAAAGAATAGGATGATTTACTGAGAGGGGTATTGAGCTTATTTACATGGAGGTCCATATGTGGACGTTTGATAGGGAGAGGTTTGGAAGTCCAATCACCCAGTTTATTATCCATGTAATCAGCTCTGTCTCTTTTGAGTTTTTCCATTTTTTTACCACCCAAACCCTTAGATGTAGGGTTAATAAACATAGATTTAATGTTAGGACTGGTTTTGAAAAACATAGCGTGTCCCGCCACTGTGCCACTGAACATAATTGCAATTTTGACTCCATCACTGTAACCCCCATTGAAAGAATACCGCTTGATATATCTAATAGATTTATTAGATTGAAACAAAGGGAACATTTTTGGATATACAAACTGGTGACTTTATATCCTAATGGCCTTAACCCCATCACGACCAGCACACGTAGATTAACGGGCTGCTGTGCTGGGCTTTTCTCCTGCAGCCCGTTAATTCACGTGGTGCCAGAACAGAGTGCACAGTGCTCTCCCTGTGCTCTGAATCTCTCAGCACACGCTGCTACTAGCAGCCTAAGTGCTGAGAGAAGACATCAGGACCGGATTGGTGTCGGTCCTGATGACATGATCACCATGATAAACTTATCATGGTGTTCACAGTAAAGTTTGTTGCAGCAACAAACTTTCTGTGCTGTTCGTTACAATGTTTCTCCTCCCTCCCTGTCAGATCGTTCTGAGACAGTGGGGGAGAAGAAGCTGTGCCGAGCAGCTGCTGTGTGTCTCCTATAAAGACACACTGTGTAATGACCGGGGGGTAGGGAAACGGACAAGTGAGCCCTAAACTACCCGCCACTCTGTCCCTGCCTACTTGTAACGACCCGCCCTAGGCGACGGGGTACAACTGGGCGGCGGTCCCTGCACTCAGTAAGTGCACGACAAACATGACAAACATACAAGGGAATACAAGCAAGGGAAAGGGGCAGTTGCCCACGGCAACACCGTGAGCAACCAGAGTGGTGAACGAGCCGAGTCAAGCCAGGAGTGTGCGAGGTACAAAACGAAGAGCAGAAGAGTAGTCAGTAAGCCAGGGTCTGTATGGAGCAGGAACAAAATAGAAGGAGCTGTAGCTGGGCCAGGAAACCACACGAAAAAGAATAACAAGCAAGGAGGAACAGGAAATGCAGGTATAAATAGACAGAGGGCGGGAGCTAGCTGAGTCTGGCCAGGCTGCGATAGGCTCTCCCACTCCTAAGCCTGCCAGCCTGAGTGGTGGAAGCTGGAGTCAGTCTCAGGGATGTAGATTCAGGTGCTGACTGATTAATTAAGGGAGTTAACCCCGAAGCTGTGCCTGGCAGATCCTTTACAGTACCCCCCCCTTTTATGAGGGGCCACCGGACCCTTTCTAAGTGGACCTGGCTTACTGGGGAAACGCAGGTGGAACCTCCTGACCAATACCCCAGCGTGAACATCCCGGGCGGGTACCCAAGTCATCTCCTCGGGCCCGTAACCTCTCCAATGGACCAGGTACTGGAGGGAGCCTTGGACCATCTTGCTGTCCACAATCCTGGCCACCTCGAATTCCACCCCCTCAGGGGTGAGGACGGGAACAGGAGGTCTCCTCGAGGGAGCCAAGGACGGGGAGCAGCGTTTAAGGAGGGAGGCATGAAACACGTCGTGTATACGAAAAGACGGGGGTAACTCCGGCCGGAAGGAGACAGGATTGAGGACCTCAATGACCTTATACGGCCCAATAAACCGGGGAGCAAACTTCTTGGACGGAACCTTGAGACGCAAGTTCCTAGACAACAACCACACCAGATCCCCGACCATAAACAGGGGGTTAGCAGAACGTTTTCTATCAGCCTGAGTTTTTTGTACGCTCTGGGACGCCTCTAGGTTCTTCTGAACCTGGGCCCAGGCTGTGCACAGAAAAACAGATTGTGACCCTGGGTAGTCAGCAGGTGCAATATATATAGTCAAAAGAAAGAATGCCTGCAGGCAAACAGAACCCTTTTCCTGACTACCCAATTTATGAATAGAAAATAAATTTGTTAACACTTTTACATTTTTATTAGGCTACGTATAGCAAGGAACAGACCACATATACAGTTTAAAATTATCACTGCCAATTGCCGATGTGAAGTGAATGCAAACAGCTGGCAGAGCCCAGCGTGGTGTGCAAACAGCCAAAGGTAAATGCTGACTGACAACAGCAGGACAGTCACGAAGCAATGCTATATGGTCCCAGGCAATGCCCGGATACTCAGAGCAGTGTGATCGGCTAAGGCAGGAATTAAAACCAACAATTAGAGCCCCCCCGACATGTTTCGCTACCTAGTAGCGTCCTCAGGGGTACACGGGGCTAATGGCGGCGCGACGAAAAACTACTCCTCTTAAGGAGGTGTAAAGTGACGTACATGGGAGGTGGGCGTGAGGCCAAACCGCCAATAGAGCGGAGCAAAACACAGCAAGCGTCAGACAGAAAGATATAGCCAATAAATGGCAACGTATCAAGCAGCCAATAGCAGACACCTAGCCGCGCAGGCGCCCAGTAAAGACTGCAGAGACAATGCAGAGTACGGGCGCCTGCGCAGCAGGGCAGATAGGGAACTTAGAATAATGCCGAGTGACAGATCGGCGCAGGCGCCGTAGAAGTCACTTCGGACATAGTGCAGAGGCCAATGGACCCGACAATGGAACAAGTCAGCGCGGCATCTGAGCCTGCGCAATAGGGCAATCAGACAACTTAGGCAACACTAGGTGGAATCAGGGAGACAAAAAAGGAACGGTGAAAGCATAGTGAATCTAGACTCAGATAAAAGGCACAGCCATGGGCACTGTTTGTGCATCTACCTACGCGAATCTTTTTCTTGGGTGGTGGGAAGACACCATTGTCTTCTCTGAGGACCTTCTCTTTTTCACGTCACATATCTCCTTTTGGGGAAGATATATTGATGACATTCTCATCCTGTGGGATGGGGATGCCAACACATTTATTGACTTCATGTCTATGCTCGACAACAACACCATTGGTATGAAATTTACTTATGAAATTAATGACCGAGTTATCGATTTTCTTGACCTCAAGATCTCTCTGGACCCTGGTGAGGGTGTCCAAACTGACATATTCCGTAAAGCCACAGCCACCAATAGCTTTCTGCATTGGGATAGCTATCATCCCCCTGCCCTTAAACGAGGGATACCCATCGGACAATATTTGCGAGCCAAACGTAATTGCTCTGACGAGTCATCCTTTCAGAGAGAATGCGATGGACTCTATCTAAAATTTCGGGCACGGGGGTACCCCAAAAAATGGCTACATAGGGCCTATGCCAGGGCTAGGGCGTCCCATAGATCTGATCTACTCTCTGACCGTGGTATTGAGTCTGCCGTGCCAACATCGTCCAGTGCTATTCGTTGCATTGGCACCTTCGATGTATGTTCTTCACAGGTGGTTAGTGTTTTGAAAAAACACTGGTCCATCCTTACTGCTGACCCTGATCTAAAAGATGTCATTCCTGCCAACCCCGCCATCACCTACCGCAGGGGGAAAAATCTACGTGACCTTTTGGTGCACAGCCATTATTCAACGACGCCTTCCGAAACTTCATCCACCTGGCTGAAGTCACCCGTCACGGGATTTCACCCCTGTGGGAGGTGTTCCTTCTGCCCCCTGATGCCCAGGGTTAAGAGTTTTACTAACCCTTTGGACGGGAGGTCTTATCAGATAAAACAATTTCTCAACTGTCAGAGTAGCGGGGTCGTGTATCTGGCCAGATGCCCTTGCCCAAAATTATATGTGGGCAAGACTTTGCAGGAATTGAGGAGGAGAGTGTCTAGACATCTTAGTACCATCAACCTCAAGGAAGATACCACTTTTTCCAGACACATGCATAGGTATCATCCCGACAATCCCAAATTGCTTCAATTTTGGGGTATTGTACAGCTAAAGTTGGGACCTAGGGCTGGTAACTTGGACTGTAAACTTCTACAGGAGGAAGCACGATGGATCCACCGTCTTGGCTCTATGACCCCTCAGGGGCTTAATGAGGGATTCACGTACAGTGCGTTCTTGTGATTTGATTTGGTTTTCTGCCCCCGCTCTTCCCGTATTTTGTGGACATTTATAATTTTCTTATTATTTTTTACTCTTCATATTTATTTTTATTTTTCATATGTCGCTCCTTGGCCTGTCCGATCGTCTCTATTTACACTTACCATGTCATGTCCTCTCCCAACGGAGCGGTTTTACATTGATACACCACTTATTTCATCTACTAATTTAACATCTGACCATATATTCATTTTTAGTGTGGCGGCCTCCATCATTATTATTTGATGTCTGTTAATATATATTTTTTGTTTTATTATTATTACTTTTGGGTTTTTGTGTGTGGCTGTATCCACAGCTGGCGATATATACATGCGTTTATGTCTTTGCCGCAGTGGTAGGTAATATCGGTCTTAGAGCCAAGCTTAAGGGGACATTGATGGTACTTGTGGAATTTGATATGTCCCTGAGGCGTTGGGCACATTTTCTGGCTCTGGGATGTTCCTGCAGTATTGACTGCAGTCTTACTGTTTTATAATGATGGGACATGTGTACCATTCCCTGCACTGAGTCTAGATTCACTATGCTTTCACCGTTCCTTTTTTTGTCTCCCTGATTCCACCTAGTGTTGCCTAAGTTGTCTGATTGCCCTATTGCGCAGGCTCAGATGCCGCGCTGACTTGTTCCATTGTCGGGTCCATTGGCCTCTGCACTATGTCCGAAGTGACTTCTACGGCGCCTGCGCCGATCTGTCACTCGGCATTATTCTAAGTTCCCTATCTGCCCTGCTGCGCAGGCGCCCGTACTCTGCATTGTCTCTGCAGTCTTTACTGGGCGCCTGCGCGGCTAGGTGTCTGCTATTGGCTGCTTGATACGTTGCCATTTATTGGCTATATCTTTCTGTCTGACGCTTGCTGTGTTTTGCTCCGCTCTATTGGCGGTTTGGCCTCACGCCCACCTCCCATGTACGTCACTTTACACCTCCTTAAGAGGAGTAGTTTTTCGTCGCGCCGCCATTAGCCCCGTGTACCCCTGAGGACGCTACTAGGTAGCGAAACATGTCGGGGGGGCTCTAATTGTTGGTTTTAATTCCTGCCTTAGCCGATCACACTGCTCTGAGTATCCGGGCATTGCCTGGGACCATATAGCATTGCTTCGTGACTGTCCTGCTGTTGTCAGTCAGCATTTACCTTTGGCTGTTTGCACACCACGCTGGGCTCTGCCAGCTGTTTGCATTCACTTCACATCGGCAATTGGCAGTGATAATTTTAAACTGTATATGTGGTCTGTTCCTTGCTATACGTAGCCTAATAAAAATGTAAAAGTGTTAACAAATTTATTTTCTATTCATAAATTGGGTAGTCAGGAAAAGGGTTCTGTTTGCCTGCAGGCATTCCTTCTTTTGACAGACTGTGCACAGTTCCCGATGAACGACCTCTACCTCGGGATTGTTGGAACTACCAGGTGAAACGGAGGAGAACCGTGGATTAAACCCAAAATTACAGAAAAAGGGAGAGACCCCTGACGAGTTACTGACCCGGTTATTAAGGGAAAATTCGGTGAGGGGAATGAAACAAATTGTACCCCTCTGTCCGAAACAATATTGACAGGGACCCCATGGAGACGCAGGATGTGTTTGACAAACAAGGTAGCCAACGTCTTGGCGTTGGGTAGTTTCTTGAGGGGCACAAAGTGGCACATCTTACTGAAGCGGTCTACCACCACCCACACCACCGACTTGCCTTGGGATGGAGGCAAATCGGTGATAAAATCCATGGAGATATGTGTCCAAGGTCTCTGGGGAATGGGCAACGAACGCAGTAAGCCCGCTGGTCGGGACCTGGGAGTCTTGGACCTAGCACAAACCTCACAAGCGGCGACGCAGGCCTTAACGTCTTTAGGCAACCCAGGCCACCAATAATTTCTGGTAATGAGGTGTTTGGTACCCAGGATGCCTGGATGACCAGATAGTGCGGAGTCATGATTTTCCCTAAGTACCCTTAGCCAGAATTGCAGGGGAACAAACAGCTTGTTCTCAGGAAGGTTCCCGGGAGCTGAACCTTGATCAGCAGCAATTTCAGAGACTAAATCAGAATCAATCGAGGAAATGATTATACCTGGAGGAAAAATACAAGCAGGATCTTCCTCCGAAGGAGGGCTGGCCATGAAGCTACGCGACAGTGCATCAGCCTTAATATTTTTAGACCCAGCCCTATAGGTAACCAAAAAATTGAATCTGGTAAAAAATAACGCCCATCGAGCTTGTCTCGGGTTTAGCCTCCGGTCAGATTCTAGGAAAACCAGATTCTTGTGGTCGGTAAGGACCGTTACCTGGTGTCTAGCCGTCTCCAGGAAGTGGCGCCACTCTTCAAATGCCCATTTAATGGCTAAGAGTTCGCGGTTGCCAATATCATAGTTACTCTCAGTTGGCGAAAACTTCCTGGAGAAGTAGGCACAGGGGCGGAGATGGGTGAGGGACCTGGTACCCTGGGACAAGACAGCCCCCACTCCCACCTCAGATGCGTCAACTTCCACGATAAATGGCTCCATTTGGTTGGGCTGAACCAGCACCGGGGCCGAGATAAAGCACTTCTTAAGGACCTCAAAAGCCTGGACAGCCTCAGGAGGCCAGTGGAGGAGATCAGCACCTTTGCGAGTGAGGTCCGTAAGAGGCTTAGCGATGACCGAGAAGTTAGCAATAAATCTCCTGTAATAATTAGCGAACCCCAAAAAACACTGTAACGCCTTCAGGGAGGCAGGTTGGACCCATTCCGCCACAGCCTGAACCTTGGCGGGGTCCATGCGGAATTCATGAGGAGTGAGGATTTGACCCAAAAATGGTATCTCCTGTACCCCAAACACACATTTTTCGATTTTGGCAAACAGTTTGTTTTCCCGAAGGACCTGGAGCACCTTCCTGACATGCTCAATGTGGGAGGACCAGTCCTTGGAAAACACCAGTATGTCATCAAGGTACACTACAAGAAATATCCCCAGGTAATTTCTCAAAATCTCATTTATGAAATTCTGGAAGACCGCAGGGGCATTACACAACCCAAAGGGCATGACGAGGTATTCGAAATGGCCTTCGGGCGTGTTAAATGCAGTCTTCCACTCATCCCCCTCTTTGATGCGAATAAGGTTATACGCCCCCCGTAGATCCAATTTAGAGAACCATTGGGCCCCCTGAACCTGATTAAAGAGATCAGGAATCAAAGGAAGGGGATACTGGTTCCTTACCGTGACCTTATTCAGGCTACGGTAGTCAATGCATGGCCTAAGACCACCATCCTTCTTCCCCACGAAGAAGAAGCCAGCACCTACCGGAGAAAAAGAGGGACGAATGTAACCCTTGGCCAGGGATTCCTGGATATACTCTCTCATGGCTTCACGTTCGGGACAAGAAAGATTAAATATCCTACCCTTAGGAAGCTTAGCTCCTGGTACCAATTCGATAGCGCAATCGTATTCTCTATGAGGAGGTAACACTTCGGAGGCCTCCCTAGAGAAAACATCAGCGAAGTCCTGAACAAACTCGGGTAGCGTATTCGCCTCCTCAGGGGGAGAAATAGAATTAACAGAAAAACATGACGTACAACATTCATTACCCCATTTGGTTAGCTCCCCAGTATTCCAGTCAAACGTGGGATTATGCAACTGCAACCAGGGCAGGCCTAGAACCAAATCGTACGATAATCCCTGCATGAACAGTACAGAGCATTGCTCCAAATGCATGGAGCCAACAAGGAGTTCAAAAACAGGGGTATGCTGTGTAAAATAACCATTAGCAAGAGGAGTGGAGTCGATACCCACTACCGGGACAAGTTTAGGCAAATCAATCAGAGGCATAGCAAGAGACATAGCAAATTCCACAGACATAATATTAGTAGAGGACCCTGAATCCACGAAGGCACTGCCGGTAGCAGACCTACCACCAAAAGAGACCTGAAAGGGAAGCAAGATCTTAGTACGTTTCCTATTTACTGGAAATACCTGTGCGCCCAAGTGACCTCCCCGATGATCACTTAGGCGCGGAAGTTCTCTGGCTGCATTCTTACGCTTAGGACAGTTGTTCACTTGATGCTTGTCATCCCCACAGTAGAAGCAGAGACCATTCTTCCTGCGGAATTCTCTACGTTGTTGGGGGGACACGGAGGCCCCGAGTTGCATAGGTATCTCTGAGTTATTCGGGGAGGAACGAAGCAACGGAACTTCGGGAGGCATCATGGGGGAGTCGGAGGAGAAAACACATAAACGTTCACGTTGTCGTTCCCTGAGACGTCGGTCAAGTCGTACCGCTAAAGCCATAGCCTGGTCTAGGGAGTCAGAAGAGGGATAGCTAACTAGCAGGTCTTTCAGGGTATTCGACAGACCCAACCTAAACTGGCACCTTAAGGCAGGGTCATTCCACCGAGAAGCTACGCACCACTTCCTAAAGTCAGAGCAATACTCCTCAACAGGTCTCTTACCCTGACGTAAGGTCACCAGCTGACTCTCGGCAAAGGCAGTCCTGTCAGTCTCGTCATAAATAAGTCCGAGAGCAGAAAAGAAACAATCAACGGAGGAAAGTTCAGGGGCGTCAGGAGCCAAGGAGAAGGCCCACTCTTGGGGCCCTTCCTGGAGCCGGGACATAATTATACCCACCCGCTGGCTCTCAGAACCTGAGGAATGAGGCTTTAAATGAAAGTAAAGCCTACAACTCTCCCAAAAGGAGAGAAAAGCCCTCCGGTCCCCTGAGAACCGGTCGGGCAACTTGAGGTGGGGTTCAAGAGGTGCGGTGAGGGGAACTACTAAGGTAGCATCAGGCTGGTTGACCCTCTGAGCCAGGGCCTGGACCTGTAGGGAGAGACCCTGCATTTGCTGAGCCAGGGTCTCACGGGGGTCCATAGTGGTGTCAGGGACCAGGGTAGACTAGGTATGGGCTTGTTATTATGTAATGACCGGGGGGTAGGGAAACGGACAAGTGAGCCCTAAACTACCCGCCACTCTGTCCCTGCCTACTTGCAACGACCCGCCCTAGGCGACGGGGTACAACTGGGCGGCGGTCCCTGCACTCAGTAAGTGCACGACAAACACGACAAACATACAAGGGAATACAAGCAAGGGAAAGGGGCAGTTGCCCACGGCAACACCGTGAGCAACCAGAGTGGTGAACGAGCCGAGTCAAGCCAGGAGTGTGTGCGAGGTACCAAACGAAGAGCAGAAGAGTAGTCAGTAAGCCAGGGTCTGTATGGAGCAGGAACAAAATAGAAGGAGCTGTAGCTGGGCCAGGAAACCACACGGAAAGAATCACAAGCAAGGAGGAACAGGAAAGGCAGGTATAAATAGACAGAGGGCGGGAGCTAGCTGAGTCTGGCCAGGCTGCGATAGGCTCTCCCACTCCTAAGCCTGCCAGCCTGAGTGGTGGAAGCTGGAGTCAGTCTCAGGGATGTAGATTCAGGTGCTGACTGATTAATTAAGGGAGTTAACCCCGAAGCTGTGCCTGGCAGATCCTTTACACACTGACTGTAATAACACACAAAAAACACCTCCACATAGATAGTTTAGTGTGGGCAGCTAGTTTTAGTTCAGGTAGTCTGTTAGGTAGATAGTACTCAGACTAGGACAATTAATTAGTTCGTAATCAATTAGGGCTTATAATGTATGTATGTATGTATGTATGTGTATATATATATATATATATATATATATTTATATACTGTGTGTATGTATGTATGTATATATATATACACACACATACACACGTCTATATTATATATATATATATATATATATATATATTATATATATACACACACACACACACGTAATATATATGATATATAGACATATTTGAAATTTGTTAATACTAAAAATTAATAATTAGGGATGTTATATATCTATAACATCATATAGATATATACGTACATGTAATATATACGTATACACACATATACTTATATAAATCTCTTCATATATTTTACACGTCATAAAATTTAATTGTATGTAAATTCTAAATACATTGATTCATTGTTAGGCTGTGTTCACACTGAGTTTTTTGCAGGAGGAAAATTCCTCTTGCAAAAACTGCTCCAGACGTTTTTTGCACAGTGGTTTGACAAAAACTCGCCAAAACACTCGTCGAGGTGTATTTTTTACCCTTCTGACTGATTGAAATGGGGTTTTGGAGGCAGAAACCGCCTCAAGATAGGTCATGTCGCTTCTTTGTACCGCGATGCGTTTTTTTTGCTCACGGTAAAAAAACTCGTCCAACTCCCATTGAAATCAATGGGAGACATTTTTGGGCGGTTTTTGACTAGTTTTGCGGAGCGGTTTCCGTGCCGAAAAACTCGTCAAAAAACTCTGTGTGAACAGGGCCTTAGGGTTGTTCATAAATTTATTGATCAATGGATTAGTGGACTTTTTCTTTGTTACTTTTATTAAAACTGTTACAAAAAATAAGTAAAAAAACAAATACGTAAAAAATGGCACGCAAGTTATATACCACTTAAGAGGCATTTGCTCTGTTGGATTCTGATAGTGAATGGGGTCACTTTTGGGGGGTTTCTGCTGTTTTGGTCCCTCCAGGGCGTTGCAAATGGGACATGGCACCGAAAACCATTATAGCAAAATTTGAGCTCCAAAACCCAAATGGCGCTCCTTCCCTTCTGAGGGCTGTAATGCGTTCAAATATAAGTTTATGACCACATATGGTGTATTGCCGTAATCAGGATAAATTTCTTTACAAATGTTGGGGTGCTTTTTCTCCTTTATTCCTTGCAAAAATTAAAAATGTCTATGTTTCTTGAGAAGAAATGTAGATTTTCATTTTCACAGACTAACGCCAATAAATTCAGCAAAAAAACTGTGGGGTTAAAATGCTCACTATACAACTAGATAAATTCCTTGAGGGGTGTAGTTTCCAAAATAGGGTCACTTTTTGGGGGTTTCCACTGTTTAGGTACCACAAGACCTCTTCAAACCAGACTTAGAGCTTAAAATATATTGTAATAAAAAGGAGGCTTCAAAATCCACTAGGTGCTCCTTTGTTTCTGAGGCCGGTGCTTCAGTCCATTAGCACACTAGGGCCACATGTGGGATATTTCTAAAAACGGCAGAATCTGGGCAATAAGTATTGAGTTGCGTTTCTCTGGTAAAACCTTCTGTGTTACAGAAATTTTTCTATTACAAATGAATTTGGAAAAATAATTACATTTGTAAATTACACCTCTACATTGCTTTAATGCCTGTGAAATGCCTAAAGGGTTAAGAAACTTTCTGAATGCTATTTTGAATACTTTGAGGGGTGAAGTTTTTAAAATGGGGTGATTTATGTTGAGTTTCTAATATATAAGGCCCTCAAAGCCACTTCAGAACTGAACTGGTCCATGAAAAAATAAGTTTTGAAATTTTCTTGAAGATGTGAGAAATTGCTGCTAGAGATCTAAGCCTTGTAACGTCCTAGAAAAATAAAAGGACGTTCAAAAAATGATGCAAACATAAAGTAGACATATGGGGGATGTTAACTAGTAACTATTGTGTGTCGTATTAATATCTGTTTTACAAGCAGATACATTCAAATTTAGAAAAATTAAATTTTTTGCAAATTTTCTCTAAATTTTGGTGTTTTTTATAAATAAATACTGAATTTATCGACCAAATTTTTTCACAGTCGTAAAGTACAATATGTCACGAGAAAACAATCTCAGAATCGCTTGGATAGGTAAAAGCATTCCCAAGCTATTACCACAAAGTGACACATGTTAGATTTGAAAAAATCGCCTGCGTCCACAAGGCCAAAACAGGCTGTGTCCTGAAGGGGTTAATGATATTGCAGGGTCCGCGTTGGACTAATGTCAAATACTCCTCATTGCTTATATAACGATCTAATCTAATTGATTAATTTTAATCCATTAATTTTAATTTTATTGATATATTTGCAATTTAATATCTATATTTATTAACACTTCTAGATATGAATTCTCCTTTCGGCCCCCCCGCCCTCTATTGAGGTTATTTTCACAATTAAGCAATATGCTTCTTTTCATTTTTATTTTTATTTTTTATTGTCATTTTTGCAAATGTATACGGCATACCCTTCTGCAGGGAATTCCTGGTCCAATTGCTCTAATTACGATACAATTGTGCTATATGTCTCATTTAGCTGCTCTTTTGGCTCCTTGCATTGATCCTATTTTTCTTCCTCTCATGCACCATCTGTTTATTGTAATGTACGTTTTCGTTTCCAGAAAACGGCTTGAACCTGTCCAGCCACCGTAGTTGTTAGTGGTCGTTATGACCACAATATCCATAATATCCTACTATCCTACATAGTCTCTATATTATTTTTGATAAATTTATAATAAACATATTTCTTTCTGTTTCTATTTTGCCATCGATGCCTCTTTAAATACAAATATAGGCTTATTTGTCTTCGGGTAAAACTTTTCCCCCCTGCGCATTCCCTGCGCCTTGCGCTTCATCATGCGTTCCAACATAGTTTCCCCTCTCTTCCGGTATGTCTGTGTTTACGGTCACCATGACAACGCGCCACTATGCGCTCTATTAAGATCCCGTACTGTTTTTTTGGCATCGTATCATCTCACCATCTCCCTGACAATGCCATATCGTATATTCCTGTCACATATCACATATAATATACGTTTATGTACAATATATTGTTTTTATTATGTGCACCAACTCCTTTATTTCTCTGACTGAACGGATCGTTCTTCATTGTGCTCATCTGTTAACTTCACTGAATGTGGCTATTAATGTCAATTAAGGTCTGTTATTAACCCATTTGTGACCTTTTGTCCCCCCCCTTTTTACCGTTTACTGTGTTTTTGACTTTTTTGACATTGCTGAACTTTGACCTGCTGGTTTTGGCGGCTTTTTGGCCAGGAGGCTGGTCTGAACTGGCCCAATGAATTTGCTTTCTATTTTGTACATCTGTGTATATATATGTGTGTTTTTTGTACTATCCTCTTGATATGCCTGATGAAGATGCCGATCCGGCGTCGAAACGCGTAGCATTCTCCGTTATTAAATTAATTACATCAAGCAGCGCCGTGCATCCCGTTTTTTCCTATTGTATTTCTTCAAGGTACAATACCTGGGACATATCGTGAGTGTAGAAGGAGTCATCCCAGACCCTGATAAGATTGCATCTGTGAAAGACTGGTCTGTCCCTACCACCATACAAGAAGTCAAAAGATTTCTTGGCTTCGCAGGCTACTATCGTAGATTTATCAAAACCTTCTCCCAAATTGCTGCCCCTCTGCAAACATTGTTAAAGGGACAACCGTGTCAGAAGAGGTCGAGTAGTCTATCCATTCAGTGGACCAACGAACTTGAACAATCCTTCCAGCAATTGAAGATGTTGATTGAAACCCCAATTCTCGCATACCCCTATTACAACTACCTAGCCGCAACTCACTTCGTTGCTTTCACCACCAATAACCCACTGTCCCATCTACAGACTGCACGTCTAGAGGCTATAGAGCAGAAGTGGGCATCTCGCTTGGCGAACTACCAGTTCATCCTAAAGTACCAAGCAGGACAGTCCAACACCAATGCTGATGCTTTATCCAGGTTGCCCACTGCGGAAGAATCCTACCATAATAATGACGAATGGGAAGAAATAGAGATGCCTGCCTTCCATTCCTTCATTGCTAAGCAGCAAGTGCAAAGGTTGCAGGTACCTCCATCTCCAAACCCTGAGCGAACAGGAGCTCACGATTGGGCTGAAATTCAAAAAGAGAGTAAGGCCCTGCAAATCTTACGCAAATTACCATCAAAACTTCCGTTAACCGACAAGCAGTCCGACCTTGAGCACAAAAGGATGTGAAGACAGAAGAAACCAGGTGGAGTGCTAGTCCAACGCACATTAAACCCCCACACGCATGAAAGAGTATTTCAGGTGGTTGTGCCAAGACAAGATGCCAGCTTTGTCCTGGAAGCCTATCACAATCAATCTGGGCACTTTGGGTGTGAGAAAACCTTAATGACTATCCGGGAACGCTTCTACTGGGCCATACCCTGAGTAGACGAGAAAGCATGGAACAAAGGGCCCCGCTACGCCCAATTGAGACTCATCGTCCCCTTGAATTTGTTGCCCTAGATCACGTCAAATTACGACCCAGCAAAACTGGATTTGAGTATGCCCTGACCATCATTGACCACTATACCAAATTTGTTGTTGGTGTGCCAGTTAAAGACCTAAATGCTCGTACCACTGCTGAAGACTTTTGGAAACACTTTGTGAGACCCTACGGTTATCCAGATCAGATCTTAACTGATCAAGCCCCTGCTTTTGAATTCGAACTGTTCCGCGGGCTGTGTACCCTCTATGGATGCATACTGTCCACAGTGTAATGGCCTTTGTGAAAGGATGAACAAAACTCTTATCAATATGCTCAAAAATATTCCATCCCAGGAAAGAAGAGAATGGCCTGACTTGCTCCAAGAATTAACTTACTTGTACAATGTCACATTGGGTGCCTGCACCCTCTGGGCCATACCGCGTTGACGGTATAGCAGCTGGCCAACCGGGTACAAGTCAAAGTTAATAGTTCGGATAGGTGTACCTGTGGTACCTCTGACAGTAGCGAAGACAATCTCGAATGGGACCTTGGCAGCAGGCGGACACCAGGCGTGGTGAAACCAGGAATGCGTAGTACACAGCACGACTCGACTCCAACTCTAAACGACACTTGATTCTGGATAGCACGGGACACAGAAAATACAAGTAGCAGGAGCGGGAACACTGGGATCTAGGAAACACTAAGGGACCATTTGCAGAGACGAACATAGGTAAATGACAACAACACTCAGGCAATGCAGGTAAAGGCAGGGCCCTTCTTATAGTCCAGGGTGCTCATGGGATAATTTGGTTCTTTAATTCAGGTGCGCGCGCTGGTCATTTAAGAGCGGGCACGAGCGTGCGTGCGCACCCTACAGGACACAGCAGAGTGAAGCAGAAACGGTGTCTCCTGAGGAGGAGATGCGGGCCAGCGCTCACTGATGCATGGCTGTGGCCATTAGGAGGTGAGTAAACCTGACGGCCCCTCCTCTTTGGACCAGAGCAAGAGAGAAACTTCTTCAGTAGAGTAGGAGCATTGAGGTTCTCCTCTGGCTCCCAGGACCTCGCTTTAGGACCAAATCCCCTCCTATCCACCAAATAAAAGGTTCTTCCACCCACTCTCTTGGTGTCCAGGATCTCCTTAACCTCAAAAGTTTCTGATAAACCGCTGGGAGCCACTGCAGTACTAGGAGTTTTGGAGTAGCGGTTCAGGACCACAGTCTTAAGAAGGGAGACATGGAAGGAGTTGGGGATCTTAAGGGTAGGAGGCAGCTGAAGCTTGTAGGAGAAAGGGTTGATCTGTTGCAAGATCTCAAAGGGTCCGAGGAACCTGGGGGCAAACTTGTATGATGGCACCCTCAGCTGGATATGTCTGGAGGACAGCCAGGCCTTAGTACCTGGAAGAAACTGGGGAGGTTCTCTTCACCTTGTGTCTGCCTTATGTTTCATGCGGTCGACCACAAGCAGAATGGAGGATCTGGTCTGCTGCCAGATCTGCAGGAAGTCCCTAAAAGCAGAATCAGCTGCGGGCACCTCGGACATAACGGATACCGGGAGAGGAATTTGTGGGTATTGGCCGTAGACAATGAAGAACGGTGTAGTTCTTGTGGACTCACTTGTATGATTATTGTATGAGAACTCAACCCAAGGAAGAAGCTGCACCCAGTCATCATGCTGCTTGGAAATTAAGTGTCGTAGGTAGTTCTCCATGATATGATTGATCCTTTCGACTTGACTATTGGAATGGGGATGGTAGGCTGAGGAAAAGTCCAACTTTACATTGAGAAGTTTACAGAGGGCTCTCCAGAACCTTGAGGTGAACTGAACCCCCCGATCAGACACAATATGCAGAGGCAAGCCGTGCAGATGTGTTGGATGAAGAGGTTGGCCAGTCGAGCAGCAGAAGGTAGACCGGTCAGCGGAACGAAGTGAGCCATCTTCGAAAATCCGTCCACCACCACCCAGACCGCACTGGAGCGGATGAATCTGTACCAGGCAGCGGTTGAGACACTCGGGGCCCCACTAGAGGACCTCTCCAGAGTTCCAGTCCAGGACTGGGACATGTAGTTGGAGCCAGGTCAGGCCCAGCAGCACAGGGTTGACAGCCTTAGAAAGGACAAAGAACGAGATGAGCTCGGAATGAAGGGCTCACACTTGGAGCTTCAGTGGCTTGATCACAGCTACAACTGGGTCTGGCAGAGGTAGTCCATTCACCGATGCAACAATCAAAGGCCTCTCTAGGGGGGTTGTGGGCAACTGGAGAAGATCCACCAGGTCTGTCCGAATGAAATTAACTGTGGATCCAGAGTCCAGATAAGCAGAGACCCGGTGCATCTTTTCACGAGACACAATGGTCATGGGAATGGACCATTTAGAAGAAAGTCCTTCTTCATCCAGGGTTGTCTCTCCAACCAACCCTATGCTCTGGGGCTTTTGGGGGTACAAACGCACAAGATGGCCTCCGAGGCCGCAATACAAACAGAGTCCCGAAGTGCGTCAGCGTTGTCTCTCCTGGGTAGACAGCTTGACATGGTTAATCCACAAAGACTCCTTTGGAGGAACAGCTGATGAGGACAGTAGGGGTTGCTGGAAAGTAGGAGCCGGGCTAGGGGTCTTCCCTCCAGACGGGCCTCTTGGAACCGTTCTCGGATCCTTATGTCAATCCGGGCAGCCAGAAGGAAGAGATCATCCAAGGTAGCTGGCAGATCTCGGGCGGCAAGCTCGTCCTTAATCTCAGGGGACAGTCCCTGACAGAATGTAGCCACCAAGGCCTCATTGTTCCACAAAAACTCTCCCGCCAGGGTGTAGAAGTGGACGGCGTACTCTCCCACGGAAGTGTCTCCCTGGCGAAGGTTCAGCAAGGAGGCAGCTGCCGATGGGTCTCGTCCAGGCTCCTCAAACATTGTGCAAAATGTCCGTAGGAACCCCTGGAAGTCATCCGTCTCTGGTCCTTGTCTCTCCCAAAGAGGATTCGCCCATGCTAGGGCCAGCAAGTTACATAGTTAGTACGGTTGAAAAAAGACACATGTCCATCAAGTTCAACCAAGGGATGGGAGAAGGGAAGGTAAAAATTTATACAAATAGGAGCTAATATTTTTTTGTTCTTGAAAATTATCTAAGCCTTTTTTAAAGCCATCTACTGTAGCTGCTGTGACCAGCTCCTGCGGTAAACTATTCCATAGATTCACAGTTCTCATAGTAAAGAAAGCTTGTTGCCTCTGCAGATTGAACCTTTTTTTCCTCAGACGGAGGGACTGCCCCCTTGTTTTTTGATGGGGTTTTACATGGAACAGGATTTCACCATATTTTTTGTATGTGCCGTTCATATATTTATATAAGTTAACCATGTCCCCCCTTAGTCGTCTTTTTTCAAGGCTAAATAGTTTTAATTCATTTAATCTTTCCTCATAACTTAGAATCTCCATGCCCCTTATTAGATTCGTTGCTCTTCTTTATATATTTTTCAACTCCAAGGCATCCTTTCTATGAACTGGAGCCCAGAACTGAACTGCATATTCTAGATGAGGCCTCACTAATGCTTTGTAAAGTGGTAATGTTATATCCCTGTCCCGCGAGTCCATGCCTCTTTTAATACACGACAATATCTTGCTGGCCTTTGAAGCAGCTGATTGATATTGCATGCTGTTACTTAGTTTATGATTTACAAGTACACACAGATCCTTCTCAACAAGTGACTCCCCCAGTGTAGCTCCCCCTAGGACATATGATGCATACAGGTTGTTGGTACCCAGATGCATAACTTTACATTTACCTACATTAAACTTTATTTGCCAAGTGGACGCCCAAACACTTTGTTTGCTTAAATCTGCTTGCAATTCACGAACATCTTCCACAGACTGAACATTACTACATAGCTTGGTATCATCTGCAAAAATAGAAATAGTGCTATTAATCCCATCCTCTAGATCATTAATAAATAAGTTGAATAATAGTGTTTCCAGCACTGAACCCTGGGGTACACCACTTATTACCGGGGACCATTCAGAGTAGGAATCATTGACCACAACTCTCTGGATACGGTCCTTGAGCCAATTCTCAATCCAATTACAAACTGTAATTTCTAAACCTATAGTCCTTAATTTACCCATTAGGCGTCTATGAGGGACAGTGTCAATGCTTTTGCAAAGTCCAAGAACACTATATCCACAGCGGCCCCTCTGTCTAGGCTTCTGCTCACCTCTTCATAAAAACAAATCAGGTTAGTTTGACAACTTCTGTCCTTCGTAAAACTGTACTGGCTATCACTTATAATACTATTTTTTTTAAACACATAATTCTGTATCCCTCAATAGCCCCTCAAACATTTACCCCATGATGGATGTTAAAGAGGCTCTGTCACCACATTATAAGTGCCCTATCTACTACATAATGTGATCGGTGCTGTAATATAGATTACAGCAGTGTTTTTTTTAATTTAGAAAAATGATCTATTTTCACCAAATTATGACCTATTTTAGCTAATTACTTTCTTAATGCCCAACTGGGCGTGTTTTTACTTTTGACCAAGTGGGCGTTGTGGAGAGAAGTGTATGACGCTTACCAATCAGCGTCATACACTTCTCTCCATTCATGTAATCAGCACATAGTGATCCTGCGTTGTTCACTATGTGCTGTCACATACACACACATTAACGTTACTGAAGCGTCTTGACAGTAAATAGACGTCGCATCCAACCAGGACATCGCGTCCTACTGGACACAGCAGAGTAAAGCGGAAGTGAGCACAGGCGTCTCCTGAGGAGGAGATGTGGGCCAGCGCTCCCTGATCCATGGCTGCGGCCGTCAGGAGGCAAGTAAACTGGACGGCCCGCGGCCATGGGTATTACATACAATAACACTACTCACTGTTCCACTGGATACACCCCATATTATCTTATGTTTGGGTGACCAGGGAAATTACCAGCAGATATTCAACTAAATGTGCAGCTAGATAACCATCCAAATTCCCTTACTCAAACTGATTGGGTGGCTGACCACCAAAGACATACAAATCGGAGATCGAGTATGGAGGAAAAAAGAATAATCGCACCCATAAACTGGATGTCCAGTGGGAAAAATGGCTCTACATAGTAAAAACCATTCCATTTCCCGGAGTACAAGTGTACTGCTCGTGAAAATGATCTGCAAGAGAAGGTTGTTCATCACAGTCAAATTAAGGAGTGTACGACGGCAGAGAGCCCTGTCTCTCAAGTATCTCCTCCCGTCCCTCGAGCCGAACCAGAGTCAGCAGCCAGAGTCCCCAGAGTTCCATTCCTCTGGCCGCATGTTCCCTGTCCACAGTCCACAGGAAACCTTTGTTCTTCGGAGATCCGAGCGAGCCACCAGAAGACAGTTGCCCACTCGATACCAGAATGGAACAATTTGCACGTATGTGATAAGAGACTCCATGGCCCACTGAGAGCCTTGTCCTTTAGTTGTGCTAGTCCCTACAAAAGTAGCCTGGTGCAATACTGATATATGGTCTTTGTGCCCTGGACTGCATCCAGGGACCAAGCACAGAAGATGTAATGGGTTTACGGCTGTTCACCCATCTCACAATGTGAAGAGTACCCTTGGGGAGATTGGACGTTGCCATTTTTATATAGCGGCCTCTTCAGGAATATAGACATATATGATCATTAAACAAAATGTTTATCTGTTATATAACACATGTTGTGTACTATGTTGTGGTCTCTTACTATATATTTTTCAGGTCTAGATGTCACAGTGTCGAGGACGACATCTATTTAAGATGGCAGACATGTGGTACCCCACAAAGTGGAGTCTTCAGAAAGCAGGAATACACTGTATTTTGTATATGTGATGTGCTTTACTACTGTAATCTGTGTAAAGTGATTGCAGGCAGTGCTCAAAGGGTTATTTTCTTTACAAAGTTTGTTTATATTCAAACCTGCTCAGGGTAGAATTCTCTGAAAGTATTATAAGCCTTCAGAGAAGCAACCAGCCAATCACTGAGCTCCTTACATATAAGCCTGAGAGTGGGGAGTTAGATGGTGTAAAGTTGTAGTTGAGAAAAAAAAGGATTCTAGAAGAAAGGAAGTGTGCTGAACTAGTCTCTGTGATAGAGAGACATCCAATTCCTAAAGAACCCTGTGTACAAAGACATCTTGTCCAGGGAGTAAAATAAATCTAACAGAGAGAGGGATGAAGAGTTAAACACTGAACTTCTAGAGAAGAAAAGACCTGTTGATTGAACACTTATCTGAGCAAAGCAGCAAGGAACCTCATGAGCCTTTTTGTACTCCATGACGCTGTTAAATCCAGCTTGCCTGTACAATACTTTCACTGCAAGTTCATCTAAGTAAAGTAAGTTGGATTTTCTAAATTAACCCCGTTTCTCTAGATTCATTTACTGGGGAGGGAGGATATGAGCTTCAGTGCATCAACACCTTCACCTCTCCATATCTGTGGACTTTGTTATATTCTGGTCTGGGTTACCATCACAGCCCTGCATCCACACAGGAGCCCATCCCCAGATTATATATATATATATATATATATATATATATATATATATATATATATATATATATATATATATATATATATATATATATATACAGTGAAGGAAATAAGTATTTGATCCCTTGCTGATTTTGTAAGTTTGCCCACTGTCAAAGACATGAACAGTCTAGAATTTTTAGGCTAGGTTAATTTTACCAGTGAGGGATAGATTATATTTAAAAAAAAACTGAAAATCACATAGTCAAAATTATATATATTTATTTGCATTGTGCACAGAGAAATAAGTATTTGATCCCCTACCAACCATTAAGAGTTCAGCCTCCTCCAGACCAGTTACATGCTCCAAATCAACTTGGTGCCTGCATTAAAGACAGCGGTCTTACATGGTCACCTGTATAAAAGACTCCTGTCCACAGACTCAATTAATCAGTCTGACTCTAACCTCTACAACATGGGCAAGACCAAAGAGCTTTCTAAGGATGTCAGGGACAAGATCATAGACCTGCACAAGGCTGGAATGGGCTACAAAACCATAAGTAAGACGCTGGGTGAGAAGGAGACAACTGTTGGTGCAATAGTAAGAAAATGGAAGACATACAAAATGACTGTCAATCGACATCGATCTGGGGCTCCATGCAAAATCTCACCTCGTGGGGTATCCTTGATCCTGAGGAAGGTGAGAGCTCAGCCAAAAACTACACGGGGTGAACTTGTTAATGATCTCAACGCCGCTGGGACCACAGTCATCAAGAAAACCATTGGTAACACATTACGCCGTAATGGATTAAAATCCTGCAGTGCCCGCAAGGTCCCCCTGCTCAAGAAGGCACATGTACAGGCCCGTCTGAAGTTTGCAAATTAACATCTGGATGATTCTGAGAGTGATTGAGAGAAGGTGCTGTGGTCAGATGAGACTAAAATTGAGCTCTTTGGCATTAACTCAATTCGCTGTGTTTGGAGGAAGAGAAATGCTGCCTATGACCCAAAGAACACCATCCCCACGGTCAAGCATGGAGGTGGAAACATTATGTTTTGGGGGTGTTTCTCTGCTAAGGGCACAGGACTACTTCACCGCATCAATGGGAGAATGGATGGAGCCATGTACCGTCAAATCCTGAGTGACAACCTCCTTCCCTCCACCAGGACATTAAAAATGGCTCGTGGCTGGGTCTTCCAGCACGACAATGACCCGAAACATACAGCCAAGGCAACAAAGGAGTGGCTCAAAAAGAAGCACATTAAGGTCATGGAGTGGCCTAGTCAGTCTCCAGACCTTAATCCCATCGAAAACTTATGGAGGGAGCTGAAGATCCGAGTTGCCAAGCGACAGCCTCGAAATCTTAATGATTTACAGATGATCTGCAAAGAGGAGTGGGGTCAAAATTCCATCTAACATGTGTGCAAACCTCATCATCAACTACAAAAAACGTCTGACTGCTGTGCTTGCCAACAAGGGTTTTGCCACCAAGTATTAAGTCTTGTTTGCCAAAGGGATCAAATACTTATTTCTCTGTGCACAATGCAAATAAATATATATCATTTTGACTATGTGATTTTCTGTTGTTTTTTTTTATATAATCTAACTCTCACTGGTAAAATTCACCTAGCCTAAAAATTCTAGACTGTTCATGACTTTGACAGTGGGAAAACTTACAAAATCAGCAAGGGATCAAATACTTATTTCCTTCACTGTATATATATATATGTGTATATATATATATATAGATATATATATATATATATATAAATGGCGTCACAACAAACCTATCCAAGTTCTATTTCCCTTTGACCTCCTTACCTTGCACCAGACTGGGGAGCAGTATCTGAAGTGGCCACCATGGAGGGGTAGTTACACCCTCCAGCCCATCCCCGTGACAAGTGTCGGCTGATCCTCACTCCTTACTCCCAGTTCTGCGATACTGTTTTGTACAGCTTCTCTTTTTTGGTAATAAATTTTCTACATATGTGCAGTAGTTTGCTTCTGAAAGATTTTTTTCTACTTGGTTGGTTTGTTTTGTTTTACCTTTTAGTTGGTAATTTTTTTTTAAACATGCAGCTACCCATACACGCACACACACGTAACGCAACTGGCCACGATGATCCCACATCACTGTGTGGTGTGCATACATTTTTATAACAGTCTATCTTTGTTGGAAGGATTTGGTTTGTACTGGTACTCAGCACCCACAGGAACGATCCAGTATTTACAACTAAAACTCAGGTTAGTTAGATTTATTACTTACACATGTAAGGGCTACAATGCCACATGATGTACAGGCATGACTCAAATAAGTCGAGTCACTTCTCCCCTTATGTAAAACTACCCTTCCCAAAAGCAGACACTGAAACAGAGTTGGATTTTAATGGCCACAGCAGCCGTTTATTATTTAAATAACAAAGAATTTTTAAATACCATAACTTTTTTAATCCCCAAAAAGGCATTCATCATAACATTAAATAACCCACTGCGACCCTATCAGGGTCGCAACATTATTAACCAACCAGAATGACAGGGGCAAGTCCTTGAAGCCACCGATACTTAATTTTGGCCATCTGCCCACCAATACCTTACCCCCAGCCGTAACCCGGCCCGGGGGCACCAATTGCCTTTTGCAGATGACCACCATACATATAACCCGGCTTTCAAAAGGGGTAACACCCTAAGAAGCCGACTAATTGGTGGTGCATCCCGTGATGCATTCCCCCCACCACTTTTTACGACCTACTTCAAGGACTCCCCCCCCGCCAAAGCGAAACAGGCCTTGACCACCTCACGCCTGCGAGCTCCTCCACACTCCCACCGCTCGCTCAATTCCATCAGTCAATGCCAGACTCCACATATCCATCCCCACATCATTGAGGTGCACACCATCCTCTCTCCAATACCTGCCTGTCCCAGCCTCTAGATCCCAATGGCGCACCGCAACCCCACCATTACGCGCCACAAAGCTCGATATAGCCCTGTTAGCCTTAATGCGAGCCTTGTTCATTTTTCCCACCGAACGAGCCATCCGCCAGCTTTTCCTAGGGACCATATCAAACCACACGGTCACCAACTTAGGATAAGTTGCCCACAAGCAAAGCAAATCATGCTTGACGTCCCGCACCAACTCAGTGAATAGACATTCCACGGGATGTCTATTTACAATCTCTGCACTTCGTTACTATTTCTATGGTAGTTACAGCAGAGGAAGCGTGATCTCGTTGTAACCTGTCATTTACAACGAGATCTCGCGAGATCACGCTTCCTCTGCTGTAACTACCACAGACAGAGTAACGAAGTGCAGAGATTGTGAATAGACATCTCGTGGAATGTCTATTCACTGTCTAAACACTTCAGTATTGTTAATGTGTTAGTATTAGACAGCACATAAGGATCTAGCAGGATCCCTATGCGCTGAGTAAATAAATGGAGAGGAGTGCATGAGGCCGATTGGTCAGCGTCATACACGCCTCTGTACAACGCCCACTTGGGCTAAAGTAAAAATACGCCCACCTGGGCATTAAGCAACTCATTAGCATAAATCTAAAATCGCTAATAAAGTGATAAAAATAGATCGTTTTTTAAAATAAAAAGCACTGCTGTCACCTACATTATAGGGCCGATCTCCTTATGTAGGAGATACGGCACTTATAATGTGGTGACAGAGCCTCTTTAAGACACTGCACACTTAAAATCAGTGCACAATATCAAGCACCCACACTCGTTCAGCTGCTTGTTTTAACTGCTTCCCGACATTTGACATAAGTATACGTCATGGAAAACCAGTTGCAGCGATTGGATGCGATTGGATGCGATCGCTGCATCTTTGTGGTTTATTAGCAGATCGGCAGCTGTGCCCTGCAATCGCATAACTGCCGACTGCTATTATGGAAACAGGAGACCTAACACTAGCCTTCCATCTGCCATTAAAGAAGCCGATTAGGCCCCGTCCGGAGGCGAAGCCTAATCGGCTTGCTGTCAGTGTGTCACGAGGCGTGGTGTGGACCCACTGGGCCGTACCGCATAGCGGGATGGCTGCTGGCCAAACAGGTAAGGTACAGAGTCTATAGTCCAGAAAAGGGTACCTGAGGCAATGTAGACCGTAGCAAGGCAGGCTCGGCTGGGACCAGGCAGCAGGTAGACGTCAGGCGTGGAGTAGTAGAACGGGCGTGGAGATGCAGCAAAACATGACAACAGTTCATCACGGCAGTAGAACAGGATGGTACTGATAGCACGGGAAACAGGATACAGGTACGGGTAACACTGGGAAGCTGGAAGACACTTAGTCTGTCTTGCAAATGGTCTCCTAAGGGAAACAACAACAATGTTCAGGCGAGGAAAAGAAGGGTGGTGACCCTCTTATAGTCCAGGACTTCAGGAGTTGATGATAATGATTTCCAGGTGCTGGCCCTTTAAGAGCGGGCACGGGCGCGCGCACCCTCCAGGAGACAGGATTGATACCTGGAAGTGAGTGCCGGCGCCTCACAGGGGGGCTACGGAGCACAGCAGCAGGACGTCCATGGCCGCGGTTGTTGAGGGGTAAGTAAGAACGACAGACCGTGGCCATAGACGTTACACAGTGAATGAGTGACAGATCTAATACATTGCACTACATAGGTAGTGCAATGTACTAGAAAAAAAATCTGACAGTTGAACCTTCAAGTCCCCTAGTGGGAATAAAGTAAAGTGTAAAAAAAGAGTTGAAAAAAATCTAATAAAAGTTTCAAGTAATAAAATAAAACACAATCACCCTTTTTCCCTTATCAAGTCCTTTATTATTGAAAATAAATAAACCATACGTATTTATATAGCTCGTCTCGCAAAAAAGAGGCTGGGGATACAGCTCCGTCGACTAAAAAATGAAAAAGTTACGGTTCTCACAACATGGCGACAGAAAAAAAATACATTCTTTTAAATAAGTACTATAAATTAGGTATCGCCGGAATCGTACTGACCCGCACAATAAAGTTAACATGTAGTTTATAACATGTAGTCTCCCTCTGGCAGACGCCGGCACTGTCTTCCGGGTCCTCGTGCCGTTCCCCGAAGGGCACGCGCGCCCGCGCGTGCACGGCCTTAATGGGCCAGTACGCGTCCAGCTGCCAGTAATCAGTTATCAGACCAAATGGCTGCTGGACTATAAAATGTGGCTCTGCTCACTGGTTCCCTGCCGGAGCGTTGTTGTTTACCCTAGTCTGTCTTGCTAAAGGTCTCCCAGTGTTTTCCAGTTCCCAGTGTTGCCCGTCCCTGCTGCCTGTACCCTGTATCCAGTACTATTGTTACCTGCTGTAAAAGCCAAGTCGTGCCTTCCCGCTGCATCCGCGGCGTCACCTGCTGTGAAAGCCAAGTCGTGATCCTGCCACTGTCTACATTGCCTCAGGTACCCGTTTTGAACTATAGACATTGTTTTGTACCTAGTTGGCCAGCTACTACCCCGCTACGCGGTACGGCTCAGTTTGTCCACACCCCGCATCGTGACAGTACGCTCAGGCCATGGACCCCGCTGGCCAAGTCAAGAGCCTGTCATCCTCCCAAGCCATGCAGGCAGACCTGCAGGATCTGCAAGCGTGACAGGATCAACTCATTGTGGCAGTAGACTCCATGGCGCAGCATCTTGGTGCACTAGTTTCTTCCGTCATCGCCCCTAGTGAGACTCCTCCGATCGACCCTCCAGCTACACCTCCTGGCAGCTTCAGTTCGGACTCTCGGTTCTCGCTGCCATTGCCACCATGGTTTCATGGAGATGCAAGTTCGTGCAGGGGGTTCCTGAACCAATGCCAAATCCACTTCACTCTGCACGCCCAAGCATTTCCTTCGGACGGAGCCAGGATCGCCTTTATTGTATCCCTACTCGCCAGCAAGGCCCTGGCGTGGGCGAATCCAATCTGGGAACGACAGGGACCCGTGACCAGAAACTTTCTGGGGTTTGTGTGGTCGTTCCGTATTTGAGGAGCCTGGACGAGCCTTATCGGCTGCCACTGCTATTTTTAACCTGCGTCAGGAGGACGCCTCCGTTGGCGAATACACCATCCAGTTCCGGACTCTGGCAGGAGAATTGTCTTGGAACAATGAGGCCTTGGTAGCATCCTTCTGGCATGGCCTATCGCCTGAGATCAAAGACGAACTGGCTGCTCGAGATCTCCCAGCTGCCCTGGATGATCTGATTCAGCTGGCTAGCCGCGTGGACATAAGGCTCAGAGAGAGATCCCAAGAGATTCTTCAGGAGAGACGGCTTCCTAGACTGGCGCCCAACTTCCAGCAACCCCTCTTGCCCTGTTCTTCTGCTGCGCCCGAGGTCCCGATGCAGGTGGATCGGCTTAGACTGTCTGATCAGGAGAAACCGCGCATGCGCACATCTGGACTCTGTCTGTATTGTGGCCTCGCTGGCCATGTCGTGCGTCTGTGTCCCCAGAGGCCTAAGAAACCCCAATGTCTGGGATTGGTTGGAGAGACAACCCTGGGCGCTACTGCACTTGATAGAGAATTCTCGTCCAAGCTGTTCATTCCTGTGACCATTGTCGCTGGCGGGAGAACTCATCCAGTCTCTGCCTACCTGGACTCTGGCTCCGCAGCCAATTTCATCTGTCAAGACCTTGTGGATCTCCTTCAGTTGCCCACTGTTTTGCTGGAGAGACCATTGATCGTTGCCTCGGTAGATGGACTGCCTTTGCCTGACCCAGTATTGTCTGTGACCAAGCCGTTGAGACTCCAGGTGGGAGCTCTTCATTCCGAGCTGATCTCTCTGTATGTCCTGTCCAAGGCCGTCAACCCCGTGCTGCTGGGCTTGCCTTGGCTCCGTCTTCACGCCCCAGTCCTGAGTTGGAACTCTGGAGAGGTTCTTCAGTGGGGCCCCAAGTGTCTAGACCGCTGTCTGGGCCATGTCCGTCCATCCCAGCCTCAGTCATTGTCTGGGCTACCTCCTTGTTACTCTCAGTTCGCTGATGTCTTCAACAAAAAGGAGGCAGAGATATTGCCACCACATCGAGAATACGACTGTCCTATCGACTTGGTTCCTGACTCTTCTCCTCCCGGTAGAGTATACCCTCTTTCCTTACCAGAGACCCAGTCTATGTCGGCCTACATTAAAGAGAATCTAGAGAGGGGCTTCATACGAAAGTCTCCATCCCCGGCCAGAGCCGGGTTTTTCTTTGTCAAAAAGAAGGATGGATCCCTTCGACCCTGCATTGACTACCGGGGTCTCAATCAGATCACGGTGAAGAACAGGTACCCCTTGCCATTGATTTCTGAGCTCTTTGATCGTATACGGGAGGCAACATTTTTTTCCAAACTTGACCTGCGGGGGGCCTACAATCTAATCCGGATTCGTCAGGGAGACGAGTGGAAGACTGCTTTTAACACTCGTGATGGACACTACCAATATTTGGTCATGCCCTTCGGCCTGTGTAACGCTCCCGCAGTATTTCAAGAATTTGTGAATGACATATTTCGTGACCTCCTCTATGTCTGTGTTGTGGTGTACCTCGATGATATCTTGATTTTTTCCCCCAGATCTGGTGACTCATCAGGGCCATGTCCGCCAGGTGTTGCTTAGATTAAGAGAGAATCATCTCTACGCCAAGTTGGAGAAGTGTGTGTTCCAAGAAAAGTCTCTACCCTTCCTGGGCTACATTATCTCTGATCAGGGTCCTGAGAAGGTCAAGGCTGTCCTGGAGTGGCCACTTCCCCAAGGCTTAAGGGCCATACAACGCTTCCTGGGATTCGCCAACTTCTACAGACTATTCATCCCCAACTTCTCTTCTCTGACAGCTCCCATCTCCACCCTTACTAAAAAGGGTATGAATGCCAAAGTATGGACTCCAGAGGCGGAGATCGCATTTGAAACCTTAAAGAAAGCCTTCACGTCTGCCTCCATTCTGCACCATCCTGATGTGTCTCTGCAGTTTTCGTTAGAGGTGGATGCCTCCTCTATTGGTGCCGGGGCTCTATTGTACCAGAGGGGCTCGAAAGGCAAGACGGTGGTATGTGGTTACTACTCCAAGCTGTTTTCTTCTGCAGAGCGCAACTACTCGATTGGGGACTGGGAGTTACTGGCCATCAAGCTGGCTCTGCAGGAATGGAGACACCTACTGGAAGGCGCAGCTCATCCTATCCTGGTCTTCACGGACCACAAGAACGTGACCGACCTACAGACGGCTCAACGACTGAACCCTCGTCAAGCCAGATGGTCATTGTTTTTTGCACGGTTCCGGTTCGAACTCCACTACCAACCTGCCGACAAGAATGTGAGGGCCGATGCATTGTCCAGGTCTTTTGAAACAGAGTACACTGTGGAGTCCCCACAGAATATTATTGATCCCTCCTGCATCTACTCTGTCAACCATCTGCAGGTTAGAGGCATTCCCCCAGGAAAAACTTTCGTACGGCTGGCAGACAGAGGAAGAATTCTTCGCTGGGGTCACTGTTCCAAGCTGGCAGGGCATGCGGGTGCCCGTAAGACCCGAGACCTGATTGCCCGTCAGTTCTGGTGGCCCACGCTGCCCAAAGACGTCATAGACTTTGTCTCCTCCTGTACGGTGTGTGCAGCCAACAAGGGTGCCCACTCCAGACCAGCCGGTCTGCTCCAACCACTGCCGGTGCCCGAGGCCCCCTTTGCTATGGATTTTGTTACGGATCTGCCTCCCTCTGCAGGATGCAGTGTGATCTGGGTGGTGGTGGATCGTTTTTCAAAGATGGCTCATTTTGTTCCCCTGACTGGCCTGCCTTCTGCCGCTCGACTGGTTGACCTCTTCTCTGCATGGATTACCTCTGCATATTGTCTCGGATCGAGGGGTCCAGTTCACCTCTAAGTTCTGGAGAGCACTCTGTGGCCTACTCGGGGTAAAGTTGGACTTCTCCTCAGCTTATCACCCTCAGTCCAATGGGCAAGTTGAGAGGATTAATCAAATTATGGAGAACTACCTACGGCACTTTGTTTCCAGAAGACATGATGACTGGGTGCAGCTGCTTCCGTGGGCGGAGTTCTCATATAATAACCATACCAGTGAGTCCACCACTTCCAGTCCGTTCTTTATAGTCTATGGCCAACATCCTCGAATACCCCTGCCCGGCTCTACTATGTCTCAGGTGCCTGCAGCCGATTCTACCTTCAGGAACTTTCTGCAAATATGGCAGCAGACCAGGTCTTCTATTCTGCTGGCGGTGGACCGCATGAAGAGAAAGGCAGACACTAGAAGACGATAACCTCCCCAGTTTCTTCCAGGTACAAAAGTATGGCTGTCTTCCAGGAATATCCGGCTGAGGGTGCCATCTAGCAAGTTTGCCCCCAGGTTCCTTGGACCCTTCGAAATTCTGCTGCAGATCAGTCCTGTGTCGTACAAGCTTTGACTGCCTCCTACCCTCAAGATCCCTAACTCCTTCCACGTCTCCCTGCTAAAACCCATGGTTCTAAACCGCTACTCCAGGACTCCTAGTTCCGCAGTGGCTCCTGGCAGCTCATCCGGAACTTTCGAAGTGAGGGATATCCTGGCCACCAAGAAAGTAGGAGGCAGGACATTTTACTTGGTGGATTGGAGGGGATTTGGTCCAGAGGAGAGGTCTTGGGAGCCAGAGGAGAATATCGATGCCCCTGTCCTCGTGAAGAAATGTATTTCCCGCTCTGATCCCAAGAGGAGGGGGCGTAAGAGGGGGGATACTGTTACGTCCAAGGCCTGACGATCCCGGCCATGGACACCTCTCTGCTCGGCATCCTCCTCCCTCTGGCAGACACCGGCACGGTCTACCGGGTCCTCGCTTCCCAGTGTTGCCCGTTCCTGCTGCCTGTACCCTGTATCCCGTACTATTGTTACCTGCTGTAAAAGCCAAGTTGTGCCTTCCCGCTGCATCCGCGGCATCACCTGCTGTGAAAGCCAAGTCGTGATCCTGCCACTGTCTACATTGCCTCAGGTACCCGTTTTGAACTATAGACATTGTTTTGTACCTAGTTGGCCAGCTGCTACCCCGCTACGCGGTACGGCCCAGTGGGTCCACACCCCGCGTCGTGACAGTATGTAGATTTCCATTTTCACAGCCTACTTCCAATAATTTCTGCAATAAACCTGTAGGGTCATAATGCTCACTATACCCCTAGATAATTTCTTTAAGGGGTGTAATTTCCCAAATGGGGTCACTTTTGGGGGATTTCCACTGTTTTGGCACCGCATGAGCCCTTCAAACCTGAAATGGTGCCTAAAATATATTCTAATAAAAAGGAGGCCAAAAATCCTCTAGGTAATCCTTTGCTTCGGAAGCCTGTGCTTCAGTCTATTACCACACTAAGGCCACATGTGGGATACTTCCTAAAACTGCAGAACCTGGGCAATTAGTATTGAGTTGCGTTACTCAATAGGGGGTTAAATAGTTTTTGCCACTTAGCTGCACTTGTCTGCTCTTTCCAGTAAGGTCCCTGGCTGCAAACCAACTAACTAGTACACCACAGCTGTATTTAAAGGGGTTTTCCCAAGAGGGACATTTATGACATATCCACAGGATATGTCATAAATGTCAGATAGATGCGGGTCCCACAACTATCTCTAGAATGTGCCCCTAAATAACATTCTACCTCTTTGTGTTCAGGCTGATTTCCGACCAAGTAGGAGAAAACAGCGTAGCTCATTGAGCTACGCTGTTTCCGTAAGCCCCATAGAACTGAATGGTAGTTATGGAAACAGCGTAGCTCGCATGCTACGCTGCTTCTGTAACTACGATTCACTACTATGGGAGTTACGGAAACAGCGTAGGTTAGCGACCATGTAAATCAGGAAGTTGCCTGGAGTCAGCGTGAGTACAAAAAGCTAGAACGGGGTATAGGAGGCCCCGTTCTAGAGATAGGTGCGGGTCCCAGAGGTGGGACCCGCATCTATCTTTCATTTGACATATCCTGTGGAGATGTCATAAATGTCCCTCGTGGGAAAACCCCTTTAAGGCCTCTTGATTAGGCAACCACACCCCAAACTAAACTATTCAATACCCTTAGCAGCCCGAATACCAATAGTATGTTTATACGCTTTAGCAATGTTATCCACAATATACCCTTAAACACAGTTTATATATTTAAACTTTATGGGAAACTAGTATATATAAAATACCAGAAAAAGTACCTGGCGCTGCCCAGGTATAACGTGTCAGTCTGTCTGTTTGTGTCATTGGATTTGTTCCAAGGGTGCACAGGTGGTCACATGCCCTCGTATTTTCTTGATTTATGGCGAAATCAGTAGTAGCCCTATATACCCTGGCAGTTACACACTGTTTATTTAAATTTTAACTTCCTAAATACCTAACAGCTAAACTGGTAGAAAATGGAGTCATAAGATTGTGACAGAGCCTGTTGATTAACAACATTGACAGTTTTATTACCAGTTGGCCGTAGACTATGGTTGGATCATGCATGAAAGCCCACTCATTAGCACGCTGAACATCATGATGTGCTCTATCAGCTTGCTTTCTGGTCTGGGTTCGGGCAGGAGTCTCTGCGCTTCTGAGAGCCACCTGTCTGATCTGTTGCGGAGAAAGCCTGAATTTGCTGGGGAGTTTCAGCAGCTCGAGCAGCAGTATGACGCATTTGATCAGCCTGCAGTTGGGCAAGGGGAGTCTCTGCAGTTACTAATGCATCTTTCCTCCCGACCATCAGTAATCGGGTTGGTTGCTATGGGTAACCGCTCCCCTGTACCTTCCCATCTAGGATTATCTTGTAAAGTGCTCTACCTGCTACTGCCAGATAAAAACATCTTTACCATAAAAGCGAATGTCTGTATTTGCTTCTATAGTATTGGATCATGATCATGTGATAATGGCTGATACCAGAGAACAGCAGCAAGGTCAGGACCTTCACAAAAACCTTCCTGAACGCCCCATGTACCTATGTGTCAAATTTGGGGTTATATAGTTCAGGTGTTTGGATGCCTATAGAGGATAACAAACAGACATTCGCTATAATGGCTGATAACAGAGAAAGGGAAAGTTAGGATATTAACGAAAACCTTTCCGAACACCCGATGTACCTATGTGCCAAATTTGGGGCAAATGGTTCAGGCGTTTGAATGCCTATAGAGGACAGACAAGCAATCACTTTTATAATATAGAATAGCAGAGTTATCCGGCTTCATACTGGTCCATTTGTTTGTGGTTTGTGTGTGTGGTTAAAAACTTAAATTTCCTACGGATATGAAGCCCAAATATCCAATAAAGTCCAAGTGCAGGGTTCCGTTTTGGAGGCATGACCGGCCTGAAGAGAGTTCAATTTATGAGAATACAAGGGCTTGGTTCTGTTGAGAGGTTTCAGCAGCTCGGGCAGCAGCCATGCGCTTTGCCACAGGAGTCTTTCGTCTAAGTGCAGGGTTCCTTTTTGGAGGCATGACTAATATTAAAGGGTTTCAATTCATGAGAATGATCAAATCCAGTATAAGTACAGTTCGTTTACGGCGAGTAAAGAAAAATTTCTTGGTTGTTATGGAAACCTGGTCTAAAACTGTGTATATGTGAGTGAGGCTAAGAATAAGGGACCTGCGAGCTTCTATTGGCTAATACGGGTCATGTGATATGGAGGAAGGTCCTTTATGTGAAGGCCAGTGGTGTCATATCTGGTTTTGTGAATATGTTGAGAACAGTAGGTCCCAGAGAGCTGAAACCCGGTCCAAACCTTCAGCGCATGATTTACTTATGTGCCGAGAGAGAGAGAGAAGATACACATATATATATATATATATATATATATATATATTTATATATATTTATTTTTAGTTGCTATGACCTGGGGGAAAAAAAGTCAGACAGAAAAACATATTTAAACTGATATGCAATCAGCTATTTGCTGCTGGATTTACAAACACCCCTTCACTGAATCTTAAGTCGCACTTAAAACATTGCTGTCACGAAGGGTCTTTGGACCCACTGGGCCGTACGGTATGGCAGCTGGCCAACAGGGCGCAGGTCAATGTCTATAGTTCGTATAGGGTACCTGTGGCAGCTCAGACAGTAGCAAGGCAGGCTCGGCTGGAACTAGGCAGCAGGCAGACGTCAGGCGTAGTGAAGCAGGTCAGGCGTGGTATACAGCACGGCACGACTTTGGCTCAGCACAGTACTCGACCAGAATAGTACGGAATGCAGAGAACAGGAACAGGAACACACTAGGAGGCAAACTTAGAAAACAACAACAACGCTCAGGCATCGAAGCAGGGGGCTGGACCACTCTTATAGTTTAGGGTACTCACGGCCTGATGTTCATCAAAGTCCGGTGTACGCACTGCCCCTTTAAGAGCGGGCACGAGCGTGTGCACGCACCCTGCAGGATCCGGCTGAGGTGAGTGGAAGAGTGCGCTGGCGTCTCCTGAGGAGGAGGCTGGGGCCAGCACTTGCCGACTCGTGGCTGAGGAGGAGATCGGAGCTGACGGCCCGCAGCCACGGACATGACAACTGCACACTTGAAATCAATGCACACTCCCAAGCAGGGCCGCCATCAGGAATCTCTGGCCCCCCCCCCTCCATTACCGGGGGTTGGCAATGGAAAGTGGAAAGTGTGGCACTCACATTTGTACATTATACGTATTAACTTATTTTGGTGCTGATGTCAATAACAGTGAAGGAAACCGTGGAGCCAGTGGCGTAACTACCGCTATAGCAGCCGTAGCGGCTGCTACGGGGCCCGCGGCATGAGGGGGCCCGTGTCGCTTGCCGGCTCGGGCCCCCACTATGGCCGGAGGCTCTGCTAGCAGCCGCTATGGCTGCTACAGCGGGACGCCACTGAACACTATGGCAGAGCAGGGAGGTATCTCCCAGCTCTGCCATTAAACAAAAGACATGTATCCCCTCTCCACAGGATAGGGGATACATGTGTGATCGCTGATAGGGAGAACGGGGGACTGAAAGTCCCCTGAAGTTCTCCATCACAAACCTCTGACTTCCGGGGTCTGTGTCGGCAGCTCCGTAGAAATGAATGGAGCGCCGGTCACGCTTGTGCGCATGCGTGACCAGCGCTCCTTTCATTTTTATTGAGCTGCGCAGACGCCGGAAGTCAGAGGTTAGTCATGGAGAACTTCGGGGGGACTTTCGGTCCCCCGTTCTCCCTATCGCTGCCAGCGATCACACATGGATACATGTCTTTTGTCTTTTCACACTGTAGGTCGCATTTTTTTTGGGGGGTTGGGGCTGTATGGCGTTCCCTACAGGGGGGGGGCTGTATGGCGTTCCCTACAGGGGGGCTGTATGGCATTCCCTACAGGGGGGCTGTAAGGCGTTCCCTACGGGGGGGCTGTATGACGTTCCCTACAGGGGGGGCTGTATGGAGTTCCCTACAAGGGGGGGCTGTATGGCATTCCCTACGGGGGGGCTGTATGACGTTCCCTACAGGGGGGGCTGTATGGCATTCCCTACAGGGGGGCTGTATGGCGTTCCCTACAGACCCCCCTGTAGGGAACGCCATACAGACCCCTGTAGATAACGCCATACAGTGCCCCTGTAGATAACGCCATACAGTCCCCCCTGTAGATAACGCCATACAGTCCCCCCTGTAGATAACGCCATACAGTCCCCCCTGTAGATAACGCCATACAGTCCCCCCTGTAGATAACGCCATACAGTCCCCCCTGTAGATAATGCCATACAGTCCCCCCTGTAGATAACGCCATACAGTCCCCCTGTAGATAACGGCCTACAGTCCCCCTCTGTAGAGAACGCCATACAGAGTCCCCCCTGTGGATAGCGCCATACAGCCCCCTCTGTAGATAACGCCATACAGCCCCCTGTAGATAACGCCATACAGCCCCCTGTAGATAACGCCATACAGCCCCCCTGTAGATAGCGCCATACAGCCCCCTCTGTAGATGGCGCCATACAGCCCCCCTGTAGATAACGCCATACAGCCTCCTTTGTAGATATCTACAGAGGGGGCTGTAGGGCATTATCTACAGGGGGGACTGTAAAAAAGGCACTATCTACAAGGGGGGGGCCCCAGTCAAAAGTTTGCTATGGGGCCAGTCTTTCCTAGTTACGCCCCTGCATGGAGCAGGTGGTGACCAGTTAATGCTCTGGATTTTGATCTATTTAGTCAAAATGTATCCCACTGTATGTTATAAATTGGCACGCGTCGCCCGGGGGAAACTACTGAAGTCTCTGTCCATGAACAGGGCTGGAGCCTTTTACTAGCCCTCTGCCCAGGGACTATGGCGCTGTTCCTCTTGTCCATATATGTAAAGTGACGTTCAAAGCTTTGCAAAGCCTGAGTACACGGCCAGAGCGTCGGCAACACTCTGGCCAGGGATTCCGGCCCTGGAGAATCCCCTGACGTCACTTTACATATATGAACAGTGATGTCAGAAGCTTTCCCAGGGACAAAGTCTACGGGTAGAGCACTTGTGATGCTCTGCCTGGGGACTCCGGAATGGCAAATTCTACTGTGCTATTCCATCCTTCAAAATAAGGTAAACTGACGTCTACCAGCCCGACGTAGGCTAAAAGGAGATAATGGGGCCCTATGAATTATCGCCTACATTGTTTATAGTGTACGTTAGGAGATTTCCTTACGTTCACGATAAACTTAGGGCAACAACATGATGCGAAGGGAGCCTTAAGGGAGGGGGGGGGACGCTTTTTACTGGGAAGCTAAAAAAAAATATTTGTGGGGTGAAATGGGCAAAAAACAGCGATTACGCCATATTTTTGGAGGTTTTGTTTTTACGGCATCCATCAGGCGGCTAAAACTACATATTCACCTTATTCTACAGGTTGATACGATTACGTCGATACCAAATTTATATGTTTTACCACTTTTAAAAAAATACAATTATTTGCTAAATTAAAAAAATGTTTTGTGTCACCATATTTTCATTTTTCCATCAATTTAGCGATGTGAGGTGACCAAAAACCAGCAAATTGCGTATTTTATATATTTTTTCTTTAGGGCATTCACCCACCAGTTATGGTAACTTTTATTTATTTTTTTAACACTGATTTAGGGAAAAAAATTGAAAAGGTTTTTTTTTTTAACTTTTAATACTTTATTATTTTATTACTTTATTTATAATTTTTTTGGAACATAAAAAAAAACTTTATTTAACTGTTTTATACTTTTTTTTTTAGTAGTCCCCCTAGGGGACTTGAAGCAGTGATCCACTGCATATGATCATCCACTGCATGATTTACTGCAATACTAAGGTATTGCAGTATATCGTGATTCTGACAGTCTCCTCTGAAGCCCTGCCGGAGGCAGAGATTCAAAGGAGTACAAAGATGGTGGACCTGGGGTCTTTCATTAAGCCCCCAGGATGCTATAACAATTGTTGTTAGCAGGCGCCCCCTGATTGTAACACTTTAAATGCTGCAGTCGCGTTTGAAGTGATCTTTGATGCCGCCCCTTGCAGTGAGGTGCGGCTGCGTCACCGGCTGTGTATGGAGCGAGCTCAGTCCGTGAGCCCGCTCCATACTTCCCATACATACCTGACCCTTATCACGTACTGTAGCGTCCATGGCCACGGGCCGTCCGGTTTACTCACCTCCCGACGCCCGCAGCCATGGATCTGTGAGCGCTGGTCCCCATCTCCTTCCTAGGAGACGCCAGCGCTCACTTCCGCTCCATTCGGCTGTGTCCCGTAGGGTGCGTGCGCACGCTCGTGCCCGGCCTTAAAGGAGGAAGTCATCATCAATCAACTGCCATGATTTCCTGGTCTATAAGAAGGCCCCTGGCCTTCTAATACTTGCCTGAGTGTTGTTAGTTTTCCCAGTCTGTCTTGCAAATGGTCCCTTAGTGTTTCCCGTTCCTGTCGTTAACCGTGCCTTGTTCCCCGTTCCTGTTTCCCGTGCTGTGCCTTAGTATCAAGTCGTGCCACGTCCTGTGTCATCTGCCACGTCCGGAGGAATCCGCCACGTCCTGTGTCATCTGCCACATCCGGAGGAATCCGCCACGTCCTGTGTCATCTGCCACGTCCGGAGGAATACGCCACGTCTGGCAAAACTTGCGGCTCCTGTGTCATCCGCCACGTTTGGCGCTATCTGCTGCAACCATCTCCATCTGTGCCAGAGCTGCAGCCACCGTCTGGACTATACAGGTACTCTTGTGCGGGACATTGTATTTCTGGGGTGTCCTGTTGTTTGGCCAGCTGCCTCCCCGCTACGGCGGTACAGCCTAGTGGGTCCACTAACCCGCTTCGTGACAGTACGCTCAGGCCATGGACCCCGCTAGTCAACCTGAGACTTTGACGACACAAGCCATGCTGGCCGAGATGGAGGATCTCCAGTCACGACAAGACCAGCTCCTCCTGTCGGTGAACACCATAGCCCATCGGTTGCTAGCTCCAACCACAGTCGTCACTGCACCCGTTCCTGCGGTACCTCCTGCTACACTTCCTGTCTGTACCGGTACCAACCCCCTGTGTTTCTTGCCGCTACCTCCACGCTATGACAGAGATCTGAGGTCCTGCAGGGGATTTTTGAATCAGTGCCTGATCCATTTCAGACTACATGCCAGGTCCTTCTGTTCGGATGACGTCAGGATCGCCTTCATCATCTCTCTCCTTACTGGCAAAGCCCTGGCATGGGCTAATCCTCTGTGGGAACATCAGGGACCAGAGACCCGTGATTTGCAGTGCTTCTTACAGACCTTCCGCTCGATCTTTGAGGAACCTGGGAGAGTTTCTTCGGCTGCTGCATCCTTGCTAACCCTACACCAGGGAGACCGCTCCGTGGGCGAGTATGCCATCCAGTTCCATATCCTGGCTGCTGAATTGACCTGGAACAACGAGGCTTTGGTGGCTACATTCTGGCAGGGACTGTCTTCAGGGATCAAGGACGAGCTGGCTGCTCGCGATCTGCCATCTACCCTGGACGATTTTATCCTACTCGCCTCCCGGGTTGACATGAGGATCCAGGAACGTTCCCAAGAGGTTCTCTGGGAGAGAGAACTTCCTAGGCTGGATTCTGCTGTCCTGCAATCCCCCTCAGTCGTCCCACCAGAGGATCCGATGCAGGGTAATGATGTCAAATTGTCTACTCAGGAGAAACAACGCAGACGCACTTCTGGACTTTGTCTGTATTGCGGCCGTGGAGGCCATGTTGTGCGTCTGTGTTCCCAGAGGCCGGAGAGACCCCATTGCCTAGGATTGGTTGGAGAGACAACCCTAGGTGGAACGGAATCTAACAGAGCATTCGGTTCCAAATTGACTATTCCTGTGACCCTGGTATCCGGTGAGAGGACGCATCAAGTTTCTGCCTATCTTGACTCTGGCTCTGCTGCTAACTTCATCCAGAAAGAGCTTGTGGATCATCTTCAGTTGCCCACAGTTCCCCTAGAGACATCTTTGGCTGTTGCCTCAGTTAATGGACTGCCTCTGCCTGATCCCATCATTTCTAAAACCAAGCCGTTGAAGCTCCAGGTTGGAGTCCTGCATTCTGAATTAATTTCTTTCCTTGTTTTGCCCAAGGCCATCCTGTTCTGCTAGCCTGCCTTGGCTTCGACTACATGCCCCAGTCCTGGACTGGAATTCTGGAGAGGTTCTCCAATGGGGCTCCAAGTGCCATGGTCGTTGTCTGTTGCAGATCCATCCTGTCAAGCCTCCTCTGCCTCAGTCGTTGGCGGCACTGCCTCCCCATTTTGCTCAGTATGCAGATGTTTTCAGCAAAAGGGAGGCTGAGACGCTGCCTCCACATCGGACCTATGACTGCCCCATTGAACTGGTTCCTAATGCCTCTCTCCCCCGTGGACGGGTATATCCTCTCTCCTTGCCTGAGTCTCTATCAATGTCGGCCTATATCAAGGAGAATCTGGAGAGGGGTTTTATACAAAAGTCTTCCTCCCCGGCCGGGGCTGAATTCTTCTTCGTTAAAAAGAAGGATGGATCCCTTCGTCCCTGCATCGACTACCGGGGCCTCAACCTGATCACAGTCAAGAACAAATACCCGTTGCCACTCATTTCTGAGCCGTTTGACCGCATACGAGGAGCCAAAAAATTTTCTAAGCTAGACCTGCGCGGGGCTTACAATGTAGTCCGGATTCGCCGGGGTAATGAATGGAAGACGGCTTTTAACACCCGGGACGGGCACTACGAATACCTAGTGATGCCCTTCGGACTGTGTAACGCTCCCGCAGTGTTTCAGGAGTTCGTTAACGATATCTTCCGGGATCTACTCTATGTCTGTGTTGTTGTTTATCTCGATGATATTTTGATTTTCTCCCCAGATCAGACGACTCATCGGAGGCATGACCGTCAGGTTCTACTACGATTGAGGGAGAATCATTTATACGCCAAGTTGGAGAAGTGCGTGTTTGAGAGGAATTCTCTGGCCTTCCTGGGCTACATCATCTCGGATCAGGGCCTCAAGATGGATCCTGAGAAAGTGAAGGCTGTCCTGGAGTGGCCATGTCCTCAAGGCTTAAGGGCCATACAGTGGTTCCTGGGATTCACCAATTTCTACCGGCAGTTTATTCCTAACTTCTCTTCTCTGACGGCTCCCATCTCGACCCTTACCAAGAAGGGTATGAATGCCAAAGTGTGGTTTCCAGAGGCAGAGTCCGCATTTATTAGCCTCAAGAAAGCCTTCACTTCAGCCTCAATCCTCCATTTCCATTTCTCACTGGAAGTGGACGCTTTTCTGTTGGTGCAGGTGCACTTCTGTTCCAGAGGAGCTCCAAAGGAAAGGCAGTAGTATGTGGCTACTACTCAAGACTGTTTTCTTCTGCTGAGCGCAATTACTCCATTGGAGATCGGGAGCTGCTGGCCATCAAATTGGCTCTGGAGGAGTGGAGACATCTTCTGTAGGGCGCTGCTCACCCCATCCTGATCTTCACTGACCACAAGAACCTTACTTACCTTCAGTCTGCACAACGACTGAATCCCCGTCAAGCCAGGTGGTCGCTGTTCTTCACCCGTTTTCTGTTTGTGCTCCACTACTGTCCCGCGGACAAGAATGTGAGGGCCGATGCCCTGTCCAGATCATTTGAGACGGAAGACATGGTGGAGTCCCTTCAGACCATCATAGACCCGTCCTGCATTGTCACTGCTAATCCTCTGCAGGTTAGAGACATCCCTCCTGGGAGGACTTTTGTTCGGTTGTCAGACAGGAGAAGAATTCTCTGCTGGGGACATAGTTCTAAACTTGCTGGACACGCTAATGTCCGTAAAACCCGAGACCTGATTGCTCGTCACTTTTGGTGGCCCACGTACAGTTATGTCAGCACGTCCTAAATTTCATGCAGATTTTTTTTCTGCTGCACGTGCATGGGGTTTTGACAAACCCCAAGCACATTAGTTAGTGCTTATTCAGACTAACGTGTTAATCGTCCGTGTGAAGGATGTTTTTTTAATGGCCGTCACACGACTACAAGTATTTCTATAGGGTTATTCACATGGTCATTGCTTTAACGGACCGTGTGAGGGGCCTGTAAAAAAAATAGAACATGTACTTTTTTTGTGCATGTTTACGAATCCCTCAATAGACTCAAGTCTATGAGGGATCTGTCAAAACGGTCCCGCACGGGTGCAAATCAGCCATGAAAAACGGCCGTTATTCATGGCTGATTTCACACACGTTGGTCTGAATATCGCATTATATTGTAATTTGTAGTGAATTTTCAGTGAGCAATCCGCACCAAAAATAGGTAAGTGGCCTTATTCAGACGTCCATGTTCGGTCTGTGATATACGCACTGTGTATCGGTCATGTTTCCCGTACCGACCACAGTTCAGGGAGCTGGGTTTCTAGTATCACAGTTATCTATAATCATAGGAGTCCCTCCCTTCCCATGGCAATACTGTCCCTGGTCCCATACTGAAAGCATCATTACAGTATGGGGCAGTATTCCCACGAAGAGGCATGGACACCTATCATTATTGATAACTGATGCTAGGAGTCCGGCTCCATGAATTGTGGTCGGCCTGGGAAATACGGTCGATACATGCTCCGTATATCACTGACCAAACACGGCTGTCTGAATAAGGCCTTAGTCTAGTTACACAGTGCGGTCAAATCCAATTTTTGCAAAATCGCGGAAGAAACGTGATTTGACCGCACTGTGGGAATATAATCACTATATAAACTCCAAAAGCAGTTAGTGTGCGGGCTGGGCACTGTTTATAGCAAAAACATCCCCCGATCATTTACCACAAAGGCAGCTCCATATCATAGACCATAAACAGAAGAACAAGCAGAGCTCATAGCCAAATAAATAAAAATATAAATCTTTTATTGAACATATATGATAAACAATGTTTAAAAATTACATAAGGACATGACTCCAGTGAGAAAGAATGGAGCAAAAAGTTACAAGGTACCGAGTTGTGAGTATAGATCAGTAAAAGTACTTTAAATGAGTGTATATGGATGAAGGTAAGTTCCCCTTTCCTAATCCACAGATCCCTAGCAATGGGCACCATAGGACAGAGAAAGGGGACGGGAAAGGGATTAGGTTAAAGTGTCAGTGCATAATTCAATGGCAAAATATGGTAACCTTACCCATTCAAAACAAGGACTCGGTACTTGCTCCTCACATAAACCCCGACGCGCGTTGCGCTTCCGGTGCTTCCTCAGGGGACTGTGGGAATATAGCCTAACAGCACACTTTTTCATGTATCCTTTTTTTTAATGCAATTTTCGTAATCGCGGCACAAATCACGCGGTTTTGCCGCAATTTTTATATAATTGCGGCAAAACTGCACCATTTTTGCAGCAATTGCGAAAATCGCTAGGACAACTAAAAAAAACATTTTAAAATGCTTTATATATTGTACAAGTGGGGTCAGGAGGGATGGGAAGCAGGATGGAGAGGGGAGGAAAAACTCATCAGCCTGCAGGTCCGGTCGGCTGTGTAGAGGAGCTGGCTGGGGGGCGGGATCTCCACACGGAGCTTCTGCTACTCATGCTGCATCTTCCCCGTCCAGTTCGTAAAGCAACAAGTATGCAGTGGGGGCCGCGAGCGTTGCAAGGGGGGGCCGTGAGCGTTGCAAGGGGGGGCCGCGAGCTTTGCAAGGGGGGCCGACAGTCCGGGGGGCGACCACAGCCCGGTGGGCGCCTTTTCTTCAGCCATGTGGCCAGGCCCCTGACATGAGTACTACTAGTACTGCCCTGATGGCGGCCATGCTCCCAAGCTCCAACACTTGCTTAGCTGCTTGTTTTAAATAGTTTTTGCCACTTAGTTGCACTTGTCTGCTCTTTTCAGTAAAGTCTCTGGCTGCAAATTCTGCAAAAAAAAACCATGGGGTTAAAATACTTTTTTCTAAATGGAGTCATTTATGGGTAGTTTCTATCGTTCTGGCAGTTCAATGCCTCTCCAGCTGTGCAGTGGGGCCTAAAACATTTGCAAACAAAATGTGTCCTGAAAGCCACGGGGTGCTTCTGTCCTTTTGGGCCCTGCCATGTGTCTAGGCAGTGCATTAGAGCCACAATGGGGGTATTTTTGAACACAGGAGAAACAGGGTGATCAATTTTGGTTTGTGTTTCTACATTCTCATGTTCACTTTACAAAGAAATCTGTCTTTAAAATGAAAGATTTGTGAAAAAAGTGATTTTTTTTCTTCTCCTGCTTTGCATTAAAATCATCAAAAAACTGTGGGGTCAAAATACTTACTACACCCCTTAATACATATCGTAAAGTGTACCTGAATAGATAAAATAACTTTTTTATATGTGTTCCTGTTAACATAATAAAGAACTTTTCAATATATTATAATTTACCTTACAGCAAGCATTCGCCTGCTATGCTGTAGTTCTCTTCCCCATTTTGCTGCTCCTCGGTCTCCTTTACTTTGGCAGTCCCCGCTCGTTGTTAGTTGGAATCTGTAGCCAGCAACATCAGACGCTGGCTACGGATTCTATGCAGAACAGAGGCGTTGACGTGCGCGCTCCCGAACATCCTCACTCTATGCCCCATTCACAGGACTGCTCCCGGCATCACTGTTCATATATATTCAAATAGTGATGTCTGGTGCAGAGCTGAAGTCCCGGGGAGAGCGCTAGTAGAGGCTCTGCTCTGGTACACTGGCTCTGTGAAAGCCACTAACATCACCGTCCATAAATAGACAGTGATGTGCGGAGCAGAGCTGAAGTCCCGGGCAGAGCGCTAGTAGAGGCTCTGCTCCGGTACACTACCTCTCTGGAAGCCTCTAACATCACTGTCCATATATAGACAGTGATGTTAGGGGCAAGTCTAGAGCCGGAGTCCCGGGCAGAGCGCTATTAGCTTCCCAAAGCCGGAATCCTGAAGCAGAGCTCTGGCTGGGACTCCTCTCCTCTTGACATCAATCCATGTATGGACAGTGATGTCAGGGGCAACCCCAGAGCCGGAGTCCCTCTGCCTGGGACTCCTGCTGTGCTCCTGACATCACTGCCATATATGAACAGTGATGTCAGGGGCTCTCTCATAGCCGGAGTCCTCAAACAGAGCACTAGTATAGGCTCTGCTCCGGGATTTCGGCTCTGGGAAAGCCTCTGACATCACTATCCATATATGGACAATGATTCTAGGGGCAACCCCAGAGCTGGAATCCCGGACAGAGCGCTATTAGCGCTCTGCCTGGGACTCCTGCTCTACTCCTAACATCACTGTCCATATATGGACAGTGATGTGTGGGGCTTCCCCATAGCCGGAGTCCCGAAACAGAGCGCTAGTATAGGCTCTGCTCCAGGACTCTGGCTCTGGGGAAGCCTCTGACATCACTGCCCATATATGGACAGTGATGCCAGGGGCAACCCCAGAGCCGAAGTCCCGAAACAGAGCCACTTCAAGCGCTATGCCTGGGTCGTCTTCTCTCCTTCTGACATCACTGTCCATATATGGACAGTGATGTCAGGGGCAACCCAAGACCCGGAGTCCCAGGCAGAGTGTTTTTAGCACTCTGCCTGGGACTCCTGCTGTCCTCCTGACGTCACTGTCCATATATGGACAGTGATGTCAAGAGGAGAGAAGTCCCAGGCAGAGCGCTTGAAGCGGCTCTGTTTCGGAACTCCGGCAATGTGGAAGCCTCTAACATCACTGTCCATATATCGACAGTAATGTCAGGGGAAATCCCAGAGACTCTGCCTGGGACTTCTGCTCTGCTCCTAACATCACTGTCCATATGTGACGCCGGGACCTTTCCCAGGGCCAGAGTCCTGGGGCAGAGTTTCTATTGGCGCACTGCCTGGGGATTCCGACTCTGAGGAAGCTACTGACATCACTGTCCTTATATGGAAATGATGTCGAGAGCTCCCAGAGGTATACGTTTAACGTATACCTCTGACGGATGCCATACAGTTGCATCTGTCTCCCATAGCCTTGTGGTATACGTTTTTTGGATGGAATCCCTCAAGATGGATTAGCGTAGTCTACTACGCTATTCCATACTTTTTTATTACAAATTTTTTATTTGTGTTTTTTTACAGGTTCGATTGTTGGACTACTTCGGATTCGAGGACTCCGATGACGGCTTTGTTTTTTTTGGTTTTTTTAATAAAATGGTGACCGAGTGTTGAGTGGTGTTTTATTTCAATAAAATATTTTTTCTATGTGTCTGTGATTTTTTTTAAACTTTATTACCACTGCCTTAGCAATGGCCATTGTCTGATTGATAGCGTCAATTACTAAGGGGAGGCTTAGTGTTACCAAGTGAAAATGATAACACTAACCCCCCATTATTACCTGGTACCCACTGTCTCAAGGGGTACGGGGAAGTGTCGGGTACAATCCAGTACCTGACCTTCTGAAGTAATGGTCGGGCACTGGGGCGGCCACAGGCTGGTATTATTTCGCTGGGAAGGTCCAAACAGCGTGGTCCTTTCCATCCTGGTAATGCTAGGCTGCTGCTGCTATGTTGTATCCAGCTGGTTATGAAAAATGGGGGGACCCACGTCGTTTTTTTCAGTAACTATGTTGGGGTCTCCCATTTTTCATAACCAGCCAGATACAACATAGCAGCAGGCTAGCACTACCAGGGTGGGAAGGCCCACAGTTTTTGGGGTTTCCCAGCCTAATAATACCAGCCTGCCGCCGCCCCAGTGCACATCCATCACTACAGATGGTCAGGTACTGGATCGTACCAGGCTCTTCCCTGGTGGCGGTAGGTACCGGGGTAATAATAGAGGGGCTAGTGTTAGCCTTTCCACCTTGTGTGTGTATATATATATATATATATATATTATATATATCCTGGGATATAAGGGCACAAGCTTTAGCTTCAATTCCCTTAGCTGATGTCACAATCATGAAGCAGCAAGAGAAGATTTTACATTTAGGGTATGTGCACATGATGACTGCAATTACGTCTGAAATTACGGAGCTGTTTTCAGGAGAAAACAGCTCCTGAATTTCAGACATAATTGCATGTACTCGGGTTTTGATGGGCGTCTTTTACGGACGTAATTTGGAGCTGTTCTTCATTGGAGTCAATGATAAACGGCTCCAATTACGTCCCAAGAAGTGTCCTGCACTTCTTTTGACGAGGCTGTAATTTTACGCACCGTCTTTTGACAGTGACGCGTAAAATGACAGGTCGTCGGCACAGTACATAGTAAAGCCCATTCAAAGTAATGGGCAGATGTTTGCCGACGTATTGGAGCCGTCTTTTCAGGCGTAATTCGAGGCGTAAAAAACGCCTCCATTACGTCTGAAAATAGGTCGTGTGAACCCAGCCTAACTGTGTAAAAATTATAATGGCTGGATCTCTGGGCTAGGAAGTAGCTATCTGCATAATATAGGTATTGTTGGAATTGTAGTGAAAGGCTCTATTCAGCTGTGCAAAAAATTATTTTTAGTTAATGTCATTGGAGGTACGCTTTAGCGTAGGAAGACACACAACATATTCAGTGCTGATACACTGCGTTAAGCTGCACAATTTATCAGCTCTAAACACCGCAGGGAATGTAGTCCGGAAAATGGCACCACATTGTGGAATTTCCGCTGAAAAGCGGCGCCGGAAAAAAAACCAAACACGTTCATACTTCGCCCTCTTCTCGGCGCGTAGTCCGGCTTCCTGGGATGACGTTGCAGGCCATGTGACACTGCAGCTGGTGATTGGCTGTAGCGGTCACATGGCCTGAAACGTCATGCAGGGAGGCCGGACTGGAGAAGAAGCAGGGAACTCTGGGTAAGTATAACTTTGTTATTTATTTTCTTTAAAGTACAGTAAAGTTTACCGCTCAGACAGCACTGATAACAGTCCAATATCATTCAGTATGGACACTAGCTCCCAGAAAAATGCAGTGGACAATCCGCAATCCAATGAGGGTGTGGATGGTAATTCTTATCCTTGTAGTTCCACCGAGCTCCCTATCGTCTCTCTCCACATTCAAAGAACTCCTGGTAGGAAAAGTGCAACAGCCTCTGAAAAAAAGATTTCTCCACGCCAAGTTTAATCCATACTCACAGAAGTAACAAGAAATAAAAGCATGAAGTTAAAATCGTTAAAATTTCTAGGCGGCACACCAAACACTCTCGCCCGACCCTTGGTTTCACCCTTCCGGCTTCCTCTGGGGCATGTGTGACGTATCTAATTGACAAGTTTATATAGCCACAAAACATTTAAATTCATATAAATTTACATACATATCAAAAATGGTTAAAAAAAACATATACAACCAATGATCTCTGCAATATATAGAGATAATCTGATCTTATAATCGTATACATATATATACACACTTCTAAATATTATTCTTTTTATTTAACCCCTTAATGACCGGGCCTGAAAAGACCTTAATGACCAGCTCAATTTTTCTGTTTTTGCCTCTCTGAGTTTCAGCAGCCATAACTTTTTTATTTTTTTCACTGACGTGGCTGTATGAGGCCTTTTTTTATGCGAAAGAAACAGTATTTTTTTTTTCCCACAGTTTGGGGGTAAAAAAAATTTTTTTACGGCGTGAATATAGGAGAAGGCGATTCTCTGAATAGTTTTTTTGGTTTCTTTTTTATACCGTTCACGTTTCACGCTAAATAACCCATTAGATTAATTCTTCAGGTTATTACGGTCGTGTAGATACCTAATATGTGTAGTTTTTTTGTTTTTATTTAGTGTAGGGGCAATAAAATGTATTTAATGCAAAATAAAGACTCTTTTTGGGACTTTTTTTATTTATTTATTTGTTTTGTTACTTTTTTTTTTTTTAATCCCATCAAGGGATAACTTTATTTGTAACTTTATTTTTTACTTGCAATGTATTAGCATACTTCTGTACGCTAATACATTACACTGTGTCACTATGACACAGGCTGCTGATCGGGCAGCACATAGTGTGCCCGAACAGCAGGCACACGGAACAGACAGCCCTGGGCTCCTTTGTAGGTCCCCAGGGCTGACTGCAGAGGGATTCCCCAGTGTTTGATCGCATCACTGGAATCCCGGTGATGCGATCAAAGAGGGGAATTCCCTTTGATCATGCCGCGGTCACGGACCGCGGCAATCAAAGTGTTAAACAGCAGGGGTCCGAATGTTTGCCGACCCCAGCTGTGTTCAGGAGGCTGCTCTAAGATCAGGAGCTGTTAGTTACAGCTCCTGCTTAGAGGATGAGTGCTCACACGAGCGCTCATCAGCTTCATCTGCAGCGACGCCAAAAGACGTCTCTGTAGACTAAGCACCCGCACCGCCTGACGTCAAAAGACAGTGGGCGGTCTGGAAGGTGTTAAATACATAATCTCTTTAAAAAGTAGAAGGACAATATCTTATGCTAAACAAGCCTATTCACCACCTTTATAATTGGTTAGATTCCCCATATTATCCCATATCCATTATATTGATTTGTATTTATATTTTATCAGTTGTTTTATATTTTCTGTCTCTATTTTTCCACTTAGGCCTTATTCACACGAATGTGTTATACGTCCGTGATACGTTAGTGAATGGGGCCGTTCAGACTGTCAGTGATTTTCACGCAGCATATGTGCGCTGCGTAAAACTCACGACATGTCCTATACTTGCCCGTGTTTCGTGCAGCACGCACCCATTGAAGTCAATGGGTGCGTGCAAATCGCGCTCGGCACATGGAAGCACTTCCGGGTGCCGTGCGTGATTCGCGCAACATTTGTAAAAAGAATGAAGTCTTTTAGTAATACTATACATAGGGCAGTTTTTGCATAATTATTTTCATAACATGGAACTACCAATATGTTCCAGAATATCTATCAGACACATACCATGATATCTCACCAATATTGATAAGTACTTGTATAAAAAACAAAACAGGATATAAGTGTTATAAAAAACACTTCAATTCGAAGTCTGAATTGAGTCCTAAGGGCTGAAGCGTTTTTAATTGATATATCCAAAAACTTTCCTGCTTGCTCATTTTTTTTAATATTGTTATTTTAAATAAATCGGATTATCACACTGAAATGTAGAGATTACTGTCAGACTGTATTACCTATAAAAAACTAAAGAATAATCCTACCAAAGTTTTCAAAAAACAACTGGAGAGTCTCCTGGATGCAAAAAAGAGGGGGATTCTAAATGACAGGGAATTTGAATATTTAAATATAAAACATCTCAAGAGCCCTGTAATTTATTACTTACCTAAAGTTCACAAGAATAAGACCAATCCGCCAGGTCGGCCAATTGTAGCCGGAATAGATTCGCTAACTAGTCGCATCTCTGAGTATATTGATCTGTGGCAATCAGACTAAACTAATATTTGCCAGCACATGGAGTTAGGTTATGTGACAAATAACATCTGACATTTCAGGCACTTGTGAATGAGTGCACGCTGACTGTCTATATCACACACACTTCATTGTGCGTCCTTGATCTGGTTGCCAACGCCTGTACTTGGATCTTTTGGCACTCTGTGCCCTACTAATTTTAATAATAAATTTTGTCAATAAATATTTATTTTAAACGTTTATACAGGCAGAATATTTGTACTCTAGTAATTTAAACGTATACCTTTACACTACTGATTTTGGAATTTATATTGATTGTTTCTTGCAAAAATATGTTGTTGCTAGTAGATCCTATGTGAGAAACTCTGGACATGTAATCAAGGAGTTAAAAACCGTGAATGTCACTAGAGACACTATTTTATGCACATGCGATGTCTCATTATTGTATACCTGTATACCTCACGAATTAGGGATACAGGCTGTAGAATATACTCTTGGTATGGATAAAAATATGACTCCTGAACAAGGTCGTTTTATTATAGACCTCATTAGATTTAGTTTAGAGAAGAATTCTTTCTGGTATAATTCAGACTATTATCTTCAGACTGACGGTACTGCTATGGGCGCTAAATTTGCACCAATTTATGCAAATCTGTACTTGGCAGTCTGGGAAGATTCTTTTATTTACTCTAGTAATAATCCTTTCTGTGAATTCATAAAGTTGTATAAACTTTACATAGATGATGTGGTTATTATTTGGGAAGGAACAACAGAGAATTTATTAACTCATCGATTATATTAATAACAATAAATGTAATCGGACCTTTACTTCAGAGTATGATAAAAATAGAGTTATGCCTTATTCACACGACAGGGTCCCGCCCGAACTCGAGTGTCGGCCGATAAAATCGGCCGTTTTTCCAGGCCGGTTTGCATTAGTTTTACATCCGTTCCGGGCCGGGCATATCTGGACAGTGACATCAGGGGCAACTCCTGAAGGGGAATCCCCATGTGGCCGGTGATTCCACTTCAGGAAAAGCCCCTGTCGTCTGTGTCCATTTATGGACACTGAACGTTACTGGCTTCGCCTGGTGTGGAATCCCCGGTCCTTCAGGGAGCTAAAGTGGGGCTAGCACATAGCAGAGCAGGGAGATACCTCCCTGCTCTGCTATAGTGGCGTCGCTACAGTAGTAGCAGCAGCTGCTAGCGGCGCCATCGGCCATGGAAGGTGACGCCGGGCCAGGGCGCTTTTAAAACAAGCAGGGGAAGGGAGCCAGCGCAGTGCTCCCTTCCACCTGCTGTACACCCCGGCCCTGCCACACAGTGTATAAACTTACCTCCAGCGTACCGCCATTCGTCCGAATGGCATAAACTCCTCCTCCTCACATGCACTCTGCGCTGTGAGGAGGGAGCGAGCGACGGATAACATGGCCATCACTCGGGACACATTCCGGTGATGGCCGTGTATTACCCGGCCCCATAGACTTCTATGGGAGCCGGGCGGCCGGGTAAACGGCCGAAAATAGGACATGTCCCATTTTTGGACGGCCAGGTTTCCCGGGTCGTCAAAAAATCGGTCGTGTGAATAGCCCCATTAGGGGTCTATTGTTCCTACTGCAGCCGGGTGACGGCCATTTTACGAATGGCCGGGAAACCCTGTCGTGTGAATAAGGGCTCAGCTTTCTGGATTTGGAAATTTTTATAGAAAACAATGTACTATACACCAAAAATTATTTAAAACCTACTTATTCAGACGAACGTGATATACGTCCGTGCAACGCGTGACGCCTCGCACGGACCTATATTAGTCTATGGGGCCGTGCAGACAGTCCATGATTTTTACGCAGCGTGAGTCCGCTGCGTAAAACTCACGACATGTCCTATATTTGTGCGTTTTTCGCGCATCACGCACCCACTTCAATGGGTGCGTGAAAATCACACGCACCACACGGAAGCACTTCCGTGGGACGCGCGTGATTCGCGCAACAGCAGTCAAAAGTATGAATGAACCACGTGCTTTTCTGTTTACAAACAGAGTGTCATAATGATGGCAAAAAGCACGCAGCCGCGCAACATATGATCATGACACACGAAGCTGTTAAGTGTCTTTTGCGCACGCAAAACGCCGCGTTTTTTGCATGAGCAAAACGCACACGCTCGTGTGAATCCGGCCTCATAGTTATATTGAACGTTCGAGTTGACATTTTAAACCTTGGCTTATGAATATCCCAAAAGGGCAGTTTAAAAGGATAAAGAAAAACTGTACAAAAATAGAAGACTTTGATGCACAGTCACAAGTTATTAAATCTTGTTTGATAGAAAGGAATTATGAGGAACAGAGGGTGTCGTTAGCATTGAATGAGGTTAGAGAAGAAATCGCAGTCCATTCTGGCGATAACATAAAAAAAATTGATAATTTTTATACAAAGAGAATTGATGATAATGATATAACATTAAGGGTTCCGTTCATTACCACATATTCCACAAGTTCTTCATTGATACGAAATATTATTAGAGAAAATTGGCATATTGTAAGGAACGATCCTGTCTAGGTTGCCGAAAAATCCTAGTATTGTACATCGTAGGGCACCAAATATAAAGGATAAAATTACTCATAGTTTTATAAAAGCTCCTACAACAGCAATTATTGCTACAAAAGGATTTTTTTCCTGTAACAAGTGTAAAGCTTGTAAAGAAGTGGGGTATAATAAAAGAAAGGGGAATGTTACCTATTTTATGGATGCCGATAATAAAAGCAAATAGGAGATCAAACATTTTACTACGTGTAATACTAAAGGGGTTATATACTTACTGCAGTGTCCCTGTGGGCAGTTATATGTAGGACGTACAGCCCGCAAATTGAAAACTCGAATAGCAGAACACTGTAATAACATCAGAAAAGGCAAGATGGACCATAGTGTGTCAGCACACTACTGTAAATTCCATCATAAAGATCCCAAGGACAATAAATTCTTCGCTATTGAGACAATTGATAATCATTGGAGGGGGGAGGATTATATAAAAAAAATGAGCAAGCAAGAAAGTTTTTGGATATATCAATTAAAAACGCTTCAGCCCTTAGGACTCAATTCAGACTTCAAATTTAAGTGTTTTTTTATAAAAATGATATCATGTTTTGTTTTTTATACAAGTACTTATTAATATTGGTGAAAGATCATGGTATGTGTCTGATAGATATTCTGGTCCATATTGATAGTTCCATGTTATGAAAATAATTATGCAAAAACTGCCCTATGTATAGTATTACTAAAAGACTTGGTCACACATTTGACCAAGGGATCTCAGCAGAACACAATTGTTCTGATTAACTGCAGCTCACTGAAGCTCTGGAGGGTAAGGCCCCATGCACACGACCGTAAAAAACCTCCATTTCATTGAACGCTAACACCTTTCCATAGCACTACGGAAGGGTGTCCGTGCCGTGGAAATGTTCCGGGAATTATGGAACATGTCCGTTCTTTTGCATTTTGCGGGCCGTGCTCCCATACGTTGTATGACTGCGGGCACAGTCGTGTGCATGGGGCCGTAGAGATTGGCCACAGATCAGACTAAGTGGAAAAAGAGAGAAAGAAAATATAAAACAACTGATAAAATATAAATAATATAAACAGATCAGACTAAGTGAAAAATAGAGACAGAAAATATAAAAGAACTGATAAAATATAAATAAAAATCAATATAATGGATATGGGATGATATGTCGAATCTAACCAATTATAAAGGTGGTGAATAGGCTTGTTTAGCATAATATATTGTTCTACTTTTTAAAGAGATTATGTAGTTAAATAAAAAGAATAATATTTAGAAGTGTATATATATGTATACGATTATGATGATAAGATCAGATTATCTCTATATATTGCAGAGATCATTGGTTGTATATGGTTTTTTTAACCATTTTTGATATGTATGTAAATTTATATGAATTTAAATGTTTTGTGGCTATATAAACTTGTCAATTAGATACGTCACACATGCCCCAGAGGAAGCCGGAAAGGTGAAACCCAGGGTCGGGCGAGAGTGTTTGGTGTGTCGCCTAGAAATTTTAAAGATTTTTACCTACCTTGATGCTTTTATTTCTTGTTACTTCTGTGAGTATGGATTAAACTTGGCGTAGAGAAAACTTTTTTCAGAGGCTGTTGCACTATGTGTCTTCCTTTTTCCATGTATTAGAGACATAAGATCCTTTTCCTACCAGGAGTTCTTTGAATGTGGAGAGAGACGATAGGGAGCTCGGTGGAACTACAAGGATAAGAATTACCATCTACACCCTCATTGGATTGCGGATTGTCCACTGCATATTTCTAGGAGAGAGTGTCCATACTGAATGATATTGGACTGTTATCAGTGCCGTCTGAGCGGTAAACGTAACTGTACTTTATATATGTCATTTAGGGTATTTGTTGGATCATACCCAATTTAGTTTTGCCTGCTCCGGTCTGAGAGATATATTGTGGGTATTTGAGCCAAGAGAAACCACCATTATATTTGTATTTATTTTCTTTAAACTTGCGATTTTTGTGGGGCATCGCGGTGATTCCGCCGCAAATATTATAACACACACTGCTTTGTTGCGGGTTTAAGAACCCCATTGAATTCAATTAGTAAACCCGCAACAGAAGAGTTGCGTATCCGCAGATTTAACATGCTGTGGTTGAAGTAACAACACCGCAGGTCAACTTATGTGCGGTGTTTTCGGCGGATATTTACTGCAGTGTGGGGACAAGATTTAATGGAATCTCACCCACACTCAGGGCCGGCCTTAGGATAGATGGTGCCCCGTGCGAAATTATCTTCCGACGCCCCACCCCATCATAAAAAAATACCCCATAAATAAGTATAGTGCCCCCACACAATATACTGCCCCTTTAGTGCCCCCATACAGTATAGTAATATATAAAAATATATTATATGCCCTTCAAGGACACAGTATTTTGTCCTCTAATTATACCCACACAGTATTATGCCCCCTAAGTGCAACACACAGTATATTGCTCCCTTTAGTACCCCTACATGGTATAATGTCTGCTTAGTGGTACCCAGACAGTGTAATGCCCCCTTCCCCTGGCTGCCACACACAGCCCCCCCCCTTGTAGATAGTGCCTCCCTGTAGACAATGCCACACCTCCTCCGTGTAGATTGTGCCACAGAATCCCCCACCTCCCCCATGTAGACAGTGCTATAAGCCCCCCACCTCCCCCTTGTAGCTGCTCCACGACGGGATCCTTGCGTAGCCCGGCGTGATCCTGCAGCCTAGTATAGAGTTTCCCATCCTATTCGGACTCGTGGCACCACTGGAAAAATAAAATTCCCTCAGGGCACCCCTACCAAATTTTTTTTGAGAAAGACAGAAAACGGCTAAAAACAAGCACTACGCTCTTAGGGTATGTTCACACAGCGTTTTGAGTAAGGCAAATAAAATCTGCCTCAAGATTCCTTCATGAATTATGAAGCAGATTTTGTATTGACAGCATTGCTCGACCTTTTTTTTTTTTGCCTTTTTTTTTTAAGCCGTTGAAACGAATGCAAAATATGCAGGCAAAAAAGCTCCAAATGAGCACCGGAGGTATTTTCTGCCTCCTATTAATTTCAAGTGGAAACATGTAACAGTAACATGACCATCAATCTCCCCACTCACAGTAAAATAACCATCAGCCAACCACTCACAGTAAAATGACCATCAGCGCGTCACTCACAGTAAAATGACCATCAGCCCACCACTCACAGACTTCCCCTGTAGATAGTGCCACACAGCCCCCTTGTAGGTAGTGCCACACAGCCCCCTTGTAGGTAGTGCCACACAGCCCCCTTGTAGGTAGTACCACATAGCCCCCTTGTAGGTGGTGCCACACAGCCCCCTTGTAGGTGGTGCCACACAGCCCCCTTGTAGGTGGTGCCACACAGCCCCCTTGTAGGTGGTGCCACACAGCCCCCTTGTAGGTGGTGCCACACAGCCCCCTTGTAGGTGGTGCCACACAGACCCCTTGTAGGTGGTGCCACACAGCCCCCTTGTAGGTGGTGCCACACAGCTCCCTTGTAGGTGGTGCCACACAGCCCCATTGTAGGTGGTGCCACACAGCCCCTTGTAGGTAGTGTCCCACAGCCCCTTGTAGGTAGTGCCACACAGCCCCCTTGTAGGTAGTGCCACACAGCCCCCTTGTAGGTAGTGCCACACAGCCCCCTTGTAGGTAGTGCCACACAGCCCCCTTGTAGGTAGTGCCACACAGCCCCCTTGTAGGTAGTGCCACACCGCCCCATGTAGGTAGTGCCACACAGCGCCCCTGTAGGTAGTGCCACAAAGCCCACAGCCCCCTTTTAGATAGCACCCCCCTTCCTGTTAGCACACAGGGATTCCGCGCCTTCAGAGTCCTTCAGCGGCACTAGTAGGTAGCAGAGCAGTAGCGGCGACACTAAGCAAAGAAGTGCCCGGGTGAAAAGGCGGCTGAGTCGCCGGGCCCAGGTGCTTCTGAAACAAACAGGGGAAGGAAGCCAGTGCAGCGCCCGTTTCCACCTGCTGGAGTGATGCGCCCTGTGCAATGGCCTACCCACACTGCTGGTGCTGTAAACCACTGGGAATTTTCCTGCAATTAATCTGTTGCGGAAAATCCGCAGTGTTTACGTTGTGTGTGTGTGTGTGTGTGTGTGTGTGTTCCTACCCTGAAGCTGAGTCAGTGCCATCATCCCCAGATGTTAGCTGTATCTTATAGCTGACATCCTGCTGTAATGATGGGGACCGAAGTTCGCTTCGATCCCCGCCATTAACCCCTTAAAAGCAGTGGTCAAATGCGATCGCTGCATTTAAGGTGTTTGCAGTTCCGGTGGCTGCAATGGCAACCGGAGGCCTTATTTTCTTGGCCGTGTTCTTTGCAGTAGGGAATATACTGGCCAGGCTTCAGGCCACCCTGAGAACAGGTCTTCACATACGAGCACATTTTCATACACACCTACCTCTGGTAGTTGTATATTCTGCAGTCGCTGGAACGGGTAATGTGGCCGGGGTGCACTTTTTATAGGTACCTTTACTGTTTTACCTATGTCATGCCATGCGCATATCATGCAGGCTACTACAAGCCTAGTGGCATTATTGAATCCATATACAAGCCATCTCCATGCTCTCATTGCCAGGTCTGTCATCTCTTGCTCTCTCAATTGGCCTACCCGATGATCCAACAAAGTTCCTACTACCAATGGGCCCATAATCATGAGCAATGACAAAAGCGTACCTAGAGTCAGTGTAAATGTTGGCCGTCTTACATTTTGCTAGGTTACAAGCCTCAGCGAGCACCACCAGCTCCGCTTCTTGAACAGAACAAGAAGGTGGGAGTGGTCTCTGGATGATTTACCTGGTGCCTCGTATCCTGTCTTGTACATACTGTATATGATGAAGTATTTCTTCATTATAATTTACATTTGAAACCCATATAGGTTTGCATATGTTGCATATAGATAAACTATTTCAAAATGGTGGAGTCTTAATTTATTCTCAAAAATAAAAACCAAATGTTATACACTTCTCCACAGTCATCTGATAATCTAGAACACTTGAGAATCCCACCCCCATCAAGTCCAACAGATACCTATTTAATACCACAAGGAAAAAGATATATAAAAAAATGTTCACATCGCCTGACTATAATTGCATAATGTGTTTCAACATACAAGTTAGATGTTTGTTCATAAAATGGGATACAGTTAAAACAAATAAAGAAATAAGTGAAAAAATAAATAAAACCAAAGTTGGAAGAAATATCTTAGTTTGGACTGAACGAAGCCGGGACGCGGCCTCGTCGCCAGGACAACCAAGCAGAAATTGCAGCAAGTGAGCGAATTGATAGAACACTGCTTGCTGTGTGTAAGGCATTGAACTCATTTGAAGGCTGCCTAGAGGTGTGTGTTAATTAGATAAGACAACGCCCGGCGTTTTCTGCTGCGGACTTACTCATATTGATTTACATTCCAGTTTTTTATATGAATATATCCTCTAAAAAAGATGCCAAATTCTGTAACTAAAAATATGCTGCATACTTCAATTATAATCAGGACGTAACTAAGTTGCTAACCACGCTAAATGGATTTATCTAAGAATAATTTTTTATCAGCGTAGCTATTTAATAAAACTTATGCCTGATACGGCATTTAAGTGCACTCTTTTATCTAATTAACACACACCTCTAGGCAGCCTTCAAATGAGTTCAATGCCTTACACACAGCAAGCAGTGTTCTATCAATTCGCTCTCTCAATTGGCCTACCCGATGATCCAACAAAGTTCCTACTACCAATGGGCCCATAATCATGAGCAATGACAAAAGCGTACCTAGAGTCAGTGTAAATGTTGGCCGTCTTACATTTTGCTAGGTTACAAGCCTCAGCGAGCACCACCAGCTCCGCTTCTTGAACAGAACAAGAAGGTGGGAGTGGTCTCTGGATGATTTACCTGGTGCCTCGTATCCTGTCTTGTACATACTGTATATGATGAAGTATTTCTTCATTATAATTTACATTTGAAACCCATATAGGTTTGCATATGTTGCATATAGATAAACTATTTCAAAATGGTGGAGTCTTAATTTATTCTCAAAAATAAAAACCAAATGTTATACACTTCTCCACAGTCATCTGATAATCTAGAACACTTGAGAATCCCACCCCCATCAAGTCCAACAGATACCTATTTAATACCACAAGGAAAAAGATATATATTTACCAAAATCTGGCATAATACTAACAATGTTTCACCTCCTTCCCATCTAAATCTGTAAAGACTCGTGTGAGTGATGTCACCTCAGACTCCAGTGCAGATTTGCTGGCGGGGAGTGATCTGTTACACAATACGTAGTGACTACAGCACAGCATACCCAGTGCCATATTTGCCGTTCTGAAAGTATCTGAAAGCATCTATACAGAAAAACTCAAAAATCTGGGCTGGGTTACTCGCATACACATTTAATCTGGATTACTCATTGGGGTCTCATACACATTTTGTAGACCTCCTAGAACCAAATTCATTAATTCAAAACAAAACAAAATTCAAAAGCACAGAAGCTGTCAAACCAACCTGATTTGTTTTTATGAAGAGGTGAGCAGAAGCCTAGACAGAGGGGCCGCTGTGGATATAGTGTTTTTGGACTTTGCAAAGGCATGGACCGTATCCAAAGAGTTGTGGTAAATGACTCCTACTCTGAATGGTCCCCAGTTATATGTGGTGTACCCCAGGGTTCCGTGCTGGGACCACTATTATTCAACTTATTTATTAATGATATAGAGGATGGGATTAATAGCACTATTTCTATTTTTGCAGATGCTCGGTAAGCTGGAAAAAAGAGTCTGCAAGGGCGCTGCTGCACACGGATGAGACCGAAGTGAAAACTTCGGAATGATGATGATAATCCAATGATAAAGTGATGATAATTGAATAAAATTTATTGGTATTATGACTACGCGTTTCGACGATGAACAATCATCTTCATCAGGCCATGTACATATCGGAAAAGACACAACTTATATAATCTGTAGGTACAAATTAACATAATTGAAAAAACCGCCAAATCTGACGGGGTCAAGGTGCGATCATGACGTCACTCCCGGTTTTTTTTAAAATAAAAAAATGTTCACATCGCCTGACTATAATTGCATAATGTGTTTCAACATACAAGTTAGATGTTTGTTCATAAAATGGGATACAGTTAAAACAAATAAAGAAATAAGTGAAAAAATAAATAAAACCAAAGTTGGAAGAAATATCTTAGTTTGGACTGAACGAAGCCGGGACGCGGCCTCGTCGCCAGGACAACCAAGCAGAAATTGCAGCAAGTGAGCGAATTGATAGAACACTGCTTGCTGTGTGTAAGGCATTGAACTCATTTGAAGGCTGCCTAGAGGTGTGTGTTAATTAGATAAGACAACGCCCGGCGTTTTCTGCTGCGGACTTACTCATATTGATTTACATTCCAGTTTTTTATATGAATATATCCTCTAAAAAAGATGCCAAATTCTGTAACTAAAAATATGCTGCATACTTCAATTATAATCAGGACGTAACTAAGTTGCTAACCACGCTAAATGGATTTATCTAAGAATAATTTTTTATCAGCGTAGCTATTTAATAAAACTTATGCCTGATACGGCATTTAAGTGCACTCTTTTATCTAATTAACACACACCTCTAGGCAGCCTTCAAATGAGTTCAATGCCTTACACACAGCAAGCAGTGTTCTATCAATTCGCTCACTTGCTGCAATTTCTGCTTGGTTGTCCTGGCGACGAGGCCGCGTCCCGGCTTCGTTCAGTCCAAACTAAGATATTTCTTCCAACTTTGGTTTTATTTATTTTTTCACTTATTTCTTTATTTGTTTTAACTGTATCCCATTTTATGAACAAACATCTAACTTGTATGTTGAAACACATTATGCAATTATAGTCAGGCGATGTGAACATTTTTTTATTTTAAAAAAAACCGGGAGTGACGTCATGATCGCACCTTGACCCCGTCAGATTTGGCGGTTTTTTCAATTATGTTAATTTGTACCTACAGATTATATAAGTTGTGTCTTTTCCGATATGTACATGGCCTGATGAAGATGATTGTTCATCGTCGAAACGCGTAGTCATAATACCAATAAATTTTATTCAATTATCATCACTTTATCATTGGATTATCATCATCATTCCGAAGTTTTCACTTCGGTCTCATCCGTGTGCAGCAGCGCCCTTGCAGACTCTTTTTTCCAGCTTACCGAGCATAGTATCTGCGGTCGTTCTTCTGGAATCACCGGCCTCGAGTCCCGGCAGCAGCAGCACCTTTCTCTCCATCGCTCAAATTTCATTGCTTCAAGGTAAGCATCACTCTTCTCAATTATCCATTCCTACTTGGGTAACCTGCACCATGTGGCGCCGTGTTTCGCTTTCTCTCACTATTTTTGCAGATGACACCAAGCTATGTAGTAATGTTCAGTCTATGGAAGATGTTCGTGAATTGCAAGCGGATTTAAACAAACTGAGTGTTTGGGCGTCCAGTTGGCAAATTAAGTTTAATGTAGATAAATGTAAAGTAATGCATCTGGGTACGAACAACCTGCATGCATCAGATGTCCTAGGGGGAGCTACACTGGGGGAATCACTTGTTGAGAAGGATCTGGGTGTACTTTTAGATCATAAACTAAATAACAGCATGCAATGTCAATCAGCTGCTTCAAAAGCCAGTAAGATATTGTCGTGTATTAAAAGAGGCATGGACTCGCAGGACAGGGATGTAATATTACCACTTTACAAAGCATTAGTGAGGCCTCATCTAGAATATGCAGTTCAGTTCTGGGCACCAGTTCATAGAAAGGGTGCCCTGGAGTTAGAAAAAGTACAAAGAGCAACGAAACTAATAAGGGGCATGGAGAATCTAAGTTATGAGGAAAGATTAAAAGAACTAAACCTATTTAGCCTTGAAAAAAGACGACTAAGGGGGGACATGATTAACTTATATAAATATATTAATGGCACATACAAAAAATATGGTGAAATCCTGTTCCATGTAAAACCCACTCAAAAAACAAGGGGGAACTCCCTCCGTCTGGAGAAAAAAGGTTCAACCTGCAGAGGCGACAAGCTTTCTTTACTGTGAGAACTGTGAATCTATGGAATAGTCACCGCAGAAGCTGGTCACAGCAGGGACAGTAGATGGCTTTAAAAAAGGCTTAGATAATTTCCTAGAACAAAAAAATATTAGCTCCGATGTTTAGAAATTTTTTACTTCCCCTTTCCCATCCCTTGGTTGAACTTGATGGGCATTTGTCTTTTTTCAACCGTACACACTATGTAACTATGTAAAACAAAATTGTACCTGATCAGTCTCATCACTATTCCCCCCTTTCTGGACTGCGGAAGTATTGTAGCAGAGTACAAAACTGCATATGTCAACATAGTAAGGTCGGGCACTCTATCTGGGGGGCACTAGTTTGGCCCCCTGTAATGCGCAGTAGCACAGAACAAAAATGAATTTCTCAGGATAAAACAGCATTTTATCTATTAGATACCTCACAGCTGCATACCTTTAAAACCAACATACATTTTTAAAATGCCAGAAGTATGTCATCAACACGACTGAGCTCCAGCATCAGCTGGGGAAAACCTTGCAACACTGCAGAATACTTCATAGGATGGGTCAGGATTTCCTCAATATCTGTATTTTAATTCATGTGAATGAACTTCAAAACATTACAACGTCAAATCATATCATAACACATGAATATGCAGTCTATATTTTGTAATTTTACTCTCTGTGCGTATTAAGTACATTGGGGTACAAACTGTATTCTGCAGATGATTTGCACCTAAATGGAAGGGGGTCCGCTGTTCTGGGGGAGAGAATTCTAGCTGGGGTGGTGGAGTATTTAAACTAGGGCTGAGGAGGGAGGTCAATGTAGAAAATAAAGGGGTAGTTAGGTTTAGAGAGGGGTCAGACTATATTGGTGGGGGGAGAAACAGAATGTGGGGAGAGGACTAGACAACAAGATAAGGAGATCCTTTCGTTACAAAACATCAGTGTAAATAAAAAGGCCCAAATAATGTCAAATCACATTTCTGATAATAAAAGTGAAAAACTGACAGGCAAGTTAAAGTGTATGTTCACAAATGCCAGAAGTCTAGCAAGCAAAATGGGGAAGCTGGAGGCCTTGATACTGGAAGAAAATATAGATATAGTTGGTGTTGCTGAAACATGGCTGGACTCTTCACATGACTGGGCTGTAAATCTACAGGGTTTTAGGACAGGGTCTACAGGACAAATAGGAAAGGCAGTGGTGTATGTCTGTATGTGAGAAATGATATGAAGGCGAGTGTGAAAGAGACAATAGTGGGTGAATACTGTGAGGAGGTTGAAACCTTGTGGGTGGAACTAGAAAGGGAGGTAAACACTGAAAAAATTACTTTTGGTGTAATCTATAGACCCCCCAATATAACTGAGGAGATGGAAGTTCAGCTATATAAACAGATGGAGCGGGCTGCACAGGCGGGTACTGTAGTGATAATGGGAGATTTTAATTTCCGGGATATTAATTGGTGTCATAGTTCAGCTTCAACTGCAAAGGGGAGACATTTCCTCAACCTGTTGCAGGAAAATTTTATGGGCCAGTTTGTGGAAGACCCGACTAGAGGTGAAGCTCTGTTGGATCTGGTCATTTCTAATAATGCAGATCTTGTTGGGAATGTCAATGTTCGTGAAAACCTCGGTAACTGTGATCACAATATAGTTACATTTCACCTATACTGTAAAAAACAAACGCAGGCTGGGAGGGCAAAAACACTTAATTTTAAGAAAGCCAATTTCCCCAGGATGAGGGCTGCAATTCAGGATATGGACTGGGAAGAACTAATGTCAAATAATGGGATAAATGATAAATGGGAGATTTTCAAATCTACTTTGAGTTATTATAGTGCAAAATTTATTCCTATAGGTAACAAGTATAAACGACTCAAATTAAACCCCACATGGCTTACACCTTCTGTAAAAAGGGCAATACATGACAAACAAAGGGCATTTAAAAAATACAAATCTGAGGGTACATCTGCAGCCTTTGTAAAATATAAAGATCTTAATAAAATCTGTAAAAAGGTAATAAAATTGTAATGGTGGGGGGGGTAGGGAAACGGACAAGTGAGCCCTAATCTACCCGCCACTCTGTCCCTGCCTACTTGCAACGACCCGCCCTAGACGACGGGGTACAACTGGGCGGCGGTCCCTGCGCTCAGTAAGTGCATGACAAACACGACAAACAAACAAGGGAATACAAGCAAGGGAAATGGGCAGTTGCTCGCGGAAACACCGTGAGCAACAGAGTAGTGAACGAGCCGAGTCAAGCCAGGAGAGTGCGAGGTACAAAGCGAAAAGCAGAAGAGTAGTCGGTAAGCCGGGGTCTGTATGGAGCAGGATCAAAAAGTAGCAGGAGCTGTAGCTGGGCCAGGAAACCTCAAGGAAAGAATTCACAAGCACAGATGGACAGGAAGAGCAGGCTTAAATAGACCGAGGGCGGGAGCTAGCTGAGTCTGGCCAGGTTGCGATAGGCTCTCCCACTCCTAAGCCTGCCAGCCTGAGTGGAGGAAGCTGGTGTCTGTCTCAGGGATGTACACTCAGGTGTTGACTGATTAATTCTGGGAGTTAACCCTGAAGCAGTGCCTGGCAGATCCTTTACAGTACCCCCCCTTTTATGAGGGGCCACCGGACCCTTTCTAAGTGGACCTGGCTTACTGGGGAAACGCAGGTGGAACCTCCTGACCAATACCCCAGCGTGAACATCCCGGGCGGGTACCCAAGTCCTCTCCTCGGGCCCGTATCCTCTCCAATGGACCAGGTACTGGAGGGAGCCTTGGACCATCTTGCTGTCCACGATCCTGGCCACCTCAAATTCCACCCCCTCAGGGGTGAGGACGGGAACAGGAGGTTTCCTCGAGGGGGCCAAGGACGGGGAGCAGCGTTTCAGGAGGGAGGCATGAAACACGTTGTGTATACGAAAAGACGGGGGTAACTCCAGCCGGAAAGAGACAGGACTGAGGACCTCAATGACCTTATACGGCCCAATAAACCGGGGAGCAAACTTTTTGGACGGAACCTTGAGACGCAAGTTCCTGGATGACAACCACACCAGATCCCCGACCACAAACAGGGGGTTAGCAGAACGTCTTCTATCGGCCTGAGCCTTCTGTATGCTCTGGGACGCCTCTAGGTTCTTCTGAACCTGGGCCCAGACTGTGCACAGATCCCGATGAACGACCTCCACCTCGGGATTGTTGGAACAACCAGGTGAAACGGAGGAGAACCGTGGATTAAACCCAAAATTACAGAAAAAGGGAGAGACCCCTGACGAGTTACTGACCCGGTTATTAAGGGAAAATTCGGCGAGGGGAATGAAAGAAACCCAATCAAATTGACAGTCAGAGACAAAACATCTTAAGTATTGTTCTAGAGACTGATTAGTCCTCTCCGTTTGGCCATTGGTTTCAGGATGGAAGGCAGAGGAGAAGGACAGATCAATCCCCAACTTATTACAGAAGGCTCTCCAAAACAATGAAACAAATTGTACCCCTCTGTCAGAAACAATATTGACGGGGACCCCATGGAGACGCAGGATGTGTTTGATAAACAAGGTAGCCAACGTCTTGGCGTTGGGTAGTTTCTTGAGGGGCACAAAGTGGCACATTTTACTGAAGCGGTCTACCACCACCCACACCACCGACTTGCCTTGGGATGGAGGCAAATCGGTGATAAAATCCATGGAGATATGTGTCCAAGGTCTCTGGGGAATGGGCAACGAACGCAGTAAGCCCGCTGGTCGGGACCTGGGAGTCTTGGACCTGGCACAAACCTCACAGGCGGCGACGTAGGCCTTAACGTCTTTAGGCAAACCAGGCCACCAATAATTTCTGGTAATGAGGTGTTTGGTACCCAGGATGCCTGGATGGCCAGATAGTGCGGAGTCGTGATTTTCCCTAAGTACCCTTAGCCGGAATTGCAGGGGAACAAACAGCTTGTTCTCAGGAAGGTTCCCAGGAGCTGAACCTTGATCAGCAGCAATTTCAGAGACTAAATCGGACTCGATAGAGGAAATGACTATACCTGGAGGCAAAATACAAACAGGATCTTCCTCCGAAGGAGGGCTGGCCATGAAGCTACGCGACAGTGCATCCGCCTTAATATTTTTAGACCCGGCCCTATAGGTAACCAAAAAATTGAATCTGGTAAAAAACAACGCCCATCGAGCTTGTCTCGGGTTTAGCCTCCGGGCAGATTCTAGGAAAACCAGATTCTTGTGGTCGGTAAGGACCGTTACCTGGTGCCTAGCCCCCTCCAGGAAGTGGCGCCACTCTTCAAATGCCCATTTAATGGCTAAAAGTTCGCGGTTGCCAATATCATAGTTACACTCCGTGGGCGAAAACTTCCTAGAAAAGTAAGCACAGGGGCGGAGATGGGTGAGGGAGCTGGTACCCTGGGACAAGACGGCCCCCACTCCCACCTCGGACGCGTCAACCTCCACAATAAATGGCTCCCTTTGGTTGGGCTGAACCAGCACGGGGGCCGAGATAAAGCACTTCTTGAGGGTCTCAAAAGCCTGGACGGCCTCAGGGGGCCAATGGAGGACATCAGCACCCTTGCGAGTGAGGTCCGTAAGAGGCTTAGCGACGACCGAGAAGTTAGCAATAAATCTCCTGTAATAGTTAGCGAACCCCAAAAAACACTGTAGCGCTTTCAGGGAGGCAGGTTGGACCCATTCAGCCACAGCCTGAACCTTGGCAGGGTCCATGCGGAATTCATGAGGAGTGAGGATTTGACCTAAAAATGGTATCTCCTGTACCCCAAATACACATTTTTCGATTTTGGCAAACAGTTTGTTTTCTCGAAGGACCTGGAGCACTTTCCTGACATGCTCTATGTGGGAGGACCAGTCCCTGGAAAACACCAATATGTCATCAAGGTACACTACAAGAAATATCCCCAGGTAATTTCTCAAAATCTCATTTATGAAGTTCTGGAAGACCGCAGGGGCATTGCACAACCCAAAGGGCATGACGAGGTATTCGAAATGGCCTTCGGGCGTGTTAAACGCAGTCTTCCACTCATCCCCCTCTTTGATGCGAATAAGGTTATACGCCCCCCGTAGATCCAATTTAGAGAACCATTGGGCCCCCTGAACCTGATTAAAGAGATCAGGAATCAAAGGAAGGGGATACTGGTTCCTTACCGTGACCTTATTCAGGCCACGGTAGTCAATGCATGGCCTAAGACCCCCATCCTTCTTCCCTACGAAGAAGAAGCCAGCACCTACCGGAGAAGAAGAGGGACGAATGTAACCCTTGGCCAGGGATTCCTGGATATACTCCCTCATGGCTTCACGTTCGGGACAAGAAAGGTTAAATATCCTACCCTTAGGAAGCTTAGCTCCTGGTACCAATTCGATAGCGCAATCGTATTCTCTATGAGGCGGTAATACTTCGGAGGCCTCTTTAGAGAAAACATCAGCGAAGTCCTGAACAAACTCGGGTAGCGTATTCACCTCCTTAGGGGGAGAAATAGAATTAACAGAAAAACATGACGTACAACATTCATTACCCCATTTGGTTAGCTCCCCAGTATTCCAGTCAAACGTAGGATTATGCAACTGCAACCAGGGAAGACCTAGAACCAAATCGTACGATAATCCCTGCATCAATAGTACAGAGCATTGCTCCAAATGCATGGAGCCAACAAGGAGTTCAAAAACAGGGGTATGCTGTGTAAAATAACCATTAGCAAGAGGAGTGGAGTCGATACCCACTACCGGAACAGGTTTAGGCAAATCAATCAGAGGCATAGCGAGAGACATAGCAAATTCCACAGACATGATATTAGTAGAGGACCCTGAATCCACGAAGGCACTGCCGGTAGCAGACCTACCACCAAAAGAGACCTGAAAGGGAAGCAATATCTTAGTACGTTTCATATTTACGGGAAATACCTGTGCGCCCAAGTGACCTCCCCGATGATCACTTAGACGCGGGAGCTCTCTGGCAGCATTCTTACGCTTGGGACAGTTGTTTACTTGATGCTTGACATCCCCACAGTAGAAGCAGAGACCATTCTTCCTGCGGAATTCTCTACGTTGTTGAGGGGACACGGAGGCCCCGAGTTGCATAGGTATTTCTGAGTCTTTAGGGGAGAAACGAAGCAACGGGACTTCGGGAGGCATCATGGGGGAGTCGGAGGAAAAAACACATAAACGTTCACGTTGTCGTTCCCTGAGACGTCGGTCAAGTCGTACCACTAAAGCCATAACCTGGTCTAAGGAGTCAGAAGAGGGATAACTAACTAGCAGGTCTTTCAGGGCGTTCGACAGACCCAACCTAAACTGGCACCTTAAGGCAGGGTCATTCCACCGAGAAGCTACGCACCACTTCCGAAAGTCAGAGCAATACTCCTCAACAGGTCTCTTACCCTGACGTAAGGTCACCAGCTGACTCTCGGCAAAGGCAGTTCTGTCAGTCTCGTCATAAATAAGTCCGAGGGCAGAAAAGAAACAATCAACGGAGGAAAGTTCAGGGGCGCCAGGAGCCAAGGAGAAGGCCCACTCTTGGGGCCCTTCCTGGAGCCGGGACATAATTATACCCACCCGCTGGCTCTCAGAACCTGAGGAGTGAGGCTTTAAGCGAAAGTAAAGCTTACAACTCTCCCGAAAGGAGAGAAAAGCCCTCCGGTCACCTGAGAACCGGTCGGGCAACTTGAGGTGGGGTTCAAGGGGTGCGGTGAGGGGAACTACCAAGGTAGCATCAGGCTGGTTGACCCTCTGAGCCAGGGCCTGGACCTGTAGGGAGAGACCCTGCATTTGCTGAGCCAGGGTTTCACGGGGTTCCATAATGGTGTCAGGGACCAGGGTAGACTAGGTATAGGGCTTGTGAATTTGTAATGGTGGGGGGGGTAGGGAAACGGACAAGTGAGCCCTAATCTACCCGCCACTCTGTCCCTGCCTACTTGCAACGACCCGCCCTAGACGACGGGGTACAACTGGGCGGCGGTCCCTGCGCTCAGTAAGTGCATGACAAACACGACAAACAAACAAGGGAATACAAGCAAGGGAAATGGGCAGTTGCTCGCGGAAACACCGTGAGCAACAGAGTAGTGAACGAGCCGAGTCAAGCCAGGAGAGTGCGAGGTACAAAGCGAAAAGCAGAAGAGTAGTCGGTAAGCCGGGGTCTGTATGGAGCAGGATCAAAAAGTAGCAGGAGCTGTAGCTGGGCCAGGAAACCTCAAGGAAAGAATTCACAAGCACAGATGGACAGGAAGAGCAGGCTTAAATAGACCGAGGGCGGGAGCTAGCTGAGTCTGGCCAGGTTGCGATAGGCTCTCCCACTCCTAAGCCTGCCAGCCTGAGTGGAGGAAGCTGGTGTCTGTCTCAGGGATGTACACTCAGGTGTTGACTGATTAATTCTGGGAGTTAACCCTGAAGCAGTGCCTGGCAGATCCTTTACAAAAATTAGCAAAAATTAAAAATGAAAGGCAGGTGGCCAAGGATAGTAAAACAAATCCCAAAACATTCTTCAAGTATATAAATGCTAAAAAGCCAAGGTCTGAACATGTAGGACCCCTAGATAATGGTAATGGGGAGTTGATCACAGGGGATCAAGAGAAGGCATAGTTACTAAATGGGTTCTTTAGCTCTGTATATACAACAGAAGAAAGAGCAGCTGATGTTGCTGGTGCCAGTGCTGTTAATATATCAGTTGATATACTGAATTGGATGAATGTAGATATGGTCCAAGCTAAATAAAATAAAATAAAATAAATGTGCACAAGGCCCCGGGACCAGATGGGTTACACCCTAGAATTCTTAAAGAGCTTAGTTCAGTTATTTCTATCCCCCTTTTCATAATATTCAGAGAATCTCTAGTGACTGGTATAGTGCCAAGGGACTGGCGCAGCGCAAATGTGGTGCCGATTTTCAAAAAGGGCTCTAGGTCTTCCCCGGGTAATTATAGACCAGTGAGCTTAACATCCATCGTGGGGAAATTGTTTGAGGGGCTATTGAGGGACTATATACAGGATTATGTGACAAAAAATTGTATTATAAGTGACAGCCAGCACGGTTTTACTAAGGACAGAAGTTGTCAAACTAACCTAATCTGTTTTTATGAAGAGGTGAGCAGAAGCCTAGACAGAGGGGCCGCTGTGGATTTAGTGTTTTTGGACTTTGCAAAGGCATTTGACACTGTTCCCCATAGACGCCTAATGGGTAAATTAAGGACTATAGGTTTAGAAAATTTAGTTTGTAATTGGATTGAGAATTGGCTCAAGGACCGTATCCAGAGAGTTGTGGTCAATGATTCCTACTCTGAATGGTCCCCGGTAATAAGTGGTGTACCCCAGGGTTCAGTGCTGGAAACACTATTATTCAACTTATTTATCAATGATATAGAAGATGGGATTAATAGCACTATTTCTATTTTTGCAGATGACACCAAGCTATGTAATATAGTTCAGTCTATGGAAGATGTTCATGAATTGCAGGCAGATTTAAACAAACTAAGTGTTTGGGCGTCCACTTGGCAGATGAAGTTTAATGTAGATAAATGTAAAGTTATGCATCTGGGTACCAACAACCTGCATGCATCATATGTCCTAGGGGGAGCTACACTGGCGGATTCACTTGTTGAGAAGGATCTGGTGTACTTGTAAATCATAAACTCAATAACAGCTTGAAGTGTCAATCAGCTGCTTCAAAGGCCAGCACGATATTGTCGTGTATTAAAAGAGGCATGGACTCACGGGACAGGGATGTAATATTGCCACTTTACAAAGCATTAGTGAGGCCTCATCTAGAATATGCAGTTCAGTTCTGGGCTCCAGTTCATAGAAAGGATGCCCTGGAGTTGGAAAAAATACAAAGAAGAGCAAAGAAGCTAATTAGGGGCATGGAGAATTTAAGTTATGAGGAAAGATTAAAAGAATTAAACCTATTTAGCCTTGAAAAAAGACGACTAAGGGGGGACATGATTAACTTATATAAATATATTAATGGCACATACAAAAATTATGGTGAAATCCTGTTCCTTGTAAAAGCCCCTCAAAAAACAAGGGGGCACTCCCTCCGTCTGGAGAAAAAAAGGTTCAACCTGCAGAGGCGACAAGCCTTCTTTACCGTGAGAACTGTGAATCTATGGAATAGCCTACCGCAGGAGCTGGTCACAGCAGGGACAGTAGATGGCGTTAAAAAAGGGTTAGATAATTTCCTAGAACAAAAAAGTATTAACTGCTATGTGTAGAAATTTTTCCTTCCCTTTTCCCGTCCCTTGGTTGAACTTGATGGACAGGTGTTTTTTTTCAGCCGTACTAACTATGTAACTATGTAACATCGCATGTGTAGAGATAAGACACTTTCCTTCACACTGTAACCAGCCAGGCAGTCTGCCTCCTACTGACTCACCCACACATAACCCCCCTTTTCTTCAGACCCATGCTTTTCTAGAATGAATAATTGAACACCATACACAAAACACATAAATTAGTTTTATATACACATATGTCTCAACAGGGAAGTGGTTATCAAGGTTAGACCACCAGCAAGTGCGGATTTAGGCCTCCCTACTGTCAGAATAGAGACTCCAAAATAATTATACAAAACACTGAGAACAAAGGAGTCATAAACTATTGGGATAAAGTTTGCCAGTGGCATAGAAAAATAAACTTTATTAGGACAATACAAATTACATATAATTTAAAATTTAGACTGCAAATCCAAGACCTGTACACCTCCCAAGTGGCATGAAAGAACATAGAGGAACCACTTCTTATAAATGCAGCTACGGGAAGAAAAAGGTCTTTCTGACAAATAATAACATGTCAGCTAGGGCTAAGGCAGAAATTGAATATGATTAAATAACAATAGAGGCAAAAAGCCAGAATATGTAGTTTAGGTAAATTGCATCATATATACAGCCAGACTGATAGTAACATTCTAGGTAAATAATTGTAAGCTGGACTATAGTGGTGACCGAAAGAGTACTTCCATACGCCCACATAGAGCAAGACGAGTCTTCCCAGCATGTATAGCCACAAGAGAAAAAGGCAAGTAAAAGATATAGGGCACAGTATAAACCGTTACTAACCCATATGGTTCCTGTAGTTCAGTGACTTCCCGAGTACGGAGAGACCCCGACACGCGTTTCGCGTGGATGGCTTTTTCAAAGGGGTATACTATCTTCTACCTAGTCTTTCTGCTTTAAATACACTAATTAATCCAGTCAGCTGCTACGGATCGGCCAGTAAGATCACCACGGCCGTGCCTGTCAGACTGAGACATCGCGAGACTCGCGCACCTGACAGCCGAGTCCCCACTACGCATGCGCGGCTCCGGAAACCGCACACGCGCAGAGGAGCACAATCGGCAGACAGAGCTAAAGCCGGCGATGACGCATATGACAGGCAGGGCCGGTATGCAGCATCGCAGGATGAAATAAAAGTACGTTTTAAAAGCGGATTTTAGTGCTACAAAGTTATAGGTGACAGTAATTGATTTAGCGTAGATGATATAACATGCATTGGTCAAAAAAGTTCTCACTGGAATCGAACGTAATAAAATAAATATAAACGGATCGATACGGTAAACCGAAATCGCAGAAAAATTAAGTAACAAATGACAAGTGAAACCCAAGGTGCTGTGATCAATTAATAAATGTAATACATGAAAAGAAAAAAGAATTGATGAAGAGGAATCATCAGTTAAAAAGGTCAAATAGTTAAAAAAATATAAATCTATATATAAATGTAATGAAAGTGCACAAAAACAATCCATGTTATAATAACATATTTCTGTTGTATTATCAGCATGCAATGCTGAACTTAATCAACAGCAAAAGAATAACAAGTTTAAGAGAATCCCACTATAAAGTGGAACACAATATAAATTAATCAGTGACAATATATGTTTTACTCCAACCGTATCCCAAATTATCAGAGAGCATATGGAAAAACATATATACAACAATAATAGCGAAAGAAATTATAAAATACAGTGAATTATCCCACGACGTGTAGAGACGCTTGACACGATTTCGAGCAGAACCGCATAATGGGAATTGAAGTCACACAACCATTCTGACAGGCATTTCAGAAATATCGATCTCGGACCAATGTAAGTGTGTAAGGTCAAAGGTGACCAAAACAGAAGACTAGAAGGAGAAAAATTATAAATTAATAGACATACAGTTTAAAAACACAAACATTTAAAAAATGGTAGAGGGATTATAGGAAGGGCGCAAAACTAAGTGTCTCATTCAGACCGACAGGGGCCATTGTTCCAAGGGTGATAATCCACTTGCACTCCCTCTGAGCTAACAATTTCTTGACGTCCCCACCTCTGATACCACACATCACCCTATCTATACCCCAAGCTTTAAATGATTTTGGGTCACATGCATGATAGATTTTAAAGTGTCTGGGGATTGTTTTGAGCAATGTAAGATCATCAATTTCCTTAGCGGTGACTATGTCGCGCACATGTTCCCTAATTCTGATCCGTAGTTGTCTGGATGTCAGACCGACATATACCTTTGAACAACCACATGTAGCATAATATATGACGTTCGTTGTACTACAGGATATATAGTATCGGATCTTGAACTCTCTATTGTCAATCATAGAGGAGAAATTGGATGTACGGACCATATTTGTGCATGCCACACAGTCGCAGGATGGGTAACAACCTTGTCTAGGGTTTTTAGATGCAAATAAACTCACTTGGTACGTAGTGGCTTTTCACCAGCATGTCTTTTAGATTCATACTCCTACGTGCTGTCATTTGTGGCTTTTTTGATAATTTATCAGCTAGGGCGGGGTCTGAATGTAGAATTGGCCAGTGTCTTTCCAGCGCGGATCTCATCGCCTGCCATTGATTATTATATGTAGTGATGTATCGAATACTATTATCATCACTCTTTTTAGTAGCGTTCATTTTTGGTGGATGTAAGATTGAGTTACGATCCGTAACCTTTGCCCTTCTATAGCCCTTCTTTATACTTCTATGGCTATATCCCCTATCTCGAAATCTCTCCTCCAGGTCTCTTGATTGCCTCTCAAAATTACCATTTAATGAGCAAATACGCCTCATTCTTAGGAACTGACCAACAGGGACGGCCCAAATCGTGGACTGGCTGTGGGCAGAGGTGGCATGTAACAAAGAGTTAACGGATGTCTTTTTCCGAAACACATCGGTCTGAAGACATCCTGTGCTGTCCACCTCAATGCTGATATCCAAAAACTCCACCTGATGTTTATCAAAAACATAGGTCAGTTTTATGTTCAAATAATTGGTATTAAGATCCAGCATGAAATGTATGAGTTCAGTCTCCGTCCCCTGCCAGATGAAAATAACATTATCTATATATCGCATCCAGCACTGCACATGGTCAGCGGCGTGCGCACCGTCACCAAGGAAAACCTGCCTCTCCAAGAGGCCGAGAAACAGGTTCGCATATGACGGCGCACACGCCGCGCCCATGGCAGTGCCCCGCTTCTGTAAATAAAAAGAGTCCTTATAAACAAAAAAATTGTGCGTAAGAATATATTCTAATAGCTCCACAACCAGATCACAGGTAGGGCCGTCCCAGTTGCTCATCCCCAAGAAGAGGCGCACAGCGTTAATCCCATCTCCATGTCGAATGCTGGTATACAGCGATTCAATATCAGCTGTCACCAGAAACATGTCAGCGTCAAGGGCAACACCATCTATCCTTCTCAAAACATCTGTTGTATCCCTAACGTGGGATGGTAAACATTCCACTAGGGGTTTTAGGTAGTGGTCAATGAATCTACAGACAGGATCGCAAAGTCCCCCAATCCCTGATACTATAGGACGTCCTGGGGGGTCTGCCATACTTTTGTGAACCTTCGGCAAAAAGTAAAGCGTAGGTATCCTTGGATATTGAACCGTGAGACCAGCAAGTATATTTTTGGGAATTAAACCTTTCTCAAAAGCTAGATTAAGAACCTTCAATAGTTCAGCTGAAAATTTGCCCACTGGGTTATATGCTAACTTTTGGTAGGTATCTTTATCCCTCAATTGCCTATACGCCTCCCTTTCATATTTATCGGTTGGCCATATCAAAGCTTGGGTATAGATAGGGTGATGTGTGGTATCAGAGGTGGGGACGTCAAGAAATTGTTAGCTCAGAGGGAGTGCAAGTGGATTATCACCCTTGGAACAATGGCCCCTGTCGGTCTGAATGAGACACTTAGTTTTGCTCCCTTCCTATAATCCCTCTACCATTTTTTAAATGTTTGTGTTTTTAAACTGTATGTCTATTAATTTATAATTTTTCTCCTTCTAGTCTTCTGTTTTGGTCACCTTTGACCTTACACACTTACATTTGTCCGAGATCGATATTTCTGAAATGCCTGTCAGAATGGTTGTGTGACTTCAATTCCCATTATGCGGTTCTGCTCGAAATCGTGTCAAGCGTCTCTACACGTCGTGGGATAATTCACTGTATTTTATAATTTCTTTCGCTATTATTGTTGTATATATGTTATTCCATATGCTCTCTGATAATTTGGGATACGGTTGGAGTAAAACATATATTGTCACTGATTAATTTATATTGTGTTCCACTTTATAGTGGGATTCTCTTAAACTTGTTATTCTTTTGCTGTTGATTAAGTTCAGCATTGCATGCTGATAATACAACAGAAATATGTTATTATAACATGGATTGTTTTTGTGCACTTTCATTACATTTATATATAGATTTATATATTTTTAACTATTTGACCTTTTTAACTGATGATTCCTCTTCATCAATTCTTTTTTCTTTTCATGTATTACATTTATTAATTGATCACAGCACCTTGGGTTTCACTTGTCATTTGTTACTTAATTTTTCTGCGATTTCGGTTTATCGTATTGATCCGTTTATATTTATTTTATTACGTTCGATTCCAGTGAGATCTTTTTTGACCAAAGCATGTTATATCATCTACGCTAAATCAATTACTGTCACCTATAATTTCGTAGCACTAAAATCCTGCGATGCTGCATTTTGGCCCTGCCTGTCATATGCGTCATCGCCGGCTTTAGCTCTGTCTGCCGATTGTGCTCCTCTGCGCGTGTGCGGTTTCCGGAGCCGCGCATGCGTAGTGGGGACTCGGCTGTCAGGTGCGCGAGTCTCGCGATGTCTCAGTCTGACAGGCACGGCCGTGGTGATCTTACTGGCCGATCCGTAGCAGCTGACTGGATTAATTAGTGTATTTAAAGCAGAAAGACTAGGTAGAAGATAGTATACCCCTTTGAAAAAGCCATCCACGCGAAACGCGCGTCGGGGTCTCTCCGTACTCGGGAAGTCACTGAACTACAGGAACCATATGGGTTAGTAACGGTTTATACTGTGCCCTATATCTTTTACTTGCCTTTTTCTCTTGTGGCTATACATGCTGGGAAGACTCGTCTTGCTCTATGTGGGCGTATGGAAGTACTCTTTCGGTCACCACTATAGTCCAGCTTACAATTATTTACCTAGAATGTTACTATGAGTCTGGATGTATATATGATGCAATTTACCTAAACTACATATTCTGGCTTTTTGCCTCTTTTGTTATTTAATCATATTAAATTTCTGCCTTAGCCCTAGCTGATATGTTATTATTTGTCAGAAGACCTTTTTCTTCCCGTAGCTGCATTTATAAGAAGTGGTTCCTCTATGTTCTTTCATGCCACTTGGGAGGTGTACAGGTCTTGGATTTGCAGTCTAAATTTAAAATTATATGTAATTTGTATTGTCCTAATAAAGTTTATTTTTCTATGCCACTGGCAAACTTTATCCCAATAGTTTATTACTCCTTTGTTCTCAGCGTTTTCTATAAATTAGTTTTATGCAGTACCACTATTAAGAATGAGAGCATGCAATATAGCAATGTACCTGGCTGCTCCATATTCTTCACTCTTTCTGTCCATATCTACATTAGTCGCGTCCACGGCCGGCATCAGGGCAGTACTTGCGGTATTGCAGTCAGGGGCCCGGTCATAAATGTGAAAAAAGGGGGGGCCCGTGCCCCACTGCTGGAATTCATTTGCTCACGGGCCCTTATGATTTCACTTTGGTGAAAGTAACAGGTCAAATCACATAGCTGGGGCCCGTTCTTTGCATCAAAGTAAAATCATAAGGGCCCACTATTAATATAGTGCCCGCCCCTCCCCCTCCTCCTCTGGTTAGAGCCTGTGTGTGCTGTCCTCTGAAGGGAGTAGTACACACCGTTGTAGGAAATCTTCAGTTTCTTGGCAATTTCTCGCATGGAATAGCCTTCATTTCTAAGAACAAGAATAGACTGTCGAGTTTTACATGAAAGCTCTCTTTTTCTAGCCATTTTGAGAGTTTAATCGAACCCACAAATGTAATGCTCCAGATTCTCAACTAGCTCAAAGGAAGGTCAGTTTTATAGCTCCTCTAAACAGCAAAACTGTTTATAGCGGTGCTAACATAATTGCACAAGGGTTTTCAAGTGTTTTCTAATCATCCATTAGCCTTCTAACACAGTTAGCAAACACAATGTACCATTAGAATACTGGAGTGATGGTTGCTGGAAATGGGCCTCTATACACCTATGTAGATATTGCATTAAAAACCAGACGTTTGCAGCTAGAATAGTCATTTAGCACATTAACAATGTATAGAGTGTATTTCTGATTAATTTAATGTTATCTTCATTGAAAAAAACGGTTTTTCTTTCAAAAATAAAGACATTTCTAAGTGACCCTAAACTTTTAAACGGTAGTGTATATATATATATATATATATATATATATATATTAAAAAGTTTAGTAGTGTGTGTTCTGAAACTTTGTAAATACTTTTTATAAAAAATTATTTTTACTTTTGGAGATACAGCTGCTTTGTATCCTGTATACAGGACAGCTGTATTGTGCGCTGAGACCTGTATGCGTCAGGTCCGGGGGACGGGTCAGGATACAACTGTTATCGATCAAATCTAAATTATGAACAGGGACAAGCAGGACCCGCTGACACTGAACCCGTCAGTCCAGCTGACCTGACAGATAAAGGTTTCAGTGCATGATACAGCTGCTCTGTATACAGGATACAAAGCAGCTGTATCTCATAAAGAAAATATAATTTTTAATAAAAAGTATTTACAAAGTAGCACAAAACATACTGGTAAAACAACAAAAAACACATTCAAAGCTTCACATAGCCTTCAAACCTGTGGTGTGTAGTGACAGGGCCGGCCTTAGGATAGATGGCTCCCCGTGCGAAATTATCTTTCGGCGCCCCACCCTCATCATAAAAAAATACCCCATAAAAACAGTATAATGCCCCTTTAGTTACCCCCATACAGTATGATAATAATAATATATTATACCCCTTCAAGGACACAGTATTTTGTCCTCTAATTGTGCCCACAGTATTATGCCACCTAAGTGCCACACACAGTATATTGCCCCCTGTAGTGCCCCTACACAGTATAATGTCCACTTAGTGGCCTCCACGCAGTACAATTCCCCCTCCCCTTCCTGCCACACACAGCCCCCCCCTGTAGATCGTGACATACAGCCTTCCTTTAGATCAGGGGTCTCAAGCACGCGGCCCCTGGGGCTGTAATCTGCGGCCCGCGGGACACAGAGCCGCTAGTATCGGCTCTGCTCCGAGACTCTGGAATTCCCTGACATCGCTGTCCACATATGAACAGCGATGTCTGGGGCTTCCCCAGAGCCGGAGTCCCGGGCAGAGCGCTAGTACAGGCTCTGCTCCGGGACTCTGTGGAATTCCCTGACATCGCTGCCCATATATGGACAGTGTGTCAGGGTCTTGCCCAAAGCGGAGCAGAGCGCTGGTGTCAGCTCTGCTCCTGGACTCTGTGGAATTCCCTGACATCGCTGTCCACATATGAACAGCGATGTCTGGGGCTTCCCCAAAGCCGGAGTCCCGAGCAGAGCGCTGGTGTCGGCTCTGCTCCGGGACTCTGTGGAATTTCCCTGACATCGCTGCCCATATATGGACAGTGTGTCAGGGTCTTGCCCAGAGCGGAGCAGAGCGCTGGTGTCGGCTCTGCTCCGGGACTCTGTGGAATTCCCTGACATCGCTGCCCATATATGGACAGTGTGTCAGGGTCTTCCCCAGAGCGGAGTCCCGGGCAGAGCGCTATTATCGGCTCTGCTCCGGGACTCTGGGGAAGCCTCTGACATCGCTGTCCATACATCGACAATGATGTCAGGGGCTTCCCCAGAGCAGGAGTCCCAGTGATGTCAGGAGCACAGCTGGAGTCCCAGGAAGAGCCTACTAGCGCTCTGCCTGGGACTCCAGCTCTGGGCAAGCCCCTGACATCACTGGGGCAGCCTCTACAGAGGGCACTGGGGCAGCCTCTACAGAGGGCACTGGGGCAGCCTCTACAGAGGGCAGTGGGGCAGCCTCTACAGAGGGCACTGTGGCGTTATCTACAAGTGGGTGTGTGACAGTATCTGAAGAGGACACTGGCATTATCTAGGGGTGTGTTGCATTATCTACAGAGGGCACTGTGGCCTTATCTACAGAGGGCACTGTGGCCTTATCTACAGAGGGCACTGTGGCCTTATCTACAGAGGGCACTGTGGCCTTATCTACAGAGGGCACTGTGGCCTTATCTACAGAGGGCACTGTGGCCTTATCTACAGAGGGCACTGTGGCCCCTATCTAGGGGTGTGTTGCATTATCCACAGAGGGCACTGCGGCAGCATCCACAGAGGGCACTGCGGCAGCATCCACAGAGGGCACTGCGGCAGCATCCAGAGAGGGCACTGCGGCAGCATCCACAGAGGGCACTGCGGCAGCATCCACAGAGGGCACTGCGGCAGCATCCACAGAGGGCACTGCGGCAGCATCCACAGAGGGCACTGCGGCAGCATCCACAGAGGGCACTGCAGCACTATCTAAAAAGGGGCTGCCCAATCTTGACATGTGTGCTAACTGAGCCGCCGGACTGCATTTAGCGTCACTTAAACTGGAAAGCTGGATTGTTTAAATAAGCACGTGGAGAAATATCTCAAATTTTAAACCAAGCACTATTATTATAGTAATGTAATATTATTATTCTAGTAATATAGTGTTATAGTAGTTCAAATAACTAATTGATTAACAATAATTTTGTATTGTATCAAATTTGAAAGTAACGCGGCCCGTCAACTTCCCATTTTTTCTATATGCGGCCCACTTACCCGGCCGAGTTTGAGACCCCTGCTTTAGATAGTGCCTGTAACGCTTTGCGAGTACGTGGACCCACTAGGCCGCACCGCCATAGCAGGGAGGCAGCTGGCCAAACAACAGGAACCTCAGAAATACAAAGTCCCGCACAAGGGTACCTGGATAGTCCAGACAGTGGCCGCAGCTCTGGCATGGATGGAGGTGGGTGCAGCAGGTAACGCCAGACGTGGCGGATGACTTCATGTGCCGCAGGTTGCGCCAGACGTGGTGAATCCCTCAGGACGTGGCAGATCACAGAGGACGTGGCAAAGCAACAGCAGGTGCAGTAGACACGACTCCAACTAGTAGGAACAAGAACACAGCACGTGATACAGGAACAGATAACAGGGCACGGGTAACAACTGGAACGGGAAACACTAAGGGACCATTTGCAAGACAGACTTGGGAATAACTAACAACGCTCAGGTAAGGATCAGAAGGGCTGGGGCCTTCTTATAGACCAGGAAATCATGTGGTTGATAATGATGATTGTTTTACAGGTGCGCGCACTGGCCCTTTAGGAGCTGGCACAAGAGACCCTATGAGACACAGCAGATCGTTGCGGAAGTGAGCGCTGGCGTCTTCTAGGAAGGAGATGGGGACCAGCGCTCACGGATCCATGGCTGTGGGTGTCGGGAGGTGAGTAAACCCGACGACCCGTGGCCATAGACCCTACAGTGCCATATCCCACCACATCCCCCTTGTAGACAGTGGCATACATCCCCCTTGTAGACCGTGCTCCCTAAAAAAAAAAGTTGTACTCACCTAGGCCCCGTTCCCACGATGAACTGAGCTGCTCCACGACGGGATCCTTGCGTCGGCCGGGGTGATCCTGTAGCCTAGTACAGAGTTTCCTAACATTTTTGGACTCGGGGACTGGAAAAATAAAATTTCCTCAGGGCACTCCTACCAAAAATTGTTTAGAGAAAGACAGAAAATGGCTAAAAACAAGCACTACACTCATAGGGTATGTTCACACAGTATTTTTTGTAAGGCAAAAAAAATCTGCCTCAAAATCCCTTCAGGAATTGACAGCGTTGTTTGACCTTTTTTTTTTTTGTGTGTTGTTTTAAGCCGTTTAAGCGAATGCAAAAGACGCAGGAAAAAAAGCTCCAAACGGGTGCCACAGGTATTTTATGCCTCCTATTAATATCAATTGGAGCTCAGAGGTGGAAACCGACCATCAGCCCCCCCCCTCACAGTAAAATTACTATCAACCCCCCCACTCGAATTAAAATGACCATCAGACCATCACTCAGTTTCCTCCTATAGGTAGTGCCATACAGCCCCCTTGTAGGTAGTGCCACACATCCCCCTTGTAGGTAGTACCACATAGTCCCCTTGTAGGTAGTGCCACACAGCCCCATGGTAGGTAGTGCCACACAGCCCCATAGTAGGTAGTGCCACACAGCCCCATGGTAGGTAGTGCCACACAGCCCCTTGGTAGGTAGTGCCACACAGCCCCTTGGTAGGTAGTGCCACACAGCCCCCTTGCAGGTAGTGCCACACAGCCCCCTTGCAGGTAGTGCCACACAGTCCCCTTGTAGATAGCGCCACTGTAGCTACCTGAAGGAGCAGAATCCTCCTGTGGCTTGGGATTCCGCTCCTGGAGTGCTCCGTTTGATGTCCCTGTCCATATATGGACAGTGACATCAGGGGAAACTCCTGAAGCAGAATCCCCATCCACAGCGTTGCCGACACGGACTGGGGATTTCACTCCAGGAGAAGCCCCTGTCGTCTGTGTCCATTTATGGACAGTGACGTCAAGGGCTTCTCCTGGAGTGGAATTCCCGGTCACAGAGTCGGCAACACTGTGGACGGGGATTCCTTCAGGAGTTGCCCCTGATGTCACTGTCCATATACGGACAGAGACATCAAGCAGAGCGCTTCAGAAGCGGAATACCCGGCCACACAGGAATTTCGCTCCTTCAGGGAGCTACAGTAGCGTTAGTAGATTGCAGAGCAGGGAAATACCTCCCTGCTCTGCTATAGTACGCCGCCGGCCATGGGGAGGCCCGTTCCGATGGGGGCGGCACGGGCGCGCTCATGCCCGGTGTCGCCACCTATGCCACTTTCTGTTCTCCCAGAAATCCCTTCCTCCTTCCCCCACTGAGCCCTGGCACTTTGTATCGCTACCTTGCCCCCTGATACCCACCAGCTGTCTCTGCCCTGGCCCTCCAAAGAGATCCTACTAGTTTGCTTTTCACCGCTGCCTTACCTCCCACCCCTTTACTTTGTGCCCATCCCAATAGTGAGGGGGGCCCCAAACTCCTTGGCTGTATGGGGCACAGAAATTACTGATGGCGGCCCTGGTCACGTCTCTCTCACACCAACCACCTGGAATCACTTACTTTGTCATTCAAACTACACCTTGTTAATTCTGTTAATCCCTGTCATCCACCATCCCTTCTTCATCTCTCCACAAACCATTCTATTTATCACATGCAAACAACCATCTTTTGGCTGCCAGCCTTTTTAAAAAAAAAAATTCCAGTTTTAGGCACCATGCACACGACCGTAAAAACTCTGTAATTGCGGACCGTAATACGGTCTTGCCCATTGGACTGGGGGTAATTGGACATTTCCTCAGCCTCTCTCACATCTAGGAGTTTACAGAGGGCTCTCCAGAACTTTGAGGTAAACTGAACCCCCCGATTGGACACAATGTGAAGGGGCAAGCCATGCAAGCGGAAGATATGCTGAATGAAGAGACTCGCCAGTCGGGGGAGCAGAAGGTAGGCCGGTCAGCAGAATAAAATGTGCCATCTTCGAGAACTGGTCCAGCACCACCCAGACAGTGTTGCATCCTGCTGAGGGAGAAAGGTCTGTGACAAAGTCCATCGCAATGTGCTGCCAGAGGGCATTGGGTACAGGCAGAGGTTGTAGCAGGCTGGCAGGCTTGGAGTGAGTAACCTTGTCAGAAGCACACACCGTGCAAGAAGAGACAAAGTCCACAACATCTTTGGGTAGCGTGGGCCACCAGAAGTCACGAGCAATCAGGTCTCGGGTCTTACAAACACCAGTGTGCCCAGCCAGTTTAGAACGGTGTCCCCAGTGGAGAATTCTTCTCCTGTCTGCCAACTGAACAAAAGTTCTCCCTGGAGGGATGTCTCTAACCTGCAAAGGATTGGCAGTGACAATGCAGGACGGGTCTATGATACTTTGAAGAGCGTCCACCGTGTCATCCGTCTAAAATGACCTGGACAGGGCATTGGCCCTCACATTCTTGTCAGCGGGACGGTAGTGGAGCACAAATTGGAAACGGGTGAAGAATAGCGACCACCTGGCTTGACGGGGATTTAGTCGTTGAGCGGACTGAAGGTAGGTGAGGTTCTTGTGGTTGGTGTAGATCAGGATGGGGTGAGTTGCGCCCTCTAGAAGATGTCTCCACTCCTCCAGAGCCAATTTGATGGCCAGTAGCTCCCGATCCCCGATAGAGTAATTGCGCTCTGCAGAAGAAAAAAAAAGTCTCGAGTAGTAGCCACATACTACTACGTTTCCTTTGGAGCTCCTCTGGAACAGAAGTGCACCTGCACCAACAGAAGAAGCGTCCACCTCCTATGAAAACTGCTGAGATACGTCAGGATGATGGAGAATCGAGGCTGAAGTGAAGGCTTTTTTGAGACTAATAAATGCAGATTCTGCCTCTGGTGTCCACTCCTTGGCGTTCACGCACTTCTTGGTAAGGTTAGAGATGGGAGCGGTCAGTGATGAGAAGTTTGGGATAAACTGGCGGTAGAAATTTGCAAATCCCAGGAAACACTGTATGGACCTCAAGCCTTGAGGACGTGGCCTCTCCAGGATCCATCTTGAGACCTTGATCCGAGATGATGTAGCCAAGGAAGGGCAGAGAACTCTTCTCACAGATGCACTTCTCCAGCTTGGCATATAAACGATTCTCCCTTAATCATAGCAGAACTTGACGGACATGCCTCCGATGAGTCGTCAGATCTGAGAAGAAAATCAAAACATCATCGAGAAACTACAACACAGACATAGAGGAGATCTCGGAAGATATCATTAACAAATTCCTGGAAGACCGCGGGAGCGTTGCACAGTCCGAATGGCATCACCAGGTATTTATAGTGCCCGTCTCGGGTGTTGAACGCAGTCTTCCACTCATCCCCTTGACGGATTCGGATCAAATTATAAGCCCACGCAAGACTAGTTTAGAAAAAATTCGGGCTCCGTGTATACGGTCAAACAGTTCAGATTTATGTGGCAACGGGTATTTGTTCTTGACCGTGATGTGGTTGAGACCATGATAGTCAATGCAGGGTCGAAGGGATCCATCTTTCTTTTTAATGAAGAAGAACCCAGCCCCGGCCGGGGAGGAAGACTTTCGTATGAAACCCCTTCCAAATTCTCCTTGATATAGGCCGACATGGATAGCGACTCTGGCAAGGAGAGAGGATATACCCATCCACGGGGGAGAGAGGCATTAGGAACCAGTTCAATGGGGCAGTCATAAGTCCAATGTGGAGGCAGCGTCTCAGCCTCCCATTTGCTGAAGACATCTGAAAACTGAACAAAATGGGGGGGGGCAGTCCCGCCAATGACTGAGGCAGATGACTGGACAGGATGAATCTGCAACAGACAACGACCGAGGCACTTGGAGCCCCATTGGAGAACCTCTCCAGAACTCCAGCATGCAGTCAAAGCCAAGGCAGGCCCAGCAGAACAGGATTGATGGCCTTGGGCAAAACAAGCAAAGAAATTAGTTCAGAATGAAGGACTCCAACCTGGAGCTTCAACGGCTTGGTTTTAGAAACGATCGGATCAGGCAGAGGCAGTCCATTCACTGAGGCAACAGCCAAAGATGTCTCCAGGGGAACTGGAGATGATCCACTAGCTCCTTTTGGATGAAGTTTGCACCAGAACCCGAGTCTAGATAGGCAGAAACCCGATGCGTCCTCTCACCGGATACTAGGGTCACAGGAATAGTCAACTTGGAACAGAATGCTTTATTTGGTACCGTTCCACCTAGGCTGGTCTCTCCTACCAATGCTAGGCACTGGGGTCTCTCTGGCCTCTGGGGACACAGATGCATAATATGGCCTCTGAGGCCGCAATACAGACAAAGTCCAGAAGTGCGTCTGCGTTGTCTCTAGTGGGTAGACAATTTGACACGGTTCATCTGCATAGGGTCCTCTGGTGAGACGACTGAGGAGGATAGTAAGGATTGCTGGAAAGTAGAATCTACAGATAAAACCAAGGGGACATATATACAAAAACACCAAAAAAGGCCATACTTACAAATGGACACAGCCAGGTCAGAAACGCTGATGAAGGATAGCGAGCAGGTGCTTTAAATAATAATAGCCAGGGGGCGTGGCTTGGACCTGCATGAGGACGGACGTGTGACCGGGAGCTCCGAGGCTAAGAAGTTCAAACCGGCTTAAATAAACCTACCCGACAAAAAAAATAGAAATTCTCCCGGTAGCTGAACTTGCCCTGTGCTTGGTGGCCGACGTGAAGAAAGGAGGTCGGCTAAGAAACGGAATAGGTTCGGCTCTGAAATCGGAACATCGTGGAGGAGGGGAGACACGAGGCACGGCTTCCCGGGCTCAGGCGCCTCTACAATCACCTCGTGTAACAACACCGCAGCGGCTCAGCAGCAGCTCAGAAGTCGCAGTCTGCCGGATTCCGGGAGAGCAGCGAGGGATCTGTGGACTAAGGTGAGGAGGGGAGTCATCGCAGCTTACGGAGGGTCAGTGGCATTAAAGGAGAGAGGTGGAACGGAGAGGAGCGGCCTAGAGGGGGGGAATCGCCATCTTGCTCGTCCTGTTCTCTGGAGGTATGTGACAGGGCTTTGCACTCACTTAAAGGGAGGTTGAGCACAATAACAGACTTCCATAAGCTCTCCTCCATATTGATTCATTTCCACCGCAATACAGAGAGTATAAAAGGAAAAGAGGAGAGCTTACAATTGGCAGGAACAGTCGCCATTTCCCCTTTCCCTCCCCTCAGGCTACAAGACGGTACATAGTACGGTACAAGGCCACAACTACAGTAGCTGGCAGAGATAAATAAAATCACAGATACCTACCTTGGAATTTTATTATTATTTCTTCGCTTACCTTGTGCATTATACTTCACAATGGGCGGCACTACAAAATAGAAAGACCAAAAATCTAAACCTACTAAACTCAGAGTTTTTCGCCACCTCTCCCTCTAGACAGGCTGGAGCAAAGAGACGTCTGTCACTCCCTCCTTCGTCTCCTGCATCTTCCTCCAGAGCAGATTCATTAAACAATGATATGGGGGATGATTTCGATCTACACCCAGTTTCGGAAACTACAATCCAAAAATTACTGAATTCCTTGAGAGACTCTATACAGTCCGATTTCAAAAGCATTGTTGGGGAGCTGAAAACTGATATTCTGGCTATAGCGTCGCGCACGGATCATATTGAACATAAATTTTAAACCTTTGCTAAATCGCATAATTTGTAAATTGATGCAAACTCAACGCTAGAGGAGGAGGTTCAGAGGTTATCAAACAAAGTGTTAGATCTTGAGGACAGATCGCGCAGGAACAATGTAAGAATCAGGGGTATCCCGGAATCAGTGACACCGGACCAACTTTCTCCATATCTAACAGACCTCCTGAATGCGGTATTACCTCAAAAATCCACCTTGGATATGATTATAGACAGGATCCATAGAATTCCTAAACCGCGGCATATTGCGCCACATCTCCCGAGAGACTCTATTGCTAGGATCCACTTTTATCATATTAAAGAGGATTTCCTCCGGGCTTTGAAAAGCTCTCCAGAATTACCGGAACACTTTAAAGATATTGCGATTTACCCAGACTTGTCAGCAATTACTATGTTACGACGCAGAGAGTATATGCCTCTAACAAATATCTTGAGAGATAAAGGAGTACTTTACAAATGGGGATTTCCGGTGAAGCTTATTGTCTCCAGGAACGGTAGTGTACACGTGTGCAATTCCCCTGAAGCAGCGAAGGAATTGCTTCAAGAATGGGGACTTATTACCTCACCATCTCAAAGCCCTCGACGCCGGGAAGAGATACGTCCAGAGGTGATCACCCCATTGTGGTCAGAAAAAATAAGCAGATCCAGGAAGAAAACTGGAGACTGATATATATGTATAAGAATATTGTGCTACATATATAAATGCTTCAAGTGTCTTAGTCATTCTGGGAGGTAGTTCATGGATACTTTGGGAAAGGCAGGTCCTACTGACGTTGCCTCCTTTTCTTCCCTTAACCCCTTCCCGACATCCGCCGTATATATACGGCGCTGTCGGGAGGTGCTTCCCGCAAAGCGCCGTATATATACGGCGCAGTGATGGTGCAGGCTCAGGAGCAGAGCCGGCACCATCACCGCGGGGTGACAGCTGTATTATACAGCTGGCACCCTCCTGTAACTGCCAGGACCGGAGCTATTCTCCGATCCGGCAGATTAACCCCTCAGATGCTGCGCTCAATGCGGCGTGTCCTCATAGGCTTGCTGTCAGTGAATAACTGACAGCGCTAATACACTGCACTACGTATGTAGTGCAGTGTATTAGAGTAGCGATCGGGGCATCAGGCCCTCATGTCCCCTAGTGGGACAAGTAAAAAAAGTAAAAAAAAGTTAATAAAAATGTGGTAAAACAATAAAAACACACACATTTCAAATAAAAATAAAGCTAAACTGACTTTTTTCCCATAGTAAGTCTTTTATTATGGGAAACACCGTAAAAATCAAAAAAAACCATACATAATTGGTATCGCCGCGTCCGTAACGACCCAAACTACAAAACTATTATGTAATTTATCCCGCACGGTGAACGCGGTAAAAAAAAAACATGAAAAACAACGCCAGAATCTTTGTTTTTAGGTCACATCTCCTTCCAAAAAATGCTATAAAAAGTGATCAAAAAGTCACATTTACTCCAAAATAGTACTAATAAAAAATGACAATCCGTCCCGCAAAAAATAATCCCTGACACCGTTTCGTGCACGCAAAAATAAAAAAGTTATGGGTCTTAGAATATGGCGAGACAGAAAACAAATGATTTTATAAAAAAAGTGATTTTATTGTGCAAAAGCCGCAATACATAAAAAAAACTATATAAATTTGGTATCGCCGCGTACGTAACGACCCAAACTACAAAACAATTATGTAATTTATCCCGCACGGTGAACGCCGTAAAAAAAAAACATGAAAAACAACGCCAGAATCTTTGTTTTTAGGTCACATCTCCTTCCAAAAAATGCTATAAAAAGTGATCAAAAAGTCACATTTACTCCAAAATAGTACTAATAAAAAACGACAATCCGTCCCGCAAAAAATAATCCCTGACACCGCTTTGTGCACGCAAAAATAATAAAGTTATGGGTCTTAGAATGTCGACACAGAAAACAAATGATTTTATAAAAAAAGTGATTTTATTGTGCAAAAGCTGCAATACATAAAAAAAACTATATAAATTTGGTATCGCCGTAATCGTATCGACCCGCAGAATAAAGCTAACATGTAATTTAGGGCGCACTGTGGATGCCGATTAAAAAAACAATAAAAAACGATTCCAGAATTGCTTGTTTTTGGTAATTTCCTTTACCAAAAAATGAAATAAAAAGTGATCAAAAAGTCGTATGTGTTCTAAAATGGTACCAATAAAATCTATAGTCCGTCTCGCAAAAAACAAGCCCGCACACCACTCAATCAACTGAAAAACAAAAAAGTTACGGCACTAGTAATGCGGTGATGAAAAACATCTCAATGCGCAGGCCGGAGGGGAACATTCCTTCAGTTTCAGGGCCCCAGGATTTAGGAACTAGGAAAGGGAAGGGACATCCGCTGGAAGCGAGGGTGCCCGTATTATACCAGCGCAAAACTTTCCCAGTAATATTTCCCAAACTACGAAGGAGAAAAAGTCCCCAAAAGGTGCAGAGCGTTACAGAAGGGGGATAAGAAAGAAAACCGTTTATCAGTATGACGCCGGCCTGTGCATAACGGATCGCTTCACAGCGTACCACACATCTATGGATAATTGTATTATTTACCCCATTATTATACCCTCTTATTATGCCCTGATGTACTCCGCACAGATTACATATACCCCTGATATACTCCGCACAGATTACATATGCCACCACATTATAAACGGAAATACCAGCAAAACCCCAAACAGAACTATTACCAAGCAAAATCCATGCTCAAAATGGCGGTCTTTCCCTTCTTAGCCCTACAGTGTGCCCAAACAGCAATTTATGGCCACAAGTAAGGCCTTACCATACCCGGGAGAACCCGCTTAACAATTTATGGGGTAAGATTCTCTAGGGGCACAACATCTTGTGCGGTGAATGGGCAGATCAGTGGAGAAATTGCAATTTTCACTTTGCACAATCCACTGCGTATTCATTTCTGAAAAACACCTGTGGAGTCTAAATTCTCACTACACCCCTTGATAAATGCCTTTAGGGGTGTAGTTTCTAAAACGGGGTCACTTTTGTTTGGTACATCAGGGGTTTTGCAAATGCAACATGGCATCCGCAAACCATTCCAGCAAAATCTACGCTCCAAAAGCTAAATACCGCTCCTTTTCTCCTGAATGCTCCCATATACGTAAACAGCCGATTATAACCACATATGGGGCGTTACTGTACTCGGGAGAAATTACTTTACAAATGTTGGGGTGCTTTTTCTTCTCTATTCCTTGCAAAAATGAAAAATGTGTATCTAAAACGACATCTTGTTTGAAAAAAAAATTATTTTTCATTTTCATGGCTTAATTCTAATTTATTCAGCAAAAAACCTTTGGGATCAAAATTTTCACTATACCCCTAGATGATTCCTCAGGGGTGCAGTTTCCCACATGGAGTCACTTTTGGGGTGTTTCCACTGTACTAGTACTACAGGGGCTCAGCAAATATGACATGACACCCAGAAACCATTCCAAAATCCAAATGGTGCTCCTTCCATTCTGAGCCCTACTGTGTGTCCAAACAGATGTTTGTGACCACATGTGGGGTATTGTTTTACTCAGGAGAAGTTGCTTTACAAATGTTGTGGTGCTTTTTCTCCTTCAGTCCTTGTGGAAATGAAAAAAAAATACCTAAACCTACATTTTCTTTGAAAAAATGTAGATTTTCATTTTTACGGCCTACTTACAATAAGTTCTGTAAAAAAACTGGCTGGTCAAAATGCTTGCTACACCCCTAGATAATTTCCTCATGGGGTGTAGTTTCCAAAATGGGGTCACTTGTTGGGGGTTTCCACTGTTTTGTCCCCTCAGGAGCTTTGCAAATGCGACATGGCCTCCGCAAACCATTCCTGCTAAATTTGAGTTCCAAAAGCCAAATGGCGCTCTTTCCCTTCTCAGCCTCGCCGTGTGTCCAAACAGCCGTTTATTACCACATGTGGGGTATTGTTTTACTCGGGAGAAATTTCTTTACAAATTTTATGGTGCTTTTTCTCCTTTAGTCCTTGTGGAAATGAAAAAAAATTAGCTAAACCTACATTTTATTTGAAAAAATTTAGATTTTCATTTTCACAGCCTACTTGCAATAATTTCTTCAAAAAACCTGTGGGGTCAAAATGCTCACTATACCCCTAGATAATTTCCTCATGGGGTATAGTTTCCAAAATGGGGTCACTTGTTGGGGGTTTCCACTGTTTTGTCCCCTCAGGGGCTTTGCAAATGTGACATGGCCTCCACAAACCATTCCTGCTAAATTTGAGCTCCAAGAGCCAAATGGCGCTCTTTCCCTTCTAAGCCCTGCCGTGTGTCCAAACAGCCGATTATTACCACATGTGGGGTATTGTTTTACTCGGGAGAAATTGCTCTACAAATGTTGTTGTGCTTTTTCTACTTTAGTTCTCTTGGAAATGAAAAAAAATTAGCTGAACCTACATTTTATTTGAAAAAATGTAGATTTTCATTTTCATGACCTAGTTCCAAAAATTTTTTCAAAAAAACTGGCCGGTCAAAATGCTTGCTACACCCCTAGATAAATTCCTCGAGGGGTATAGTTTCCAAAATGGGGTCACTTGTTAGGGGTTTCCACTGTTTTGTCACCTCAGGGGCTTTGCAAATGCGACATGGCCTCCGCAAACCATTCCTGCTAAATTTGAGCTCCAAGAGCCAAATGGCGCACTTTCCATTCTAAGCCCTGCCGTGTGTCCAAACAATCGTTTATTACCACATGTGGGGTACTGTTTTACTCGGGAGAAATTGCTCTACAAATGTTGTGGTGCTTTTTCTACTTTAGTTCTTTTGGAAATGAAAAAAAATTAGCTAAACCTACATTTTATTTGAAAAAATGTAGATTTTCATTTTCATGGCCTAGTTCCAAAAATTTTTGCAAAAAAACTGGCCGGTCAAAATGCTTGCTACACCCCTAGATAAATTCCTCGAGGGGTATAGTTTCCAAAATGGGGTCACTTGTTAGGGGTTTCCACTGTTTTGTCACCTCAGGGGCTTTGCAAATGCGACATGGCCTCCGCAAACCATTCCTGCTAAATTTGAGCTCCAAGAGCCAAATGGCGCACTTTCCATTCTAAGCCCTGCCGTGTGTCCAAACAATCGTTTATTACCACATGTGGGGTACTGTTTTACTCGGGAGAAATTGCTCTACAAATGTTGTGGTGCTTTTTCTACTTTAGTTCTTTTGGAAATGAAAAAAAATTAGCTAAACCTACATTTTATTTGAAAAAATGTAGATTTTCATTTTCATGGCCTAGTTCCAAAAATTTTTGCAAAAAAACTGGCTGGTCAAAATGCTTGCTACACCCCTAGATAAATTCCTCGAGGGGTGTAGTTTCCAAAATGGAGTCACTTTTGGGGGGTTTCCACTGTTTTAGTTCCACTAGACCTGTTCAAAGCGGATATGGTGCCTAAAATATATTCTAATAAAAAGGAGGCCCAAAATCCACTAGGTGTTCCTTTGCTTCGGAGGCCGGTGCTTCAGTCCATTAGCGCACTAGGGCCATATGTGGGATATTTCCTAAAACTGCAGAAGCTGGGCAATAAATATTGAGTTGCATTTCTTGGGTAAAACATTCCGTGGTACAAAAAAAATGGATTCAAAATGAATTTCTGGAAAAAAATAATGAACTTTGTAAATTTCACCTCTACTTTGCCTTAATTCCTGCGCAACGTTTAAAGGGTTAAGAAACTTTCTAAATGCTGTTTTGAATACTTTGATGGGTGCAGTTTTTAAAATGGGGTGACTTATTGGGGGTTTCTAATATCTAAGGACCTTAAAGCCACTTCACAACTAAACTGGCCCCTGTAAAAATAGCATTTTGAAATTTTCTTGAAAATGTGAGAAGTTGCTGCTAAAGTTCTAAGCCTTGTAACGTCCTAGAAAAATAAAATGATGATCAAAATACGATGCCAATATAAAGTAGACATATGGGGGATGTTAGTTAGCAACATTTTTGTGTGGTATAACTGCCTGTCTTACAAGCAGATACATTTAAATTGAGAAAAATGCTAATTTTTGTAATTTTTCGCTAAATTTTGGTGTTTTTCACAATTAAATACTGAATGTATCGGGCAAATTTTGCCAGTAACATAAAGTCCAATGTGTCACGAGAAAACAATCTCAGAATCGCTTGGATAGGTAAAAGCATTCCGGAGTTATTACCACATAAAGTGAAACATGTCAGATTTGAAAAATGAGGCTCTGTCAGGAAGGTCAAAAGTGGCCAAAGAGGGAAGGGGTTAAAGAGGGAAATAGCATGTTGTTGGGTTATTCAAGCAATCCGTTGATTTGGAAAGCGGTTTGCTGTCATGATAAAGTTCGCTTTGTTTTAAGGTTACTTTATGACCTCCCCCCTGTTAGGAATAATGCTAAACGAAAGATGATTCTACGAAGTCAAGATGGGTCTTAAATTTGTATCGCTCAATGTAAACGGTTTGAATTCACCTTATAAACGGTCTATGTTGTGGAAGGAAGCTAACAAATCTGGGTGTGATGTATTATGCATTCAAGAATCACATTTACGTACAAAAGATGCCCATCTTCTTAAACATCCAAAATTTTCAAATATTATTTCAGCTACTACCAATGTGAAAAAAGCAGGAGTTACTATTGCACTCAATAATTCAGTATTGTTCGAAAAAATTACGTCTTTAATAGACCCTCATGGTAGATATATAATTCTAGTCTGCAAATTGGATTCAGTTCTGTACACTATTGTCTCTCTATATGCACCTAATAAACGGCAAATTCCGTTTATCACTAAAATTCCTACTAAAGCTAAAAAGATGCAGCAAGGGGGCTTGCTGATTCGTGGAGATTTTAATACGGTTATGTATAATAGACTGGATAGATCTAATCCAGGAAGTGGCAGAGGTTTAGACATAGAATCTTTGATAGCAGGGGAATATTTACATGATGTATGGTGTTATCAACACGCATCTGAAAGAGATTTCACATTTTTCTCTGCACCTCATATAGCATATTCCAGGATACATTTTTTTTTTGGTTGACAGAGAGATCCTCTTAAATTCTGAGAGTTCGGAAATTGGGGTTAGTTCATGGTCGGATCACGCCCCCATATCCTTAATTTTGAAGGCAAAATATAGTTTACCTCCAAGAGCCCCTTGGAAATTAAATACGTTTCTTTTGAAGTCTCAGCCCATTCAAGACTCCATACGAGCAGCTTTAGAGGAATTCTTTGAAATAAATTCCCCATCGGCTACTCCAGAAATGGTGTGGTGCTCCCACAAAGCTTTCGTGAGGGGTCTTTTCATTCAACAGGCGGCTAGGGCAAAGCGAGTTAGGAACAAAGAAATGGATGAGTTATTGTTGGCAATTAAAGTTAAGGAATCCTTAATGAAATCAACTCCTACGTGGGCTACAGGGGAGATTCTCAGAGAGCTGAGGGATAAACTACAGGTTTTGAACTTAGTCCAATATGATAAAAATTTGAAACGTCTTAAATTGAACTTTTACATACAAGGGGATAGGCCAGGTAAACACTTAGCGAAAAGGGTAAAAGTTCAAACAGCTAGGTCTAAAATACAATATTTATCTCTTCTAAATGGACAAAAGGTGTATGAACCCCAAAAGATTGCAGATTCCTTTGCAGATTATTATAGCCAATTATACAACTTGAAGGGAGACTCCTCTCTAACCCACGCTTCTTCAGATCGAATTAAAGAGTTTTTATCTGAAATAAAGCTCCCACAACTATCTGAGTCTCAATTAACTAGCTTAAATGCTCCAATTTCAGAGATCGAATTACGAAAAATAATGAAGGGTTTAAAACTAAACAAAGCTCCGGGACCAGACGGGCTCCCAAATGAGTATTTTAAAATATTTGAAGAAGTACTTATTCCATTTATGACGAATACATATAATGAGCTAGTAGCCAAACAATCTCCTCCATCGGAAATGTTACAGGCGATCCTGATAACTCTCCCTAAACCTGGTAAATCGGCGGATAGACCAGAGAATTTTCGTTCGATCTCGCTACTAAATAGTGATATTAAAATCTTCTCAAAATTATTAGCAATGCGAATAAATGAGTGCCTACCCTCCTTGATTTCACTGGATCAAGTGGGATTTGTGAAAGGTCGTCAGGCCAGAGATGGCACCAGAAGAATGTTAGATTTGATTCAGATTGCATATGACTCGTTAGAACCCACAGTAGTCCTCTCTTTGGACGCGGAGAAAGCTTTCGACCGGGTACATTGGCGTTTTTTAGAAGCGGTATTAGATAAGTTCGGCTTTCACTCCTTTATTAAAAAAGCGGTCCTTTCCCTGTATTCAACCCCTTCAGCTCGGGTATATACATCTGGGTTTTTGTCCAAAACATTTTTTATAAGCAATGGAACTCGCCAGGGTTGCCCTCTCTCCCCCCTAATTTTTGATTTGTGTATGGAACCATTTGCGGAAATGATTAGGACATCTCCACATATTTCAGGAATTAACGTAGGGGGAAGAGAACATAAAATTGGTCTTTATGCGGATGATGTGGTACTAATTTGTCAGTTGCCCATGTCTTCCTTAGCTGAAATAACTAGGATTATAGCTTGGTACTCTGAAATGTCATATTTATGAAGGTGGTACGTTTAAATCTTTTGATAATATTACAAATTCCTATAATATCTCCTCCAGATTCTTTTTTCAATATCTTCAAATTCGACACCTCATGCAGTCAGTAAAAATCCCACCAACACCAGACAGCTTTAGTGCTTTTCACAGGTTCATGTGGGCTGAGTCAGGACTGGTAAAAGGTATGACATGTAGTTATGATCTTATTCTTCAGATGGGGAAAGGAGGGAAGGCAGCATATATGACAAAATGGGATGGGGAACTGGGGACTTCCTACTCTATTGAGCAGTGGATTAAAGCATCAAGATGGTCGTCTAAATTGTCCAAATGTGTGAACCACACGGAATTAATGAAGAAAATCCATTTTAGATGGTATCTTACTCCATCTAGGGTAGCACACATTACTCAAGGGTCCTCTAGATTGTGTTGGCGAGGATGCGGACTCATGGGTTCTCTGATACATATGTGGTGGTCGTGCCCTAACATGGCTTCTATATGGTCGGACACATTTAACCTAATTTCAGAAATATCAGAATCTCAGGTTGAGATTAACCCCTCTTTAGCTATTTTAGATATCTCATTAGATGACATCCCACCGGACAAGAGAGTGGTTATACACCATATCTTAATTGCTACTAGACTAACTATAGCTCGGACATGGAAGTCCCCAGATTCTCCTAATATTGCTGAAGTTATTCGAAAGGTGAATATGCAATGTCATTATGAAATGGCATTATTATCACAAGCTCATTTACAGCAACGCACTAAACGGTTATGGGACAGGTGGTTACAATCCAAATATTTCAAGTAAAGCAAAAGGTTGGATCTAATCAGCTACGGCTGCTGAAGCGGTAGTTACGCCACTGCCACCAGTGTACAAAGCTTTAAGAGTGCTGTAAAAAACCTACATCGTCAAGGAAGCCTACCACTCGTGACCCTTCTTACTGTCCTATAGTTGTCGCCACTTTCTCCTTACCTTCCAATATCTCCCCACGATAGCACTTCTGATCATGGAGAACCTGCACTTACACATACATATTACTGTGATCTTGTTTGCTGATTTCTACTTGTTCAGTAGTACAAGCACCCTTGTTCCTATGCTATGACCCCATTTCCTTATTCTGTAAGCTTGTGAACAAGGCCCTCCCTGTTTATATTGAACACGATTGCGATTGTATATCACGGTTACAGTAATTTATTGTACAACCTTGCTGAAAATTACGCTTTATAAATAATTATTAAAGAGTAAATCTGCGGATTTCAATTAGTCTAGACAAGGAAAAGTCATACAATAAAGTCAACATTTTATTATATACCCAGATCTACGCAAAATCAATACGTGGAAACCCAAAGTTTGCAAAGTACATCAAGTCCCAGTAGGTTGGCAGATCCTCCTTGTTACTTTTGCAAAAATAGTCTCGTCTCTCTGGAATAATAAAACAAAATAAATCGAAAAACATTGTCTGTGTTTTGGGTTTAAATTCTGTTTAACCTTAGAGACAGACAATTTTTGTTTTTTATATTGTCGTATTACAAGAGCCATACCTTTTTTCTTTTTCAGTCGACATATCCATATGATTCGAATTTCTCCCATCCCTTTCAAAGGAAAAAACATTTTTTTTTTTAAAGATAATTGTTTAGTATCACCATATTCTGAGAGTCATAACTTTTTTTTTTTTTCAATCAGTGCTGACAATGTGCTATCAATAGGGACACACCCTATTTACAAGAAGAATGATAACGCACAGTTTGCTTATTCATACAGTGGATATAAAAAAAAAGAAAAAAAAAAAGGTCTACACACCCCTATAAAAATGACAGTTTTTGTCGTTTTACAAAATAAATATGCACACCATTGAACTAATACTTTGTTGAATTACCCTTTGAGTTTATGACAGCATTTAGGCTTTTGCAAAAGCGCTCCAAATCGGTCAGATTGCGAGGGTATCTCCTGTGTACAGCCCTCTTCAGGTCACCCCACAAATTTTCAATGGGATTCAGGTCTGGGCTCTGGCTGGGCAATTCCAAAACTTTGATCTTTTGGTGAAGCCATTCTTTTGTTGATTTAGAGGTATGCTTTGGGTTATTGTCGTGCTGAAAGGTGAAATTCATCTTCAGCTTTTTAGCAGAGGCCTGCAGGTTTTGTGCCAATATTGACTGATATTTGGAACTGTTCATAATTCCCTCCACCGTGACTAAAGCCCCAGTTCCAGCTACAGAACAACAGCCCCAAAGCATAATGCTGCCTCCACCATGCTTCACTGTGGGTATGGTGTTCTTTTGTTGGTGTGCAGTGTTGGCTTTGTGACAAATATACCTTTTGGAATTATGGCCGAACGGTTCAACATTGGTCTCATCAGACCATTACACATTTTCCCCACATGCTATTGGTAGACTTGATGTAGGTCTTTGCAAAACATAATCGGGCTTGGATGTTTTTCTTTGTTAGAAAAGACTTCAGTCTTGCCACCCTACCCCACAGCCCAGACATATGAAGAATACGGGAGATTGTTGTCACATGCACTACACAACCAGTCCCTGCCAGAAAGTCCTGCAGTTCCTTTAATGTTGCTGTAGGCCTCTTGGCAGCCTCCCGGGCCAATTTTTGTCTAGTCTTTTCATCAAGTTCTGAGGGATGTCCAGTTCTTGGTAATGTCACTGTTGTGCCAAATGTAATCCACTTCTTGATGACCGTCTTCACTGTGTTCCATGGTATATCTAATGCCTTGGAAATTCTTTGGTACCGTTCTCCTGACTGATGCCTTTCAATAATCAGATCACTTTGATGTGTTGCAATCTTTTTACGGACCAAGGCTTTTGCTGTCAAATGTAACAAAGAAAACGTCAGGAAAATTCTAATAGAACAGCTGAACTTTATATGGGGTTACCCAGAATCACTTTAAATAATGGCAGTAGTGTACGGACTACTATTTAACATGAGTTTAAATGTGATTGGCTAATTCTGAACACAACCACATCCCCGATTATAAGAGGGTGTTCACACTTATGCAGCCACATTACATAGTAACATAGTTAGTACGGCTGAAAAAAGACACATGTCCATCAAGTTCAACCAAGGGACGGGAAAAGGGAAGGAAAAATTTCTACACATAGGAGCTAATATTTTTTTGTTCTAGGAAATTATCTAACCCTTTTTTAAAGCCATCTACTGTCCCTGCTGTGACCAGCTCCTGCGGTAGGCTATTCCATAGATTCACAGTTCTCAGGGTAAAGAAACCTTGTCGCCTCTGCAGCTTGAACCTTTTTTTCTCCAGACGGAGGGAGTGCCCCCTTGTTTTTTGAGGGGGTTTTACAAGGAACAGGATTTCACCATAATTTTTGTATGTGCCATTAATATATTTATATAAGTTAATCATGTCCCCCATTAGTCGTCTTTTTTCAAGGCTAAATAGGTTTAATTCTTTCAATCTTTCCTCATAACTTAAATTCTCCATGCCCCTAATTAGCTTCGTTGCTCTTCTTTGTATTTTTTCCAACTCCAGGGCATCCTTTCTATGAACTGGAGCCCAGAACTGAACTGCATATTCTAGATGAGGCCTCACTAATGCTTTGTAAAGTGGCAATATTACATCCCTGTCCCGTGAGTCCATGCCTCTTTTAATACACGACAATATCCTGCTGGCCTTTGAAGCAGCTGATTGACACTGCATGCTGTTATTGAGTTTATGATTTACAAGAACACCCAGATCCTTCTCAACAAGTGAATCCGCCAGTGTAGCTCCCCCTAGGACATATGATGCATGCAGGTTGTTGGTACCCAGATGCATAACTTTACATTTATCTACATTAAACTTCATCTGCCAAGTGGACGCCCAAACATTTAGTTTGTTTAAATCTGCTTGCAATTCATGAACATCTTCCATAGACTGAACTATATTACATAGCTTGGTGTCATCTGCAAAAATAGAAATAGTGCTATTAATCCCATCTTCTATATCATTAATAAATAAGTTGAATAATAGTTGTCCCAGCACTGAACCCTGGGGTACACCACTTATTACCGGGGACCATTCAGAGTAGGAATCATTGACCACAACTCTCTGGATACGGTCCTTGAGCCAATTCTCAATCCAATTACAAACTATATTTTCTAAACCTATAGTCCTTAATTTACCCATTAGGCGTCTATGGGGGACAGTGTCAAATACCTTTGCAAAGTCCAAAAACACTAAATCCACAACGGCCCCTCTGTCTAGACTTCTGCTCACCTCTTCATAAAAACAGATTAGGTTAGCTTGACAACTTCTGTCCTTAGTAAAACCGAGCTGGCTGTCACTTATAATGCTATTTATTGTCACATAATCCTGTATCTAGTCCCTCAATAGCCCCTCAAACATTTTCCCCACGATGGATATTAAGCTTACTGGTCTATAATTACCCGGGGAAGACCTAGAGCCCTTTTTGAAAATAGGCACCACATTTGCGCTGCGCCAGTCCCTTGGCACTATACCAGTCACTAGAGATTCTCTGAATATTATGAAAAGGGGGACAGAAATAACTGAACTAAGCTCTTTAAGAATTCTAGGGTGTAACCCATCTGGACATATTTTGTATGTTTTTTTAATTTTTCCCCTAAAAATGATTTCAGTTTGTTTTTCAATGGAATTGTACAGATTATGGGTCAGTTTAAAGGTGGAAAGAGTTCTGAAACTATTCATCTTGGACTGATCCACTGTACATTATTAGGAGGACTAATAGGGGAGCAACACAATGCTCCAGAATTGTTATTTTATGGTGAATGCAAGCATTTACTAAAACAGACATGTCAGGAGAGCTATCACGCCCTATTAACCCCTTGATGCATTATCACATACATATACGTTAAAGGGAAGTATGGAGTGCGCTCACGGGCGATCACACTGTTCATGGTCATTGCACATACTGCAGTCTATTGCGACCGCAGCATCTGAGGCGTTGAAAAGGGGGGGCAGCCCTCTCCAACAGCTTTCCGGCCCCTACCGCAACAAGATCACAGGGTGCCGATGGTTGTCATAGTAGCCCAGGGGCTTAACAAAGGTCCCCAGGACTGCCTTTACTCTGCGTCTGTTAAGACCTGCCTGTGGCAGGGATTAACAGAAGCCTCTAAAGATGACAATAACTGCAATACACTAGTATTGCAGTGTATTGTACCAGCGATCAAAACATTTTTTATTAATCTGTAATTGTTTTTCTAAAGCTCATGACAGCACCCATGCGAGGAGACCGCCAATTCATGGACAAGAAACATCGGGAGATAAAAAAAAAAAGGTTCACACCCCCTCCACAACTCGGAAGTACCCGGAGGAGTGAAAAAAAAAAAAAAAAAAAGACAAAAAGGTAACTTGAAAGATAACACAAGAGGCAAAGATGAAAGGGACCCAAATCTGGTAAATTATATCCCTATTCTGCCTAGGCCAGACCCTGACCTATAGACCTCCACACGGAGGAAAGGAGAGAGAGTTAACTGACTTTTAGTGCCAAATAAAATCTTAGAAGGGAGAATATATGGGGTGCGGTTATGAGCTCGAGAAAAACAAATTACCAGTAAGTAATTATTGTTTTATCATCACTCATGACAGCACACATGCGAGACTAGACGTCATCAGGGTGGGACAACAGCCTGCAGGACTTCTCTAAAAAGAACCTACAGACGATAATGTCTAAAAAAATAAAAAAAAAAAAGATATGTGGAGAACTCCACGTAGATGCCTAAGGCCTCATGCACACGACCGTATTTTTTCCCACCCGTAAATACTGGCGTAAATACGGGTCCGGTGTCACACGTAATCGACCCGTTTTGCACCAGTATTTACGAACCCGTGCCCGTAAATATGGGTCCGGTGTCACCCGTATTCCACCCGTATTTACAGGCACGTTTTTGGCGGCAAAATAGCACTGCACTAATCGGCAGCCCCTTCTCTCTATCAGTGCAGGATAGAGAGAAGGGACAGCCCTTTCTGTAATAAAAGTTAAAGAAATTCATACTTACCCGGCCGTTGTCTTGGTGACGCGTCCCTCTCTTCACATCCAGCCCGACATCCCAGGATGACGCGGCAGTCCATGTGACCGCTGCAGCCTGTGATTGACCTGTGATTGGCTGCAGCGGTCACATGGCCTGAAACGTCATCCAGGACGTCGGGCCGGATGTCGAGAGGGACGCGTCACCAAGGCAACGGGCGGGAGACCGGACTGGAGGAAGCAGGAAGTTCTCGGTAAGTATGAACGTCTTTTATTTTTATTTTTTACAGGTTTATTCTGATCGGTAGTCACTGTTCAGGGTGCTGAAAGAGTTACTGCCGATCAGTTAACTCTTTCAGCTCCCTGGACAGTGACTATTTACTGACGTCGCCTAGCAACGCTGCCGTAATGACGGGTGCACACATGTAGCCACCCGTCATTACGAGAGCTCCATAGACTTCTATGGACTGTCCGTGCCGTTATTACGGCCTGAAATAGGACATGTTCTATCTTTTTCAACGGCACGGGCACCTTCCCGTGAGAAAACGGGAAGGCACCCGTCGCCAATAGAAGTCTATGAGCCCATTATAACGGGAGTATTTACGGTCGTGTGCATGAGGCCTTACAAATTTGGGAGGCTCCTGGTTTCTCAGCCCAGTAAGTGGCCACTGACCTGGCTGAATGAGCTCCAAACCCTACTGGTGGAGGATGAGATAAGGACACAAGCTAAATGTATTAACTGCTTAAGCCATCTGGCAATGGATACTGTAGAAGCCTTAAAACCTCTATGAGGTTCCTGAAACCGTAGGAGATTTTCATCTTTCCTCCAAGAAGTAACCTAGATATCTCAGAAGACACCTACTGACATCCAGGCAGTGGAATCTTTCATCCTGAATGTTCTCTGGATCAGGAAAGAAGGATGGTAGAACGACATCCTGCGGAGTATGGAACTTTGGCACTACCTTTTGAAGGGAGGGAGGGGGGAGAGAGGTTTAATGATCACCCTGTCATCCAATACCCTAGTATAAGGGGGTGAGTTGAAAAAGCCTGAATCTTAGAAATCCTCCTGGCAGAAGTAATGGCCATAAGGAAAGTCAATTTTATGCGCGTATAAACCTCCTTACCCAGGGATGTTCGGCTAGCCTAACATCAAAAAAGGAACTCAATGCCGCGATCTGGACCTTCAGATTCTGGGCCTAAGTAGTTTGTCTAAACCGGTCTGTAGCAAATCTAGAATGACTGCTATGTTTGGATCTGTCAGAGGATCTTGTTCTGAACCTACAAAAAAAAAGTAGATGTTAGATGTTCATTTATTCTTACTAGCTAAGAGTGTGTCTACTACCTTGTCCGAAATACCTTTTCTAGAGAGAGCTAACCTCTCAAATTCCATGCCGTCAATTGAAGTCTGAAGAGATGCGGATGAAAAAGGGGACCCTAAAAAGAGAAGACCCTACCTTATGGGAAGGACCCAAGGTGGAGCTACTGACCGGGACACGAGCCAAGTAAACCAGGCACTCCTAGGCAAATTTGGAGTTAGGATGCATGATGCAGGGGCATAGCTAGGGGGTGGGCAGACGGGCCATGTGCCCCGGGCGCAACTTAGAGGGGGGTGCCAGCGCCACCCCCTCCTGCACTATAATTTTACCTGCGTCTATAGGTATAATTAGAAGCAATGAATGGCCGGGTACATTCCGTGCCCGGCCATTCAGCGCCTTTCTACGAGTGAAGCGGCGTGATACTTTGCGCCATTGAATGACAGGGAAGTGTTCAACCCCAGGAGACCTGCGCAGGAGAGAGCAGGTCTCCATTGCTGCCGGGTGGCGTGGTAACGGGATTAAGGTGAGTTTGAATAGTTTGTTATTTTATTGTAATAAAAAAAAGTGTGCGGCTTTATCTACAGGGGGGGCTTTATACTGGGGTGGGCTATGGAGCAGTATATACAGGGGTGGGCTATATCTACAGGGGGTCTATCTGTGGAGCACTATATACAGGGGTGGGCTATCTGTGGAGCACTATATACAGGGGTGGGCTATATGTGGATCACTATATACAGGGGTGGGCTATATCTACAGGGAGCTATATACAGGGATGGGCCATCTGTGGAGCACTATATACAGGGGTGGAATATATGTGGAGCACTATATACAGGTGTGGGCTATATCTACAGGGGGCTATATACAGGGGTGGGCTATCTGTGTAGAACTATAGGGGGAGCTATTTGTGGGACACTATATACAGGTGTGGGCGATATGGGGGCACTATCTACAGGGGGTCCTATGGCAGGCACTATCTACAGGGGGCCCGATGTGTGTGTGTGTGTGGGGGGGGGGGCACAGTGTACGGTGTATGGTACGCTATTATATTTAGGGGCGTAGTGTGTGGTATGAGAACTTTATCTTTGTTTATAGGTGTAGAAATGTTGGAAAAGCGAGAAGCTGAAGACATTGAGTGGCAAACTGCAGAAATTGGCTGTGACCGGAAGAAGTCATCATAGAGGTCTGGACCAAATGGAGAAAAAGAACAAGAATCTGAGACATCACCGGTGAGTCACTTAATGTAAATGTTTATTCCGAGTCTAATCAGTAATGTAGTCACTGCATAATCTGCAGCGAGATGATGGGTGGTATGATTATGATAGGATTTATTTTTTGTGAAACAGCATCTCCCAGCATTGTTCGGGCCATGCTGGTGCTGTATTTATGTACTGAGCTTGGTTCTGGTGTTGTGTAAAGAACTATATTGCTTGTAAAATGTATAAATGTTTTTATGCTCGACTTACATAAAGAAATGTGGAAAACAAATGACACGTCATTGATTGGTAGAGAAAACAAACATGGCGAAGGGGGGGCGCCAAACAATCTTTGCCCTGGGTGCTGGAGAACCTAGCTATGCCTCTGTATGATGCATCTAAATTGCGATACCATTTCGATAGTGTGCGGAGGCAAATTGTTCAATTCAGTCAATATATGTATTTAGATACTAAACTGTGCGGCCGCACAGCTTAGTATTGAAATAAATTAAAAGAACATTGCACGTGCACTGTAGAGTACCCGCGATGTTCTCTTCCTTCAGTGAGCGGGGCGCTCGTCATTTGCGCCGGCCGCGTCATATTAGGAGGGAGGAACGCTCCGCCCTCATCTCTCTACTGCCACCAATGATAATCTAAGTGAGAAGGGGGAAATAGGGGAATGTTGCGAGAAGCACAGGCAGTGGGTTCCTGATGACGTGCATGTGTCACTCGCGCTGCAGTGTAGTGACAGACCAGCTTCAGGCAGGTATTAGTTAGAGCAGAGCAAAAGCTTGAAATAAAGGCACTAGAGTAGGCACTAGTATTTTTTTGCAGCCAGCATTGAGGAACATTGGGGTTAATGTAACCCACATTAACCCCAATGTTGCCATCACGAGGGAAATTATGAAGTCACTTATTAATATGAGGCACATTATGAATTTAGTACCTGTATGTGCCTCACATTAATTGTAATTAACCCCATCATGTACCTCACACATTAAACCAATGTTGTTCATTATAACTGAGCGAGGTACTTGATGGGATCTCTTACTATAGGCCTTATTCACATGGCTGTGTTTGATATATGGACCATATGTCGCCCGCATTTCCTGGACCCAACACAGTTCAGGTAGTCGGGCACCTAGCATCAGTTATCTATGGTCCTAGGTGTTCCTGCCTCCTAGTGGGAATACTGTCCTGTACTAAAAACATGGTAACAGTACAGGACAGTATTCCCACGAGGCAGGGACTCCTAGCATCAGAGATAACTGACGCTAGGAGCCCGGCTTCCTGAACGGTGTTCGGTCCAGGAAATGCTGGCCACATACGGTACATATAACAGACAAAATACAGCCATGTGAATAAGGCCTAATAGTAATTAACCCCATCATTTCCCTTACAGAGTAACACTAGGTTGCCCACTATAATTATAGTAAGTGATCCCATCAAGTATCTCGCTCAGTCATATTTGACAACATTGGGTTAATGTGTGAGGTACATGATGGGGTCAATTACACTTAATGTGAAGTACATGGAGGTTCAAAGCTGACAACACCATGTGCCTCACATCAAAAAACGGAAGTACATTTTTATGGGATTTTTATGCAAAATATTGTTTTGGTATAGGAGTATCGCAATACTACTCTATGTATCGGTATCGAATTCTGGCATCGTGACAACCCTACTTTGGAGTAATCAGAATGACTGCAGCCCTGTCTTCCATGATTTTCTTTAATACCCTGGGAATAAGACAAAGGGGTGGGAAGGCAAATCCCAATTGCTGACCCCAGGATTGACTCAAAGCGCCCACAGCTAGGGAATTATCTAGAGGGTTCAGAGAATAAAAATGTCCCTACTTGAATGTTCTCCCTGGTGGCAAAGAGATCTATCAGAGGAAGACCCCATCTGGAAACAATTTGCATAAAAATATCCCTGTTCAAGCACCACTCGCATTGCCGGATTCTGACCCTGCTGAGGAAGTCTGCAATATAAGTGTTATTTCCCATGAGATGTACTGCAGATAAGCTGTTGAGGTGGAATTCCTGCCTAGAGGAATATTGACTGTGTTAGTGCTTGGAGGTGAGGAGCTCTTGTACCTCCCTGGCAATTGATGTAAGCCACTGATGTTGTATTGTCTGAATGAATTAGGACATCCTTTCCCTGTGATAGGGGACTTGCAGCTAGAAGACACTTCTTTATGGCCATCAGTTCTTTGAGATTTGAGGAAAATCTGGTCAAAAGATCCCAGCTTCTCTGCCAGAGTTCTTCCACCAAGAGAGCTCCCCAACCCCATGGACTTGCATCTGTGGTGAGGCTGACCATGTTGTGAACTGACCAGGGCATCCCAGACTGGAGATTCTCTACCTTTGTCCACCACATAAGAGAGAGTCTCACTTCTCAAGAAAGGTGAAATTTGGTGTCCAGGGGAGAACCATCCCAAAGGCCAAGAATCTCCCCTGCATTGGCCTTGAGTGATGCAGAGCCCACCGTATTGCTGGGATAGCTGAGGTCATAAGGCCTAGAATGGACATTGCTGGGGGCACCAGTGGGAAATATAGAGATCCATTACCCTGGAGTTTGAGGGGGGAGAAAACACTTCTGACAAGAGTCTAGCTGAATCTCCCCCCCAAAAAAATAAAAAATAAATAAAAAAATCTTTATTTTCGAGGGGGCTAGAGCTGATTTTTCTGTGTATATTCCACCCCAGGTCCCAGAGGGTAGAGCAGAAGAGCTGACTAAAGTTTGATTAAAGTTGGTGACAGGATGAAATCAGTAGAAAGTAGTCTAGATAGGGTACTAGAAGTAACCCCTGGATTCTGACAGAGGCAGCTATTTCTGAAATTAACTTCGTAAAAAATCTCGGGGCCTGAGAGATCCCAAAGGGAAGAGGGTTGTACTGGAGATGGAGAAGGCTTCCATTCATCCAAACAGCCAGCCTTAAAAACCTCTGGGAGGACGCATGAATCGGTATATGGTAATACGCATCCTCTAGGTCTAATGTGGCCATTAAACAGAAGGGAAACAGACTGATAGTTGAGGCAATTGTATCCATTCTGAATTTGTGTATGTTAAAAGCTTGTTCAGGGACCAGAGGTTGACAACCCTGAACTTGCCATTGTGTTTCTTTACTGAAATAGGGCGGAGTAAAAACCTCTTCCAATCTCTGCTGGGGGAACCGGGACTAGCACCCCCTTCTGAATCAAGGATTGGACTTCTCCTAGTAAGGCCTGTCCCTTGAAAATATCCCTTGGATTTTCTGTTGGGAGAAAGCTTTCCCCAGGGGGAGAGAGAAACTCTAGTCTGAAAAAGTCTTATACCCTCTAGTACCCAGGGGTTGGTTGAGATGTTTCCCCAGGCCTGAGTAAAAAAAATATAAAAAGACACATCCCCTCCCCCACACTGGAGGCCTGCCGTCATTGCTGGCTGGTTTTATTTTTATCCTGCTGGGAAAAACAAAAAACCTTTACCCTTTTTGTTAAAGGGAACCTTCCTTCCCCCTGGGGGTCTGAATCTATTCTCACAGAAAAAAAAAAAACGATTCCCACGGGCGAACCCCTTCTATCGGATGCCTTATCTAACATATCATCCAAACAGGAGCCAAATAATAGATCTCCCTCACAAGGCATCCCACCTCAGGCTATTTTTGGATTCCTGATATCCCATGTTTTAACCCAAAGAGCCCTGCGGTCAGACATAGCAGCAGCCCTAGCTGATAATTTTACTAAATCAGCTGATGCATCTGCCAAAAAGTCTGCAGCCTTTGCAATGGAAGGGAAAGAGGCGATAATTTGTTCTCTTGGGGGTCTTATCTTTTAGGTGTATCTCTGACTGCCCCAACCTGACCTTCATAGACCTGACCACACGAGTAGCAGCAATGCTAGGTCCAAGGCTACCTGCAGCAGATTCCCAGGAACTCCTAAAGGTATGTATCTGCTTTTCTATCCAGGGGATCCCCTAAACACCCCATTTCTGGATACTTTAGCTACTGGGGCGTCCGCACTAGGGGCCTGCTCCCGAGTAGTGGAGTCCTTTTCACCAAAGGGATATTTCCTTTTTTATGGAGGAAGGAATGAAGAACTTCCTGTCAAGATTCTTCCATTCTCTGTCAATGAGGACTTTCACATTCAGATGTACTGGAAATACCCCCTTCTGACTAGGAACTAACCCTTCAAACATTAAATCTGACGCAATCTAGATTTCCTGACATCCTCTAACCCCATTATTGCTCTAACTGCTTTTAACAAATGTTCGGTAGCTTCTGCCTGGAAGGAGGTACTACCAGACTGTTCTTCATTAGATGAGTCGGATCCAGAGGCCACTTCACCCTCATCTGAAGCGGAGCCGAAGTCCTCAGCACTAAAGGGAGCAGAGGGTGCACCCGAGGCACTAGCCTAAGAACTCTTCCTCTTGAAAGCTTCCAATGAGGAAGCCACTTCAATTTGTTTACACTTTATATTTGAAATAAATCAAAGGAAGAAGCGCCTCATGGTGCGGAATCTCAAAACAATACTGAACAGAAATGCAGGTGTAAGAATTATCCTCACCTGGGAAAGTTGTGCAGTGTCCAGGCACAACGCTGTTGAAAGGCATACAATGGATGAAGTTGCTGCTGCTTCCTAGCCAATGGGACCAAAAAAGTTCCACCGCGTGGCAATGGATCAGTGCGAAAAAAAAATGAAAATATATATATGAAATACATATATTAGAGGAAGTCAAGAAGTGCTACTCCATCCGGAGGTGGAAAGAAATTGAGTTAAGTATTTGAGTATTTATTAAGGTAACGCGTTTCAACGCCGGACTGGCGCCTTCATCAGACCGAATACATACATAAAGCTACAGACAGTGTGGTTTATATACATAAAAAAACGCCAAAATGTTCCGAGTGACAGTTACAACTACCAATCAGAGGAGACAAAGGTATACAAAACAATAAAAAAATAAAATAAAATCACAAAAACTTTGTTTTTTTAATAAAGAACATATAACAAAGGGTACAATAGAATGGTTATTCATATGTTAATGTTGATTAGCTGTATTAATTTGATTAAAAAGTAATATAGAATGTATGTAAAGAAGTACCCAGAGAAGTGGACATAGACCGAAGAATCGAAGCCAGGGAGTTTACAGGTTAGGGCATGATATGTCAGAAGGCGAGGGAAGGGAGTGAGTGGAGTGGAAATGCACTGCATCCCCAAAAACAAATATAACCCCGAAGTATAATGCTCAGTGGAACGTGAGCGCAAGGAAGAGAGGATTAACATCATTGGCGGCAGTGTGACGGGAGGCGGCCAATCAGAGTTCAGCATTCAGCCAACCCCCAGTTCTCATGGAGATCGGATGCTCCCCTGATAGGCTGGGGAAGCAGCCATGCAGAGGAGGAGAAAAAGATAGGAACGAAAAAAAGGCAGAGAACAAGGGGGAGAAGGGGGGGGTAGCAGGGAATGGAGGTGACAAGGAGTATGGAAATAGAGGTACAGGATATTGAAAGGCAATAATTGTAATAGGTAGTGCAGGAACATTGATAGAAAATTTTGGTGTACATGAAGGGACGATTCATTAGGTGAAGGCATATAAGGACATAATTAATAAAGTTAATAAAAAAGGGGGATAACCAAAACCTTACATCTATAAAAGGATAGTTTTGGTGAAGCAATACATCAGTAAAAATAAAAAATAAAAATCATTAATGAATAAATTTTAGGTGACAGGATCTAACTATATACTCTATCAATTGAAATGTATATTATTAAAAAGGGAGGTGTTATTAGATTAATATATTATCGGAGAAAATCTCAGTCGATAGATATATGATATAGAATTAGAACAGTGAAAAAAAGATATATATATATATATATATATATATATATACACACACACATACACGAAACAGAAGCAAGTAAACACAGCATTCCACAGATCCAGGAAATCAGGCCATGTGCTCGTCACCAGGGGATGAATCAATTCCCCTTCTTTTTAGATAGAAAAACAGCGTAAAATATAGTAACGGCACCAGGACTCCAAAACAGGGTGGATTTATTCACCTCAAGACACAGCAACGTTTCGGTTCAACAGGAACCTTTCTCAAGCTATGACAAACTCACAATGGTGTCAAGTTTAAATAGAGGGAACATACATCAGCTAACAATCAAGTTATTAAATGTACAAAACCCATTACATGTGTGAAAACAATATCCAACAGCATTATAAATATTAGTGCAAAAGTGCATCTCTTTGCATTTAAAAGACCAGGCATGAACAGTGTTACATTTATATTTAAATCCCGTATAAACAACAGTGACAAATAAGAATAATTAGACTGATAAGGAAGGAGGCAGGGGCCAATTGTATCCAGGTGTAAATCAATACACTTACAGTAAGAATATGGCCCCTACCTATGCAAATATTTTTATGCGACGGATGGAGGAGGACCTTATTTATGTGTCCCACCACTTCAGTCAGGTACTGCGGTGGTGGCGATACATAGAGGACGTCTTCCTCATCTGGACTGGCTCTATCAATCAATTACAGGATTTCCTTGGATTTCTTAATGATCTTAATTCCACAATTCTCTTTACCATGTCTTATTCCATGACTACCATTGATTTTTTGGATACTCGGATTTCAATTAGTGGAAATAAATTGATTTCTGAACTATTCTCTAAAAACACTGATATAAATAACTTTTTATATTACACTAGTGAACATCCGAGGACGATGTTAAAATCATTACCTTATAGCCAATTGATCAGAGTTAAGAGGGTGGTAAGTCAGGAGGACAGACTATGCTCACGCCTCGATCAAATGTGCAAAAAAATTCTCTGACCGGGGTTATCCCAAACACATTTTGGAGTCTAATAGATTTACTGGACAGACAGGATCTCTTGGATGGGAAGTTGAGTAAAGAAAAGAAGGCCCGTTTGCCTTTTGTTTCTATCGTCTCTCCTCTCAGTTCACTAATCGGTGCGATCCTGAGGAAGGATTGGAGGGTGTGGAGTAGAGCCTTCCCAAAATTAGTGAATTTCAGGAAAGACCTATGATGGCATACAGAAAAGGTAAAACGATTAAAAGTAGCATTGTTAAAGCGGATATTGGGTCCCATCGAAAGAGCCAGACTTTTCTGGCACCGCCTAAAAATGGTTGTTACCCCTGCCTTGGTTGCAATATTTGTGACAGTATGATTAAAGGTAGTTCGTTTAAGCATCCCCAAACAGATAGAGTTATAAATATTAGAGGCTTTTTTACATGTCAATCATCTTTTGTGATTTATCTCCTGAGCTGCCCTTGTGGTCTACACTATGTTGGGGAGACCACAACGGAATTGCGTCTCCGGTTGAGAAATCACAAATCAAATATCAAAACTAAGAGACAAGATTTGCCTGTGTCAAGACATTTTGTTGAGAAAAATCAGCTTGTCACAATTGAGATTCAGAATCATTGATTCTGTGCCTCAGTTGAGACGTGGTGGTGACAGAGGTCTGGCTCTTAAAAGGAAAGACCTGGAGTGGATTTATAGGTTAGATACTATGTCTCCCAAGGGGTTGAACATAGAATATCCCTGTGGCCCCCATATCTAACATAGTGGGGGGTAACTTGCCCGGGACTCTGGGGGGTTTTTTGTACGGTTTTCGCTCTCTATGGTGTAGTTTGTGTCATATGCATGTTTTAGAAAAATCTCTTGGGGGTCCGACTTTGACTCCATTTATATATGCATTTTTTTCAAATTTATTTGTAATTTTGAATTGTGTTTTATTTATATTTCTAAACATTTCTTTTTCTTGTTTTTTAGAAATATGATACGGTGTTGTACACTGAAGGATGTTGGAAGGTAGCAGAGGCCGATGCACTGGGATCATCAAACTATATTCCGAATTCTTTCTATCAATCTGTCATTGTAATGTCCTGCATAGACCTTTGTGATGTTATGTATTGAATCATTGAGTTGTACTGCAATTTTGAACTGGAGCTAGGGTTTATCTCAAGATCTCCTTGTAAAACCTTTTTCTTTATGTTCTTAACGTAATATTATCATTATAAGTGTTTGTCACACTGTCAATAAATATGCAATTTACACTTGTGGAACCAATGGTTTTTCTTCATCGCGACATGGTTTGTCCGATATATCTTACATTCCTGGTTGGGATGAGCATTATTTTGCCAAGTGAGGTTCCTTTAAATGTGTTCATGGTGACTATTGTCACATTGCATACTAGTTGATTGTGGGCATTCTCAGACTCTGCGATTGCAGTTTCAATGTGACTAACTTAGATGAATTGCTGCGTATTATGAGCGCTGCGTTGCATTATCTATTTTTTCTGATGATGCATCGCAGTGCTCATTCTATTCTACAGATGATGCTCTAATTGCAGGCAATTTATATTTTGGTATTCTTTCCATTTACCTTGCGGTTGTGTTGATATTGTCACTTGCGTGTCATGTCTGGAACGCAAGTTCCGTGTCCGCGCATGCGCAGTGACAACTGCTCCGCTCGATGCGTTCCACCGGATTGAATATCCGGTTTGGACGCCATCTTGGAGCATGCGCAGTTGATGCGTGCCTATTCCACACGCTGGCTATGCAGACATTACAGATTGACTTCTTACTGTAAGTGTATTGATTTACACCTGGATACAATTGGCCCCTGCCTCCTTCCTTATCAGTCTAATTATCCTTATTTGTCACTATTTATGTTGTTTATACGGGATTTAAATATAAATGTAACACTGTTCATGCCTGGTCTTTTAAATGCAAAGAGATGCACTTTTGCACTAATATTTATAATGCTGTTGGATATTGTTTTCACACATGTAATGGGTTTTGTACATTTAACCCCTTAGTGACCACTAATACGCCTTTTTACGTCGGTCACTAATGGGCTTTAGGCTAGGCTGACGCCTTCTCACGTCAGCCTAGTCTAAGTCCTGCACGGGTCTCCCATGCAGGCAGGAGCCGGGGCTCTGCTCTCTGATGACAGCTAAGCTCCTGCTCCAACGCCCGCGATCGAAGATCGAAGTTTACTTCGATCGCGGCCGTTTAACCCGTTAAATGCCGCCGTCAATAGCGACCGCGGCATTTAACTTTGTTTACAGAGGGAGTGCGGTCCCTCTGTCACCCATCGGCGGCCCGCGAATGCAATCGCGGGTCTCCGATGGGGTGTCATGGCAGCCGGGGGCTTGATAAAAGCCCCCAGGTCTGCCCTGGACATATTCCTGTTAGGACGCGCCGGAGGCACGTCCTAACAGATTGCCTGTCAGATTTACACTGACAGGCAATAATGCTCTGGTATACGAAGTATACCAGAGCGTTATAGCAGCGATCAGAATATCGCACAGTAAAGTCCCCTAGTGGGACTAATAAAATAAGTCATCAAAGTGAAATAAAGATTATTAATAAAAAGTACAGTAAAAAAATAAATAAAACCATTTTTTTCCATAAGTGGTTTTATTTAGTAAAAGTGTAAAAAAAAAAAAATGACACATTTATGGTATCGCCGCGACCATGACTCCATTAATAAAGTTAATATGTAATTTAAACCGCAAAGTGAACACCGTAAAAAAAAAACGCAAAAAACCATGGCGAAATTGAATTTTTCCATTGCCCCCCCAAAAAAGTCATAATAAAAATGAATCAATAAGTCCCATGCACCCCAAAACAGTACCAATCAAAACTACGTCTCGTCCCGCAAAAAACAAGCCCAAAAAATCACTACATTGATGGAAAAATAAAAAAATTACGGCTCTTGGAAAGCGACGATGCAAAAGCAAATAATTTTAGTTCAAAAGTGTTTATATTGTGCAAAAGTCGTAAAGCATAAAAAAAACCTCTACATATGTGGTATCGCCGTAATCGTACCGACCCATAGAATAAAGCTAACATGTTATTTACGTCGCATAGTGAACGGCGTCAATTTAAAAACAATGGCGGAATTTCAGTTTTTTTTTATAATCCCCCCCAAAAAAGTTAATAAAAGTTAATATAAAAATTATATGTACCCAAAGATGGTGCTATTAAAAAGCACAACTAATCCCGCAAAAAACAAGTCCTCATACAGCTATGTAGACGAAAAAATAAAAACGTTATAGCTCTTTGAATGCGACTATAGAAAAACGAATAAAATAGCTTGGTCATTAGGGCCTAAAATGGGCTGGTCACTAAGGGGTTAATAACTTGATTGTTAGCTGATGTATGTTCCCTCTATTTAAACTTGACACCATTGTGAGTTTTTCATAGCTTGAGAAAGGTTCCTGTTGAACCGAAACGTTGCTGTGTCTTGAGGTGAATAAATCCACCCTGTTTTTCATCTATCTTGGAGTCCTGGTGCCGTTACTATATTTTACGCTGTTTATATATATTATATATATATATACACACACACACACACACACACACACACACACACACACACACACACACACACACATTCAAAAGTTTGGGGTCACCCAGACAATTTTGTGTTTTGCATGAAAACTCACACTTATATTTATGAAATGAGTTGAAAATTGACTAGAAAATATTGTCAAGACATTGACAAAGTTAGAAATAATGATTTTTATTTGAAATAATAATTTTCTCCTTCAAACTTTGCTTTCGTCAAAGAATGCTCCATTTGCAGCAATTACAGCATTGCAGACCTTTGGCATTCTAGCTGTTAATTTGCTGAGCTAATCGGGAGAAATTTCACCCCATGCTTCCAGAAGGCCCTCCCACAAGTTGGATTGGCTTGATGGGCACTTCTTGCGTACCATACGGTCAAGCTGCTCCCACAACAGCTCTATGGGGTTGAGATCTGGTGACTGCGCTGGCCACTCCATTACAGATAGAATACAAGCTGCCTGCTTCTTCCCTAAATAGTTCTTGTATAATTTGGAGGTGTGCTTTGGGTCATTGTCCTGTTGTAGGATGAAATTGGCTCCAATCAAGCGCTGTCCACAGGGTATGGCATGGCATTGCAAAATGGAGTGATAGCCTTCCTTATTCAAAATCCCTTTTACCTTGTACAAATCTCCCACTTTACCAGCACCAAAGCAACCCCAGACCATCATATTACCTCCACCATGCTTGACAGATGGTGTCAGGCACTCTTCCAGCATCTTTTCAGTTGTTCTGCATCTCACAAACGTTCTTCTGTGTGATCCAAACACCTCAAACTTCGATTCGTCTGTCCATAACACTTTTTTCCAATCTTCCTCTGTCCAATGTCTGTGTGCTTTTGCCCATATTAACCTTTTCCTTTTATTCAGTCTCAGATATGGCTTTTTCTTTGCCAGTCTGCCCTGAAGGCCAGCATCCCGGAGTCGCCTCTTCACTGTAGACGTTGACACTGACGTTTTGCGGGTACTATTTCATGAAGCTGCCAGTTGAGGACCTGTGAGGCATCTATTTCTCAAACTAGAGACTCTAATGTACTTGTCTTGTTGCTCAGTTCTGCAGCGGGGCGTCCCACTTCTCTTTCTACTCTGGTTAGAGCCTGTTTGTGCTGTCCTCTGAAGGGAGTAGTACACACCGTTGTAGGAAACCTTCAGTTTCTTGGCAATTTCTCGCATGGAATAGCCTTCTTTTCTAAGAAAAAGAATAGACGGTCGAGTTTCACATGAAAGCGCTCTTTTTCTAGCCATTTTGAGAGTTTAACCGAACCCACAAATGTAATGCTCCAGATTCTCAACAAGCTCAAAGGAAGGTCAGTTTTATAGCTCCTCTAAACAGCAAAAGTGTTTACAGCGGTGATAACATAATTGCACAAGGGTTTTCAAGTGTTTTCTAATCATCCATTAGCCTTCTAACACAGTTAGCAAACACAATGTACCATTAGAACACTGGAGTGATGGTTGCTGGAAATGGGCCTCTATACACCTATGTAGATATTGCATTAAAAACCAGACGTTTGCAGCTAGAATAGTCATTTAGCACATTAACAATGTATAGAGTGTATTTTTGATTATTTTAATGTTATCTTCATTGAAAAAACTGTGCTTTGCTTTCAAAAATAAGGAAATTTCTAAGTGACCCTAAACTTTTGAACGGTAGTGTATATATAACTCGATAAGAGTATAAATACAATGTCAATGATTAATGCATTTTAAAGCTGCTGGTAGGTAATACATAAAAGGATGTATAATACACAGAAAAAATATAGATATATATTTAAAAAATTATAGAATATATAAAAAAAAAATGTATATAAATATAAAAACACATGTACATACTCACCTGTAGGAATATAAACAGTGCGCATGCACATTACCCAAGTAAACAAGAAATTGCATAAATGAAGAGTAAATTATATATCTCTATATATTTTCATGGTTATAATTGTATATCATATATCTATCGACTGAGATTTACTCCGATAATATATTAATCTAAGAACACCTCTTTTTAATATACATTTCAATTGATAGAGTATATATTTAGATCCTGTCACCTACAATGTATTCATTAATGATTTTTTATTATTTTTACTGATGTATTGCTTCACCAAAACTTTCCTTTTATAGATGTAAAAAGGGTTATATTTGTTTTTGGGGATGCAGTGAATTTCCACCCCACTCACTCCCTTGCCTCGGCTTCTGACAGATCATGCCCTAACCTCTAAACTAACTGGCTTCGATCCTTCGGTCTATGTCCACTTCTCTGGGTACATCTTTACATACATTCTATATTAGTCTTTTTACTCAAATTAATACAGCTAATTAACATATGAATAACCATTCTATTGTACCCTTTGTTATATATTTTGTTTTTTAAATAAAGTTTGTGATTTTATTTTTATTTTTTTATTGTTTGTATACCTTTGTCTCCTCTGATTGATGGTTGTAACTGTCACTCAGGGGGCCTTTTGGTTTGTTTTATGTATATAAACCACACAGTCTGTAGCTTTTAATGTATCAGGTCTGATGAAGGCGCCAGTCCAGCGTTGAAACGAGTTACCTTAATAAATACTCCTTAAATACTTAACTCAATTTCTTTTCACCTCCGGATGGAGTAGCGCTTCTTGACTTCTTCTAATATATGTATTTCATATTTATAGATTTACATTTTTTTCACATTGATCCACTTCAATTTGTTTGACACAGTATTAAAGAAGGCGCCTGCTCAGCAATGACCCTATCCAGTCAGACATCACAAAGGAGTATAGAGTAAGGCTTTATTCAGACGAACGGGAAAAACGTCCGTGCAATGCGCGTGATTTGCACGCGCGTTGCACGGACCTATGTGTGTCTATGGGGCCGTGCAGACATGTCCGTGATTTTTCATCAGCGTGAGTCCGCTGAAAAAAAGTCACGACATGTCCGTTCTTTCGGCGTTTTGCACGCATCACGCACCCATTGAAGTCAATGGGTGCGTGAAAACCACGCATGCCGCACGGAAGCACTTCCGTGCGAACTGCGTGATTCACGCAAGAGCTGCCAAAAGGATGAATGTAAACAGAAAAGCACCATGTGCTTTTCTGTTTACAAACATCCAAACGGAGTGTCTTTGAGATGAGCGAACCCGGACAACCAAACCGAACTTCACCGGGTTCGGCCGAACTCGTTTTGGCCGAACCCGGCAAAAATTTTTTTTACGATGCGCGACGTCAGGAGATAGTCACTGTCCAGGGTGCTGAAAGAGTTAAACTGTTTCAGCACACTAGACAGTTACTTCCGATCCCAATATACATGAACGTGTAAAAAAAAAAAAAAAAAAAAAAAAGGAAGTTCTGACTTACCGATAACTCCCGGCTTCTTCCTCCATTCTGACCTCCCGGGATGACAATTCAGTCCAAGTGACAGCTCCAGCCAATCACAGGCCAAGCACAGGCTGCAGCGGTCACATGGACTGCGGCGTCATCCAGGGAGGTGGGGCCAGATGTCGAGAAGCGCGTCACCAAGGACGCGTCACCAAGGCAACGGCCGGGAGGGAAGTTCTCGGTAAGTACGAACTTTTTTTTTTAACAGGTTTCTCGATATTGTGATCGGCATTCACTGTCGAGGGTGCTGAAAGAGTTAACTGCCGATCAGTTAACTCTTTCAGCACCCTGGACAGTAACTGACGTAGACTAGACTCATCTCTATGATGGCAGCTGCGCGAATATCACGCAGCCGCGCATCATACACGGATGACACATGGAGCTGTCAAGTGGTTTTTGCGTCCGCAAAAACGCCACGTTCGTGTGAATCCAGCCTAAGAGGATGATAAACACTTCTCACAGATTCCACAAGTCCTAGATTACTAGAGCTGGACTTCTTAACCACTTTAGTAGTCCATAAAAACATAAAAGGCATAGAAAAAATACATTAAGATAACAGTAAAAGCATCTTACCTTGTTCAGTGAACCCCATCATCCCACAGGACAAATACTGGACTCTGAGGCCTGGGGGCTTCTGATGGGTCAGCGCTTCTTGAATGGATATCACCAGTATCAGACATGGTGATTCACCACTGTGATGTGTCTGGTCTTATAGTAATTATAGGCTGAAAAACTAGTTTTTGCAGAGTACCTGCAGGAGTTGGCTGCCTCCCTGCTGCCTATTTATATAGAGCCCCTAGCAGTGCTGCAATTCCTCCCATCTGTTACCGGAAGTGCCGTCAGACGCATCTCAGACACTGTCCAGCCCACACGGAGAATCCGACCTGCCCACAGCGCTTTTACCACTCCTCCTTCCAAGAAGGGAACAGTCGCCGGACATGCAAGCTGCCATAACAAGCTGCAGTAGACACGCACAGACAGGAGGCAGCACACAGGAAAGCAGACTAGGTAAATAGGCTGCGTTTTACAATGACATACCATACTAGGAAAAGAAGGCAAATTTATTCCAGCTTTCAGTCCTCAGCCCCGGGCATGAAGAAATAAAATAAAAATTAGATACATATCTCCAATGGGAGCAGAAGCTCCCCAAGACAACCAATCCGGAGGACAGGAAACCTGAAACTGAGGTGTGGAGGTGTGAACCTTTTAATCTCCTCAGGTTTCCGGTCCTGGGTTGGGCGGTCTCTTCGCATGAATGCCATCATGAGCCACGATAAAATCCCTTAACATTTTTTCGCAAGAATTAAAAAATAAATAGGCATTGTTGCGTCCGTAAAAGTCTGATTTATCACAATATACCATTATTTAAAAACACCAAAAAAGGCCATACTTACAAATGGACACAGCCAGGTCAGAAACGGGTTGGCCTTTTTTTTTTGGTGTTTTTGTATATATGTCCCCTTGTTTTTATCTGTTTTGTCTGTGCATCAGGAGCTTTTCGTTCCAGTTGGGTACTCGCAAGTCTGGGGATCCTTGTCGTGGATTGCGAGCTTGCGTCCTTTTGGCCAAAATGATCACTAATACCCCAGGTATATTTCATTATTACTTATATTTGCTTCTTTTGGACACAGCCGGGTCTTTGATGCTGGGAGGGCATGGTGTGTTGTCGTTTGGCTTAGCAAGCAGGGTAGCCCGCTCTATGAATTATCAAGGCGTCACAAATAGGCTTCTACCTGGCTATACACGTTGCGCCTCATGACTTACACACTATCCCTCCATGTTTCACACACTTGCACCCCATTATTCATTTATTTGTATTGAGGCACTTTACTCATTACTGCCCCCTATATTTCACTTATATTATTACACTTGCACATACACTATTCATTTATTATTTCTTACTACACATCCCATGCACCACACACCACTTCCCTCAAGACTAGTGGGAGTGGCTATTATTTAAAGCACCTGCTCACACTCTATCAGCGTTTCTGACCTGGCTGTGTCCATTTGTAAGTATGGCCTTTTTTGGTGTTTTTGTATATATGTCCCCTTGTTTTTATCGGTTTTGTCTATACCATTATTTAACTTGCATGGTCAACGCCATAAAAAAATAAAATTAAAAACCGGCAAAAATGGCTGTTTTTTGGTCAACTTAGCCCTCCAAAAAATATTTTTTTATTAAAAGTGATCAAAAAGTTGTATGTACCAAAAATGGTACCAATAAAACTACAGCTCGTACTGCAAAAAATAAGTTCAAAGCGCTCAATCTACGAAAAAAAAAAAAGTTATGGTGAAAACAAAACAATTTTTTTTAACTACGTTTTTTCTTTGTAAAATATAAAGAAACCTATATAAATTTGCTATCACCGTAATCGTATTGAGCTGTAGAACAGTGATAAAGGGGGGCTGCTGGGACAATTGGGAACGTTATGGAGGAACTGTGGCTACTGGGGAAGTGGGGGGCCTGCGCTCCTGATTGCGATTACTACTACTAGTGGGTACACTGCCTAAAAGTATTGAGAGCTCTATTCCGACTATGGGGATGGACGACACCTCAAGCGACATCTAATGCCAGGCTCACATCACCGGTTGTAGTGCGCTTGCTGTATTTTTATTTTTTTTCTTTAATGTTCAGTAAATCGCCCTCCTAACCTCGATTGTGTGGATCTGGCCCTACGTCGTGTCGTTCCTGGCTCCCAACTTTTAGAGCTGGCTCCTAGACTTGGCTAAATTTGTCCAAGCTTGAGATTAGCATAGTGCAAGCAAATAACTAACACACAAATTTTGAGCTTCTCCTCCAAAGTCTTCTATAAAACTATATATGAATGTGCCCAGAAAGTCCTCCTCTATCACATGCTAAGGCAGCAAAAGCAAGTAGACAGGTCAGCTTTGGGTGTTAAAAGGTATTGTCGGTTTCAGCAAATTAATGTTATTTTCCGTCAAATTAAAAGTTATACAATTTTCCAATATACTTTCTGTATTAATTGCTCAGTTTTAAGATCTCTGCATGTCATCCTGTAGAGACCTTGTTTATTCCAGTGGATACAATTCTGTCTGTGGTCCTGTGATGGACACACAGGTGCACAGATCGTTACAGTATACGTATCAGACTTCTCTTCTAACGGTCCCAGCACCTATGTGACCATGGACAGAATTGTATCCCCTGGAGTAAACAATGAAAGTTCCTACTGAACAACAAGAGATCCTGAAAACGGTCAAGTATTGACTCCCTCGTGACCACCAATACGCCGCTTTAAGGCTTTCACTAAGGGGCTTTAGGCTAGGCCGCCGCCTTTTCACGGCGGCCCAATCTAAGTCCTGCACAGGTGTCCCGTGCAGGCTGGAGCCGGGGCTCTGCTGTCTGATGACAGCTGGGCACCTGCTCCAACGGCCACGATCTAAATTTACCCGTTAAATGCCGCGATCAATAGTGACCGCTGCATTGAACTTGTTTACAGAGGGAGGGAGCTCCCTCTCTCACCCATCGGCGGCCCGCAAATGCAATCGCAGGCCTCCGATGGGGTGTCAGCAGCCCTGGGGCCTGATAAAAGCCCCCAGTACTGCCCAGGCCATATGCCTATTAGGACGCCCAAGAGGCACGTCCTAATAGGCAATAATACTTTGGTATACCAAGTATACCAAAACATTATAGCAGCGATCTACAGATCGCATAGTAAAGTCCCCTAGTGGGACTAAAAAAAATGTAGCAATGTGAAAAAAAAATAAAAAACATTTTATGGGAAAAAATTATTTCGTAAAAGTGTAAAAAATAAATAAAACTACACAAATATGGTATCGCCGCGACCGTAATGACTCAAACAATAAAGTTAATGTGTAATTTAAACCGCGTGGTGAACACCCTAAAAAAACCCACTAAAACAATGGCGTAATTGCCATTTTTTTCCATTGCCCTCGAAAGTCATAATAAAAGTTAATTAATAAGTCCCATGTACCCCAAAACCGTATCAATCAAAAAACTGTCTCATCTCGCAAAAAACAAGCCCAAAAAATCACTACATTGACGGAAAAATAAAAATGACGGCTCTTGGAAAGACTATGCAAAAACAAATAATTTTAGTTCAAGTGTTTTTATTGTGCAAGAGTTGTAAAACATAAAAAAACCTATATACCGCGTTCCAAATTATTCTGCAAATTTTATTTTTCGCTGATTTTCCTAAATAGTCGATGCAAATGAGTCAGTATAATCTTCAAGCCATCAACATTGGAGTATAATGCTAATTTTATTGAACAAATCTCCTAATGATAACAGATTTTGTTTTAGAAGTAAAAAAACTCAACTTATTATGCACAACAGAGATCAAAACATTTTAAAGGTTGTAAAGAGAACTAAAATGGTAATTTGTTGAATTTGCAGCATCAGGAGGTCATATTTACAGAAATCAAAAGCTCTATCAAAAAAACAACAACAGGCCAAGTTACATGTTAACATAGGACTCCTTCTTTGATATCACCTTCACAATTCTTGCATCCATTGAATTTGTGAGTATTTGGATAGTTTCTGCTTGAATATCTTTGCAGGATGTGAGAATAACCTCCTAGAGCTTCTGTTTTGATATGAACTGCCTCCCACCCTCAGATATTTTGCTTGAGGATGCGCCAAAGGTTCTCAATAGGGTTGAGGTCAGGGGAACATGGGGGCCACACCAAGAGTTTCTCTGCTTTTATGCCCATAGCAGCCAATGGCACAGAGGTATTCTTTGCGGCATGAGATGGTGCATTGTCATGCATGAAGATAATTTAGCTACGGAAGGCACAGTTCTCTTTGTACCACGGAAGAAAGTGGTCAGTCATAAACTCTACGTACTTTGCAGAGGTCATTTTCACATCGCAGTCTTGTTGGGACATGGTGGCCATTCACCAACCATCCACTACTCCATCCATCTGGACCATCCAGGGTTGAACGGCACTCATCAGTAAACACGGTTTGAAAATTAGTCTACGTGTATTTAAGCCCACTGCAACCGTTTCTGCTTGTGAGCATTGTTTAGGGGTGGCCGAATAATAGCTTTATGCACACTTGCAAACCTCTGGAGGATCCTACACCTTGAGGTTCGCGGGACTCCAGAGGCACCAGCGGCTTCAAATACCTGTTTGCTGCTTTGCAACGGCATTTTAGCAGCTCCTCTCCTAATCCTATTAATTTGTCTGGCAGAAATCTTCCTAATTATGCCTTTATCTGAACGAACCCGTCTGTGCTCTGAATCAGCCACAAAACTTTTCACAGTACGATGATCACGCCTAAGTTTTCTTGAAATATCCAATGTTTTCATACCTTGTCCAAGGTATTGCACTATTTCACGCTTTTCGGCAGCAGAGAGATCCTTTTTCTTTCCCATATTGCTTGAAACCTGTGGCCTGCTTAATAATGTGGAACGTCCTTCTTAAGCAGTTTTCCTTTGATTGGGCACACCTGGCAAACTAATTATCACAGGTGTCTGAGATTGATTACAATGATCCAAAGAGCCCTAAGACACAATACCATCCATGAGTTTAATTGAAAAACTAATAATTAAATGTTTATGACACTTAAATCCAATGTGCATAATAATTTGGAACACTATGTACATATGTGGTATCGTCGTAATCGTACCGACCCATAGAATAAAGTTAATGTGTTATTTACGCTGCACAGTGAACGGTGTCAATTTAAACGCATAGAACAATGGTCAAATTTCAGTGGTTTTTCTATTCCCGCTCAAGAAAAAAGAGTTAATAAAAGTTAATCAAAATGATATGTACACCAAAATGGTGCCATTAAAAAGTACAACTAATCCTGCAAAAAACGAGTCCTCATACAGCTGTGTCGACGGAAAAAAAATAAAATAAATTATAGCTCTTTGAATGAGCCTATAGAAAAATGGAAAATAAAAATTGCTTGGTCATTAGGGCCTAAAATAGGCTGGTCTCTAGGGGGTTAATACAGTAAGTATATTGCAAAATTGTATACCTTTTAATTGCACAAAAAAATATTTTATTTGATGAAACCGACAACCCCTTTGAAGTGTATTGCTTCTACTAACAGTAGTATACCGGTTAAAAACATCCAGCACAAAAAAATTAAGTGCCTCTTTATCCAATTAACAAAACTCCCATCTTCTCATGAATGTTCCTCTTCTTTTAGTTTGCATAGTAGTTCACAGCTTGATTGAGGGCTGCTCTTCCTACACCATTTTGTAAGCTATGGGTAAAAGTCACTGAATATAAATACAATAAAACAAACACTTCATGTCCTCTCACAGCTGCGGTTCACCTCCGCTACCTGGTAAATCTTCTGCATGTTGCTCCCATAATCACACTCTGTGCCTGCTTTGATTCCTATACAAGTGGAGGCATCGTTTATATTACAAGACAATAAGCACACACTTTGTCTCAACTTTTTCTTTTTTTATTGGGTTACAGAACAGTATTTCTGCGTTATGGAATGCGTGTATTCTTTATGTAATTATACAGGGTTACAAAAAAACAAGTCCTGTCAATCCTATTTGCCATTCGCCTACAAGTTTACACATTCTATTTGCCCACAGAAAATTTTCAAAATTGCCTCAGAAAAATAAATTGCCTAAACGGCAACCAAACCATAAAAATGTGAATATTCCAGAAAATGAAAGGAAACGTGTTCCTAACAGGACAGATATATAAATTATTCTTCTTGGAAATATAATTATCCCTCAATATTGGGAAGAGGAGAGAAAGACTTTTTCCTGCAGGACAAATTCAATGTTTTGCCCCTTCTGGTTCCCCTTTGCATGGAAGGAGTGAATAAGATTTGCAGGATAGTACTTATCTGATTTTCTGTACACCCCCTGAAAAGTACAAGGCATAGAGAAAACCCCTTTAGATGCTTCTATTCAGAAATTTAAAAGAAAATGATTTCCAGGATAAACCCTCATTCTGTGAGCTGGTTACAGGATTTCATATTTGTCCACAACAAACGCAGTCTCGGTAGAATACCTCACAGGACTGTTGCCATCCACCTGAGTCACTTTGGTCACCTACAGAGGACAGAGAAAAGATCATTTAACTCCTGAAAATGCTTGGAAGTAGTTATTTGGCTAAGAAATGAATGTTCAATTTCCTCATTAAAATTTAAAAAAAAAAAAAAAAATCTGCATGACAAGAGTAAAAAAATAAATAAAATAAAATAAAAAAATAAAAAAAAAGGATCGATCTGTTCCCTCTCCTCAACAGTATTCGGGCCATTTATGGCCAACGTAAATAGTAACTTTACTTTCAGGAAGAACTTTCGATATATCATAGATACACGTCAGAAGTTCTGATTGTGAGGGTTTGGGTGCGGAGATCCCACCATCGCTAAATCGAATGTGTAGAATCTCTCAGATGAACACTCTGCACCTTTGGCTATGATCGGCGCTCCTAGTCAGGCTGAAGACGGCTCCATAAACGTTCTATGTGGGCCCATCTTCAGGCTGATGAAGAGCGCTGAACACACCCAAAAGGTGCTGAGTGCTCGGCTGAGAGCTTCTAAACTGTCGTTTTAGAGCCGGTGGGGGACTCAGCACCCGGACCTCCCCTGATCAAAACTTCCGATATGTCTGACATTTTTCTGAAAGTACAGTCACTCTTCAAGCTTAACCCTTTCATGACCAAGGGTCATTGATGCCCGTGTCCAGGTCAAATATTCAATTTTTGATATGCACTTCTTTAAACGATAATATCTTTGGAGCCAATTTGACTATCAACAATTTTTACTTTGTTTTTTTTTTTACAAGACTTATGAGGCTTTCATTTTCTAGATTAGTTTCATTAATTCAGTGTTTAATTTTTTGTGATTTTTGTCTGCTCATAATAAAATTTTTAAAGAAAACACTTTTTTGTATTTTTTTTTTAGATCCATCTATCTATCTATCTATCTATCTATCTATCTATCTATCTATCTATCTATCTAATCTATCTATCTAATCTATCTAATCTATCTAATCTATCTAATCTATCTAATCTATCTATCCACTGTAGAGCTCTGTAACAATTACTCCTCTTTTCTCTCCGTCACCCTGGATCGCTGTGAGGGGAGTGAAGAGGGCTATAAGGCTATATAAACACGACCGTGAAAAACAATGGCAGTCAACTACAAATCAACTGCGTTTTTCCATGGCTGTTTTGCATCAATGTGTCAATTTCCCGGCCATCTGACCGTTTTTAATCGCCATTTGCCATCCGTTTTTCATGAATGTTAAAAAAAAAAATTATGCATTTTATTAGTTAGTGTTTTTATGTCCCAACCCCCTGAAACCACCACAGTGCCCATGTAGATAGTGACACAATACCACTGTAGATTGTGCCACATTGCCTACCTAGATCGTGCCAGTGCCCACATTTAGTGCCCACTGTAAAGTGCCACAGTGCCCATATAGTGCCACAGTTCTCCCTGTAGATAATGCCCACATAGTGCCACACAGTGCCCATATAGATAGCTCCACAGTGCCCCCTGTAGATAGTGCCAATATAAAATATAATGCCGCAGTTCCCATGTAGATAATGCCACAGTACCCATGTATATAGTACCCTCTGTAGATAGCAACATCTCCCCTGTATTTAGATATATCCCCTCTGGCCGAAGATTCCACTCCAACAGGAAGCCCCTGATGTTTGTCTATATATGGACAGTGACGTCAGGGGTTAACTCTGAAAGCGGAATCCCCTGCCAGAGCGGGGATTCCACTCCAGGAGCAGCCCTGACGTCACTGTCCATATATGGATAGTGACACCAGGGGCTTCTCCAGTAGCGGAATCCCCGACAGTGTGATTTGACACCGGGGATTCCGCTCCTAGAGAGCCGCTGACATCATGGTCAATAAAAGGATAGTGACACCAGGGGTTTCTCCAGTAGCGGAATCCCCGGCCAGGGTGTCAGCTGGGGATTCCGCTCTTAGTGAGAGACACTAATGTCACTGTCCAAATGGACAGTGATGTCAGGGGCTCAGTCTAGAAGCGGAATCCCGGCCAGTGCGATCTGACACCGGGGATTTCGCTCCTCCAGTCAGTTCAGGTGGCGCTATTTACAGTGGGGGGTTACATAGTTAGTACGGTTGAAAAAAGACATGTCCATCAAGTTCAACCAAGGAATGGGAAAAGGGAAGTAAAGCGATCTACAGCAGGGAGGTTACTATCTGCAGGGGGGGGGTTGGCACTATCTACAGCGGGGATGGATAGATGGCGGGGTCTCCCTCTAGGAAGGGAATCCTTAGCCATCTATAGTGGGGGTATATTCCAGGGCGGTCAAAGCCCCAGCAGACAGGAGAGTGCAGTGCTGCTCACACTGAAGCCGCACTGCACTCAAACCCCTTCCAGGCTGCCGATGTCCATACACATGCTAACTGCACGGGGCATCGGCAGTTAGAACGTATATAGCCAAATGGCAGTCGTGATGGGGTTAATATATTACAGATACTGTAACCAGACCAATCTACTTTTCTGCTTTAATCAATATAATGCATGTAAATTATACAAATATACACTTCTGAGTGGCAGCTGTATTCCAACCTGTAGGTTGCAGTAGTTCTTCTTGGATACAAAGGACACGGTGACTGGGAAGAAATCGTTGGGATGGCCAACAATGCTAAACTCCAGACTTCCAGACTTATTTTTGGAGTCGATAACTGGCAAAGTCCACTCAAGTGTATTCCTTCGACTGTCATGGTGGTAGTCTCCATCAAGGTCTCCAATGACTGGAGCACCTACTCCGGCCCTGTATGATGGAGGTAGTCAAATAAAAAGGTGAATCTTAGAAATTAAAATATACCCTCTAGGTGGTTTTCTCTCCAACTCAAGAGTAAAAACACTTGTCAATAAGATAAAATTAACAGGAATATGGTAGACTGGGAACTAATGGAATCAATTCAGAGTAAGGCTCTATTCGCACGACAGGGTCCGAGTGTCGGCAGATAAAAACTGCAGTTTTGGTCCATTTTTCTTGGCCGTTTTGCATCCGTTCCGTTTCCATTCTGGGCCGTGTTTCCGTTTTTAGGCTATGTTCACACGGAGTATTTTGGGGGAGGAATATCTGCCTCAAAATTCCGTTTGGAAGTTTGAGGCAGATATTCCTCTCCCTGCACGCCGATTTTCTGGGAGTTTTTCGAGCCGTTTTTCACCTGCGGCCATTGAGCGCCGGGGCATAAAACAGCGCGAAATACGCTTTCTCTGCCTCCCATTGAAGTCAATGGGAGGTCAGAGGCGGAAGCGCCCGAAGATAGGGCATGTCGCTTCTTTTTCCCGCGAGGCAGTTTTACTGCTCGCGGGAAAAAGACGCCGACGCCTCCCATTGAAATCTATGGGAGGGATTTTCGGGCCGTTTTCGCGACGTGGTTTCCGCGTAAAAAAACTCGGCAAAATACCCCGTGTGAACATAGCCTTAACCTGTTTTGCATCAGTTTTTATCCCTGTCCGTTTTAAAGATGGATGAATTTAATTTGTCAATTTATGCCACACACTTGCCTCTGTAGAGAATGCCACACACTGCCCCCCCGTAGGTAATGCCACACACTGCCCCCCCCATAGTTAATGCCACACACTGCCCCCCCGTAGGTAATGCCACAACACTGCCCCCCCGTAGGTAATGCCACAACACTGCCCCCCCCGGAGGTAAAGCCACCCCCCCTATCTTTCTGCAGATAGCGCCACTGTTCCAGGAGAAGTCCCTGACTTCAATGTCAATATATGAAGACAGTGAAGTCAGGGACTTCTCCTGGAGCGGAAACACTGGCCACAGTGCCGGGGATTCCGCTTCAGAAGTCTCTGATGTCACTGTATCCATATATGGATAGTGAAGTCGGGGATTTCTCCTGGAGCGGAATCCCCAATCCCTGGCCACAGCGTTGCCGAAGCTATGGCCGGGGATTGGGAATACCGCTCCTACTGGGAGCAAAAAAATACCCTCCTCCTCACATGCACTTCACACTGTGGGGAGGAGAGAGTGAGCAACGGAAGACACGGCCGTCACTTGGAAAACATTCGAATGATGGCCGTGTATTACCCAGCCCCATAGACTATGGGAGCCGGGCGAATGGGCGAAAATAGGGCATGTACCATTTTTTGACGGCCGTGTGAATAGCCCCATTTGGGGTCTATTGATCCTACCGCTGCTGTGTGACTAACGTTTTCTTTTTGTTTTTTTTGGATGGCCGGGAAACCCTGTCGTGTGAATAGGGCCTAAAAGTGACAAAAGGCAGCAGACACCTAACACCCTGCTTGGGATCTCAGAGGTGATACTTCAACCGTAATAAATATACTGCCCTTTCTATGAGAATGTGAACAATCTTATTAATTCCATGAACATTTGCCAAATTTGAATGTGCAAGGATGAGCACCTATAAAATTTAGGAAGTAACGCATCTATCACTCATCACTAATGTAGATAAGGTGATCAGTAGTGCAGTAAATATTTCCACTCATAAGCAGCAATTTCAAATTGAAGAAAATTTCAAAATCTTTTTTTTTTTTTTTTATAGGTACCAGTTCAGTTCTGAAGTGGCTTTGGAGGGACGTATATTAGAAATCTCCCATAAATCACCCCATTTTAAAACCTAGAACCCCTCAAAGTATTCAAAACAGCATTTATAAAGTTTCTTAACCTTTTAGGCGTTTCACGGGAATTTAAAAATAGAGGTGAAATTTACAAATTTCATTTTTTATGCAGAACATTCTTTTTATTCAATTTTTTTTCTGTAAAACAGAAGGTTTTACCAGAGAAACACAACTCGATATAAATTGCCCTGATTCTGCAGTTTTTAGAAATATCCCACATGTGGCACTAGTGTGTTGATGGACTGAAACACAGGTCTCAGACGCAAAGGAGACTCCTTTTTATTAGATTATATTTTAGGCACCATGTCAGGTTTGAAGAGGTCTTGTGGCGCCGAAACCGTAGAAACCTCAAAAGTGACCCCATTTGGCAAACTACACCCCTCAAGGAATTTATCGATTATAGTGGGCATTTAAACCCCACAGGTTTTTTGCATTTCGTGGAATTAGCCAGTGAAATTGAAAATCTATTTTTTCTGATAAAACGTGCACATTTTTACAAGGAATAAAAGGAGAAAAAGAACCCCAACATTTGAAAAACTATTTCTCCCGATTACGGCAATACCCCACATGTGGTCCAAAACTTCTGGTTGGACAAACAGCAGGGCTCAGAAAGGCAGGAGCAATATTTGTCATGTAGATTTTACTGGATTGATTTCTGGGAGCCATGTCACATTTGCAGAGCTTCTGAAGTACCAGGGGAAACCCCTTAAAGGAACAGTGTCATCACAAATTATTTTTTTATATGTTAAAGATGTTAGTGTTTTATTAAAAACGTTTATATTCATTTGTGTGTTTGTGTTTTACTTTTTCTTATTTTTACACTTTTTCTTCCCTATGGGGGCTGCCATTTTTTGTTCCATTTCTGTGTGTGTCGATTAACGACACATACAGACATGGAATACGGCAGCCACAGTCCCATAGGGACTGCGAACGGCTCATGCGCCGCTCCCACACAGTCCTATTCGAAATTGGCGCCGTCCGGCGCCATTTTCCTGTGGACCGGAAGTCGCGGCCGGACAGTAATATTACTACTTCCGGTCGCGGCTTCCGGATTTGTGCACTTGCACCAGCGGCAGCAAACGGAGCGGACGGGCCGGAGGGAGCCGCGGCGGCAGGAGCAGGTAAGAGATTTCAATGTATGTTCGTGTTTGTGTGTGTTTACTACTGTATGTAAACCTACTACACTGTGGGTTAGCTCAAAAAATGGCGACACACAGTGTAGGAGGTTACACCGTTCAAAGCCCTCGTTTATCCCGGCACTAGCCAGGATAAAGGAGGGGGGGATGCTGAGAGCTCACTAGAGCGAGGGCTTTTAACCCAATGTTGCAATGCTGCAATTTTGGGAACAGCTCCATCTAGTGACCAAAAATGGGTAGTATTATAAATTAGAAATAATTTATAATATTTCCTGACTCGTGCAAAAAAAAAAAAAAAAAAAATTTGAACAATGTTTAATCACCCACACACTAAATGTTTAATTTTTTAAAAAAAACCATGTTTTTCTGGCAACACATTCCCTTTAACCCCTTCACGCCGCAGCCATTTTTCAGATTTTATTTTTTTTCTTCCCCGCCTTCCAAAAGCCATAACTTTTTTATTTTTCCGTCAATAGGTGTGAGGGCTTATTTTTTGCGGGAGGGGTTGTAGTTTCTATTGGTAGCATTTAAAGTACCATATAATGTACGGGGAAACTTTTTAAAAAAAAAATTCTTTTCGGGCTGAAATTGGAAAAAACTGCAACTCTTCCATAGTTTTCTGGGTTTTGTTCTTACGGCTTTTAATGTGCTGTAAAAACGACAACTTAACTTTATTCTGTGGCTCAATACGATTACGGTGATACCAAATTTATATAGGTTTTTTTATATTTTACTACTTTTAAAGAAAAAATGTTTTGTTAAAAAAAAATTAATTGCTTCACCACATTAACTTATTTTTTCATCGATTAGCAGTCACACTGCTCAATTTTTTGCGGGATGAGCTGTAGTTTTTATCTGTATTTTTTGGAACATATAATTTTTTATTCACTTTTTATTAAAGTTTTTGGGGAGCGAAGGTGACTAAAAAACAATAATTTGAGTTTTAAAGGTTTTATTTTTTTTACGGCGTTCATGGTGAGCGTTAAATAATGCTATATTTCAAAAGCGATCGTTAGGGATGTATATTATATCGTAGTTTATAGTATATTGTAATCATTACAGGCATCTGTTAAGCAGAAGCACAGTACAGGCCGTGCTGGGGGCCTTCATTAGGCCCCAGGGCTGCCATAACAACTGTCGTCAACCCCTGATCTGAATGCGGGGTGGGCGATGAGCTGTCAGAGGGGGCCGTCCCCCTCTTTTTAACTCCTCAGATGCTGTGGTCGCGATCGCAGCATTTCATGGGTTAAACAGTAAGGAACAGCATGTTCACTTTTCCAGGCAGTTTGTCCCGGGTGTCGGCTGTAAAACACAGCCGACACCCACAGCGTATGGAGTGCGCTCATGGTGTGGGCGCGATCCATACATCCCCACCCCCGCACAAGGCGACAAACCAGACACTTCGTTTCGTGGGAAGGGGATAAAAGTGACCTAATTTTGGAAACTAGACCCCTTGAGGAACTCGTAGTTTTCATGGGGTGCATGCAACTTTTTGATCAGTATTTATTTTATTTTTAAAAAGAGGCGTGGTGACTAAAAAATGATTACTACTTGCCAGTAATTTGATTTTCCTTTAACCCCCACGACAGCACCATCAGGAGGGATTCACCGCCTCCAAAGGGACAGGAAACAGTTTAAATTCCCTCTTCTCCTTACCCTCTCCAGTTAATACCAGAGACTTGATAACATACAGGCTAAGAATTTTAATATTCTTCAAATAAATTTATGGAAAAGGGTGGGAAAAAACCCTGGTACTGTCATGAAGGTTAAAAGGAAAATCAAATAACGGGTAAGTAACAATCATTTTACATCCCTCTACACCTCCACGAGAGCACCACCAGGAGGATTAACAGATTTACGGCCAAAGCTTGGCTGGACATTATATCCAATCTGTAGTGTTTAAAAAAAGTATTTTGACTAGACCATGTCGCAGCCTTACAGATCTGCTCAATTGAGGAAGAAGCACTCTCAGCCCAGGAGGTAGAAATAGTTCTGGTTGAATGAGCTTTAAGGAGCAAAGTAGGAGACTTCTCCGTGATTGTAGGAATGAGAGATCGCTTCCTTGATCCATCTTGAAATAGAAATCTTGCTTGCATTGTGACCTCGGTTTTTGCCGTGGAACTGAACAATTGCTCTTGACATCTGAAAGATTTTGTTCTGTCTAGATAGGCGAGGATACATCTTCTGACATTCAACGTATGAAATTCTGCCTCCTTTTCATTCTTAGGGAAAGAACAAAAATAAGGAAGGAATATCTCTTGCTGATGAAATTTGGACACTCCCTTCGGAAGAAAAGATGGTAAGGGCTTTAGAATGATCCCATCTTCCAGTAGGTTTAGATAGGGAGGAGAGGATGAGAAGGATTGTATTTCTCAAACTCTGCGAGCAGATGTTATTGCTAGAAGAAAAATACAGTCTTCAAGTTTAGGAATTTTAAGGAAGCATCCTGAATTGGTTCGAAACGATGTCTGGTAAGTGCTGTCAGTACTAAAAATTCAGATCCCAAGGAGGGACTCTGGAAACAATTGGAGCCGCCAAACAAAAAGTTGCTCTGAGGAATCTCTTAACCCACGAATGGTCTGCTAGCCTTTGATCCAGGAAGGCACTAAGGGCTGCAGTATGGACTATCAAGGTACTGGTTCTTAAGTCCAAGTCGAGATCTGACTGAAGAAAATCCAGGATAGTGGACATCCTGAGTTGGAGAAAAGAATTAGTTGAAGAGGTTCGCTTCAGGAAGGTTCTCCAAACTCTGTGGTAAATCTTGGAGGTGACCTTTTTCCTGCTCTTCAATAATGTATCTACCACGTTTTTTGAAAGGCCCTTCTCCATCAACATGCTCCGTTTAAAATTCAAGCTGTAAGATGAAGTTAGTTCACCCCTGGGTGAAGGATTGGACCCTGGAACAGCAAGTCCCGCCTGGGAAGTAGAGGTCAGGGAGGCTTCTTGACATCAGAAAAAGTGGAAACCATGATCACTTGGGCCAATAAAAGGCTATTAGAATAACCCTCACTTTCTCCTACAACCCTTTCTTCAGGACCCTGGGGATGAGAGGGAATGTAGGAAAGGCATATAGGAGTTTGCCCCTCCAAGATTGAGACAGAGCACTCCTGCCGGATTGTCTTTGTAGCACAGGGAAAAAACGTCATTACCTTCTTGTTGTTCCCGTCTACGAACAGATCTCCGGCTGTCCCCATCTTCTGGTAAGATCTTTGAAAGTTTGCAGATTTAGACACCACTCTCCTGGAAACAAGGTCTGTCTGCTCAGGTAGTCTGCTACCTGATTTTCTGCCTCTCTTAGATGTATAGCGGTTAGAGACAGAACATTTTGCTCAGCCCAGATGAAGATTTCTGATCCCTGACAAAGGAGATGGCTTCTCGTTCGTCCCTGTTTGTTCAGGTATGCGACCGTAGAGACATTATCTGAGAAATCCGGATGTCTTTGCCCGTTAGTAGACTTCTTAAAGCTTTCAGAGCTTCCTAGACTGCAGTTAGTTCTCTGAAGTTTGATGAAGCTCTTGACAGAGAGAGGTTCCATCCTTGGATCATGTTCTGACCTGAATAGGCTCCCCATCCAGACTGACTGGCATCTATAGTTATGAGTACTGGGTACCTCTGTGACCACAGGTCACCTCTTGATAAATTTTCTTTGTGTGTCCACCACATCAGATTGTTTTACCCTGAAAGGAATACTCCTCATGAGATTTAGAGATTCCAGTTTCTTGTCCCAGCATGATAGAAGGAAGTGCTGGAGAATTCTCGTGTGCCTGGGCCCATCTGACTGCTGGAATGGATTATGTTAGCAACCCCAACACTGACATTATCTCTCTTATAGAAGCCAATGTTTGATAAATGAAGGAAATGACCTGGTGATCTAGAGTAGCGCAACTCCCTTCTCTCATGGATGAAACTAAGTCTGGACCTGAGAATCCAAAAGAATTCCTAGAAATAACTGATTGCCCTGGTGTCAGGTCTGATTTTTTTCCAGGTTGATCAGCCAGCCTAGGGATGACAAAAGCGGTTGCGTCGTCTTTAGATGGCAACTTAATCTTTGATAAAATTCTGCTGATATTAATATATCGTCCAAGTATGGGATGATTAATATCTCTTTCTGATGAAGATAGGATGTGACCTCCACCATAATCTTGGTGAAGATCCTGGGGGCAGACGAGAGGCCAAATGGCAGGGCCTGGAACTGAAATAAATATCTATCTAGCTCTATAGATATATCTATAGAGCTACATATATATATAGATATATATATATATATATATATAATAGATATTATATGCCACTCGCATGCGCGCTAACCACCTCTAGACACCGGTCCTACATGCAGTAAAGGATTTCCCTGCCCAGAGGATACCCTTGTGTCTGGTGCTGCTTTAGTCAGCGCTGACACCCGTTACCTGGGTGGATTGGATCAGACATCAGGCATCTGCCGCTCGGAGCCCAGCTCCCTGCCCTGGTACTCCCTTATAGAGACACCGCTCGTTCGTCCAGGGAAAGAGAAAAGACTGGGACGCTTGAAGAAGAAAACTACTGATCCCACAGAGCTCCGCACGGATCCTGCTTCCCGTGTCCCAAGGGACAGGAAACATGAGAGGGTAAGGAGGAGGAAAAATCTAAACGGCTTCTGGTCCCTTTGGAGGCACGGAATCCCGGATGGTGGTGCCGTCATGGAGTGTAGAGGGAAAAACAGCAATTCTACTATTGTTCGGGAAAAAAATTAAATTATTTCTAGCGACACATTCCCTTTAAATGCTCTGGGAAGCAGTTATCACATTTCAGAACATTCCACCCCACAACCTGGACACAATCCAGGACATCTGAACCGCAATCAAAGCGCCAAATCTATCCCCCACCACTAACAATAGCTGAAAAGGTGTTGAAGCATAAAATGTTACAGGAAAAAATTGTATTATAGATTCGGTGCCTGCAATTTATAAAAAAAAAACAAAAAAAAAAAACACTAAAAACTGTGAAAAATCTAGTCTACAAAGAGAAAAAACAAAAACTCACGCCATTCATTCATAGTCTTTAATACTTACGGCAATGGGATTGTAATAACCACATCGTTCAGCTCAAGTTTGTCCTCCTGAAGTTCATACTCTATATTTACGTCGCAGCCAGTTCCACTTTCAGAAGGCCAACAATTAACTAAAGAAATAGAAAATTAGTTTTCTGAGCTTAATATGGAGAAGACTATATGATCAGTTAATACACTGAGTACTAACCGAGCACAGGGAGTTCAGACACTCATGCTGGAAGAGATCTACATTATACACATGTAAGGCTTATATTATTTCATATACTTTACCACAGGGCAGGACATATCTCAGTAGCCAGGTAGCCAAGGAACTAATAAAACTGTTTATTTTCTATAAAACGCTTCAAGTCAAAATACTGTAGCTTTTAGGCCGAGTTCACACTGAGTTTTTTTGCAGGTAGAAAACTCTGCCTCAAAATTCAGATTTTCGCTGCGTTTTTCGCTCGCGTCCATTGAGTGCCACGGGCAAAAATGCCGCAAAATACGCTTTCTCTGCCTCCCATTGATGTCAATGGGAGGTCGGAGGCATAAACGCCCGAAGATAGGGCATGTCGCTTTTTCCCGCAAGGCTTTCTTACCGCTCGTGGGAAAAAAACTTCTTCGCCTCCCATTGAAATCAATGGGAGGCATTTTCGGACATTTTTTAGCGTGTTTTCCGAAGCGGTTTCCGCGTCACAAAACGTGTCAAAAAACTCTGTGTGAAAAGGGCCTTACAGTCCATTTTTTGTCAATCACTGATGTACAGTGACTACAAATTTAATTGCATATATAAAGAATATTTGTGTTCATGCATTACCGGTTCCAAAAACCGCTTATATTGTAAATGTATTTATGCATATATTATTTATGCACGAAAACTCACATAGGCTAAAAAGTATAAGTATCAGTTTGTTTTTTTGCCACATCTAGACTGCACGACCACAGATGCTGCCACCATTGCATGTGCTGCATTGCAAAGTGTGAAGATGATAATTACACTTACCAGTAGTTTGATTTCCCATTGACCTCCACAGCAGCACGGACCCCCCACCCCCAGGGACAGGAAACAAGGAAGTTTTTCCTTAAAAGGTTCCCTTCCCTTACCTGCTCCAGTTAATAACCACAATAGAATAACCTGACATAAGGAAGGAGCGCAAACATACCAGTCACACAAATAATTTCCTTTTTTATAAAGTATGTTTTCCAACTTCGGGCCTGTCCACATCAGCGTTGAGTTTCCATCGGAGGTTTCCGTCGGGTGAACCACGGAACGGAAAGTCAAACTGAAACCACAGCTTCCGTTTCAGTCACCATTGATATCTATGGTGACTGAAACATTGCTAATGGTTTCCGTTCGTCACTATTCCGGCAGGTTTCCGTTTTAATGACGAAATCAATAGCGGAGTTGACTGCACTATTGATTCCGTCGGAAAAAAGGAAATCTGCCGGAATAGTGACGAATGGAAACCATTAGCAATGTTTCCGTCACCATAGATATCAATGGTGACTGAAACGGAAGCTGTGGTTTCAGCTTGACTTTCCGTTGTGGGGTTCACCCGACGGAAGCCTCAGACGGAACCCCGGAACGGAAAGCCAACGCGGATGTGAACAGGCCCTTACTCTCGTGAGTAGCAACTAAGTTACCACCCACAAATAATTCAAAGCATTTGAAAAACTCAAGCACTCCTTCGGTTGAAATATGCAAAATAGGTTTATTTTAAATAAGGCAATATTAGAGAAAAGGTTAACGTTTCAGCCACAATCCGGCCTTGATCAAACTCTGCAAACAAAACGCAGAAATAGTATACATATTAGTAACAGAGTACACATATAATATGTACAGAAAAAGAAAAAAAAACTGAAAAAACTAAATGTCGCATGGATATAGTCATACCTAGCACAGGAGGATTTAAAGAACATTGTACATAATGATTTATATAGCTAGATGGGGCTGGGCAGTATAAGAGAGTTGGCTACTATCATCGAACATTTAAGTGAAGTCAGCAAAGAACAGTACAAGTGCTCATACAGCGAAATAACACAGATACAAGAAATATTGCATGTCTTGAGGTACAGGGTCCCTCTTCTCAAGCTGGGGGCACATCTCTGGTATGCAAGTTAAGAAAACCTTGTAATACAGACGGAGAGTTTAGCAATGCAAAGTGTAATCCACATGACAAACTGTAAAAATCACGTAGCATAGGTAAGTGAAAATAGGACCTATGTAAAATCACCATCAATAGTTACCTACTATTGGAACCTTGTGTACTCACCTATTGCCGCTGGTCAATAGTAAAAACCTTATAGGAAATGACCATGTGAAGATGGGTAGCTTGTACGATGGGTAAGCGTGTGGGAGCATTTTGAACGGTCTCCTTAAATGTGGTCTGAGGAAATAATACAGTTTGTTCACACGTATCATCCGGTAGCCAATAACGTGCAGAATGTTATCAGACAACATTGGAACATCCTCTCGAAGGCCTATCCAACCGTAGAAGAGTTCCAATCACCCATTCTTCCGTGTAACCGCACACCAAGGAATCTCAGGGACAAACTAGTAAGGGCAGACGAAGGATCCAGAATCAAATTACCTCGACAACTCTTTCTAGGTACCCAAAAGAAAGGCACATTCCCTTGCCTACACTGCGCTCAGTGTTCGAATGTCCTTAAAGGGGACAAAATATATCATCCCCACATGGGGAAAACTTTCCCGGTTAGAGATTACTTTACATGCGACTCCAGGTACGTTGTCTACCTTATTAAATGGCCATGCGGACTAGGTTATGCAGGAGAAAACTACTCAAACAGTGAGTGATAGGATTGGCAAACATAAGGCTATAATACGATGCCAAAATCTATTACCAATACCATACCATTTCAAGGAAGCAAAACAAAATCTCACAACTCAAGTTTCAGGTACTGGAGCATGTACCTAAAATCTAGGAGAGGAGGGAATAGAATCAAATTACTAAAAAAGAAGCATATTGGATTCATAAGCTACAATGCCTTACACTAAGGGGTTTAAACCGGGACTACGATATTTACAGCTTTTTATGAATATCATCGACTAATTCATTTTTTATTTTTTGTTATCTTTCCATCCCTCCAGGCTCGCTAACTCACCACTGGTCCCTATTGCCGCCTCTCAATTCTAACCATGGATATCCTTTATACAGTTCTATTTTATTTTCATTATTTCACAATTTATACCTGTATCATCCATTTTCCATATATTCTACATATGCCATCCACTATATACTACTGTTCACCTATACCCGTCCTGCGTACCTTACATATCCTACTTTGTTTCCTTCTTCCTTTATAAACCTGACTAGCTTCATTATATATGCAGTGGACACACCACTAGTCTACTCAACTTCACCCATCCCCTCTCCATTAAACTAATAGGACATCATACATACATAGACATCCTCTTACTATATCCCATATATCGCTCTCTTCTCACCTGTCAGCCGATGTGGCTTCCGAACAGTACGCATGCGCCACTAGACTGTTACAGCTAGACATTGTCAGTATCCCCATGGCACCGCATTTTTCCGTTATGCGCATGCGCCTACATACTATAGAGTTGCTGTCACTGCTAAACAGGTGCACATGTGCAAACCTCCCACTCACCATAGACTTTTCAACCATAGAGTTTAAACACTCTGGACACCCGACACTTCTACTCCCACGTCATTTCTTCAGACCACATTTAAGGAGACCGTTCTCCATGCTCCCACACACTTACCCATGGTACAAGCTACCCATCTTCACAGCGTCATTTCCTATACGTTTTTTTCTATTGACCAGCGGCAATAGGTGAGTACACAAGGTTCCAATAGTAGGTAACTATTGATAGTGGTTTTACATAGGTCCTATTTTTCACTTACCTATGCTACTCCGTGATTTTTACAGTTTGTCATGTGGATTACTCTTTTGCATTGCTAAACGGTGTCCGACTGTATTGCATCTGTATTACAAGGTCTTCTTAACTTGCATACCAGAGAGTGCACCCAGCTTAAGAGGGACCCTGTACCTCAAGACATGCAATATTTCTTGTCTTATCGGTGTTATTACTTCGCTGTATGAGCACTTGTACTATTCTTTGCTGACTTCACTTAAATGTTCGACGATAGTAGGCAACTCTTATACTGCCCCCCCCCAGGCTATATAAAATCATTATGTACAGTGTTCTTTAAATCCTCCTGTGCTAGATAGGACTACATCCATGCAACATTTAGTTTTTTGTTTTTTTTCTTTACATACTTCTAGTATACATATTAGTAAGAGTACATATACAATTTCTGCGTTTTGTTTGCAGAGTTTGATAAAGGCCGGATTGTGGCCAAAACGTTACACCTGTTCTCTAATATTGCCTTATTTAACCCGTTAGTGACCGCCAATACGCCTTTTAACGGCGGCCACTAACGGGCTTTATTCTGATGCATGTGCCTTTTTACGGCACTGCATCAGGATAAAGTAAACAGAGCAGGGAGTGTCAAATCTCCCCGCTCTCAGCTGCTAGAGGCAGCTGAGGGCTGGGAGCGTCCCTGCTCTGCCGGGTGAGATCGATATATTATATCGATCTCACCCGTTTAACCCCTCCGATGCGGTGCACAATAGCGTGCACCGCATCCGAGTGGTTTTGGAGAAAGGGAGGGAGCTGTGTCTCTAATGGCAGCTGGGGGCCTAATAAAGGCCCCCAGGTCTGCCTGGAGCGAATGCCTGCTAGATCATGCCGGAGGCATGACCTAGCAGATGCCTGGCCGTTTTAAACGGACAGGCAGTAATACACTGCAATACAAAAGTATTGCAGTGTATTACAATAGTGATCGGAGAATCGCATATTATAGTCCCCTAGTAGGACTAGTAAAAAAGTAAAAAAAAAGTTTAAGTTAATGAAAAAAAAAATGTGAAAAAAAATAATGAAAAACCCAGCTTTTCCCCTTACAAACTGCTTTACTATTAAAAAAACAAAATAAAGTAAAAAAGTTACACATATTTGGTATCGCCGCGTCCGTAACGACCCCGACTATAAAGCTATTACATTACTTAACCCGCACGGTGAACGCCGTAAAAAATGTAATAAAAAACTATGGAAAAATTGCTGTTTTCTGTGAATCCTGACTTTAAAAAAATGTTATAAAAAGTGATCAAAAAGTCTCATCTACTCAAAAATGGTACCAATAAAAACTACAAGTCTTCCCGCAAAAAAAAAAGCCCTCATACAACCGCATCGGCGAAAAAATGAAAACGTTACGGCTCTTCAAATATGGAGACACAAAAATAATTTTGAAAAAAAAAGGGTTTTTACTGTGTAAAAGTAGTAAAACATACAAAAACTATACAAATTTGGTATCGTTGCAATCGTAACAACCCGCTGAATAAAGTAATAAAGTTATGGTGTTCTTTATATCACACGGTAAATGCCGTTGATTTAAGACGCGAAAAAGAGTGGCGAAATTTCAGGTCTTTCTATTCCCCCCCAAAAAAAGTTAATAAAAGTTAATCAATAAATAATATGTCCCCCAAAATGGTGCTATTAAAAAGTACAACTTGTTCCGCAAAAAACAAGACCTTATACAGCTATGTCGACGCAAAAATAAAAGAGTTATAGCTCTTGGAATGCGACGATGGAAAAACGTAAAAAATGGCTTGGTCATTAAGGTCTAAAATAGGCTGGTCATTAAGGGGTTAAAATAAACCTATTTTGTATATTTCAACCGAAGGAGTGCTTGAGTTTTTCATTGCAAGTATCTACGGGGTGGGACCCCTACCTACAGCACCCAGACAACCTGCAGAGTGCCACAGGTTTGATCTAAAATAATCCAAAGCAGACAAATAAAAACTTATTTTCCAGCCGATGCAATCCTGCCAGAGTCCTTCGTTATAAGTTTCCGTATAAACAATGCAAAAATATAGAAAAAAAGACTAGAGTGGCTGTATTGAAGTTCAAAGCAATGCAGTCAAATTAGCAAAGTTGCTTTCAAGGGTAAAAACCTTATTGGGATGTCTTCAATGGGCTCAAAAGGAGGACTAACAAGTACTGACAGTACCAAGTTTAGGTCCCAGGGAGGGACAAAAGAATGCGCAGCTGGCCGGAGTCTTGAAGCCCCTTTTAAAAATCTTTTCATCAAAAGGGAGAACAGCTAATTTAGTGTCTAAGAAACCACTAAGAGCAGCCACATGAACCCACATGAGCCCTTTGTCTAAACCGGCCTGCAAAAAAAATCTAAGCACCAGAGTAACATCTGGGACGGTGGAGTAATGGCATTTGTCCTTGGAGAATGTCAGAAAATTTTCCCATTATCTAAGGTAGATTTTGGAAGGGATTTCTTTACAACTAAGTAAGTAGAGTGGACACAACTTTATTAGAAAACCCTCTACTTTTCAAGAGAGAACATGCAGATTCCAGGCTGTTAATCGTAGTTGTTGGATCGATGGATGAAGAATTGGTCCTTTAGATAAGAGATCCAGAAGGAGTGGCAGAGTCCAATAGGATCCTTTTGATAGGTGGAGGAGTAGTGGAAACCATGCCCTCTTTAGCCAAAAAGGAGCGATCAGGATGACTTGTGCTCTTTCCAAGATGAACTTTGTTAGCGTGTTGGGAATGAGAGGGAAGGGAGGAAAGGCATACAACAGGACTCTTGGCCATGGCTGGCAAAGAGTATCTATTTGTAGGGGGTTATCTTTTCTTGCCAGAGAAAAGTTTGGCACGTGAACATTTTTTTCTGGAGGCAAAGATCTATGATACGTGTCCCCCGCTTCCTGCATATCGACTGAAAGATCTCCCTTTTCAGTTTCCATTCTCCTCTCAGAGACGCCCTGTGGAGGAAACCCGCTATGTCGTTCTCGCTTCCTTTGAGGTGAACTGCTGTTAAGGACGGAACATTTTTCTCTGCCCAATAAAATATCTGGGCTGCTATCGGAGATATTTTGTGGCTTCTTGTGCCCCCTTGTCTGTTGAGATATGCTACTATGGTGGTGTTGTGTGATAGTGTCAAAGGATTGCCATTTAAAAATCCTAAGTTTAGGGCTTTCAGAGCCTCATACTGCCGTCAGTTCCCTCAGGTTTGAAGATGCTGAGGAAAGAGACCAATTCCAAGTCCACTGGACGAATGAATTTGAAGTGTGGGCTCCCCACCCACGCTTGCTGGCATCCGTGGTAATAACCATCTGATCTTAAGGTTTCCATGGAACCCCTCCATGGAGATTTTATGTAATCATCCTCCAGCTCAGGAAGTTTTTACTCTTGATGGAATCTTGATCTTTCGGTCTAGGGAGGACTGCTTTCTGTCCCGGGAGGAAAGCAGAAAGTTCTGGAGAACTCTTGAGTGGGACTAGGCCCATAATACAGCTGGTATTGTAGATGTCAGAACTCCTAATAATTTCATTATCTCTCTGATGATTACTGAAGAGATGGATCGGAAACTTAAAATCTGACTGAATAGAGTGTGTGGTTTTGTTCCGAAAGAAAGGACATCATTTTGAGTGTCCAATAGGATTACTAAAAAAAAATAAAAATAAATCAAAACAAAAATCCTCTTGCTTGGATTAAGATCATATTTCTGTATATCTGTTAAGCATCCTAGGTTGATGAAGATCTTTTGGATGAACTGAAGATGGGACAATAGAACAGTCACTGATGGAGCAGAGATTAAGAAATCCAGAAGTCCAGGTATGGAACAATCTCTTTAGTTGTAAGAAAGCCGTTACTTCGGCCATAATCTTAGAGAAGACTCCCATCCAATATCATCCAGACATGAAGTGAAGAGGCGATTTCCTTCACACTGAATGGCGCACAATTTATTTTTTGAGCCAGCATCTGCTTTATAATTCCTGTGCCAGATGGCAGTTCTTGTTGCATTAGCAAGGGCTGCAGATCTTGCAGCCATCTTCACTATGTCTGCCATAAAATTTACGGCTTGCTTAAAGAGGCTCTGTCACCAGATTTTGCAACCCCTATCTGCTATTGCAGCAGATAGGCGCTGCAATGTAGATTACAGTAACGTTTTTATTTTAAAAAAACGAGCATTTTTGGCCAAGTTATGACCATTTTTGTAATTATGCAAATGAGGCTTGCAAAAGTCCAAGTGGGTGTGTTTAAAAGTAAAAGTCCAAGTGGGCGTGTATTAGGTGCGTACATCGGGGCGTTTTTAATACTTTTACTAGCTGGGCGCTGTGAAGAGAAGTAACATCCTCTTCTCTTCAGAACGCCCAGCTTGTGACAGTGCAGATCTGTGACGTCACTCACAGGTCCTGCATCGTGACGGCCACATCGGCACCAGAGGCTACAGTTGATTCTGCAGCAGCATCAGCGTTTGCAGGTAAGTCGATCTTACCTGCAAACGCTGATGCTGCTGCAGAATCAACTGTAGCCTCTGCTGCCGATGTGGCCGTCACGATGCAGGACCTGTGAGTGACGTCACAGATCTGCACTGTCACAAGCTGGGCGTTGTGAAGAGAAGAGGATGTTACTTCTCTTCACAGCGCCCAGCTAGTAAAAGTATTAAAAACGCCCCGATGTACGCACCTAATACACGCCCACTTGGACTTTTACTTTTAAACACACCCACTTGGACTTTTGCAAGCCTCATTTGCATAATTACAAAAATGGTCATAACTTGGCCAAAAATGCTCGTTTTTTTAAAATAAAAAAGTTACTGTAATCTACATTGCAGCGCCTATCTGCTGCAATAGCAGATAGGGGTTGCAAAATCTGGTGACAGAGCCTCTTTAAGCATGGGCATAGAGGAGATAAGATATGCTCTTTGAGTACCCGCTGCCAAATGACTTTCTAAGCTGGTTAAGCCATAACAAGAGATCTAGCCGTGCAGGTGGCAGCAGCAATTCCTGGCCTCAACATGGCAGTTGTGGGTGAACAAGAATGTTTTAGAAAACCTTCTGCTAATGTATCCATAGGGTCTCGAAGCATACCCATATCTTCAAAGGGAAGAGAGGATTTTTTTTTAAATTTTGTAACTGGTGCATCAATTTAGGGAACGTTGTCCGAAAGTTCGGTCTTATCTTCAGATACAGGATACTTCCATTTAAACGCTTTGGATACAGACACTTTTTTCTGGATCCTTCTATTCTTCGTGTCTTCTTACAGTCTTATTGGAAAGACTAAATCTTTTTTTCTCCTCCAGACCTCGGAACATCTGATCTTGGATAGATAAAGATTCTTTAACTTCTTCCATACCCACGGTCGTACGGATCGCTTTAAAGGAGTGTTTCTGTCTGATCAGGGAGACAAAAATGTTTGCCTGAGGTGTCAGAGGAATCAGTCAATTATCTCCCCATCATCTGGTAGTCTCCACTTCATGGTAGGAGGAAGGTCCTGCCGTGGCTGAAGTAGAGGGTAAGGAAAGATGTGCAGGATCGGATGGTGATAACCGTGAATCAATGGCAGAAGCAACCTCTTCTCCAATTAGGGTTTTTAAAATTATCCAAGGAGGGTGAATTCTCGGTCACAATTTTTTCAATGCATTACATACAGATTTTTTGGGTAGAAAAAGGACAAGTATCTTATGCAACTGCACATTTTTTAGAAAAGGGTTTCCTGGTAGATACATCTTCCCCCTAATAATATACATTATAAAGAACAAAAATGAAACCGGCGTCCCTTATACCCACAACTGACCCAGAACATAGGTACACGTTCGAAGGAACAGAGGAGTGATTTTACCCGTCTAAGGGCTTTTCCAGGGTCCATAGTCTTGCGTGGCTCCATAGATTCATCAGGGGCAGACATACTGTGGTTCTATGTTGCCTAGAATAGTACCAGCGTACTACAGCAGAGGAGAGGCACTTTATTTAAATTTGTCACCAAAACTCTGGGATTACTCTGTAGCCACGCCTCCTGATGTGTCCATCAATCAGGGAGCGCAGCGTGACTAGATCACGCACACCATGCCCCTCCGTCAGCCGGAAGTGGAGAGGGAATCCCAGCCCAGGGTGACCCAGACACTGCGCTCACCACACTTTTATCCCTGCTGACTTCCCTCCATGGGAAAGCGGTGGAAAAGAGCCCAGGGACGCCTCATGTTAAGGACTTATGCCAATGGACGGTAGGGGCTGTAACAGCCTGGGAACCATCCATGATGCAGCCCTCCCACCGCAGTGGGAAGAGACCAGGCTGTGTGACATAGGGGTGTACTGATAGCCTCTTCCTCGCGCACCCAAGGGACAAGAAACAACTGGAGCAGGTAAGAGGAGGGACCCTTTTATGGAAAAACTTCCTCATTGTTTCTTGTCCCTGGGGGCAGGGTATCCCTCTGGTCAGTACCGCTGTGGAGGTATTAGGGAAATGTGACAACTCTGCGATAGAATGGGCATGCTGTGGATTTAAAAATCTGCAGCATGCACAATTTTTTTTCCCGCTGATTTTATTCCACTGCATGTGAATGAGGTGTTGTAAACCCCAGCAGATTTTCTTTCATGTTCTGAGGAATTCATACAGTGTTATCCTTGCTATACAGACTCACTATATAAACCTTGACATGTGCCATGAATTCATATCTTAAAGGCGTTGTCCAATCCCTAAAAATTGATGGCCTATCCACAGGTAGCGGCGGTTCACAGTACTTCAGCCTTCTCTCACTGAAGTGAATGGAAGCAGGCTAAGGAATAATGGGTAAGGGCCTGTTCACATCACCGTTCGCTTTCCGTTCCGGGGTTCTGTCTGAGGTTTCCGTCGGGTAAACCCTGCAACGGAAAGTGAAACTGAAACCACAGCTTCCGTTTCATTCACCATTGATTTCAACGGTGACGGAAACATCGCTAATGGTTTCCGTTCGTCACCATTCCAGCAGGTTTACGTTTTAACGACGGAATCAATAGTGGAGTCGATCAATGGTGACTGAAATGGAAGCTGTTGTCTCAGTTTCACTTTCCGTTGCGGGGTTTACCCGACGGAAACCTCAGACGGAACCCCGGAACGGAAAGCGAACAGTGATGTGAACAGGTGCTAAGCAGCGCTCGTACGGGCGCTGCTGCCACTTCGATACAACTGATCGGCAGGAGTGCCGGGTGTCTGAACCCGACCGATCAAATATTGATGGCCTATCCACAGGACTGGACAACCCCTTTAAAACTGTTCAGGGAGAAAATTACTTACGTTTAAACAAAGTTTGCTAAATTACATATTGGTATATAGGGGACAAGCTCCACAAAAGTGATAGCATAGCTCCCCATTCAAGCTGAGAGGTGGGAGCACATACACCATCACTCTGCATTAAATGCTGCAGTAAAATCAGAAATAGAAAAGTAAGGGATATGTGAAGAATGCTGAAAAAAGTCATTCTGCTCTGGACACATTGCGGTAATATGTTCTTTGCAGTCATCTACAATCACCTTGTGATAATTTTCCTCAATGCCCAATAACTTTTACTATCAGAGAAGGAGGCCCTAGACAGAAATGGTCACAAATGAATGTGAGAAGAGTAAAGGTATGCTGAGCAGTCTAGATATAAGCTGCATGTAATAGAACAACCTATGTCCTTTTAGTATTTTAAAAATAAGTACCCCCCCCCATGTGAAGCAGAGTAATTGGCTACAGAGTTTCATTAACACAGTACTTTAGTTGTGTTCTATGTGAATTTCACCCAGTGAAAATGTGTAACATTTACGCAGCATGCCCTGAATTCTGAACAGATCCGCATGTATAGTAATGTAAATCGTTGCCACTAATCTGCCATGTCTGAACATGGCCTAATAGGGAAATATTTTTTCCATAAACAAAGTATAACATTTAATAGACTCACTGGTCAGAGGTATAAAGGCCTCATCGGTTGTCTGTAGTCGCCATTTTAACACACCAACGTCACTATTAATGGGAAAAGACTTCTCTGGATTTTTCAATCCAATCAGGGATTCGGATGTGAAAAGTTTTTTGTCCACATTTGGATGAGTCTGCAAAAAAAAAAAAAGATACATACAACTGCTAAACATAGAATATTATTGTGAATAACTAGACATTGGTATTAACGGGAACTGGTCAGTGACGTCTCTTTGAGGGCAGTATAAAGTAGTGACAGACATGCTCATTTCAGCAGTGTGTCACTTATGTGTGATAGTTCTGTAAGTTTGTGAGAACTTTGTGAGGAGGGAGCCCCGGGTGTTCATGAGCTGCTGCTGCTCCCCCTGCTGCTGATTGACAGCTTTCTCCCTATTACGGTTCATAGCGAGATAGTTGCCAATCAGTGACTGGAATGAATATGCTGAACACGAAAATTGTATGTAGGAATCTATATATATTTATTAACGTTCTACTACTTTTGCACAATAACACTTAAAAAAATGTTTATTGCATCATCACATCCAAAGATCCAGAACATTTTTATTTTTCCTGCGACGGAGCCACTTTAGTTTCTGAATGTTATTTGGTCATAAATGATCATGGAAGAAGGCTTCTGTCCACATCTGTCATTTTTTGTTCTGCTAATAACATATGCCAATAATATATATTTAACATTTAACAGTGCGTTCTTGGTTTTCACGACTACATGAATCAAATTATCTAAAACATATCAAAACGGGGAAAAAAAATAAAATATTATGCCCTGCCTTGCCAGACTTCTCACCTGCAGCTGTACCCCTTTCTTGTCCTCATTATCAACAAGAACACGGATCCTTCCAAACTTATCATCGGACACTCTGAGCATAATGAGACCATGGACTTCCATATTTTGCAGACCACCATCCCTGCTGCAGGTTAAGGATATTTTCTCCTCAATCCTCAAATGAATGCTGAATAGATAGAAATCTTTATTACTCATAGTTCAAAGCATTTGAAAAAGCAATTCCTGGAAATTACCACTAAAATAAAGGAATAAATGTTTAACATGACATCTAAAGTGCCGCCTCCTCACTCACCTCTCTACATTGACAGGTGGCGGCAGGACCTTTGCCGCTTCAGATGGTCTCTTGCCAGCAGCAGTGGTAACAATCGTCTCTCCTTCCGATTTCAGCTTGTCCACAAAGTTATCAACTTCTTTTCCTTTGGCTCCAAGTTTCAGGGCTTTGTTAGTACCAGAAGGCCTGAAAACAAAGTTTTTATAGAGCTTAGAAATAAGACAACAAAAGCACAGCTACGGATCACTACTGCGTAAACCAATGACGCCAATAAACATGACCCCTAGACCCATTGTTACCTGGTTGGTACAGGAGCAGACTTGGTTTTCTCCGGCTCCATGATGTTCTCTGTGATTAATGCTGCAGCATTGCTAGAAATAGAAGAACCACCAGAACTTCCAAAACCTCCAAACCCTGGAGCTTTCTTGCCCTGACGCTCAGCATCTCTCCTTGCCTGCTGCAACTCTTTTGCTTTTCGTCTCATCTCTGCCTTTGCCTCTCGTTCCTGAGTCTGTAGAAATATATAGTCATATTTAATGCCCAGACAATGCCAAGACACATTCATTTTCCTAATGAACAAATGTATTAATTTTTCTGTATAAAGACAGAAATAATAAGATTAGAAAAGGAGAACATAAGAAAATACAACAATCTTCAAGGGTTAAGGCCCTTTTACACGGGCCAAATTTCGGGCAAACGAGAGTTCATAGGAAAGCTCGTTCCCTGATAATTGCCTTGTATAAACAGTGCAATAATTAGCCGATGAACGAGCAAACGCTAGTTCGTCGGCTATTTGTATTGTTTACGCTGCAAGAAATATCGTTGTCGGGCGATGTAAGCAGACCGTTAGCCATCGTGTCAGCATTATGGAGGTCTGTCCCTAGCTCTTCAAAAATAACAGGATTATCTCATCATGACAACCCCTTCTAAAAAATAAAGATGGGTCTGGCTTCTGAAACCCCCAACGATCAACTGCATCAGTTGCAGCCAGCCATACAGCAAATGATGTAATACATGGACAGGTCAGGTCTGTCTGAACCACGGATACTCTCCACTCCGGGTCATAGTGGGAGCCTCCCTCTACGATGTCCATACGCTACGCTGTAATAGGGCATATTGTCAGGGGTTGCTGCCCTTGGGGAAACCCCTTTAATGAATGTAAAAATCCATTCAAAGTGCAGAGCGGAATAAACGTATAATACAACGTTTGGGTTTTACCGTTATGTAATCGTAGTTATTTACCGCTGTTTGAGTACAACGAAGCATAAACTGAAAATTATTTTGCAACGGTTTTATATACATTAAAGATAGAACTATTGTTATTCCATCAACATTTCAAAAAGTCTGAAGTCTCATCTACATTTGCAGTTTTTAGCCATCACCGGCTGGGGAGAGAATGAACAATATTCTTTAATGGTACTATTTAAAAAAGGCTACAATATCTGCCTCCACAGATTTAAAAGATAACATATGGAAATTGTAAGAACATCTGTTGAACTTCCATTGTACGTCGGCCTTTTTTACGTTTTCTGAATGCTTTTTCTCTGTTATCTTTTATGTAATCAGTATGTATTTTAATGTAAAATAAAACCACCACCACCACACAGGTGCATTTATACTTTCATAGGGAACATAGATGCTAGGTCTTAATATAATACCTGTAAAACTGTGCAGGATACATCCAACAGTGCTTACTTGGCTTTTAGGGCGAAAGAGATGTATATAGATCTCTCGCTCTATATAATATATTTATATACATCTATCTATCTATCTATCTATCTATATATGTGTACACTTCCATTGGCTACCAAGAACGTGTTAGGTATGTCATACCAGGAGAACTTGTTTTGGACAATAACTTTAGGGATCCTCCTGGGCAAATCGTCAAAATATGCTGCCCTATGTAAAGGGCAATATAGTTTGGGCACATATCAGCTATACTATTAGTGCAAACAGCGCAAAAAATAACAAAAAAATTGTGCCATTTGGCTACTATAACTTAAGAATACAGCAAACGCCTAGTCATAAGGGCAAACCTTCTGCCTAATCCTGCCCTCACCAGCGATTAACTGGTTACTGCATATCTGCATGCTGCCACACGGCAGCTCGTCAATCACTGGTGAGAGGGGCGGAGGACAGCGATTCCCCTCAAGAAAGCAATGGACTCATAACTAGTTGGACACAAGATTTTTCTTTATACCAGCTGGGCTAACAGAAAAGCAGACCAGTCCCCAGCACAGTATGAGGACTGATCCGCTTTAATGTAGCAATAAACGAAGGGCCATGACATCCGTTTTGGGTGGTCATGCCAATTACAGGCTTTTGCTGAGGCTGGCTGAAAGACTGTGGGGGATCTCATCATAAAATGGTGAAAAGGTAAAGAAAACTTCAGCTTTTGCCCAAGGTTCCATGTTCCATTCCTCAGTAAATTTGTATAGTTATGTAAGGTGTGATCGAGATAGACAGTGCTCTATATTCCTTTCTTGATAGTCTTATATTGGTAATTTTAAGAAAATACATAAAATAAAAAAAGGTATAAAACAAGCAATAGATACATGAATCTATCAAATAACCAAACAAGCACTATGTCCTATGCACAGGGCCGTGCCCGTAATCACGGCCCATGATTGCGGGCAGTCGGCCGCATTATCGGGCCGTGCTCCCAAAGAAAGTATGGGAGTACTGCCCAATGAAATGCAAAACAACAGACAGGTTCCATAATTTTCAGAACATTTCTACGGCACGGACACCCATCCATAGCGATACGGAAAGGTGTCCACGGCCAATAGAACGGAGTGGGTCCGTAATTACGCCCAATTTTTACGGTCATGTGCATGGGGCCTAATACCCAAAGAATTGTTTTGTCATGGTAACCCGCTCACCTCTCGGACAGCTCTGAAGACCTTCTCTTCGTGTGAGTCCATCTCAGTGAATGTTCTGATTTGGGCCAGGTTAACATTTTCTCTATATCCCAGAGCCACAATTTCATCAAATGCAAATATAAGATCGAAACAGTGGTCAGAGATCTCAGTTTCCTCCAGAGCTCGACAGTATTCAGGAATCTAAAAGGGAATAGAAAGGATAAAAAAAGGAATGCATCTCCAATCTTATCTGCAGTCGCATGCAGTGTACCGACAAGGAACTCACATGTAATTACAATCTTATCTGCAGTCGCATGCAGTGTACCTACAAGGAACTCACATGTAATTACAATCTTATCTGCAGTCGCATGCAGTGTACCGACAAGGAACTCACATGTAATTACAATCTTATCCGCAGTCGTATGCAGTGTACCGACAATGAACTCACATGTAATTACAATCTTATCCGCAGTCGCATGCAGTGTACCTACAAGGAACTCACATGTAATTACAATCTTATCTGCAGTCGCATGCAGTGTACCGACAAGGAACTCACATGTAATTACAATCTTATCTGCAGTCGCATGCAGTGTACCTACAAGGAACTCACATGTAATTACAATCTTATCTGCAGTCGCATGCAGTGTACCGACAAGGAACTCACATGTAATTACAATCTTATCTGCAGTCGCATGCAGTGTACCTACAAGGAACTCACATGTAATTACAATCTTATCTGCAGTCGCATGCAGTGTACCTACAAGGAACTCACATGTAATTACAAGCTTATCTGCAGTCGCATGCAGTGTACCTACAAGGAACTCACATGTAATTACAATCTTATCTGCAGTCGCATGCAGTGTACCTACAAGGAACTCACATGTAATTACAATCTTATCTGCAGGCAAAGAACACATTTTCCAGTGCCCCATAGACCATGAATGACTCAATACCAAGTCAGTTGCAAGTAAATATAACATTTCAAAAGGCGAGAGAGGCACTTTTGTTCTGTAGGTGCCAAAAACGCCACCGGAAAGTAGCGACACCAGCCATTGCTGATTGTTCCCTTATGAATAAAAGTGTTCCCATTTTTAGATTTAGAGCGGATCGGTCAGCTTAAAAGGGTATTCCAAGAATCGACAATTAACACCTATCCAGTCGAAGCAGAATAAAAATAAATAAATATTGTGCCATTTGGCTAAAAGAATACAGGAGAGAAGACTATTAGTTAGTCTGTATTCATGAGAGTAGCGCTCCCCCTGCCCCTTTCCTGCGGTGACTAACAGGCTACTGTGTAAGCATGTACACAGAGCAGCCGGTCAATGACAGGTAATGACTCCACACTTTCTCCAGTCTCAAGTCCACTGCTTCAGGATAACCTTTGCTTCCACCCTGTCTCAAGCAGCACAACCCAGCCCTCACCACCTCAAAAGAAAAAAATAAATATGTTTGAATCCACCCTTTCCTCAACTTCAAGTCAATAAAAACGCTAGTACATGCCCTTAGCATATCCCACCTAGACTACCGCAACATCTTTATTTGTGGTTCACCATCTGCTGGATTCACACATCGCATATTTGTTGCAGATTCTGATGCAGATTTTTGAGCCAAAGCGAGAAGTGGTTTTAAAAGGAATGGGAAATATAAAATAGAAAAACCTGATTCTTCCCCAGATGTTCTAAGAAAGTTTATATTGAAAATGAAAGAAGTGATTGAATGTTTTTTTTTTTTATGCACAAGGCCTAAAGTCTTCTTAAAACATCTCCGCTTCAAGCACAAAGTTATTTTTCTAAATGAATATACTGTAACAAAAAGCACAAAATAAAGTCTGCTACTAGAAGGTTGGGTGTCATTTCTCAAAACAGGCCTTGTTAACCATAGCAACCGGAGCTCAGCTTTAGGCCCCATGCACACGAACGTAAAAACGCCCGTAATTACGGGCCCATAGACTTCTATTGGCCACGGGTACCTCCCAGTTTGCTTACGGGAAGGTGCCCGTGCCGTTGAAAATTATAGAACATGTCCTATTTCAGGCCGTAATAACGGCACGGGCAGGCCCATAGAAGTCTATGGGGCTCCCGTAATTATGGGTGGCTACGTGTGTGCACCCGTAATTACGGGAGCGTTGCTAGGCGACGTCCGGGGATAGTCACTGTCCAGGGTGCTGAAAGAGTTAACTGATCGGCAGTAACTCTCAGCACCCTGGACAGTGACTTCCGATCACAATATAGATCAACCTGTAAAAAAAAATACTTAACCAGAACTCCCTGCTTGCTCCTCCAGTCCGGCCTCCCGGGATGATGTTTCAGCCCATGTGACCGCTGCAGCCAATCACAGGCTGCAGCGGTCACATGGACTGCCGCATCATCCAGGGAGGTCGGGCTGGATGTCGAAAGAGTGACGCGTCACCAAGACAACGGCCGGCTAAGTATGAATTTCTTTTACTTTTACTACGGAAAGGGTTGCCCATTCTCTTTATCCTGCACTGAGAGAGCGAGAAGGGGCTGCCAATTAGTGCAGTGTAATTTTGCAGCGAATACGTGCCGTAAATACGGGTGGAATACTGGTGACACTGGACCCATATTTACGGGCACAGGTTCATAAATACTGGTGCAATATGGGTCGAATACGTGTGACCAAGGACCCGTATTTACAGACAGGAAAAAATATGTTCGTGTGCATGGGGCCTTAATGAGGACCTGGTCACTGGGTAAAGATACGTTTAAGGCCTCATGCACACGACCGTAAAAACTCCCGTTATTACGGGTCGTAATTACGACCCGTAATAACGGGCTCATAGACTTCTATTGGCGACGGGTGCCTTCCCGTTTTCTCACGGGAAGGTGCCCGTGCCGTTGAAAAAGATAGAACATGTCCTATTTCAGGCCGTAATAACGGCACGGACAGTCCATAGAAGTCTATGGACCTCTCGTAATGACGGGTGGCTACATGTGTGCACCCGTCATTACGGCAGCGTTGCTAAGCGACGTCAGTAAATAGTCACTGTCCAGGGAGCTGAAAGAGTTAACTGATCGGCAGTAACTCTTTCAGCACCCTGGACAGTGACTACCGATCAGTATAAACCTGTAAAAAATAAAAATAAAAGACGTTCATACTTACCGAGAACTTCCTGCTTCCTCCAGTCCGGTCTCCCGCCCGTTGCCTTGGTGACGCGTCCCTCTCGACATCCGGCCCGACGTCCTGGATGACGTTTCAGGCCATGTAACCGCTGCAGCCAATCACAGGTCAATCACAGGCTGCAGCGGTCACATGGACTGCCGCGTCATCCAGGGATGTCGGGCTGGATGTGAAGAGAGGGACGCGTCACCAAGACAACGGCCGGGTAAGTATGAATTTCTTTAACTTTTATTACAGAAAAGGCTGTCCCTTCTCTCTATCCTGCACTGATAGAGAGAAGGGGCTGCCGATTAGTGCAGTGCTATTTTGCCGCCAAAAACGTGCCCGTAAATACGGGTGACACCGGACCCATATTTACGGGCACTGGTTCGTAAATACTGGTGCAAAACGGGTCGAATACGTGTGACACCGGACCCGTATTTACGCCAGTATTTACGGGTGGGAAAAAATACGGTCGTGTGCATGAGGCCTAACCACTTCCGGACTGAGCCCGTTTTGGCCTTGAGGATGAAGCAGATTTTTTTCAACTCTTACACGTCTTACGTTGTGGTAATAACTTTGGAATGCTTTTACCTATCCAAGCGATTCCAAGATTGCTTTCTCGTGACATATTGTACTTTAGGTTAGTGGAAAATTTGGGTCAATAAATTCAGTTTTTATTTGTGAAAAACACCAAAATGTAGAGAAAATTTGCAAAAATTTGCATTTTTCTAAATTTAAATGTATCTGCTTTTAAAACAGATAGTAATACCACACAATAGTTACTAGTTAACATTTCCCATATGTCTATTTTACATTGGCATAGTTTTTGAACGTCCTTATTTTTCTAGGATGTTACAAGGCTTAGAACTTTAGCAGCAATTTCTCACGTTTAAGAAAATGTCAAAAGGCAATTTTTTATCACCCCATTTTAAGACCTGCACGCCTCAAAGTATTCAAAACAGCATTAAGAAAGTTTCTTAACCCTTTAGGCGTTTCACAGGAATTAAAGCAAAGTAGAGGAGAAATTTACAAATTATTTTTTTTTGCCAACATTCATTTGTAATACATTTCTGTAAGGCTGGGTTCACACAGTTTTTTTTTGCAGGCAGAAAATCTGCCTCAAAATTCAGTTTGGAATTTTGAGGCAGATTTTGCTCTGCCTGCACGCCGATTTTCGGCGTGCAAAAAACGCAGCGAAATAGACTCTCCGCCATTGATGTCAATGGGAGGTCAGACTTAAACGGCCATAGATAGGGCATGAAGCTGTTTTTCCTGCGAGACGGTTTTTCCGCTCGCGGGAAAAAAACGCCTCCGCCTTCTATTGAAATAGGAGGCAGTCGCCCGTCTTTTGGCGGTTTCCGCGCCAAAAAACGGTGTGAATTGACCCTTAGACAGTAGGCTTTACCAGAGAAAAGCAACTCAAAACTACAGAATCTGGGAAATAAATATTTAGAAATATCCCACATGTAACCCTAGTGAGGTAATGGACTAAAACACAGGCCTCAGAAGCAAAAAGAGCACCTAGTGGATTTTGGGGCCTCACCATGTCGGGCCTCACCATGTCAGGTTTGAAGAGGTCTTCTGGTGACAAAACCGTGAAAACCCCCCAAATGCGACCAGATTTTGGAAACCACACCCCTCAAGGAATTTATCTAGGGGCTTTAGCTTCTGGACCCCAAAGGTTATTTACTAAATTAATTAGAATAAGTTTGTGAAAATGAAAATCTACTTTTTTTTTCTGAAAACACGTATACATTTTTAATTTTTAGGCCCCATACACACGACCGTGCCCATAATCACGGCGAGCGGTTGCGGGCACAGCCGTCTGCTGCCCGCATTTTCGGGCTGTGCTCCGATACAAAGTATGGGAGAATGGCCAATAAAACACGAAAAAAAAAAACAAACAGACATGCTTTATAACTCCAGGCATAGTTCTACGGCACGGACACCCATCCGAGCGATACAGAAAGGTGTCCGCGGCCAATAGAACTGAATGGGTCCGAAAAACGCCATTATGTGGTAATGAACTGCTTGGATCCACGGTAGGGCTCAGAAGGGAAAGCGTGCCATTTGGATTTTGTAGCGTACATTTTGCTGGAATGGTTTTCGATGCCATGTCGCATTTGCAACGCCCTGGAGTAGGGTTGGGCGATTAATCTTTGATTAACTCGCCCAGAAAGCCCTCCGAAGATTCTGTTTTTTAACAATAGAATAGAATAGATTTTTTTAGTGGTGCCCCGCTGCAGGAGGAAGCTCCGCCCCGCCACTGCCTAGACTGCCCTGTCTGACAAGCTGATCCCCGTTCGGTCTCTGCTTCCCCACGGAACTGCTGTTCTGTAGTGAAAAAAAATTATACAGTACGGAACAGCAGTTCCGTGGGGAAGCAGAAACTCCTAGTATAGTAGTATAGTGCCACACCACACTGTAGATACTAACCCCCCTTGCAGATCGCACCACCCCCCCCCCTTGGAGATTGCGCCACCCCCCATGCAGATAACGCCACTGTAGCTCCCACTAGGAGCTGAATCCCCAGTCAGAGCATCGGCAACCTCTGGCAGGGGATTCAGCCCCTAGTGGCAGTTACAGTCGCCGCCATCTATAAGGGGGCGGGGGGGTGGGAGTGCGATCTACATGTGGCGCTGCGATCTACAAGGGAGGTGGTGCTGCGATCTACGTGGACATTGCGGCACTATCTACATGGGCACTGTGGTGTTTTCAGGGGGAATGGGACAAAAAAAACTGTGACAAAGGATATCCATTTGGAGACACTGATAGAAAATGGACATGAAAAACTGACAATCAGTTTTAATTGCCATTTTTTTTCACGGTTGTGTGACTGTAGCCGAAATTACTATGATGCCAGTAGTCCCGATCACATGTACTGTGTTTGGGCCGGGAAATCGGGCTGATACACGGACCGTTTTTTCACGGTCCAATTCTGGTCGTGTGAATCGGGCCTTAATGTAATTTATTTAACACTCAATCGTGGGGCCGGTACTGCACAGGGTCCTGTTCACACTTCATACTAGGGTTGTCACGATACCAGAATTTGGACTTCGATACCGATACTTTGTGTAATATTGCAATTTTGATACCAAAACGATAATTTTGCAAACAATTATGAAAAAAAAAAAAAAAGTTCTTCCATTTTCTGATGTGAGGTGTGATGATGAATTTAACCTCCATGTGCCTCACATTAATAGTAATTAACCCCATCATGTTTCTCAGTCATAATGGGTTAATGTGTAAGGTACATGATGGGGTTAATTACTATGTGAGGCACATGGCGGTTAAATTCATCACACCTCGTGCCCCACAATAAGTGATAGAAAGCAGTTTTTAATTTATTTTTTTACAGCGTACACATCATAAATGATGCAAAAAAATTGTTGTGCAGGTTATTACGGCCGCGCTAATACAGAATATGTATATGTTTTATGTATTGAGACTTATTTTAATGTTTATTGCAAAAAAGGTGTATTGTATTTTTTTAATTTAAAGAGGCTCTGTCACCAGATTCTCAAATCTCTATCTCCTATTGCATGTGATCGGCGCTGCAATGTAGATAACAGTAACGTGTTTTTTTTTTATTTTTAAAACGTTCATTTTTGGCCAAGTTATGAGCAATTTTATATATATGCAAATGAGGTTTGAAATGGACAACTGGGTGTTTTTTTTTTTGTTATGTCCAACTGGGCGTGTATTGTTTTTAACAGGGCGTGTTTACGTGTATGACGCTGACCAATCAGTGACCAGTCAGCATCATACACTCATCTCCATTGATTTACACAGCAGCGATGTGCAGCCACATAAACAGAGATTAACGTTAATCAAGTGTCCTGATAATGAATACACATGATCATCCAGCCTGGACGTCATGTGTATTCATAATCCTGACACTTCTGAATCTTTTCTGTGAGACCCCGGCAAGGGAAGCGAAATCTCGCGAGATTACGGAGGTAAACGAGATTTCGTTTCACTTGCTAGAAATCTCAAAAGAAAAGAGTCAGAAGTGTCAGGATTCTGAATACACATGACGTCCAGGCTGGATTTCATGTGTATTCATTATCAGGACACTTGATTAACGTTAATCTCTGTGTATGCAGATCAAAAAAACACCTGTGGGAGCAAAATGCTCACTACACCCCTTAAAATGCCTCAAGGGGTGGAGATTCCAAAATGCGGTACTAGTTTGTTTTACTATTTGACCTCGGAGTCCTGCAATTGTGGGCCAATGCTCTGAAAATAGACCTCAAAACGCGCATCGTGCTCTTCACTAGTGAGCTCTGTCATATGTCCAGGCAAATTTTAAATGCCTTGAGGGGTGTAGTTTCCAAAATGGGGTCACTTCTTTGGGGCTTCCACTGTACTCTGGTTGCAAATGCGACATGGCGCCCAAAAACCAATCCAGCAAAATCTGCATGCCAAATAGTGCTCCTGCCTTTCTGAGCCGGTCCTTTTTTTTATATAGGCAAGGCTATTAGACCTATGATTATTAGATTTAGGGACCACTGCAGATCATTCATTACAGGACATGGTTACCCACTGTCACGAAGCGGGTTAGTGGACCCACTAGGCCGTACCGCCGCAACAGGGAGGCAGCTGGCCAAACAACAGGACACCCCAGAAATACAATGTCCCACACAAGAGTACCTGTATAGTCCAGACGGTGGCCGCAGCTCTGGCACAGATGGAGATGGTTGCAGCAGACAGCGCCAAACGTGGCAGATGACACAGGAGCCGCAAGTTGCGCCAGGCGTGGCCGATTCCTCCGGACGTGGCAGATGACACAGGACGTGGCACGACTTGATACTAAGGCACAGCACGGGAAACCGGAACGTGGAACAAGGCACGGGTAACAACAGGAACGGGAAACACTAATTTACAAGACAGACTGGGAAAACTAACAACGCTCAGGCAAGGATTAGAAGGCCAGGGGCCTTCTTATAGACGATGAAATCGTGGCAGTTGATGATGACTTCCTCCTATTTGCGTGCGCTGGCCCTTTAAGGTCGGGCACGAGCACCCTGCGGGACACAGCCGAACGGCGCGGGAGTGCTGGCGTCTCCTAGGAAGGAGATGGGGACTAGCGCTCACAGATCCATGGCTGCGGGCGTCGGGAGGGGAGTAAACCCGACGGCCCGCTGCCATGGACGCTACAGTATCCCCCCTCTTACGCCCCCTCTTCTTGGGGCCAGAGTGAGAGAGGAACTTTTTAATAAGAGCAGGAGCGCTGAGGTTCTCTTCTGGCACCGAGGACCTCTCCTCAGGACCAAACCCTCTCCCGTCCACCAAATAGAAAGTCCTTCCTCCTACCCTTTTGCCGTCCAGGATCTCCTTTACCTCGAATACATCAGGACGACGGCTGGGAGCAACTGTGGAACTAGAAGTCTTGCTCTAGCGGTTCAGGACCCCTGGTTTCAGGAGGGACACATTGAAGGAGTTAGGGATTCATAAAAGTAGGAGGCAGCCGCAGCTTATAGGAGATAGGGTTGACTTTTTGCAGGATCTCGAAAGGACCAAGGAACCTGGGAGCAAACTTGTATGAAGGCACCCTCGAGCGAATGTTTCGAGAGGACAGCCAGACTTTAGTGCCGGAAGATACGGAGGCGGCTCTTCTCCTAGTATCTGTCTTTCACTTCATGCGATCTACCGCCAGCAAAATAGAGGACCGGGTCTGTTGCCAGATTTGCAGGAAGTCCCCATATGCAGAGTCAGCAGCGGGTACCTGAGATGAAGTCGACACAGGAAGAGGGACTCTGGGATGTTGACTGTACACGATGTGAAACGGAGTGGAATTGGTGGACTCACTTGTATGGTTGTTGTATGAAAACTCGGCCCATGGAAGAAGCTGTAACCAGTTATCGTGCTGTGAAGAGATGAAGTGGCGGAGATAATTTGATAATTTTCCATGATCTGGTTGATCCTTTCAACTTGGACTGGGGGTGATAGGCTGAGGAAAAGTCCAAACTCACATCCAGGAGTTTACAGAGGGCTCTCCAGAACTTAGAGGTAAACGGAACACCCCGATCTGACACGATGTGTAGAGGCAAGCCATGCAAGCGAAAGATGAGTAGAATGAAGAGACTCGCCAGACGAGTAGCAGAAGGTAGGCCGGTCAGCGGGATAAAATGACATCGGCCCTCACATTCTTGTCTGCGGGACGGTAGTGGAGCACAAACTGAAAACGGGTGAAGAACAGCGACCACCTGGCTTGACGGGGATTCAGTCGTTGTGCAGACTGAAGGTAAGTAAGGTTCTTGTGGTCGGTGAAGATCAGGATGGGGTGAGCAGCGCCCTCCAGAAGATGTCTCCACTCCTCCAGAGCAAATTTGATGGCCAGCAGCTCCCGATCTCCAATGGAGTAATTGCGCTCAGCAGAAGAAAACAGTCTTGAGTAGTAGCCACATACTACTGCCTTTCCTTTAGAGCTCCTCTGGAACAGAAGTGCACCTGCACCAACAGAAAAGCGTCCACTTCCAGTGAGAACTGCCGAGATACGTCAGGATGATGGAGGATCGAGGCTGAAGTGAAGGCTTATAAATGCGGACTCTGCCTCTGGAGTCCACACTTTGGCGTTCACACCCTTCTTGGTAAGGGTCGAGATGGGAGCCGTCGAGAAGAGAAGTTAGGAATAAACTGCCGGTAGAAATTGGCGAATCCCAGGAACCGCTGTATGGACCTTAAGCCTTGAGGACGTGGCCACTCCAGGACAGCCTTCACTTTCTCAGGATCCATCTTGAGGCCTTGATCCGAGATGATGTAGCCCAGGAAGGGCAGAGAATTCCTCTCAAAGACGCACTTCTCCAACTTGGCATATAAATGATTCTCCCTCAATCGTAGTAGAACCTGACGGACACGCCTCCGATGAGTCGTCAGATCTGGGGAGAAAATCAAAATATCATCGAAATAAACAACAACACAGACATAGAGTAGATCCCGGAAGATATCGTTAACGAACTCCTGAAACAAACACTGCGGGAGCGTTACACAGTCCGAAGGGCATCACTAGGTATTCGTAGTGCCCGTACCAGGTGTTAAATGCAGTCTTCCATTCATCACCCCGGCGAATCCGGATGAGATTGTAAGCCCCCCGCAGGTCTAGCTTAGAAAAAAAATTGGCTCCTTGTATGCGATCAAACAGCTCAGAATTGAGTGGCGACGGGTATTTGTTCTTGACTGTGATCAGGCACCGGTAGTCAGTCAATGCAGGGACGAAGGGATCCATCCTTTTTAACGAAGAAGGATCCAGCCCCTGCCGGGGAGGAAGACTTTCGTATAAAACAGCTCTCCAGATTCTCCTTGATATAGGCCGACATGGATAGAGACTCAGGCTAGGAGAGAGGATATACCCGTCCACGGGGGAGAGAGGCATTAGGAATCAGTTCAATGGGGCATTCATAGGTCCGATGTGGAGGCAGCGTCTCAGCCTCCCTTTTGCTGAAAACATCTGCATACTGAGCAAAATGGGGAGGCAGTCCCGCCAATGACTGAGGCAGAGAAGGCTTGACAGGATGGATCTGCAACAGACAACGACCATGGCACTTGGAGCCCCATTGGAGAACCTCTCCAGAATTCCAGTCCAGGACTGGGGCATGTAGTCGAAGCCAAGGCAGGCCCAGCAGAACCGGATGGCCTTGGGCAAAACAAGGAAAGAAATTAATTCAGAATGCAGGACTCCAACCTGGAGCTTCAACGGCTTGGTTTTAGAAATGATGGGATCAGGCAGAGGCAGTCCATTAACTGAGGCAACAGCCAAAGACGTTTCTAGGGGAACTGTGGGCAACTGAAGATGATCCACGAGCTCTTTCTGGATGAAGTTAGCAGCAGAGCCAAAGTCAAGATAGGCAGAAACTTGATGCGTCCTCTCACCGGATACCAGGGTCACAGGAATAGTCAATTTGGAACCGAATGCTCTGTTAGATTCCGTTCCACCTAGGGTTGTGTCTCCAACCAATCCTAGGCAATGGGGTCTCTCCGGCCCCTGGGGACACAGGACGCACAACATGGCCTCCACGGCCGCAATACAGACAAAGTCTAGAAGTGCGTCTGCGTTGTTTCTCCTGGGTAGACAATTTGACAATTACCCTGCATCGGATCCTCTGGTGGGACGACTGAGGGGGATTGCAGGACAGCAGAATCCAGCCTAGGAAGTTCTCTCTCCCGGAGAACCTCTTGGCAACGTTCCCGGATCCTCATGTCAACCCGGGAGGCAAGTAGGATAAGATCGTCCAGGGTAGATGGCAGATCGCGAGCAGCCAGCTCGTCCTTGATCCCTGAAGACAGTCCCTGCCAGAATGTAGACACCAAAACCTTGTTGTTCCAGGTCAATTCAGCAGCAGGATACGGAACTGGATGGCATACTCGCCCACGGAGAGGTCTCCCTGGTGTAGGGTTAGCAAGGATGCAGCAGCCGAAGAAACTCACCCAGGTTCCTCAAAGATCGAGCGGAAGGTCTGTAAGAAGCACTGCAAGCTACGGGTCTCTGGTCCCTGATGTTCCCACAGAGGATTAGCCCATGCCAGGGTTTTGCCAGTAAGGAGAGAGATGATGAAGGCAATCCTGACGTCATCCGAACAGAAGGACCTGGCATGTAGTCTGAAATGGATCAGGCACTGATTCAAAAATCCCCTGCAGGACCTCGGATCTCCGTCATCGCGTGGAGGTAGCGGCAAGAAACACAGGGGGTTGGTAACGATACAGACAGGAAGTGTAGCAGGAGGAACCGCTGGAAAGGGTGCGGTGACGACTGTGGTTGGAGCAAGCAACCGATGGGCTATGGCGTTCACCGACAGGAGGAGCTGGTCTTGTCGTGACTGGAGATCCTCAATCTCGGCCAGCATGGCTTGTGTCGTCAAAGTCTCAGGTTGACCAGCGGGGTCCATGGCCTGAGCGTACTGTCATGAAGCGGGTTAGTGGACCCACTAGGCCGTACCGCCATAGCGGGGAGGCAGCTGGCCAAACAATAGGAACCCCAGAAATACAATGTCCCACACAAGGGTACCTGTATTAGTCCAGATGGTGGCCGCAGCTCTGGCACAGATGGAGCTGTTTGCAGCAGACAGCGCCAAATGTGGCGGATGACACAGGAGCCGCAAGTTGCGCCAGACGTGGCGGATTCCTCCGGACGTGGCAGACGACACAGGACGTGGCACGACTTGATACTAAGGCACAGCACGGGAAACAGGAACGGGTAACAAGGCACGGGTAACAACAGGAACGGGAAACACTAAGGGACCATTTGCAAGAGACTGGGAAAACTAACAACGTTCAGGCAAGGATTAGAAGGCCAGGGGCCTTCTTATGGACCAGGAAATCGTGGCAGTTGATGACTTCCTCCTATTTGCGCGCGCTGGCCCTTTAAGGCCAGGCACAGGCGTGCACCCTACGGGACTCAGCCGAACGGAGCGTAAGTGAGCGCTGGCGTCTCTCCTAGGAAGGAGATGGGGACCAGCGCTCACAGATCCACGGCTGCGGGCATCGGGAGGTGAGTAAACCCGACGGCCCGCGGCCACTACACCCACGTTTGATCCAACATATGAAAGAATGTCATACTTGTATGACGTTTGCAGGAATAATGCGAGTTAAGCATGAGACATTGTTGAGATTAGAAACTATATATACGCATTGCAGTTTGATGCTTTGGGCCCTATGGGGTTAAACGATCGTAACGATTGGAATGCTATGCTAACATGAGTTACTTGCATTATGAATACTATTAACCATCTTGATTCAATATAAAAGGTTTCTGCTTTTTGGAACCATATTGCTACTTCTGTGTTTATGTGGTGTTAGGTTTTAATTATCACATGTGAAACTCCCGTGATCGCTACAAAAACACATGTGATATACATTATGGGAAAAAAAGAGAAGACCCAGGTGTCTGGTGGGCTGAAGTACATACAAAAAACACATCAATATCGCCGAAAGCAAAAAGATTAGCCCTGGTTTCCCTGACACCTATGAATGCTTACTAGTATAACTGCGTACAGCTTTATTAGAGTAACTATAAGCATACAAATGAAAATTAACACCGCAATGTGAACTGAAAAGTCTCCATATAGTGATACTATTAATATTCAATAGTCAATGCCGTCTGAGTGCAGTAAAACCACTCTATTAGATGGCCACACTGCCTATGTGAGACGCTTGAGATTTGCGGCTGCAGTACGCTTGGAGTAGGGACTTAAATTTGTCAGAACACATTGAATTTAAAATTGAAAAAGCCCGCCACCCCCGACATGTTTCACAACCGCAGTGGTGTCCTCAGGGGAAAATTGGGCTAATGGCGGCAGAGTCTCCTATTTATGACGTCATCGGGACTAATGCTGCCAATAGTAATGATCCTCATAAAAACATCGAACGGAAAAGATATGCTCCAATCACATACCACCATCATCCAACGAATAAGGGACTCGCTATGGGTCATGTAGTGAAGATGGACAGCAAAATGCTCCAATAACAGTGTTACCCGCCAACCAATCAGAAACGGTCCTTGCGCATGCGCACATAAAAGAAACAACGCCAAATGAACAAGTATAAAAAACGATTCACTGCGCATGTCCGTGAACTTAGAATCGAGAATACGATAGTCTTAGGAGTGTAACAGAGATATCCATCATGGGAGCACCAAAATGAAACGGGCAAAGAGAAAATCACTGTAAATATCGAAGGATTTACATGACTAGGGACATATTATAAATATCCGGCACATGATGGAATATAAGGATGTTAGGACTCAGATCGATAGTAAGACCATCAGGAGGAATATAGTATATAGACAAAGATCATGTTGTTCAAATAAGTGAGTGGAATACTAATATCCGCAATAGATTATATTCTATAAATAGGGAAAGACTCCCCATAGAAGTATTAAGATATTATAGAGGATCAAAAAATCATCTTAAAATAGTTGAAACGCCGGCAATAGAGATACATTTCAGGACGAGATGCCAACAATATTTTTATGTGAACACAATCATATTAAAAATATCTGTGATATTAGATCAGTATTGAGAAGACTAAATTAATTTAAAAAGTACAAAAGTTATCTGCAGGGCTCATAGGAGATTCAAATTAGAAGGCTAAGATAACATTATTTTCACAAGAAGGCCACAAAAGTAAAAGCCCTCCTTAACCCCTTAAGGACGCAGCCTAGTTTGGGCCTTAAGGCTCAGAGCCCATTTTTCAAATCTGACATATTTCACTTTATGTGGTAATAACGTCGGAATGCTTAAACCTATCCAAGCGATTCTGAGACCGTTTTCTCGTGACACTTTGGGCTTCATGTTCGTGGTAAAATTTGGTCGATATATTCAGTCTTTATTTGTGAAAAATTGCAAAACTTAGAGAAAATTTACAAAAAAATAGCATTTTTCAGAATTTAAATGCATCTGCTTGAAAAACAGACGGTTATACCACCCAAAATAGTTACGAGTTCACATTTCCCATATGTCTACTTTAGATTGGCATCGTTTTTTGAACATTATTTTATTTTTCTTGGACGTTACAAGGCTTAGAACATAAACAGCAATTTCTCATATTCTTAAGAAAATTTCAAAAGCCTTTTTTTGAAGGTACCAGTTCTGAAGTGGATTTGAGGGGCCTATGTATTAGAAACCCCCATAAAACACCCCATTTTAAAAACTAGACCCCTCAAAGTATTCAAAACAGCATATAGAAAGTTTTTTAACCCTTCAGGCATTTCACAGGAATTAAAGCAAAGTGGAAATAAAATTTGCAAATTTCATTTTTTCTGCTGAATTTCAATTTTATTCAATTTTTTTCCTGTAACACAGAAGGTTTTACCAGAGAAATACTACTAAATATGTATTGTCCAGATTCTGCAGTTTTTAGAAATGTCCCACATGTGTCCCTAGTGCGCTCGTGGACTAAAACACAAGCCCTAGAAGCAAAGAAGCACCTAATGCATTTTGAGGCCTCTTTTTTATTAGAATATATTTTAGGCAGCATGCCAGGTTTGAAGGTGTTGAGGTATCAAAACAATGGAAACCCACCAGAAGTGACCCTATTTTGGAAATTACACCCCTCAAGGAATTCATTTATGGTTTTTGTTATCATTTTGACCGCACAGTTTTTTCACAGCACCTATTTGAATTGGGCTGTGAAATGAAAAAAATTATATTTTTTCCAATAAGATGTCATTTTTGATCAAAATGTCTTATTTTCACAGGGAACAACATACCCCATTTTGTTGCCCATTTTTTCCTTAGTGCGGCAATACCCCATTTGTGGTGATAAACTGCCGTTTGGGCCCATGGGAGGGCTCAGAAGGAAAGGAGCGCTATGTGTTTGTTGGAGTCCAGATTTTGCTGGATTGGTTTTCGGGTGCCATGTCGCATTTGCAGAGCCCCAGAGGTATCAAAGCAATGGAAACCCACCAGAAGTGACCCCATTTTGGAAACTACACCCCTCAAGGAATTCATTTATGGTTTTTGTTATCATTTTGACCACACAGTTTTTTCACAGCACCTATTTGAATTGGGCTGTGAAATGAAAAAAATTATATTTTTTCCAATAAGATGTCATTTTTGATCAAAATGTCTTATTTTCACAGGGAACAACATACCCCATTTTGTTGCCCAATTTGTCCTTAGTGCGGCAATACCCCATTTGTGGTGATAAACTGCCGTTTGGGTCCATGGGAGGGCTCAGAAGGAAAGGACCACCATTTGGCCTACTGGAGCTTTTCTGGTGCTAAGTCATGTATGCAGAAGCCCCTGAGGTACCAGTACAGTTGAAACCCCCGAGAAGTGACCCCATTTTAAAAACTACACCCCTTAAGACATTCATCTAGAGGTGTAGTGAGCATTTTGACCCCACAGGTACTGTGTAAAAGATAATGCGCAGCAGATGGTGCAGTGTGAGATTTTCAATTTTATATATATATATGCCATTTCAGTGTCCAATATATTGTGCCCAGCATGTGCCACCGGAGATATACACCCCTTAAATTGTAATGTGGGTTCTCCTGGGTACGGCAATACCCTACATGTGGCTGTTATCAGCTGCCTGGGCATACGGCAGGGCTCAGAAGGGAAAGATGAGGGGGGTAAGCTGTGCGGAGTGCATCAGGGTAAATTAAAAATCAAGGGATGTATGATACATTTTAAAACAATCTTTTATACAGAGCCCTGGTTTTTCGGGACACGTGTCACATTGGTATAATGTGTCCTCCCTTATCCCCCTCTTATAGCAGACTCTGCACCTCTTTTGACTCTTTCCCTTTCCACCGGTTTGGGGAACTTCTCCTGGAAAGTGTTGCCCTGGTACGATGCGTGTGGCCTCGCTTCCAGAAGTACTGGGTGCCCCCCCTTCCTGGTCCCTAAAGATTAGATCTTGAAATTCCAGGAAAGTTCCCCTCTGGCCTGCACATCGACGTAGCACGTACGCATTGTACAAAGCCATCTGTATGATGTGCCCGGCCAGCTTCTTATACCACACCGCATGGCGCTGTAGGGCTTCAGGACTTGATTTGACAAGTCCATCCCTCCCATGTACCTATTGTAGTCCAGGATGCAGTCTGGTTTGGGGGTGGCCTTTCCTTCATATATCCTAAAGCTGTAGGTATACCATGATGCACTCTCGCACAGCTTATACATCTTCACGCCATACCTTGCCCTCTTACCCGGCAGGTACTTGCGGAATTGAACCCTCCCTTTAAAATGTACATGGGACTCATCAATAGAAATACACTTCTCGGGGGTGAATGCTTGGGAAAACCGGGCACTGAAACGGTCTAATAGGGGTCTCCGTTTATACAAACGGTCAAAACTGGGGTAATCTCGGGGTGGGCACGGCTCATTATCAGTATAATATGAGAAGCGAAGTATTGCCTCATTTATTTATTTTTTTAGGTTCCAGTTCAGTTCTGAAGTTGCTTTGAGGGGCCCCTATATTAGAAACCCCTATCAAACACCCCATTTTAGAAACTAGACCCCTCAAAGTATTCACAACAGCATTTAGAAAGTTTATGAACTCTTTAGGTGTTTCACAGAAATTTAGAGCAAAGTAGAGGTGAAATTTACTTTTTTTTTTTGTCAGAAAATCCTTTTTATACCATTTTTTTTATAACACAAAAGGATTTATCAGAGAAACGCAACTCAATACGTATTGCCCAGATTCTGCAGTTTAGAGAAATATCCCACATGTGGCCCTCGGGCGGTAATGGACTGAAGCACCGGCCTCCGAAGCAAAGGAGCACCTAGCGGATTATGAGGCCTCTTTTTTATTAGGCACCATGTCCGGTTTGAAGAGGTCTTGTGGTGCCAAAACATTGGAAACCCCCCAAAAGTGACCGCAATTTGGAAACTAGACCCCTTGAGGAATCCATTGTAGTTTTCTTGGGGTGCATGCGGCTTTTTGATCAGTTTTTATTCTATTTTTAGGTGGCGTGGTGACTAAAAAACAGCAATTCTACTATTGTTTTTTTATTCTTTTTTTTTTACTGCGTGCACTATATATGATATATTCACTTTATTCTGCGGGGCGATACGATCACGTCGATACCAGATGTTTATAGTTTTTTTTAATGTCTTATGGCGTTTGCACAATAAAATACGTTTTGTAAACAATCATTCACTTTTTGTGTTACCTTATTCTAAGAGCCAGAACTTTTTTATTTTTCAATCAATAAAGCCGTGCGAGGACTTATTTTTTGCGTAACAAACTGTAATTTCGATCAGGACCATATTTCGGTACATGCAACTTTTTGATCTCTTTTTATTCCATTTTTTGGGAGGTGAAGTGACCAAACAATTGTGATTCGGTTTATTATTATTTTTTTTTACGGCGTTCACCGTGCGGGATAAATAACAAAATAATTTTGTAGTTCAGGCCATTACGGACGCGGCGATACCAATTATGTATAGTTTATTTGTTTGTTTATATATTTTTATTAATAATAAATGAGTGATAAGGGAAAAAGGGGGGACTTTTACTTTTATTACTTTTAAAACTTTTATTTTCTTATTTTTACACATCTTTTTTTAACTTTTTTTTTACTTTATTACTTTGTCCCACTAGGGGACTTGAGGGCAGGAGGCCCTGATCGCTATTCTAATACACTGCACTACATGCGTAGTGCAGTGTATTAGAACTGTCAGCTACTCACTGACAGCAAGCATAGTGGGTCCTGACATTGTCAGGACCCACTAGGCTTCCGTCTATGGCATAGCCGGATGCCATTGTTTGATGTCCGGTTGCCATAGTCACCATCGCCGGCCGCTATCGTGTAGCAGGCCGGCGATGGCGGATTAACCCCTAAGAAGCCGCGATCGCTATTGAACGCGGCTTCTGAGGGGTTAATCGGCGGGGGAGCTCCGCGATCGGTCCCGGCACATTGAGCAGTGATAGTCTGCTGTCGGAAACAGCAGCTATCACAGCTCATGAACGCGCCCCGCGCGAACGGCGCCATGTTTACTCCATGACCTACTATTAGGTCACTGAGCGCGAAGGCTACAGTTAGCATGACCTAATAGTAGGTCATGGAGCGTTAAGGGGTTAAAGGGGTTGTACGAGATTTTTTTGTTTTTTAAAATTAAAACCACATTGCACATATTTACAATTGTATAATATACTTACCCGTGCAATCTTGCTTCTGTTCTCTGCTCTGGCTTCTTTTTTCCTTCTGATCACATGAGCTCTGACGTCACCTTTTCAGCCTCCTCCACTGTCGTGTCGTATCCCGATCACATGGTCTCGAACCAGAGACCTCGGATGGTATACGACACGTCACTTGTCACGTGGTGTAGATCGGCTTGTTCTGCTTCACAGCCCGTAACGCGCAGTCACTGCTGTTCTCGCGGTCCCGACTGTTCGAGATAACAGCAGCGGCCGCGCATGCGCGTTACAACAAGTGACGTGTTGTATACCCGGCAAAGAATTCAAGATCAACAAAGCAGGAGAGCCGGAGCAGAGAGAGACGTCAACAGTCAAATTCCCGACGGCAGGATCTGGAAACGTGGCCACTTTGAAAAACGTATTACAAATGTATTTGCATTTATAACTTACATGCATTAAAGGGGTTTTTGAAAATACGATGGCATCTCGGACAACCCCTTTAAGTCCACCAGAGCGAAGGCGGTAAATCCACCGTGCAACTCCCATACTGCACCCTGGTTGGGAACCTCTCAGCGGCGTAACTACCAAGATAGCAGCCGTAGCGTCTGCTACGGGGCCCGCGGCTTGAGGTGGCCTGTGCCACCAGCTGACATGCCCCCCTATATGCCCGGTGGCGCCGCTAGCAGTCGTTATGGCTGCTACAGCGGTAGTGCCGCTACTACGGTGCACGTGTCCCGCCGAGCCTCTAACAGGTATGGGCGGGGCGAAACAGGCCCTCTCATGCCCGTAGGCGTCGCCAGCATCAGAGGTTGCCCCTGTGCTAGCGACAGCCACCCCGTCTTGCAGTAATTGTACCTGCGTCTAAAGCACGCAGGTACAAATACTTGCATTAGCGCTGAATAGCCTGGCCTTACAAATGACGCCGATTGGCAGGGCAAAATTACTTGCCCCACCAATCCGCGCCTTTCGACGAAGCCAGCGGCGTGATTACGTCATTGCGCAGCTTCCGTTCTTGAAAGGAGCGGATTGACGGGGCAAGTCATTCTGCCCTGCCAATCAGCGCTTTTTAACGACGCGTCGTTCAGCTCCAGCAGACGACCTCAGAAGAGAGCAGGTCTGCATTGTCATTGGACAGCGTGGGAACGGTATCCTGAGTGTATGTAAAGTTTTTTTGTTTTTTTTTCTAATAAAACTGTGAGTGCCATTATCTACCGGGGGGGGGACATCTATATGTGGGGATGTGGGCCACTATATACAGAGGGGGTCCACATGTGGGCCACTATATACAGAGGGGGTCCACTATATAGAGAGGGGGTCCAAATGTGGGCCACTATATACAGAGGGGGTCCACATGTGGGCCACTATCTACAGGGGGAGCTATATGAGACACTATATACAGGGGTGGGCTATATGTAGAGCACTATCTATAGGGGAGCTATTTTTAGGGCACTTTCTATAGGGGTGGGCTATATGTGGGACACTATACAAGGGTGGGTTACCTGTGGGGCACTAGCTACAGGGGGCTATATGTAGGGCACTGTCTACAGGGGTGGGCTATACATGGAACACTATATACAGGGGTGGGCTATATGTAGAGCACTATCTATAGGGGTAGCTATATTTAGGGCAGCACAGTGGCTCCGTAGTTAGCATTATTGCCTTGCAGCTCTGGAGTCCATATGTGGGCACTATCTAGAGGGCTGTATGTGAGACGCTAACGACAGGGACTGCAATGTCGGATCATCATAGGGCGTTTCAGGCTGTCACCCGAGGCTCCTGGGGTGCCCATGGCCGCCCAAAGTACAATGTAGTTTTGTCGCGAATCGCGGCAAAAACCGAGACGAAACTGAATTGTATACGCCCTGCAAAAGGACCTTTAGACAGGGTCACATGACCTCATCTCCAAAGTTCTTACTACACATGACCGCAGGTCGATGAGCAGAAGCAAGACTCCACAGAGAAGACTGAGGTGAGCTGCTAAGTATAAGGGGATGGATTTGTTTAAGGGGTCTATATCTAGGGGGTCTGGTGTGGGGACTGTATTTAGGGGGTCTGGTGACTATTTAGGGGGGTCTGGTCCTTATTTAGGAAGTTTGGTGTCTATTAGTTTAAGGGGTCTGTATCAGTTTAAGGGGTTTAGGGTCTGTATTAGTTTATGGGGTCTATTTAGGGGGCCTGTTCTAGGGTCTATATTAGTTTAGGGGTCTTTATTTAGGGGTCTGTATTACTTAAGGGAGTCAGGTCTGGGGTCATTATTAGTGTAGGAGGTCAGGTTTGGGGTCTGTATTAGTTTATGGAGTCGTTATTTAGGGGGCCTGGTCTAGGGTCTGTATTAAGGGAGTCAGGTTTGGGGTCATTAGTGTAGAGGGTCGGGTCTGGATTTATGGGTCCTGTCTGAGGTCTGTATTTATTTAGGATGGTCTGGTCTGGGGACTGCAATAGTTTAGAAGGTCTGGGTCTGTATGTATTCTATGATATAGTCTGGGGTCCAAATTTACTAGTCTGAGTAAAAGGGGTTGCCCGGGCACATGGATAGGGACAACACATTTAATGTATGGTTCTGGGCCTTAGTGTCTAAATTTTGGTTTCTATAGAGGCTGGAAATGGCTGCAGAAGTGATGGGCAAAGAAGTCGCCATAACGGTCTGTGTCAGATGGAGAAGAAAAGAAAATGACTCCCATCAGAGTAGACATCACCTGTGAGTCACTGGATCTATAGGGGATCCTGACATGTCTGTTGTAGGAAATCCTTGTATTCTACATATGTGTATCCAGGACTAAGACAAATGTGTGTTACCATTCCCATTGTCAAGAGGAAGTGTGATACTGTCAGCGAAGGTTGGAGACTGTCAGTATGTAGGGACAGAGCCCTTTGACTAGGGGAATCGTTACACCCATTTGTCAATGCTCGCACAAAAAGGTGGTGTTCACTATAGACACGGCAGAACGGCGGTGGGGAAGGGGGGCCCAAGTTTGGGGCACAGCTCAGAGCCTATGGTCTACTTAATCCACCACTAAGGGGCATCTATGTAGGGCCCCATCTACAGAGGCTCTAGGGGGTCACTATCTACAGGGGGCATGGTGTGTGTGTGTGTGTGTGTGTGTGTGTGTTTGTGTGTGTGTGTGTGTGTGGTACTATTATAATCAGGGACAAACTATGGCGATGTTATATTTAGAGGAGTTGAGAATTTTAACTTCGTTTATAGATGCAGAAATGTTTTAAATGTGAGAAGCTGAAGACATCTGAGTGAAAAACTGCAGAAATGGGTCATGGCCAGGAGAAATCCATCTTAGATGTCTGGACCAGAGGAAGAAAAGAACTAGAATTGGAGAAGTCACCGGTGATTCTGCCTCTTATCAGCACTGTATGATCTACAGCGAGATGATGGGTGGTATGATTTTTTTGTGAAACAGCATCTCCCAGCATATCCTTACTATTGTTCGGCCCATGATGGGAGCTGTAGTTTTACGCCGCACAAACCTATACGGCAGGGTTTGCACTAAATTGAGCAGTATTTGTTCTGGTGTAGTATATATGTACTGAGCTTTGTTCTGGAGCTGTATATACGTATGAGATTGGTTCTGGGGAAGTATTTATATACGGAGCTTTGTTGTGGTGCTGTATATATGTACGGAGCTTGGTTCTGGGGATGTATATATGTACGGAGCTTGGTTCTGGTGCTGTATTTATGTACCGAGGTTTGTTCTGTTGCTGTATATACGTATGAGCTTTGTTCTAGTGCTGTATATATGTACTGAGCTTGGTTCTAGTGCTGTAGATATATGTACTGAGCTTGGTTCTAGTGATGTATATATGTACTGAGCTTGGTTCTAGTGATGTATATATGTAGGAGCTTGGTTCTAGTGCTGTATATACGTATGAGCTTTGTTCTAGTGCTGTAGATATATGTACTGAGCTTGGTTCTAGTGCTGTAGATATATGTACTGAGCTTGGTTCTAGTGATGTATATATGTACTGAGCTTGGTTCTAGTGATGTATATATGTAGGAGCTTGGTTCTAGTGCTGTATATACGTATGAGCTTTGTTCTAGTGCTGTAGATATATGTACTGAGCTTGGTTCTAGTGCTGTAGATATATGTACTGAGCTTGGTTCTAGTGATGTATATATGTACTGAGCTTGGTTCTAGTGATGTATATATGTAGGAGCTTGGTTCTAGTGATGTATATACGTATGAGCTTTGTTCTAGTGCTGTAGATATATGTACTGAGCTTGGTTCTAGTGCTGTATATATATGTACTGAGCTTGGTTCTAGTGATGTATATATGTACTGAGCTTGGTTCTAGTGATGTATATATGTAGGAGCTTGGTTCTAGTGCTGTATATACGTATGAGCTTGGTTCTAGTGCTGTAGATATATGTACTGAGCTTGGTTCTAGTGCTGTAGATATATGTACTGAGCTTGGTTCTAGTGCTGTAGATATATGTACTGAGCTTGGTTCTAGTGATGTATATATATACTGAGCTTGGTTCTAGTGATGTATATATGTAGGAGCTTGGTTCTAGTGCTGTATATATGTACTGAGCTTGGGTGTGGTAATGTATATATGTCAGAGCTTGGTTCTTGATCTGTAATTATATAGTATATATTTATAATAACAAAATTGCAGAGCAGATGGAATTGTTCTCAATGCATTGTATATTTCATGGGAACCTGTCTGGTAGTTTTAACCCCTTGAACCGCCACCATGCAGTAATATATGACCTGACAATATTAGCCTTGTATGTTTTTTTCAGATGCAGCAAAATATTTAAAATCCACTTTTAAAACAGCGCACACTATATGCTAATTACTCATTAAAGGGTCATGGGGCGGTGCCGATATCCTGAAGAGTCACATAGTCCTGCCTCCAAACCCACCTTTCCATGTTTAATTGACATCTCCCTGGATTCATACAACTTTCTTGGATGTGCCACAAGGCAATGGCGTTTACGCACACACTAATCCGGTCCATAATATGGATGCAGATGTAGGTCCATGTGATCCAGACACGTCACTTTGAATCCTCCATTGTATGACACCGCGCCAGTTTCCTGATAGTTGTATAACTTTTCACTTATGCAGGGATTAAAGCGAAGATTAAAATAGTCAGAATCCCCCTTTGGGCTGGATTCACACAGTGTTTTGCTGCGGTTTTTTTTCATGCCATTTTTTAGCGATACCAGATGTTGGGTTAAAATCTAAATATCAAACCCACTCCACAACTACGTTTTGGTTTGTGGTGTTCTTCAGGCTATTTTGTGGGCAGTGGCATTTTCTTCCAAACGCAGCATGCTCTTCGTATGGTGTTTTTTTCTATAGGCATTCTTCCTATAGTACTTCAAAATCACCAGGAAAAAAAAAAAACCATGTACGAAATTACGCTAAATAAAAAACACCACTAAAGACATCTTAAAAAGCGCATGTTACATTTTAATGACTAGCGTTTTTTTAAAACGTTTTGTTTTATGCAGCTTAAATTGACGGGAAAAATTGTGTGTGAAAGAGGCCTTAGGCCAAGATTATACACACACTGTTTTTATGCCGTTTTTAGCTAAGTTTTCTGAGCCAAATGCAGGAGTGTACACAAAAGAAAGAAGAGGCATCAGCCTCTCTTTTATATCTTCCCTTGCTTTTGGAACCTCTTCTGGCTTCGGGATGCCATGTTCATACCAGATGATACCTCTGGTCGTTTTACAGCTAGAACTGCGATTAAAATCTCATATTTCATATGCCACCAGAACCACTGTTCTAGGTGGTCCACAGTCCAAGATATGGCTCCCTTCCCCCAGACTCAGTCTCTCACACTGTGTGAGGCAGCTTCATGCTGATAGGACAGCGTTAGAGGCTGTGACGTATCTTCACCTCAGGAGAATCACTGGTGTTGAACTAGACACTTGTCTAATATAGCCTCATTTGTAAAGGGGGAAAAAAAAAAAAAGTACACTTTTTTTTTATTTTTTATAGTGTTCCGGATTTGGCAAAAAAAAAAAGTCTGCTCTAAGAATGTATGACTAATTTAAAGGATTTCACTGAAATGCTCCTACCGATTTATGTAACTCCCACAATAGAAAGAAATGTGCAGCAAGACCTCAAATTTCTTCTCCACCTGAATGCTGCTACTGCTACCTTACTAAATGGGAGAACCCACCTCTGTACCCCCTATCAGTTATTAATGGCTTATTCTGTGGATATTTTATAACTAAAGTAGAAAATAAACCTTTCTAGTGCCACTATCAATAGTGGGCAAAGTTGCGAACCCCCTATTTTTACAGAGGCGCATGAGCTCTCCCTCTACTGTAGTTTTGTTTCGGTCAGATTCCCTACAAATTTAACAGAACCAAAAAATACTAGCATGCTCCATATGTATGGAGGTGTTCTCCCCTAGAAGATATGCAGAGCCATTCTGACTCCACCACAGAGTACATGAGGTCTAATGCTTACGATTAGAAAACCCATTGAAAGTGGCTGTCCAGGTTGGGGGCGGTTCTTCATACTGATAACCTATCAGTATCTGATCGGTGGGGGTAACACCCAGAGCAATCAGCTGTTCTGGCTGCCTCCGGATGTTATGCAGTGGTCGGTGCCGGAAGAATATGGCTCCATACACTGCATAGCGGCCGTGTTGGGTTACTGCAGCTTTTCTCCTATTTACTTGAATAGGAGCAGAGCTGCAGTACGGCTGCTATACTGTGACCAGAGCCATCTGCTTCCGGCACCGACCACTGCACAACATCCGGTGCCCGGAGGCAGTCAGAACAACTGATGGGTGCGGGGTCCAGGTGTTGGACCCACACCGATCATAGATCTTCAGTATTAAAAAAAAACAAAAAAAAAAAAACACAACATTCCCAGCCTGGGCTTCCCATTTAAAGGCTCTGGACGATTTCAAACAAATTGTTTTTATTGTTAATTTGCATACAAAGTGCACTGTGTTCAGAATCAGGTAACTGTAAATACCCAAATCGCTTCTTTCAGGGCCCCCCCCCCCCTGCAACAGCTTAGTAAACAGTGGACGGTATCCTGTCTATAGCTTTTAAGACGGTGCGGTGACCGCCTCCCAGCTCTTCCGCAATGCCACCTTGAAAGCTATGGAGGATAATTGTGCGGTCTGTGGTTTACTAAAACATCTAGGAAAGCAGGCGGACCTGAAATGAAGGGGTAAGTAATGGGGGTATTAATAGTGGTGTGTGTTATAACACAGCAACTTCGCGCGTTTCCATCATTTCATTAGAAAGTGGCCAATCCCCTTTAACATAGACCATCTGGTTAATAAGTCGTCTAAAGCCGACAATCATTTTGATAAAACAGCTCATGCCGCACACATTGCAGCGCAGATTTCCTCTCATAGAACATCATTTTACGATGTCATTTTGACATAACTCATACGGAGCCTGTATTAAACTGCACAAAGCCGCAAAAATTCTATTACAACCAGTCAACAAGCAGATCCCTAATACCCCTGGTACTGCATTTTATTATGGGAGTTATTTCTTAGATTAAATTATTGTAGTGTCTGATAAAGACTACATAATAAATACACTAAATAGGATAATACTAAGTAGAAAATACACTTGCATAGCTGCTTAACATTTACGTAGATTATACTAATACAGAAAAAAAAAATGGACTTTAAAAGGAGCAGCTCTATGAAAATATTCTTATACAGTACTTAAAAACAAATGTATATATGTATATAGACACACACACACACACACACACTTCTCTACTACAGTTAAAACGGCAAGAGAGTTACATGAATACGTAAGATGATACCGTAATGCCAGGCATGCCCGATATTGGAGGATCTAGTGGTGAGATACAGGATAGCTAGATATAGATATGAGAGAGAACTATCTATATAATAACGGACACTAGCACATTTGCAGATTCTATAAAAAAAGTGGGCAATGGTTTCAAAAGTAAGACGTGTGCCCCATCCAACAATGCAGAAATAGACCTACCACTCTGGAGAAAAGTCGGAGAGTCTCTAGGTCCTCAAGGATGTTGCTGTTCTTGGTGGTGATGAGAACCATGTAGAGTTTTTCCATGGGCTGGTAAACATAACGCACACTGTCAGTTTCCACAAAGGTGTGCTGTTTTCCAGTGTTCATTAATTTTGGGAAAGCAGCCAATAGTCCTTCAATACGAGTGCGAGTCATCTCCACAAACTGTCGTGACACTATGGCTTTACCGGCCTTCGTACAGACCGCAGAAGCTAGCAGCACCTGTAATAAAATATACGACAATATTAACAACCTAAGAAACATCCAGGACTTATAAAAATAAAAGTTTACATTTAAGAACCATTAAAAATAATTGAAGTGATAGGGATCAGTAATGCATTCCAGAGTACCAATCCCCTAAGATGGTTACTGGTACATTTTCACACGGTGGTCATGGGAGAAAAAAAAAAAAGCACAGAAATAATAATGTTAAAAAAAAAAAATCAAATAAATCATCGAACATCTAGAATTAATAAAGTTTTTGCACAGCAAGATATTTGCAGATGGATTTCACCCCGGGAAAAGAAAACATGACTGTATTTGCAAAAAATAAAAAATAAATACTTAGGGGCTCTGTCACCAGATTATAAATGCCCGATCTCCTACATAATCTGATCAGCGCTGTAATGTAGAGAACAGTGGTTTTTATTTTGAAAAACGATTTTTGAGCAAGTTATGAGTGATTTTAGATTTCGTTTCTTAACCCCTTAAGGACGCAGCCTTGTTTTGGCCTTAAGGCTCAGAGCCCATTTTTCAAATCTGACATATTTCACTTTATGTGGTAATAACGTCGGAATGCTTAACCCCTTCCCTCTTTGGCCGCTTTTGACCTTCCTGACAGAGCCTCATTTTTCAAATCTGACATGTTTCACTTTATATGGTAATAACTCCGGAATGCTTTTACCTATCCAAGTGATTCTGAGAATGTTTTTTCGTGACACATTGGACTTTATGTTACTGGCAAAATTTGCCCGATCCATTCAGTATTTAATTGTGAAAAACACCAAAATGTAGCGAAAAATTGCAAAATTTGCATTTTTCTCAATTTAAATGTATCTGCTTGTAAGACAGGCAGTTATACCACACAAAAATGTTACTAACTAACATCCCCCATATGTCTACTTTAGATTGGCATCGTTTTTTGAACATCATTTTATTTTTCTAGGACGTTACAAGGCTTAGAACTTTAGCAGCAATTTCTCACATTTTCAAGAAAATTTCAAAATGCTATTTTTACAGGGGCCAGTTCAGTTGTGAAGTGGCTTTGAGGTCCTTAGATATTAGAAACCCCCAATAAGTCACCCCATTTTAAAAACTGCACCCCTCAAAGTATTCAAAATAGCATTTAGAACGTTTCTTAACCCTTTAGACATTGCACAGGAATTAAGGCAAAGTAGAGGGGAAATTTACAAAGTTCATTATTTTTTTCCAGAAATTCATTTTGAATCCATTTTTTTTGTACCACAGAATGTTTTACCCAAGAAATGCAACTCAATATTTATTGCCCAGGTTCTGCAGTTTTAGGAAATATCCCACATGTGGCTCTAGTGTGCTACTGGACTGAAGCACCGGCCTCAGAAGCAAAGGAGCACCTGGTGGATTTTGGGTCTCCTTTTTATTAGAATATATTTTAGGCACCATGTCAGCTTTGAACAGGTCTTGTGGAACTAAAACAGTGGAAACCCCCCAAAAGTGACCCCATTTGGGAAACTACACCCCTCGAGGAATTTATCTAGGGGTGTAGCAAGCATTTTGACCCGCCAGTTTTTTTGCAAAAAATTTTGGAACTAGGCCATGAAAATCTACATTTTTTTCAAATAAAATGTAGGTTTAGCTAATTTTTTTTAATTTTCAAAAGAACTAAAGTAGAAAAAGCACCACAACATTTGTAGAGAAATTTCTCCCGAGTAAAACAATACCCCACATGTGGTAATAAACGGTTGTTTGGACACACGGCAGGGCTTAGAAGGGAAAGAGCGCCATTTGGCTCTTGGAGCTCAAATTTAGCAGGAATGGTTTGCGGAGGCCATGTCACATTTGCAAAGCCCCTAAGGTGACAAAACAGTGGAAACCCCCAACAAGTGACCCCATTTTGGAAACTATACCCCTTGAGGAAATTATCTAGGGGTATAGTGAGCATTTTGACCCCACAGGTTTTTGCAGAAATTTTTGGAATTAGGCTGTGAAAATGAAAATCTACATTTTTTCAAATAAAATGTAGGGTTAGCTAATTTTTTTTTATTTCCACAAGGACTGAAGGAGAAAAAGCACTATAAAATTTATAAAGAAATTTCTCCCGAGTAAAACAATACCCCACATATAGTAATAAACGGCTGTTTGGAGACACGGCGAGGCTGAGAAGGGAAAGAGCGCCATTTGGCTTTTGGAACTCAAATTTAGCAGGAATGGTTTGCGGAGGCCAGGTCACATTTGCAAAGCTCCTGAGGGGACAAAACAGTGGAAACCCCCAACAAGTGACCCCATTTTGGAAACTACACCCCATGAGGAAATTATCTAGGAGTATAGTGAGCAGTTTGACCCAACAGGTGTTTTACAGAACTTATTGGAAGTAGGCCGTAAAAATGAAAATCTACATTTTTTCAAATAAAATGTAGGTTTAGGTATTTTTTTTTCATTTCCACAAGGACTGAAGGAGAAAAAGCACCGTAACATTTGTAAAGCAACTTCTCCCAAGTAAAACAATACCCCACATAAACGGCTGTTTGGACACACGGTAGGGCTCAGAATGGAACTAGCACCATCTGGATTTTGGATAGTGTCTGGGCACCATGTCACATTTGCTGAGCCCCTGTAGTACTAGTACAGTGGAAACACCCCAAAAGTGACTCCATTTGGGAAACTGCACCCCCTGAGGAATCATCTAGGGGTATAGTGAAAATTTTGATCCCAAAGGTTTTTTGCTGAATTAATTAGAATTAAGCTATGAAAATGAAAAATATTTTTTTCTTTCCAACAAGATGTAGTTTTAGATCAACATTTTTCATTTTTACAAGGAATAGAGAAGAAAAAGCACCCCAACATTTGTAAAGTAATTTCTCCCGAGTACGGTAACACCCCATATGTGGTTATAATAGGCTATTTACGTATATGGGAGCATTCAGAAGAAAAGGAGCGGTACTTATCTTTTGGAGCGTAGATTTTGCTGGAAAGGTTTGCGGACGCCATGTTGCATTTGCAAAACCCCTGATGTACCAAACAAAAGTGACCCCGTTTTAGAAACTACACCCCTAAAGGCATTTATCAAGGGGTGTAGTGAGAATTTAGAGATCACAGGTGTTTTTCAGAAATGAATACGCAGTGGATGGTGCAAAGTGAAAATTGCAATTTTTCCACTGATCTGCCCATTCACCGCACAAGATGTTGTGCCCCTAGGGAATCTTACCCCATAAATTGTTAAGCGGGTTCTCCCGGGTATGGTAATGCCTTACTTGTGGACATAAATTGCTGTTTGGGCACACTGTAGGGCTAAGAAGGAATAGACGGCCATTTTGAGCATGGATTTTGCTTGGTAACAGTTCTGTTTGGGGTTTTGCTGGTATTTCAGTTTATAATGTGTTGGCATATGTAATCTGTGCGGAGTACATCAGGGTATATGTAATCTGTGCGGAGTACATGAGGGCATAATAAGAGGGTATAATAATGGGGTAAATAATACAATTCTCCATAGATGTGTGTTACGCTGTGAAGCGATCCGTTATGCACAGGCCGGTGTCACACTGATAAACGGTTTTCTTTATTATCCCTCCTTTGTAACGCTCTGCACCTTTTGGGGACTTTTTCTCCTTCGTAGTTTGGGAAATATTACTGGGAAAGTTTTGCGCTGGTATCATACGGGCACCCTCGCTTCCAGCGGATGTGCCATGTCCATTCCCTTTCCTAGTTCCTAAATATTAGGGCCCTGAAACTGAAGGAATGTTCCCCTCCGGCCTGCGCATTGAGATGTTTTTTCATCACCGCATTACTAGTGCCATAACTTTTTTTATTTTTCAGTTGATTGAGCGGTGTGCGGGCTTGTTTTTTGCGAGACGGGCTGTAGATTTTATTGGTACCATTTTAGAACACATACGACTTTTTGATCACTTTTTATTTCATTTTTTGGTAAAGGAAATTACCAAAAACAAGCAATTCTGGAATCGTTTTTTATTGGTTTTTTTTTCGGCATCCACAGTGCGCCCTAAATTTCATGTTAGCTTTATTCTGCGGGTCGATATGATTACGGCGATACCAAATTTATATCGTTTTTTTTATGTATTGCAGCTTTTGCACAATAAAATCACTTTTTTTATAAAATCATTTGTTTTCTGTGTCGCCATTCTAAGACCCATAACTTTTTTATTTTTGCGTGCACGAAGCGGTGTCAGGGATTATTTTTTGCGGGACGGATTGTCGTTTTTATTAGTACTATTTTGGAGTAAATGTGACTTTTTGATCACTTTTTATAGCATTTTTTGGAAGGAGATGTGACCTAAAAACAAAGATTCTGGCGTTGTTTTTCATGTTTTTTTTTTACGGCGTTCACCGTGCGGGATAAATTACATAATAGTTTTGTAGTTTCGGTCGTTACAGACGCGGCGATACCAATTATGTATAGTTTTTTTTAATTTTTACGGTTTTTCCCATAATAAAAGACTAACTATGGGAAAAAAGTCAGTTTAGCTTTATTTTTATTTGAAATGTGTGTGTTTTTATTGTTTTACCACATTTTTATTATCTTTTTTTTACTTTTCTGACTTGTCCCACTACGGGACATGAGGGCCTGATGCCCCGATCGCTACTCTAATACACTGCACTACATACGAAGTGCAGTGTATTAGCGCTGTCAGTTATTCACTGACAGCAAGCCTATGATTGCCACAGCAACCCAGCGATTGCATCACTGGGTTGCCGATCGGGTGAAAGCTCTATTGAGCGCAGCATCTGAGGGGTTAATCTGGCGGATCGGAGAATAGCTCCGGTCCTGGCTGTTACAGGAGGGTGCCAGCTGTATAATACAGCTGTCACCCCGCGGTGATGGTGCCGGCTCTGCTTCTGAGCCCGCACAATCACTGCGCCGTACATGTACGGCGCTTTGCGGGAAGCACCTCCCGACAGCGCCGTACATGTACGGCGCATGTCGGGAAGGGGTTAAACCTACCCAAGCGATTCTGAGATGTTTTCTCATGACACATTGGGCTTCAAGTTCGTGGTAAAATTTGGTCGATATATTTAGTGTTTATTGGTGAAAATTTGCAAAATGTAGAGAAAATTTTGAAAAAAAATAGCATTTTTCAGAATTTAAATGCATCTGCTTGTAAAACAGACGGTTATACCACCCAAAATAGTTACTAGTTCACATTTCTACTTTAGATTGGCATCGTTTTTTGAACATTTTTATTTTTCTTGGACGTTACAAGGCTTAGAACAAACAGCAATTTCTCATATTTTTAAGAAAATGTCAAAAGCCTTTTTTTTTTAAGGTACCTCTTGAGTTCTGAAGTGGCTTTGAGGGGCCTATGTATTAGAAACCCCCATAAAACACCCCATTTTAAAAACTAGACCCCTCAAAGTATTCAAAACAGCATTTAGAAAGTTTTTTAACCCTTCAGCCATTTCACAGGAATTAAAGCAAATTGGAGGTGAAATTTGCAAATTTCATTTTTCTTGCTGAATTTCAATTTTATTCATTTTTTTTTCTGTAACACAGAAGGTTTTACCAGAGAAACACTACTAAATATGTATTGTCCAAATTCTGCAGTTTTTAGAAATGTCCCACATGTGGCTCTAGTGCGCTCGTGGACTAAAACACAAGCCCTAGAAGCAAAGAAGCACCTAGTGCATTTTGAGGCCTCTTTTTTCTTAGAATATATTTTAGGCAGCATGCCAGGTTTGAAGAGGTGTTGAGGTGCCAAAACAGTAGGAATCCCCCAATAGTGACCCCATTTTGGAAACTACACCCCTCAAGGAATTCATTTATGGTTGTTGTTACCATTTTGACCGCACAGTTTTTTCACAGCACGTATTTGAATTGGGCTGTGAAATGAAAAAAATGTCATTTTTTCCAATAAAATGTCATTTGTGATCAAAATTTCTTATTTTCACAGGGAACAAAATACCCCATTTTGTTGCCCAATTTCTCCTGAGTGCAGCAATACCCCATTTGTGGTGATAAACTGCCGTTTGGGCCCATGGGAGGCCTAAGAAGGGAAGGAGCACTGTGTGTTCTTTGGAGTACAGATTTTGCTGGTTTGGTTTTCGGGTGCCATGTCGCATTTGCAGAGCCCCAGAGGTATCAAAGCAATGGAACCCCACCAGAAGTGACCCCATTTTGGAAACTACACCCCTCAAGGAATTCATTTATGGGTAATGTGACCATTTAGACCCCATAGTTCCTTCACAGAACTTATTTGAATTGGGCTGGGAATGAAAACAAAATTATTTTTTTCAAATAATATGTAGTTTTGGCTCAAAATTTCTTATTTTCACAAGAAACAAAAATACCCCATTTTGTTGCGCAATTTGTTCTGAGTGCCGCAATACCCCATTTGTGGTGATAAACTGCCGTTTGGGCCCATTGGAGGGCTCAGAATGAAAGGACCACCATTTGGCCTACTGGGGATTTTCTAGTGCGAAGACATGTATGCAGAAGCACCTGAGGTACCAGTACAGTTGAAACCCGCAAGAAGTGACCCCGTTTTGAAAACTGCACCCTTAAGGCATTCATCTAGAGGTGTAGTGAGCATTTTGACCGGAGACCTACACCCCATAAACTGTAATGTTGGTTCTCCTGGGTACGGCAATACCCTACATGTGGCTGTTATCAGCTGCCTGGGCACACGGCAGGGCTCAGAGGGGAAAGACGAGGGGGGATAAGCTGTGTGGAGTGCATCAGGGTAAGTAAAATTGGGGTAAATTATAAACCAAGGGATGTATGATAAATTTTAAAACACTTTCATACAGAGCTCTGGTTATTTGGGACACGTGTCACATTGATATATTGCGTCATCGCTTATCGCCCTCTTATAGCAGACTTTGCACCTCTTTTGACTTTTTCCCTTCTTGCCAGTTTGGGGAACTTCTCCTGGAAAGTGTTGCTCTGGTACGATGCGTGTGGGCTCGCTTCCAGAAGTACTGGGTGCCCCCCCTTCTTGGTCCCTAAAGATTAGGTTCTTGATAATCACCTCTTGAAATTCCAGGAAAGTTCCCATCTGGCCTGCACATCGACGTAGCACGTACGCATTGTACAAAGCCATCTGTATGATGTGCCCGGCCAGCTTCTTATACCACACCGCATGGCGCTGTAGGGCTTCAGGATTTGATCTGACAAGTCCATCCCTCCCATGTACCTATTGTAGTCCAGGATGCAGTCTGGTTTGGGGGTGGCCTTTCCTTCATATATCCTAAACCTGTAGGTATACCCTGATGCACTCTCGCACAGCTTATACATCTTCACGCCATACCTTGCCCTCTTACCCGGCAGGTACTCACGGAATTGAACCCTCCCTTTAAAATGTACCAGGGACTCATCAATAGAAATACACTTCTTGGGGGTGAATGCTTTGGAAAACCGGGCACTGAAACAGTCTAATAGGGGTCTCCGTTTATACAAATGGTCAAAACTGGGGACATCTCGGGGTGGGCACGGCTCATTATCAGTATAATGTAAGAAGCGAAGTATTGCCTCATTTATTTATTTTTTTAGGTTCCAGTTCAGTTCTGAAGTTGCTTTGAGGGGCCCATATATTAGAAACCCCTATCAAACACCCCATTTTAGAAACTAGACCCCTCAAAGTATTCACAACAGCATGTAGAAAGTTTATGAACCCTTTAGGTGTTTCACAGAAATTTAGAGCAAAGTAGAGGTGAAATTGAAATTTTTTTTGTCAGAAAATCCTCTTTATACCATTTTTTTATAACACAAAAGGTTTTATCAGAGAAACGCAACTTAATACGTATTGCCCAGATTCTGCAGTTTTGAGAAATATCCCACATGTGGCCCTAGTGCAGTAATGGACTGAAGCACCGGCCTCCGAAGCAAAGGAGCACCTAGTGGATTTTGAGCCCTCTTTTTTATTAGGCACCATGTCCGGTTTGAAGAGGTCTTGTGGTGCCAAAACATTGGAAACCCCCCAAAAGTGACCCCAATTTGGAAACTAGACCCCTTGAGGAATCCATTGTAGTTTTCTTGGGGTGCATGCGGCTTTTTGATCAGTTTTTATTCTATTTTTAAGTGGCTTGGTGACTAAAAAACAGCAATTCTACTATTGTTTTTTTATTCTATTTTTTTTTTTACAGCGTTCACCGTGCGCTATAAATGACATATTCACTTTATTCTGCGGGGCGATACGATGACGGCGATACCAGATGTTTATAGTTTTTTTTTTATGTCTTATGGCGTTTGCACAATAAAATACGTTTTGTAATAAATCACTCACTTTTGGTTTTACCTTATTCTAAGAGCCAGAAGTTTTTTATTTTTCAATCAATAAAGCCGTGCGAGGACTTATTTTTTGCGTAACGAACGTAGTTTCAATCGCTAACATTTTTCGGTACATGCGACTTTTTGATCTCTTTTTATTCCATTTTTTGGGAGGTGAAGTGACCAAACAATTGTGATACGGTTTATTATTATTTTCTTTTACGGCGTTCACCGCGCGGGATAAATAACGAAATAATTTTGTAGTTCAGGCCGTTACGGACGCGGCGATACCAATTATGTATAGTTTGTTTATATATTTTTATTAATAATAAATGACTGATAAGGGAAAAGGGGGATTTTTACTTTTAAAACTTTTATTTTTACACATCTTTTTTTTCACTTTATTACTTTGTCCCACTAGGGGACTTGAGGGCAGGAGGCCCTGATCGCTATTCTAATACACTGCACTACATGCGTAGTGCAGTGTATTAGAACTGTCAGCTACTCACTGACGGCAAGCATAGTGGGTCCTGACGTTGTCAGGACCCACTAGGCTTCCGTCTATGGCATAGCCGGACACCATTGTTTGGTGTCCGGTTGCCATAGTCACCATCGCCGGCCGCTATCGTGTAGCAGGCCGGCGATGGCAACTTAACCCCTAAAAAGCTGCAATCTCTATAGAACGCTGCTTTTAAGGGGTTAATCCCCGCTGTAGGAGCTGTGACAGCTGCTGTACGAGACAGCAGCTGTCACAGCTCCTGTATGTGTCGGGAGGACGGCCGAAACAGCCGTTACTCTCGAGACGTACTCGAGACGTACTATTAGGGGTTAAAGACCAACTAGGCGTGTTTTTACTTTTGACCAAGTGGGTGTTGTAAAGAAGTGTATGAGGCCGACCAATCAGTGTCATCCACTTCTCATTGTTCCAGCCCAGCTTCTTACACTGCACAATCACACTGTGCTGTGGATCATGCTGGGCTGGAACAATGAGAAGTGTATGAGGCCGATTGGTGACTGATTGGTCGGCCTCATACACTTCTTTACAACATAAACATACTATAACATTACTGCAGTGTCCTGACAATGAATATACATCACCTCCAGCCAGGACATGTGTGTTCAGAATCCTGACACTTCGCTAACGTTTGTGAGATTTACAGCAAGGCAAACGTAATCATGTTTTAAATGACAGTTTACACCGTAATCTCGTGAGATTACGCTTGCCATGCTGTAAATCCCACGGTAAACTAGCAGTGTTCTCTGATCAAATTGAACCCTTCAGATGTGGTGCTGAATAGCGAGCACCGCATCTGAGTGATTTAATTGTACGCCGTTTACCGTGTATAAATAACATAACTTTATTCAGCGGGTTGTTAGGATTGCGGCAATACCAAACTTATATGGATTTGTTTATGTTTTCCTACTTTTACACAGTAAAAACAGTTTTTTTTCAAAATTATTTGCTTTTGTGTCGCCATATTTTAAGAGCCATAACTTTTATTTCTTGACCGATGGAGCTGTATGAGGTTTTTTTTTTTTTGCGGGACGACTTGTAGTTTGTATTGGTACCATTTAAGGGAAGATGCGACGGTTTGATCACTTTTTATCAAATTCTTTTGAAGGCAGGATAAACAGAAAACAGCAATTCTGGCGTTGTTTTTTATTATATTTTTTACGGCGTTCACTGTGCGGGTTAAATAATGTAATCGTTTTATAGTCGAGTTCATTATGGATGTGGCGATACCAAATATGAGTAACTTTTTACTTTTTTTCATAAAGTATTTTGTATGGGGAAAAAGTGTTTTATTTTTTTGTTTTTTTTACTTGGGACATTTAACTTTTTTTTTTGTTCCACTGGGGGACTTTACTGTGCAGACTTCTGATCACTATTATAATACACTGCAATACTTCGGTATTGCAGTGTATTATTGCCGGTCAGTGTAAAACTGACAGGCGCCTGTTAGGTCATGCCTCTGGCATGGTCTAACAGGCAATTACTAAAGGCAGACCTGGGGGCCATTCTTAGGCCCCCAGGCTGCGATAGAACCCATCGGCACCCCGCGATGCACGCGGGGATGCCAGTGGCATAAGAGCCCCCTCCCTCTAAAATCACTCAGATGCGGTGCGCGCTATTCAGCATCGCATCTGAAGGGTTCAATTTGATCGGAGAACGCTGCTAGTGGTCTCCAATCGTTGCACTGAAGCCCGAGGCTGTTACTAACAGCACAGGCTTCAGCAGCACCCCGCACGATGCGGGGAAAGTTCTTCTGAAGTGCCGACGTGGAAACACGTCGCTTCAGAAGAACTACCCTGAACGGCCGACGTAAAAACACTATACGCCGGTCGCTAAGGGGTTAAACCTTACGGAATGTAAACAAACGGAAACCGTTTGCAACAGAAGCATTATCATTGAAATCAATAGTAATGCAAACGGAAAGCTACTGTTTCCCCTGATGGAAAGGTCTGATGGAACCCATGAATGAAACACCTAAAGCTGCCGAGACATGTTCACGGACTAGTCGACCGCTGTCTCCATCACCATCCATAGACATGAATGGATCAGCTGACCATGAACGCAGATGCGAACCCAGTCAAAATGTTATTAGGTCTGTAATAGCTTCTGTTTTTTAGCTTCTGGATGCCAACAAGAATCTTCCCCTAAAGGCTGTGTTCACATCACCGTCTGTGTTCTGTTGCGGGGTTCAGTCTGAGGTTTCTGTCGGGTTAACCCCTCAGCAAAAAGCAAACGGAAACCTCAGCTTCCGTTTCCCTCACCATTGAACTCAATGGTGACTGAAAACCAGCTAATGGTTTCCGTCTGTTACTGTTGTGACAGGGTTCCGACGTTGACAGAATAGCGCAGTCGACTGCGCTATTGGTTCAGTCAAGAACAACGGGACACTGTCACAACGGTGACAAATGTAAACCATTAGCTAGGTTTCCATCACCATTGATATCAATGGTGAGGGAAACGGAAGCTTATGTTTCCGTTCGCCTTTCCGTTGGGGGGGGGGGGGGGTTAACCCGACGGAAACCCCTCAATGGAAGGGCAATGGTGATGTGAACAGGCCCTTACTGATCTTGAAAATGGCGAGGAATTGAAAAAGTATACTAGAAAGGTGAAGAACTTCATATTAAAGATAATTAAGCTTTAGGCTGAAGCCTCATGCAGAGAAACTGCGGACCCATTTATTTCAGTGGTCCCATGCACACGACCATGGTTTTTAACGGATCAGTGCTGGAGCCACAAATCTGGGCCGCAAAAACTCATGACATTTCATTTTACGGTCCGGATCTGCAGATTCACACCACTGGTGAAATTGTTCTGGATTCTGATGATACACGGAACAAAAGTATTTTGCAATCCGCAATGGACCCGTGGTTTTGCGCACCGTGGCAGGTGTGGTCCAAAATGGCGGAAGAAATCAGCGCACGTCCGGGTTTTTTTGGGGTTTTCGTTTTGCTCCTATGATGAAGTAGAACAAAGGAAAACCGAACGCAGGTGTGGACACAGCCAAAGTTACGTAAAAAAAAACAACTTGTTTTCACGCAAAGCATATTTATCATCTATACACAAGATAGGTGATAAATATCTGATCGCCGGTGGCCCCGAATGAACAGTGAAATGGGTGTCCTGAGCCCCTCCTTCCTTCATACTCACGACAGTAGTAAGGAGGAGTTTGAATCGAGAGGTGGTCACGCACGCGCCCTACAACTCCATTCAACGTCTATTGGGCCGGCAGAAATAGCCGAGTACAAACTTTATTGAATGGAGGAGAGCAAACACGTGACTACCGCTTCATCCAAAAGCGGGTGGGGTGTTTAGCGGTGAGGACCCCCAGCAATCAGACATTTATCATCTATCCCTTGGATAGCTGACAAATGTCCTTCGCAAATTAACTCATATCCTGAAATCCTCCCTATATGTAATTCGGAAGGAAAGTATGGGGCGGACTCACAGGCTGAGCTCGCCCCATAAGATGCGTGTGAAGGCTGTATGTTACAGGTGACACTTCACTGCAACAAACATTTAACCCCTTAGATGCCACAGTAAATAGCGACTGCAGCATTTCAGCCATTAGCAAAATGGGGAGGCCCCCTCCAACAGCCCATGAGCCCTGTTGTTGTCATGGCAGCCTGGGGGTCTAATGAAGGCCCCCAGGGTGTCATCTTTCTGCTCAGATGCAGGGCTTAATAGGAGCCGGTACATAAGTATTGCAGTATATTGTGCCCTCACATCAGGCACATTTGTGACACACAGAATAAAGTTATTTTAAAAAATATATATATAAAAATGGGAGGAGCTCAGTCTTTAAAAAAGGAACAAAAAAAAAAAAAGTTTTTTTTTTTTAATATAGTGACAGTTGGTAAGTGATGGAGGAGAGAGACAGAAAGAGTGATGTGCGTGGGATAAGCAGGGGAGAGAGAAGTCAGTACAGAGTGGGTGGATTTTTGAAATCGCCCTGCCAGATTGGATAGCCGAGAAGGGCGCAAGCTACCAAGTGACTGATCCTCCAAAAAGACTTTCTATTGCTAGGCTGAATGGCGTATAGCTAGCTCGCACTAGGGATGCACGATGCATCGAAACTTCGATAGTGTTTCAAAATCGTGCATACCCAAATGTTTAGATACCTTTATTTCAGGTATTTCAATAGGAAGCTGTGCAGCCGCATAGCGAAGTATAGTAACACATGAATGTATGAGAGCGAGGCTGCGGCTGTGTAATACAGTCATTGACCCGCTCCTGAGTACTGGATGATGCGATGCGGCCAGCCCTGGACTAATGAAGACAGAGAACGTGACGGGCGCACTACAAAACACCCCCATGTTCTGTCCTCAGTGCCTGAACAGCTGCTCATAAGTGCAGCGCCGGCCGCATCGTATTTCGGCCGCAAGTCCCGGACCGAACACAGTGCAGGGAGCCGGGCTCCTAGCATCATACTTATGTACGATGCTAGGAGTCCCTGCCTCGCTGCAGGACAACTGTCCCGTACTGTTATCATGTTTTCAGTACGGGACAGTAGATCCACGGAGAGGCAGGGACTCCTAGCATCGTACATAAGTATGATGCTAGGAGCCCGGCTCCCTGCACTGTGTTCGGTCCGGGACTTGCGGCCGAAATACGAAATACGTCCGTCAATTACGGACGTAATTAGTGTGTGTGCACATACCCTTATTGTTAGGAGCGGGGCGATGGCTGCACACCCGCAGCCCCGCTCTATAACGGCGGAGATCAGAGAAACCTCTTATCTCCGCCGTTATTCCTCTAAATGCTGCTTTCAAAGCGGACCACAACATTCAAGAGGAAGTGAGAAGGGGGGGGGGGATGCCCCTTGGATCGCATCACAGGAATCCCTGTGATGTAATTGAGGGACATACCATATAAGGGCAGACAGCCGAGGGACCATTGAAGAACCCCAGGGCTGTCTTACAATATTTCCTGTTAGGGCATACTGAGGTATGTCCTAACAACTGCCTGCGTACTACCCGTACACAATGTACTGGCATATAGATATATGCCAGTTCATTAAAGTTTAAAAATAAAGTAAAAACATAAAGTAATATTAACCCCTTTAGGACACAGCCTGTTTTGGCCTTGTGGACACAGATGATATTTTCAAATCTGACATATGTCATTTTATGTGGTAATAACTCCGGAATGCTTTTACCTATCCAAGTGATTCTTTTCTCCTGACATATAGCACTTTATGTTAGTGAAAAAATTTGGTCGATAAATTCAATATTTATTTGTGCATTTTTCTAAATTTAAATGTATTTGCTTGTAAAACAGATCGTAATACCACACAAAATAGTTACTAGTTAACATCCCCCATATGTCTACTTTATGTTTGCATCGGTTTTTTTCACGTCCTTTTATTTTTCTAGGACGTTACAAGGCTTAGAACTTCAGCAGCAATTTCTCATATTTTCAAGAAAGTTTCAAAAGGCTATTTTTTCAGGGACCAGTTCAGAAGTGGCTTTGAGGGCCTTCTATATTAGAAAGTCCCCATAAATCACCCCATTTTGAAAACTGCACCCCTCAAAGTATTCAACCCACATTCAGAAAGTATTTGAACCCTTTAGGCGTTTCACAGGAATTAAAGCAAAGTAGAGGTGAAATTTACAAATGTCATTTTTTTTGACGAAATTCATTTGTAATAAAAATTCTGTAACACAGAAGGTTTTACCAGAGAAACGCAACTCAATATTTATTGCCCAGATTCTGCAGTTTTTAGATATATCCAACATGTGGCCCTAGTGTGCTAATGGACTGAAGCACCGGCCTCAGAAGCAAAGGAGCACCTAGTGGATTTTGGGGCCTCCTTTTTTTAGGAATATATTTTAGGCACCGTGTCAGGTTTGAAGAGGTCTTGTGGTACCTAAACAGTCCAAACCCCCCAAAAGTGACCCCATTTTCGAAACTATACCCCTCTAGAGGTATAGTTAGCATTTTGACCCCACAGTTTTTTGGCAGTATTAGTGGAATTAGTCTGTGAAGATGAAAATCACCTTTTTTTTCTGTGGAAACATCAAATTTTTTCATTTTTACAAGGAATAAAAAGGAGAAAAAGCCGCCCAACATTTGTAAAGCAATTGTTTCCGATTACGGCAATACCCCATATGTGGTAATAAACTGCTGATTGGTCCCACTGCAAGGATCAGAAGGGAAGGAGCGCCTTTTGGATTTTGGAGCACAGATTTTGCTGGATTGGTTCAGTGCCATGTCGGGCTTGCAAAGCCCCGGAGGGTTCAAAACAGTGGAAACCCCCCAAAAGTGACCCTATTTTTGAAACTACACCCCTCAAGGAATTTAGGGGTATAGTGAGCATTTTGACCCCACAGGTTTTTTGTCGAATTTAGGCCTCATGCACACGACCGTATTTTTTTGCACACCCGTAAATACTGGCGTAAATACGGGTCCGGTGTCACACGTATTCCACCCGTTTTGCACCAGTATTTACGAACCCGTGCTCGTAAATATGGGTCCGGTGTCACACGTATTCCACCCGTATTTACGAGCACGTTTTTGGCAGCAAAATAGCACTGCACTAATCGGCAGCCCCTTCTCTCTATCAGTGCAGGATAGAGAGAAGGGACAGCCTTTTCTGTAATAAAAGTTAAAGAAATTCATACTTACCCGGCCGTTGTCTTGGTGACGCGTCCCTCTCTTCACATCCAGCCCGACATCCCTGGATGACGCGGCAGTCCATGTGACCGCTGCAGCCTGTGATTGACCTGTGATTGGCTGCAGCGGTCACATGGCCTGAAACGTCATCCAGGACGTCGGCCCGGATGTCGAGAGGGACGCGTCACCAAGGCAACGGGCGGGAGACCGGACTGGAGGAAGCAGGAAGTTGTCGGTAAGTATGAACGTCTTTTATTTTTATTTTTTACAGGATAGGGGATACATGTCTTTTGTTTATGGCAGAGCGGGGAGATACCTCCCCGCTCTGCCATAGTTTTCATTGTAGTCCCGGCGGTAGTTACGCCACTAGGCTGTGGCCTGCAGACCGGGTAGTCCCCTGACCTCGCCTCACCTCGCAACGCTCCCGTAATCACGGGTGAACACACGCAGCCACCCATGATTACGGGAGCCCCATAGACTTCTATGGGATGCCCGTTCCGTTATTACGGCATGAAATAGGGCATGTTCTATCTTTTTTAACGGCACGGGCACCTTCCCGTGAGCAAACGGGAAGGTACCCGTGGCTAACAGAAGCCTATGAGCCCGTTATTGCGGGTCGTAATAACGACCCGCAATAACGGGTGTTTTTACGGTCGTGTGCATGAGGCCTTTGTGGAATTAGGCCGTGAAAATGAATATCAACATTTTTGTCCACTAAAATGTTGCATTTTTTAATTTTCACAAGGGATAAAAGAGGAAAAGCACCCCAGAATTTGTAAAACAATTTCTCCCAATTACAGCAATACCCCATATGTGGTAATAAAGTTTTTTTTTATTAAAAATGAATTAACCCTTTCTGGACTGATCCTTTTTTGCTTTTTCATTTTCGTTTTTCCAGTCCCCGCCTTCCAAGAACCAGAACTTTTTTATTTTTCCATCAATAGAGCGGTGTGAGGGCTTATTTTTTGCGGAAAGACTTGTAGTTTCTATTCACACCATTTAAAGTACCATAAAATGTACTGGGGAAACTGAAAAAAAATTATTTGCAGGCTGAAATTGGAAAAAACTGATTCCTCCATTGTTTTTGGGGGCTTGTTTTTAAGTCTTTCACCGTGCGGTAAAAACGACAACTTTAGTTTTATTCTGCGTCTCAATACGATTACGGTGATAGCAAATAGTTTTCTTTATATTTTACTACTTTTACAAAGAAAAGACTATTTGTTAAAAAAATAATTAATTGTTTTGCATCATCACTTTCTGACTTCCAGAACTTTTTTATTTTTTGGATGAATGAGCAGTCTGGGTCTTTTTTTTGGCGGGACGAGCTGTAGCTTTTATTGGTACCATTTTATGGTACATACATCTTCCTGATCACTTTTTATTACATCTTTTTTAGCGCTAAGGTGACCAAAAAAACAGCGATTTTGGCGGTTTAAATTATTTATTTCTTACAGCGTTCACAATAAATTCCATTTTACTTTATTCTGCGGGTCGGTACGATTGCGGCGCTACCATGTGTATAGTTTTGTTTTTTTTTACGTTTTGCAGCATTTGCACAATAAAATTACGTTTCTGTAAAATAATTTATTTTCTGAGACACCATGTTCTGAGCCGTAACTTTTTTATTTTTCAGTCAAAAAAGCTGTGGGAGGTCTTGGTTTTTGCGGGACGGGTTGTAGTTTTTATTGGTACTATTTTGGGGTAAATGCGGCTTTTTGATCAGTTTTTATTCTATATCGTGGGAGGGGTGGTCACCAAAAAAATATCGATGCTGACATAGTTTTCTGTTTATTTTGTTTGCGGTGTTCCCTCTACGGACAAAATTACATTATAGTTGCCTGACCTCCGGATGCCATCACAAGCATCAGCAGCCCCATACAATTGCATGGGGGCTGCTGATGTGCTACAAACCCCCTAAATGTGGCGATCGCAATCGAGCACCGCATTTAACGGGTTAATTGCCGAAATCAGCGGCGACGAGCCGCTGATCGGCAACACTGGAGTGTCAGATGTCAGGGACAGCTGACCTCCTGGTTCCCGATGCACACCTTGTCGCCGACAGTGTGTATCGGGAACGACACAGAGGCTTCTTGCCACTGACAGGAAGCCTATCAGGACCAGCCGAAGGTTGGTCCTGATGGGCTTCCGTCCATGGCAGACACTGAGGCCATTGTTTGGCTTCCGTTTGCCATGCTAACTATCGGCGAACCCGAAGTCTCAATACATAAGGGCGGATTTACACGAGCGTGTGCGTTTTGCGCACGCAAAAAAACGTGGCGTTTTGCGCACGCAAAAGGCACTTAACAGCTCAGTGTGTCATGATCATATGGTGCGCGGCTGCGTGATTTTCGCGCAGCCCCCATCATTATGACACTATGTTTGTAAACAGAAAAGGACGTGGTGCTTTTCGGTTTTCATTCATACTTTTTACTACTCTTGCGCGAATCACACGCGTCACACGGAAGTGCTTCCGTGTGCCGCGCGCGATTTTCACCCACCCATTGACTTAAATGGGTGCATGATGCGCGGAAAACGCAGAAATATAGGACCTGTCAGAAGTTTTACACAGCGGATTCGCGCTGCGCAAAAATCACTGAGAGTCTGCACTGCCCCATAGACTAGCATAGGTCCGTGCGACGCGCGTGAAAAGCACGCGCGTTGCACGGACGTATTACACGTTCGTGTAAATCCACCCTAAAACATACACATATTCAGTATTGGTGCGGCCTTAACCCCTTAATGACCGGGCCATTTTGCACGTTAATGACCAAGGATTATTTTTTGTTTTTTCACGGTCGCATTCCTAGAGTCGTAACTCTTTTTTTATTCCGTCGACATAGCCGTATAAGGGCTTGTTTTTTGCGGGACGAGTTGTATTTTGTAATTGCACCATTTTTAGATGCTTATAATATATTGATTAACTTTTATTAACTTTATTTTAGGAGAGAATTGAAAATAAGCAGCTATTCCAGCATTAATTTTCACGTTATAAATTTACGCCGTTTACTATGCAGCGTAAATAACATGTTAACTTTATTCTATGGGTCGGCACGATTACGGGGATACCAAATATGTAAAGGTTTTATATGTTTTCCTAAGTTTGCACAATAAAAAGCCTTTTAGAAAAAAATTACTTGTTTTTGCATCGCCGCGTTCCAAGAGCCGTAACGTTTTTATTTTTCCGTCGATGTGGCCGTATGTGGGCTTGATTTTTGCGGGACAATGTGTAGTTTTCATTAGTACTATTTTGGGGTACATAGGACTTATAGATTAACTTTTATTTTATTTTTTATGGGGGGAATGGGAGAAAAGAGAGAATTTTGACGTTGTTTTTTGCGTTTTCTTTGGACGCCGTTCATCCGGCGGTTTAATTAATATGTTCATTTTATTGGTCAAGTTGTTACGATCGCGGGGATACCATATATGTGTATGTGTGATTTGTTTTGACACTTTTACTAAATAAAACCACTGTTTGGGCCAAAAAAGTAGTTTTATTTGATTTTGACTGTAATTATTATTTATTTTTTTCACCAACTTTATTTAACTGATTGACATTTTTTTTTTAGTCCCACCGGGGGACTTCACTATGCGATGTGCCGATCGCATATATAATGCTTTGGTATACTTAGTATACCAAAGCATTATTGCCTGTCAGTGTAAAACTGACAGGCAACCTGTTAGGTCATGCCTCCGGCATCGCCTAACAGGCAGATGCTGAAGGCAGACCTGGGGGTCTTTGTTAGACCCCCGGCTGTCATGGAAACCCGACGGCGACCCGCGATTTGTTTGCGGGGGCGCCGATCGGGTGACAGAGGGAGCTCCCCCTATGTCAAACACATTAAATGCCGCTGTCACTATTGACAGCGGCATTTAATGGGTTAAACTGCCGGAATAGGCGCGCGCTTCGATTCCGGCAGTTGCAGCAGGAGCCACGCTGTGTATAACAGCCGTGCTCCTGCCGCTGATCGCGTGGGTACAGTCTCAGTACCCGCACGATTACAGGACGGATATATCCGTCCTCCTGCGCGAACTAGCAGCTGCAGAGGACTGATATATCCGTCCTTCGGCGTTAAGGAGTTAATAACCATTTATGATGTGTACGTTGTAAAATAATAAAATAAAAACTCTTTCTTTCACTAAGGCCTTATTCACACCAACATGTCCATTTGCACGCGCAAAAAAAACGCTGCGTTTTGCGCGCGCAAAAGTTCAGTGTGGCATCTGTATATGGTGCGTGGCTGGGTGATTTTCGCGCAGCCGCCATCATTATGACACTGTTTTTATGTTTACAAACATAAAAGCAGGAGGTGCTTTTCTGTTTTCATTCATTCTTTTACTACTGTAGCGCGAATCGCTTCCGTGTGCCGAGCACGATTTGCACGCACCCATTGTCTTCAAAACACGGGCAACTATAGGAGATGTCGTGAGTTTCACGCAGCGCACATACGCTGCGTGAAACTCACGACCTGTCAGAACGGCCCCACTTGATTTCCACGAGCGTAGCACGGACGTAATACACGTTCATGTGAATAAGGCCTTATTGTGGGCCACGAAGTGTGATGAATTTAACCTCCATGTGCCTCACAATAGTAATTAACCCCATCATGTACCTTACACATTAACCCATTATGACTGAGACATGATGGGGTTAATTACTATTAATGTGAGGCACATTGAAAATTCATCATCACACCTCGCGCCTCACATCAGAAAATGGAAGAACTTTTTTTTATTTATTTTTTTATTACTGTTTGCAAAGTATCGTTTTGGTATCGAAATCGCAATACTAAACGAAGTATCGATATCGGAGTCCAAATTCTGGTATCGCAACATTCCTACTCAGCACTTCATATGAGAACAAACATCCCCTGCACCACAAAGTTAACTTGAGACTGAACCATTAGCCAACACTGCGTCCCATCCTCATCAGTAAAATCAGAAACCGGTAAGTATAGATAGTGAAACCATCAATCTTATGGACCAAATATTGTAAGGGTATGTTCACACGGCCTATTTTCACCCGTTTACGCCAAAAAAAAAAAATCGGAAGCAGAACGCCTCCAAACATCTGCCCATTCATTTCAATGGGAAAAACAGCGTTCTGATCCGAGGGGCCGTTTTTTACGCGGCCGTTTTGAATAACGGCCGCGTAAAAAAGCGGCCAAGAAAAATAAGTGATAATTACTTGGGACGTTTTTCATAGACTCCATTGAAAACAGCTCCAAAAACAGCCGTAAAAAAAAGCTGCGAAAGTCGCGAGTGGCTTAAAAAACGTCTGAAAATCAGGAGCCGTTTTCCCTTGAAAACAGCATCGTATTTTCAGACGTTTTTTTGAGTTTGTGTGTGAACATACCCCAACTATGAAGGCTGTGCCTCTGTTGGAGTAAAGTTCTGTTCAGCATCTTATACCGGTGTCGTCTGAAGTTCTTGCTGTGCATTTCCTCTGCGGGACAGTAACTAGCCTAAACCCTCTCCCACCCGTTAGGCCCTGTTCACACTGAGTTTTTTTGCAAGCAGAAAATCCTGCCTCAAAATTGTAATCTGCCTGCACACCGTTTGCCGTGGCGTTTTTCGCTCATTGAGCGCCATGGGAAAAAACGCAGTTAAATACACTTTCTCTGCCTCCCATTGATGTCAATGGCAGGTCAGAAACGTAAACGCCCAACGATATGGCATGTCCCTTTTTTTTTGCTCGCGGGAAAAAAAAAACGCCTCCGCCTCCCATAGAAATCAACGGGAGGCATTTTCGGACGTCTTTTGGTGCGTTTTGCGACACGGTTTCCGCGTCAAAAAAACTGAGAACAGGGCCTTAGATGCACAGTACTACAGCTCTAGCCACAGAAAATCATTCCAATTACCTCAGAAATGGACTGGTACGGCTGACGCGAGAAGGGGGAACAACCGTCTCTATAGTCACCTACTCCAATCACAGAAGACGACCTGTGCCCCAAAAGTACCAGCCAACAGAAACGTCACTGACCGAAACTGGTACACGTCAAAAGTGGAGGGGTTGCCCATAGCAATTAGGTAGGTGACCACCGCTATTATCAAAGGTCACCTGAAAAGCAGGCGCTGGAATCTGCCTGGTTGCTATGGCCATTCCTCCATGTTTCCCTTACGCTAGTTTTCATCAGCAGCCAAAGTCAAGTGACAACTTTCCCCTACAGGATTGTATTAGGAGCGCCCATGCAGCTGCCTCCTGTAGTGCCCCACAGGTGTATGCCAATATAACCTTCATGTGAGATATGGGTATGCCAGCTGAGAAGAAAAAAAACACACAAATCACAATCACTCGACTTCAATCACTTAGAACAAGTGGCAGTGGCCTGGCTGCCCTCAGGGAGAATGGGGAAGGGACAGTCCTTAGCTGTGTCCCTCTGTCTAATCAGTACAGGTGTGAGCAAAGCGTCGCAGCACAACATTACAAGACGCAGACACAAGCAAAAGACGCAGCACAACATTACAAGACGCAGACACAAGCAAAAGACGCAGCAACAACAAGGCTCATACGTGGAAACAACGATCAGACAGGGGGACCGACCCCGGCCCCATCTAGACACTAATCACTGACTCTGCTCGTCCTGCCCGCAGACCTGTCCCATCCCCGGTACCATCACCGCCACACAGCCCTGTACACACCGCACCGCGCACAATTCTCACCATTGTTGCGGGAGTTCAAGCCGGGTACTGGGCCTGTCCTGCTGATTGGCCTCCGACGGTCCTCCGCACAATATGGCAGCACCGGAGCCACGTCTTCAACAGGAAGCTGCGTAAGATCCGGGAGGAGGCAGAGTACAGGCACGTCCAAAGTAGGAGGCGAAAGCTGACATACTTGAAATGGGATCTGCCCTTCCTGCTGCCAGTAAGCTGATGTGTCATTACAAGGAAGAGAAGTGACGTCCAGCCACATGACACAACCACAGCCATAGCAACACATGACAAAGAGCGAGATACACAGGTGTTGTGTGCGGATATTAAGACGGGTTCTCACAATTCCCCTCAATAGTAAACTTTGTAATATACTACTCTTTGAAATCTTGCTCTGGTAACCCCCAACCTCCCCCCACACACCCCCGGTCCCTATTATTTTTTCGTTTACACCCTGGCGCTAAGACGTGTTGCCCAATACAATGTTGCATGACCACAGTGACCAATTGCTTCCTCAGGCCGTTGCTTCACTATGGGTAAAACGCCATTACAGAAGGGCCGCGGTGTGACAAAGGGATTGATTAGACTTCCCGCACATTTTGTATAGTTGCTGCAGAATTTCTAGCTGGATTTTCCGCAGTGCACTACAGTAGCAGCAAAGTTCATGAGATGTTAACAAAACTTATCCCCACTGGAAAGAAAACCGCAGAAAAGACTTACGGAAATTGACCTGCGGTGCGGATTCTGCATTTACATCATGTTAATTTTTGCTGTGAAAACTCTTAGGGTATGTGCACACGAGAAGTGGCTTTTACGTCTGAAATTACAGACTGTTTTCAGGAGAAAACAGCTCCGTCGTTTCAGATGTAATTGCTCCTCCTCGTATTTTGCGAGGCGTCTTTGACGGCCGTAAATTTGATCCGTTCTTCATTGAATTCAATGGAAAAACGGCTCAAATTACGTCCAAAGAAGTGTCCTGCACTTCTTTGACGAGGCAGTCATTTTACGCGTCGTCTTTTGACAGCGACGAGTAAATTACAGGTCATCGGCACAGTACGTCGGCAAACCCATTCAAATGAATGGGCAGATGTTTGCCGACGCATTGGAGCCGTATTTTCAGGCGTAAATCGAGGCATAATACACCTCGTTTACGTCTGAAAATAGGTAGTGTGAACCCAGCTTAAAGAGGCTCTGTCACCAGATTTTGCAACCCCTATCTGCTATTGCAGCAGATCGGCGCTGCAATGTAGATTACAGTAACGTTTTTATTTTTAAAAAACAAGCATTTTTGGCCAAGTTATGACCATTTTTGGATTTATGCAAATGAGGCTTGCAAAAGTCCAAGTAGGCGTGTATTATGTGCGTACATCGAGGCGTTTTTAATACTTTTACTAGCTGGGCGTTCTGATGAGAAGTATCATCCACTTCTCTTCAGAACGCCCAGCTTCTGCCAGATCACGCTGTGACGTCACTCACAGGTCCTGCATCGTGTCAGACGAGCGAGGACACATCGGCACCAGAGGCTTCAGTTGATTCTGCAGCAGCATCGGCGTTAGCAGGTAAGTCGATGTAGCTACTTACCTGCAAATGCTGATGCTGCTGCAGAATCAACTGTAATACACGCCCACTTGGACTTTTGCAAGCCTCATTTGCATAACTACAAAAATGGTCATAACTTGGCCAAAAATGCTCGTTTTTTAAAAATAAAAACGTTACTGTAATCTACATTGCAGCGCCTATCTGCTGCAATAGCAGATAGGGGTTGCAAAATCTGGTGACAGAGCCTCTTTAAGGAATTTTCACACGGTAAATGCGAACAGATAATTCTGCATCGATTATACACTGTGTACAGGGGCAGGGGCATAGCTAATGGCTCATGGGCCCCGATGCAAAAGTTCTTATTGCCCCCCCCCCTCGCGCAAACTTATCATGGCCAACGGTCCGCAGCTTTCAGCTGCATCGCTGGGTCTCCTAAGTGACCCAACAATGCAGCACTAGCAGTCAGGGGCATCACTAAGGACTTAAAATGGCAGGGGAAATAGCCCCAATACATATGTGTCCCCCCCAAAAAAAAATGTATGTGTGTATAGGAGACAGCATAGCATATCTATAGCCCTACGACCCTATCAACTATGGCTAGGATTAGATACAGTGGCTCAGCAGACAGTATCACACATAATAGGATTAGATACAGTGGCTCAGCAGACAGTATCACACATAGGATTAGATACAGTGGTTCAGCAGACAGTATCACACATGATTGGATTAGATATAGGACCCAGCAGATAGTATCACACATGATAGGATTAGATACAGTGGCTCAGCAGACAGTTTCACACATGATTGGATTACCGTATATGTCGGCGTATAAGACGACCCCCAACTTTTACCCTTAAAATATAGAATTTAAGATATACTCACCATTTCGTGCAGGAGCGCTTCACTATGGCCATCGGCGGCAGGACCCAGGACTCTCTGTCTCTTTGAACTCGCGCATGCGCAGATAGGCTGCTTCATCGCGCGAGATCTGAGAGGCAGGGAATGAGAGGAAAGGGCGGGCCAGAGGATCTTACAGAGATGTTCCCTGGCGGCTAATACCGGCTTCCCTCAGATCCGTGGCGGATTCCGTGCATCCCGGGAGCCTGTGTACCGGACTGCAGGCTCACAAGGTAACACACAACCTGTGTGTAGACAATATGTAGACTAGGGATGTCACAATACCAGAATTTGGACTTCGATACCGATACTTCGTTTAGTATTGCGATTTCGATACCAATTTCGATACTTTTGCCAACAGTAATAAAAAAAAAATTCTTCCGTTTTCTGATGTGAGGCGCGACGTGTGATGAATTTTGAACGCGCCTCACATTAATAGTAATTAATCCCATCATGTTTCTCAGTCATATTGGGTTAATGTGCGAGGTACATGATGGGGTTAATTACTATTAATGTGAGGAACATGGAGGGTAAATTCATCGCACCTCGCGCCTCACATTAATAAGTGAATGAAAGCCGTGTTTATTTCATTTTTTTACAGCGTATACATCATAAATGATGCAAAAACATTGTTGCCATTACTGAATGTGTGTATTTTATGTATTGAGACTTATTTTAATGTTTACTGTAAAAAAGGTGAAGGTGTATTTTTTTTAAAATTTAACAATACTTTGTTTTTACTTTATTTTTAAACTTTAATGTACTGACATATATCAGATATGTGCCAGTACATTAACCTGTGGACGGATAATACACAGGCAGTTGTTAGGACATACTTGGGTATGTCCTAACAACATGAAATATGGTAAGACAGCCCTGGGGTCCGTCAATAGACCCTGGGCTGTCTGCCCATATATGGTATGGCCCTCGATCGCGTCACAGGAATACCCTGTGACGCGATCCAGGGGCATCCCCCCTTCTCACTTTCCCCTGAATGCTGCAGCCAGCTGTGATTGCAGCATTCAGGGGAATAACGGCTGAGATGAGCGGTTTCTCTGATCTCCGCCGTTATAGAGCGGGGCTGCGGCTGTGTAATACAGCCATTGCCCCGCTCCTGAGGTGATGCGGCCGGCGCTGCACTAATGAGCGCCAGTTCAGGCACTGAAGACAGAGCATGGGGGTGTTTTGTAGCGCGCCCGCCATGTTCTGTCTCCAGTGCCGCCGCTCATTAGTGCAGCGCTGGCCGCATTGCATCATCCTGACCCCGCGAACTTATCATGACTCAGGAGCGGGGCTGTGGCTGAATTACACAGCCGCAGCCGCGCTCCCATACATTCATGTGTTACTATACTGAGCTGTGCGGCTGCAACGTGCATCCCTAATGTAGACAATATCCGGCATATAAGACGACCCCACACTTTTGACAGTTTTTTAAGGGTGTAAAAAGTCGTCTTGTACGCCGATATATACGGTAGATACAGTGGCTCAGCAGACAGTATCACACATGATTGGATTAGATACAGGGCTCAGCTCACTGACATTGCGGCTCCAGCGCTGGACCCAGGAAAAGTACGAATAATAATTTTGCTTCTTTATGTGTTACTGATTATTTTTGTGTGTTTGTGTTTTCTTACAAGTTCGGTTGTTGGACTTCGGATACGAGGACTTCAATGTCAGCGTTTTTTTATTCTCAATAAAATGGTTAATGAGGGTTGTGTTTTTTTATTTCAATAAAATATTTTTTCTATGTGCTTGTATTTCTTTAAACTTTATTATCACCGCCTTAGTAGTGGCCGCTGGCTGATTGACAACCTCCATTACTAAGGCGGGGCTTAATGTTAGCCGGTGCAGAGGCTACACTAACCCCCATTATTATGCCGCTACCCACCGCCACCAGGGGTACTGAGAAGAGCCGGGTACAAACCAGTACCCGACCATCTGTAGTGACGGTAAGGCACCGGGGCGGCCGCAGGCTGGTAGCATTAGGCTGGGGAAGGCCATAAACAGTGGCCCATACCCACCCCGGTAATGCTAGGCTGTTGCTGCTGTGTTGTTTCTGGCTGGTTATTAAAATTGTGGGGGACCCCACATCGTTCTTTCCAATTATTTTTTATTTTATTTTTTTAAAATGATGTGGGGTCCCCCCCATTTTTCATAACCAGCCAGATACAATAAAGCAGCAGCAGCCTAGCATCACCAGGGGGGGAAGGGCCACTGTTTCTGGCCTGTCCCTGCCTGATAATACCAACCGGCGGCTGCCCCGGTGCCTGACCATCACTACAGATGGTCAGGTACTGGATCGTACCCGGCTCTTCCCAGCACCCCTGGTGGCGGTGGGTACCGGGGTAATAATGGGGGTTAGTATTAGCCTCTACACCTCAGCCGGCGGCCATTACTAAGGCGGTAGTAATATAGTTTAAAAAAAAAAACACAAAGACATAGAAAAAATATTTTATTGAAATTAAAAAAAAAACACACACAACCCTCATTAACCATTTTATTGATAATAAAAAAAAGCCGGAATCGAAGTAGTCCTGGAATCCGACGTAGTCCAACGACAGAACCTGTAAGAAAACACACAAAAAACGATTAGTAACACATGTGTTAGGCTTAGATACAGGGCCCATGTGTGATACTGTCTGTGGGACCCTGTATCTAAGCCTACCACAAGTTAGGCTTAGATACAGGGTCCAGCAGACATTAATCTTATACAGTATAAGATTACTGTGTGCTGGGGCCCTGTATCTAAACCTACAGTGTGGTAGGCTTATATACAGAGCCCAACAGACAGGATCACACATGGGCCATGTATCTAAGCCTATAATGTAATTGGCTTAGATACAGGGCTCAGCAGACAGCACCACACAAGCTGTGATCCTGTCTCATGGGCCCTCTAAGCCTGCTACATCGTAGGCTTAAAGGGGTTATCCAGTCCCTAAACATTGATGGCCTATCCTCAGGATAGGCCATCAATAGCTGATGTGTCCGGGGTCCGTCTCCCGGGAGCCGGCCAATCAGCTGTTTTGAAGGGGCCGCAGCACTCGTATGAGAGCTGCTTCCCCTTCATTTCACCACTCGCTCACACTGTGAATCGTCGACACGGATTCACAGTGTGACCGGAATGAAGGGGAAGCAGCTCTCGTACGAGTGCTGTGGCCCCTTCAAAACAGCTGAATGGCCGGCTCCCGGGAGTCGGACCCCGCCAATCAGCTTCAGCAGTCAGGGATACTAATCTTACCTTCCTCTTCAGCTGCGGCGGAAGTTCTGTCCTCTCGATGTTGTGCGCGGCGCATAGCGTTGTGACGTCATGCGCTGCGCACAGCGCTGTGACGACAGGACCTCCGCTGCGATCCGGAACCAGGAAGGTAAGTACAGTCAGTTACTATAGAAACGGGCCCGCGGCCCGAGTTACTATAGTAACTTTTTATTGATGTGGTGCGGGGCGCCGTGGGCCCCACTGGCTTCGGGCCCGGTCGCAATTGTGACCGCTGCGACCCCTATAGCTACGCCACCGTACAGGGGGCCTTACTATAGTTCCACATGGAGTTGTAAGCAACGGGCACAGTGCACGCTTTATTCATGACTAGGGAGGCGCTGACTTGAATTTGCAAGTTATTGGCAACTAAGGCCGGATTCACACGAACGTGTTCAGTCCGTGATATACGGTCCGCAGGTCCGCCGCATTTCCCGGACTGAGCACACTGCAGGGAGCTGGGCTCTTATCGTCATCGTTATCTATGACGCTAAGATTCGCGGCCTCGCTGCTGGAAAACTGTCCCATACTGAAAACGTGTTTTCAGTACGGGACAGTAGTTCCGCGGAGAGGCAGTGACTCCTAGCGTCATAGATAATGATGATGCTAAGAGCCCAGCTCCCTGCAGTGTCTTCAGTCCGGGAAATGCGGCGGACCTGCGGACCGTATATCACGGACTGAACACGCTCGTGTGAATCCGGCCTAATATTGTTGGTGTAAGTTTAATACTGGTGCCAACCAGCTGTATTAGTACTGACACCGCCCGCCCCAACATTACCCCCAGTTAACTTGGGCTGGTCGTTTACTAGTTAGGTGACAACCTTACCTATCATCCAACCCTGATGCTGGGGAGCGCTTTCCTGCACTTGGAGGCATGGGAATCTTTTTCCTAATGGAAAATCTAGCTCTGCCCAGGCTAATAAACAGCAAAAAAAAAAAGGAATGTCCTCAATTGTCCCAACCCCCTGTAAACACCCCCAGGATAATCACAGGACCGCAGAAACGCCATTTCCTATTGCCTATAGCATAGAGAGCATTGTGAGATATTTCTCAAACATATTTTTGGTTTCTGACCATGTCTTATTTTCAGAACCCCACTCATCTGGCTCTAATTCCTGGTTTCACTTCTTAAGTATCTCCAGGCAACCACTTGTGAAAAACGTAACGAATGGCATCCGTTTTTCACTCAAACCCATTGACTTCTATGGGCTAGTCTTGTGTGAAAATTGGACAATGATAGAACATGATGTAATTTTTTTTCATTACGGTAAGATGGTCCGTGAAAACAAAAATGACATCTGAAATGGCCCATTAACGCTAATGTGAAAACGCATGAGCATTTAGTAAATGCATTTTCATGGGATCATGTGGACATTTAACCCCTTCAGGACCAAGCTCATTTTGGGCTTCAGGACCAGACCCATTTTTTCAAATCTGACATATTTCACTTTATGTGGTAATAACTCCGGAACGCTTTTACCTATCAAAGCGATTCTGAGATTGTTTTCTCGTGACACATTGGACTTTATGATAGTGGAAAAATGTGGTCGATAAATTCAATATTTACCAGTGAAAAACACCAAAATTTTGTGAAAAATTGCAAAAATTAGCATTTTTCTAAATATAAATGTATCTGCTTGTAAGACAGGCAGTTATACCACACAAAATTGTTGCTAATTAACATCCCCCATATGTCTACTTTAGATTGGCATCGTTTTTTGAACGTCCTTTTATTTTTCTATGACGTCACAAGGCTTAGAACTTTAGCAGCAATTTCTCACATTTTCAAGAAAATTTCAAAAGGCTATTTTTACAGGGGCCAGTTCAGTTGTGAAGCGGCTTTGAGGGCCTTATATATTAGAAACCGCCAAAAAGTCACCCCATTTTAAAATCTTCACCCCTCAAAGTATTCAAAACAGCATTCACAGGAATTAAAGCAACGTAGAGGTGAAATTTTAAATTTCATTTTTTTTTTTGCAGAAATTCATTTTTAATCTATTTTTTTTGTAACACAGAAGTTTTTACCAGAGAAACGCAACTCAATATTTATTGCCCAGATTCTGCAGTTTTTAGAAATATCCCACATGTGGCCCTAGTGCGGTAATGGACTGAAGCACCGGCCTCAGAAGCAAAGGAGCACATAGTGGATTTTGGGCCTCCTTTTTATTAGAAAATATTTTAGGCACCATGTCAGGTTTCAAGGGCTCTTTCGGTGCCAAAACAGTGGAAATCCACTAAAAGTGACCCCATTTGGGAAACTACACCCCTTGAGGAAATTATCTAGGGGTATAGTGAGCATTTTGACCCCGCAGGTTTTTTGCAGAAATTATTGGAAGTAGGCCGTGAAAATAAAAATCGTCATTCTTTCAAAGATAATGTAGGTTTAGCTAATTTTTTCTAATTTCCACGAGGACTAAAGGAGAAAAAGCACCACACCATTTGTAAAGCAATTTCTCCCGAGTAAAACAATACCCCACATGTGGTTATAAACGGATGTTTGGACACACGGCGGAGCTTAGAAGGGAAAGAGCGCTATTTGGCTTTTGTAGCTCAAATTTAGCAGGAATGGTTTGCGGAGGCCATGTCGCATTTGCAATGCCCCTGAGGTACCAAAACAGTGAAAACGCCAAAAAAGTGACTCCATTGAGAAAACTACACCCCTTGAGGAATCCATCTAGGGGTGTAGTGAGCATTTTGCCCCCACAGGTGTTACATAGATTTTATTAGAATTGGGCAGTGAAAATAAAAAAAATCCTTTTTCTTCAATAAGACGTAGCTTTAGCTCCAAATTTTTAATTTTCTCAACAAATAAAGGAAAAAAAAACCCCAACGTTTGTAAAGCAACTTCTCTGGAGTACGGCAATACCCCACATGTGGTCATAAAACGCTGTTTGGGCACACGGCAGGGCTCAGAAGGGAAGGAGCGCCATTTGCTTTTGGTGTACAGATTTTGCTGCATTTGGTTTCTGGGCGCTATGTTGCATTTGCAAAGTCCCTGTGGGACCAAAACAGTGGATCCCCCCCAGAAGTGACCCCATTTTGGAAACAACACCCTCAAGGTATTCACCTAGGGGTGTAGTGAGCATGTTAACCCCACAGGTGTTTTGCAGAAATTCGTGTGCACACGATGTGGGAGAATGAAAATGGGAATTTTTCCTTAGATACGCCAATATGTGGTGCCCAGCTTGTGCCACCGTAACAAGACAGCTCTCAATTATTAAGCGGTGTTTCCCTGTTTTAGAATCACCCTACATGTGGCCCTAATCTTTTGCCTGGACATTCGACAGGGCTCAGGAGTGAAAGAGTACCATGCGAAATTGAGGCCTAATTTGGCGACATATAAAGTATTGGTTCACAATTGCAGAGGCTTTGATGTGAAATAATAAAAGAAACCCCTGAGAAGTGACCCCATTTTGGAAACTGCACCCCTCAAGGCATTTATTAAGAGGTGTAGTGAGCATTTTCACCCCACGTGTCTTTTCTATAAATGATTGCGCTGCGGAAGGTACAAATTAATTTTTTTTCCTAGATATGCCAATTCAGTGTCAAATATGTCGTGCTCAGCTTGTGCCACTTTTTTTTTATATACAGCGTTCACCGTACGTTATAAACTACATGTTACCTTTATTCTGCGGGTCAGTACGATTCCGGCGATACCAAATTTATAGAACTTTTTTATAACTTTTTGCACAATAAAATTACTTTTGGAAAGAGAATGTATTTTTTCTGTCGCCAAGTTGTGAGAGCCATAACTTTTACATTTTTTCGATGGAGCTGTGTGAGGGCTTGTTTTTTGCGAGACGAGGTAAAGATTTTTTAGGTACCATTTTTGGACACATGCGACTTTTTGATCACTTTTTATTTCAATTTTTGGAAGACAGTGACCAAAAAAACAGTAATTATGGCAGTGTTTTTGAGTTTTTTTTACGGCGTTCACTGCGCTGGATAAATAACATAATATTTTTATAGTTCAGGTCGTTACGGTCGCTGCGATACCAAATATGTATGGCTTTATTATTTTTTTCTATAATAAATGACTTGATAAGTGAAAAAGGGCGATTGTGTTTTGTGTTATTATTTGAAACTTTTATTGTATGTTTTACAACTTTTATTTTTACTTTTTTTACACTTTTTTTTACACTTTTCTTTAGTCCCACTAGGGGACTTGAATGTCCAACTGTTTGTTTGATGTTCTAATACATTGCACTACCTATGTAGTGCAATGTATTGGAACTGTCAGTTGTTCACTGACAGCAAGCCGATCAGGCTCCGCCTCTGGGCGGGGCCTAATCAGCTTACGTAATGGCAGACAGGAATCCATTGTTAGGGCTCCTGTTGCCATAGTAACAGTCGCCAGCCTTGCCATCGCATGGCAAGGCTGCCGATTTAATACAAACCTCTAGGATGCAGCGATCACAATGGATCTCTGCATCTAAGGAGTTAATGCCAGGAATCGGAGCTAGCTCCGGTTCCTGGCGATAGATTGGGGTGTCCGCTGTAACATACAGCGGACACCCACTGCTGATGACGCCGGCTCAGCTTCTGAGCCGGAAGCTGAGGCGGCGCCATCTTGCCGATGGTACCGGAAGCCTCCTGGGCCTCGCCGACGACGGGGCATAGGAGGATTCCATTGCAGGCTGATCGGGAGGTAAGCATTAGCCCTCCGATCGCCTTTGCAGCCACCGGCAACCCAGCGATCACGTTGCTGGGGTGCCGGTGGCTATAAACTCCTCACATGCTGCGATCTCTATTGAACGCAGCATGTGAGGGGTTAATCGGTCGGATCGGAGGCTAGCTCCGGTCCTGGCCGATACATCAGGGTGCCAGCTGTAACATACAGCTGTCACCCGTCGGTGATGTCGCTGGCTCAGCTCCTGAGCCAGCTTCATCTCCATGACGTACAGTAACGTCAAAATGCGGTAAGACACCAGTTTTAATGACGTTAATGTACGTGATCCGGCGGGAAGGGGTTAAGTGTTTATATTCCTATCATGGAAGGACATGGCTTTCCCTTTTACATGAACTTACCCGGGTCATTGGGAGGTCAACAGTGCTTGGTTACGTATAGGTTCCAGAATATTTTGAAGTACACGCGGTTGTTCCTGATTGGCTACAAGTGTTTCGAGCGGGAGAGTGAACCCCCTTATAAGGAATGAAAATCAGCTGTTCCCCCTGTCTTCACCAACTTTGGTTATTCCAGGATGGATGCGCTATTGGGAGAGCTAGTATTGAAGGTGGAAACCAGCGGTGGTGAAGAATGGCTAAGGCAGTGTTTGGCTGCTACTCCCGGGATGTTTCGACAAGCGGAAGAAGCATCATTGGTAACGGAATTGCGTATACCATCTGAGATATGAGAAGAGTAGCCGGCGCAGCGCGAGATGGAAGAGGCAGGTCAGAGACTTTCAAAGAGGCTTCCAAAGACGACGGGATCCTATTACCCATCAGAGGGGAGGCCATTACTAAGGCGGTAGTAATAAAGTTTAAAAAAAAACAGAAACATAGAAAAATAAATTATTGAAAAAGAACCCCGCACACAACCCTCGTTAACCATTTTATTGAAAATAAGAAAAGCCGGCATCGAAGTAGTCCTCGAATCCAACAACCAAACCTGTAAAAAACACAAACACAAAAAAAAACAGTAGTAACACTTAACCCCTTACCGCACCAGGACGCACCGTTACGTCCGGTATTGAAGTGCTTTAAGGCACAGGGACGTACCGGTGCGTCCTGGCTAAAAACTGTCAGCCTGTCAAAGGACAAGGTGACAGCACTGTGCCGTCAACTGTTTATGACAGATGATCGGCACAGTAAGACGGCAGGGGACCATTCACAGCGGTCTACTGCCGGCGATTGCTGTGATTGGTCAGTCAAAGCAGACTGACCAATCACAGCTCCATGACGTGTGTATGTGATGGCGCTGGCTCAGAAGCTGAGCCAGCGCTATCACCTCCGGGTATCGGCTGTGCAACACCCCGCTGTAACGGCCAGGACCGGAGCTAGGCTCCGATCCGGCCGATTAACTCCTTCGATGCATCGATCAACGCGATTGATGCATCGAAGTGTCTTGTAGCCTGTTGGCAACCACGATGGTTGCCACGGGCGCTGGTGTCAGCTGTTTGTCACAGCTGACATCGTGCCCTAACGGCCAGGACCTGAGCTAGGCTCTGATCCGGCCGATTAACCCCTTAGATGCAGCTTTGGCTGCATCTAAGTGATTAGATCGTACCCTATGGTTGCTAATGACAACCATCGGCACCCGCAGGTGTTCCGATGGTTGCTATGGCAACCGTAGCCTAACAATCGCTTCCTAGTACGGAAGCTTATTAGGCCCCGCCGGGAGGCGAAGCCTAATAGGCTTGCTGTCAATGAATAGCTGACAGCTCTAATACACTGCACTATGTAGGTAGTGCAGTGTATTAGAATAGTGATCAGGGCTTCATGCCTTCAAGTTCCCTAGTGGGACAAAAAAAAAAGTTAAAACAAGTTAATAAAAATAAGTTTCATGTTAAAAAACACTATAACAGCCTTTTTTCCTATAATAAGACTTTTATTATAGGAAAAACCAAAAAACATAAAAAAAAGTACACATATGTGGTATCCCCGCGTCTGTAACGACCCAAACTATAAAAATATCACGCTATTTTACCCGTACGGTGAATACCGTAAAAAAAATTAATAAAAAACGATTCCAGAATCGCTTAGTCACAACCCCTCGCAAAACAGAATAAAAAAAGGGATCTAAAAGTTGCATGTACCCCAAAATTATACCATTAAAAACTGCAGCCCGTCCCGCAAAAAACAAGCCCTCCCACCACTTTTTTGACGTAAAAATAAAAAAAGTTACGGTTCTCAGAATATGGTGAGACAAAAAAAACATTATTTGAAACAAAAGAGATTTTATTGTGCAGACGCTGCAAAACATAAGAAAAACTATATACATATGGTATCGCCGTAATCGTACCGACCCGCAGAAAAAAGTAAAATTGTCATTCATAGCGCATGGCAAACGCCATAAAAAATAAAATAATAAAAACCATCAGAATTGCAGGTTTTTGGTCGCCTTGCTTGCCAAAAAAATGAAATACAAAGTGATCAAAAAATTGCATGTACCCCAAAATGGTACCAATGAAATCTACAGATTGTCCTGCAACAAATAAGCCCTCACACGGCTCCGGTGGAGAAAAAATAAAGACGTTTTGGCTCTCAGAATATGGCGACGCAAAATGTGCAGAGTGTCCAAAAGCAGATAAGATTGGGCACCATTTATCAGTGCGACACTGACCACACATCTGTGGATAATTATTTATTTACCCCATTATTATACCCTCTTATTATACCCTGATGTACTCCGCACAGCTTACATATGCCCCCACATCATAACTGAAATACCAGCAAAACCCCGAACAAAACAACTAGCGAGCAAAATCCACGCTCCAAAAGCCAAATGGCGCTCCCTCCCTTCTGAGCCCTGCAGCGTGCCCAAGCAGCAGTGTACGTCCACAAATATGGCATCGCCATACCCGGGAGAACCCGCTTAACAGTTTGAGCTATTTGTCTTCAGTAGCACGAACTGGGCACAAAATATTGTGCACTAAAATGGCACATACCTGTGGAAATCCACTGAGCATTCATTGTTAATAGAAAAAAAACCCTGTGTGGTGAAAATGCCTTCATGGGTGCAGTTTCCAAAATGGGGGTCACTACTTGGGGGTTTGTTTTACTATTTGACCCCAGAGCCCTGCCATTGTGGGCTAATGCTGCGAAAATCACCATAATAGGTCTCACATGCGCCTTTCACTCCTAAGCCCTGTCATATGTCCAGGCAAATGATAAATGCCTTGAGGTGTGTAGTTTACAAAATGGGGTCACTTCTCAGGGTTTTACGCTCTACTCTGGTACCTAAGGGAGCTCTGCAAATGCGACATGGCGCCCGTACACCAGTCCAGCAAAATCTGTGCTCTAAAAGCCACATGGCACTCCTTCCATTTTGAGCTCTGCCATGTGCCCAAACAGCAGTTTAGGGCCACACATGGGGTATTGCCGTTTTCGGGAGAATTGGGTAACAAATTATGTGTTGTTTTTTCTCCTATTACCCCTTGTGGGAAAAAAAATTGGGTGCAAAACGACATATTTCTGGGGAAAAAAATAATTTTTCATTTTTACTGCCTCATTCTAATACAATCTATGAAACACCTGTGGGATCAAAATGCTCAGTACACCCCTAGATGATTACCCTGAGGGGTAAAGTTTCCAAAATGGAGTCACTTCTCAGTGGTTTCTACTGTACGGGTACTTCAGGTGCTCTGCAAATGCGACATGGCGCCCAAAAAACAATCAACCAAAATCTACATGCCAAGTAGCACTCCTGTCATTCTGAGCCCTGCGGTGTATCCAAGCAGCAGTTTATGACCACATGTGGGGTATTGCCGTACTCGGGAGAAATTGGTTTACAATTGTTGGGGCGCTTTTTCTCCTTTATTCCTTGTGAAAATGAAAACAATTCAACATTTTAGTGGAAAGAATGTAGATTTTCATTTTCACTGCATAATCCCAATAATTCAGCAAAAAAACTGTGGGGTCAAAATGCTCACTATACCGCTAGATAAATTCCACGAGGGGTGTAGTTTCCCAAATGGGGTCACATTTGCCGGGTTTGCACTATTTTGGCCCCTCAGTGGCTTTGCAAATGTGACATGGGGCCGCAAACCATTCCAGCAAAACTTGAGCTCCAAAAGTCAAATGGCGCTCCGTCCTTTCTAACTTCCGCCATGTGTCCTAACAGCAGTTTATTACCACATATTGGGTATTGCTGTGCTCAGAAGAGTTTGCTTTACAAATATTGGGGTGTTTTTTCTCCTTTATCTGTTGTAAAAATGAAAAAATCTGAGCTAAAACTACATTTTATTAGAAAAAATTTAGATTTTCAATTTCACGCCATAATTCCCATAAATTTAGCCTAAACCGTGTAGGGTCAAAATGCTAACTAACCCCCTAGAAAAATTCCTTGAGGGGTGTAGTTTCCAAAATGGGGTCACTTTTGGGGAGTTTCCACTGTAATGGTCCCTCCAGGGCGTTGCAAACACGACATGGCACAGAAAACCATTCCAGCAAAATCTGCGCTCCAAAATCCAAATGGCCCTCGTTCCCTTCTGAGCCCTGCCGTGGGTCGAAACAGCAGTTTATTACCACATATGGGGTATTGCCGTAATCGGGAGACATTGCTTTACAAATGTTGGGGTGCTTTTTCGCCTTTATTCCTTGTAAAAACTAAAACATTGTATGTTTTTTCAGAAAAAAAGTAGATTTTCATTTTCACAGACCAGTTCCAATAAATTTAGCAAAAAACCTGTGGGCTAAAAATGCTAACTATACCTCTTGAAAAATTCCTTGAGGGGTGTAGTTTCCAAAATGGGGTCACCTTTGGGGGGTTTCCACTGTTTTGGCACCACAAGACCTCTTCAAACCTGACATGGTGCCTAAAATATATTCTAATAAAATAGAGGCCCCAAAATCCACCAGGTGCTACTTTGCTTCTGAGGCCTGTGTTTCAGTCCATTAGCACACTAGGGCCACATGTGGGATATTTCTAAGAATTGCAGAATCTGGGCAATAAATATTGAGTTGCGTTTGTCTGGTAAAACCTTCTGTGTTACAGAAAAAACTGTATTACAAATGAATTTCGTAAAAATAAATTGAAATGTGTAAATTTCACCTCTACTTTGCTTTATTTCCTGTGAAATGCCTAAAGGGTTAAAATACTTTCTGAATGCTGTTTTGAATACTTTGCAGTTCTTAAAATGGGGTGATTTATGGGGACTTTCTAATATATAAGGCCCTGAAAGCCACTTCAGAACTGAACTGGTCCCTGAAAAAATAGCCTTTTGAAATTTTCTTGAAAATGCCAGAAACTGCAGCTAAAGTTCTAAGCCTTGTAACGTCCTAGAAAAATAAAAGGACGTTCAAAAAACGATGCAAATATAAAGTAGACATATAGGAAATGTTAACTAGTAAATATTTTGTGTGGTATTACGATCTGTTTTACAAGCAGCTACATTACAATTTAGAAAAATTTCTCTACATTTTGGTGTTTTTTTACAAATAAATATTGAATTTAACGCCTAAATTTTTTCAGTATCATAAAGTACAACATGTCGCGAGAAAACAATCTCAGAATCGCTTGGATAGGCAAAAGCATCCTGGAGTTATTACCACATAAAGTGACACATGTCAGATTTGCAAAAATCGGCTGTGTCCACAAGGCCAAAACAGGCTTAGACACTAAGGGGTTAAAAAAGCAAAAGAATTATTATACTTACCTTCCTGGGTCTGTGACCGTTAACGAAGCAGTGACAGCTCTATGCTCTCATTGGTTAATTTACATCACATGGTCCCAGGTTATCCCGGGTCATTGGCCTACTTTTAAAAGTAGGACAATGAACTGAGGTGATGGACACCACGTGATGTAAGCTAACGAATGAGATCTTAGACCTGTCACTGCTTAGTTTACTGAGACTTGGGAGAAGCGCACGATCATCCGACAAGCGGCAGAAATTTGGCGCATCATGTGCGCCACTAAAAAAAACCTAGTTCCGGGACTCCTTCAGATACAAAGGAGTCCCTGCAATAGGAGTTATTAGCGGTCATTCACCTACTTTCAAAACTAGGTGAATAATCGCTAGTAACCAGGTAAGATCCTGTTCAAATCTGCGTTCGGTATTCAGTTGTGCTGCTCCGTCAGAGGAGCAGCACAACGAAATGCTGGAAGTGCAAACGACAACCGATGCCCAACGGAACCCATTGACTTTAATGGGTTTCGTTGGGGTGTCTGTGGTTTTACTAGAAACAATAGTGCAGTATGCTGCGCTATTGTTTCCGGTATTTTCGGCGGAATCTGCGATGGGGGCCCCTAACAGCCTCCAATGCAGATGTGAATTAGGCCTGGGAGCCTATGGGTGATGGATGCATCTGTGTGACATCCGTCACAGGTATGTTAAACTTAGGCCGGATTCAGACGATCGTAAGCGTTTTGTGCCCGCAAAAACCGCCTGCATTTTGCGCGCGTGGCAGCAGCGTGACAGCTCCGTGTGTCCTATTCATATGGATGCGCGGCTGCGTGCTTTTCGCTCAGCCGCCATCTTTATGACACTCCGTTTGGATGTTTGTAAACAGAAAAGCACGTGGTGCTTTTCTGTTTACATTCATACTTTTACTGTTGTTGCACGAATAACGCACGTCCCACGGAAGGGCTTCCGTGGGGTGCGCGTGATTTTCACGCACCCATTGACTTCAATGGGAGCGTGATGCGCAAAATATGCCTAAATATAGAACATGTCGTGAGTTTTACGCAGCGGACTCACGCTGCGCAAAATTCACGGACTGTCTGCACTGCCCCATAGACTTGTATAAGTCCGTGCGAGCCGCGTGAAGACCACGCGGGTTGCACGAACGCAAATCACGTTCGTCTGAATCCGGCCTTATAACTGGGGAGCTCACGACATCACTGTCCATATATGGACAGTAACGACAGGAGCAGTACTGGAGTCCCCCGGGCTGCGCCCAGCAGACAGTATCAAACATCTGCCCATTCATTTGAATGGCTTTGCCGACGTACTGTGCAGACAACCTGTCATTTACGCGTCGTCGTTTGACAGCTGTCAAACGACGACGCGTAAAAATACAGCCTCGTCAAAAGAAGTGCAGGACACTTCTTTCAGACGTAATTTGAGCCGTTCTTCATTGAACTCAATGAAGCACAGCTCAAAATTTACGGCTGTCAGAGAAGCCTCGCAAAATGCGAGGAGGAGCATTTACGTCTGAAACGAGGCAGCTGTTTTCTCCTGAAAACAGTCTGTCTTTTCAGACGTAAAAGCCTGCTATCGTGTGCACATACCCTTAATGTGATACTGTCTGCTGGGCCCTGTATCTAAGGCTACCACATGGTAGGCTTAGATACAGGGCCCCAGCTGACATTAACCTTATACTTACCCTCTTCAGCTCTGGGGCAAGCGCAGGTCCTGATGCCATTCAGCGTCATGAGGTTGTGTGCGCGCACATAGCACTGTGACACTGAAAGACGTCCAGAGCAGTGCTGCACTCAGGAATGATAAGTATATGGTTACTATAGTAACAGGGGCCCTTGTAGTTTATTACATAGGCCCCAGTTACTATAGTAAGGCTGGGTTCACACACCCTATTTACGGACGTAATTCGGGCGTTTTAACCTCGAATTACATCCGAAAATACAGGTTCCAAAGCGCCGGCAAACATCTGCCCATTCATTTGAATGGGTTTTACGATGTACTGTGCCGACTGTCATTTTTTTTTACGTAAAAAAGGCGCCCGCGTCAAAGATGTGCATGTCACTTCTTGGGATGTAATTGGAGCCGTTTTCCATTGACTCCATAGAAAAACAGCTCCAATTACGTCCATAATGGACGCTGCGAAAAACGCCTGCACATGCCATTACGTCTGAAATTCAGGAGCTGTTTTTTCCTGAAAACAGCTCCGTAATTTCAGGCGTATCGAACATGTACGTGTGAACATACCCTAAGTGTGAATAGATGTGGTGCAAGGGGCCGCGGGCCGCAGTTTCAATTGAGGCCCCTATAGCTATGCCACTGTCCAAATGGTAATATCACAAGTAGCAAGAAAACACAGGTATGATGAGCGCTACAGGAGGAGGCCAGTAGTAGGTGGATTCATTTAAATTATTACTTTATTGCTAAATAGTAAGGCCTAGTTCACACAGGCCTAGTTTTTTGCACGCAGAATAATCTGCCTCAAAATGCCTTCAGAAATTTGGAGGCAGATCTTGACTTGCCGGCAGAACACTTGCCACGTTTTTTGGTCCCAGCCATTAAGCGCCGCGGGCAAAAACCGCTGCTTTCTCTGATTCCCATCGATGTAAATGTAGAGGTCAGAGACTGAAACGCCTGAAGACAGGACACAACACTTTTTTTTCCCGCAAGCGTTTTTTTCCGAACGTGGAAAAAAAAAACATCTCCGCCCCCCATTGAAATCAATAGGAGGCGATTTCGAGCTTTTTTTGGCGCACTTTCCGACGCCGTTTCTGCATCAAAAAAAGCGACAAAAGACAGTGTGAACTCCACTTAAGCGTTACGGGACCGAACCGTAATCATGTTATTGATAAAGGCACCACTTAGTAGCTATTAATCAAGTAATAATTTAAATAACTACTGGCTTCATCCTGCAGCGCTCATCATACCTATGTTTTCTTGCTACTTGTGATATTAGGATATACAGTGTTCACAGTTTGTTCAAAATATGGTTTTTTTGCCACGGTTTTCACAAAATCGCAGCACATGATGTTATTTGACCACACTGTGTGAATAAACCTAATGTTTTTATGTGTCTTGTACTCATTTTTTTTAAGCAACCTTCGAATCTGTTATATGAATTGTGCGGTTTTGCTGCAAGTTTCATAATCGCGGCCAAATTAAAAAAGTTAACAAACCCTACAGGCAGGGGCGTAACTAGGAAAGACTGGGCCCCATAGCAAACTTTTGACTGGGCCCCCCCTCCCCTGGGTGTCACACAACCCCCCCCCCTTTGTAGATAGTGCCTTTTTTACAGCCCCCCCTGTAGATAACGCCATACAGCCCCCTCTGTAGATATCTACAAAGGGGGCTGTATTGCGCTATCTACAGGGGGGCTGTATGGCGTTATCTACAGGGGGGCTGTATGGCGTTATCTACAGGGGGGCTGTATGCCGTTATCTACAGGGGGGCTGTATGGCGTTATCTACAGGGGGGACTCTGTATGGCGTTATCTACAGGGGGGACGGTATGGCGCTATCTACAGGGGGTGTCTTTATGGCGTTATCTCCAGGGGGGCTGTATGGCGTTATCTACAGGGGGTCTGTATGGCGTTATCTACAGGGGGGCTGTATGGCGCTATCTACAGGGGGGCTGTATGGCGCTATCTACAGGGGGGCTGTATGGCATTATCTACAGGGGGGCTGTATGGATTTATCTACAGGGGGGCTGTATGGCGTTATCTACAGGGGGGCTGTATGGCGTTATCTACAGGGGGGACTCTGGCGTTATCTACAGGGGGCTGTATGGCGCTATCTACAGGGGGGCTGTATGGCGCTATCTACAGGGGGGCTGTATGGCATTATCTACAGGGGGGCTGTATGGATTTATCTACAGGGGGCTGTATGGCGTTATCTACAGGGGGGCTGTATGGCGTTATCTACAGGGGGGACTCTGTATGGCGTTATCTACAGGGGGGACTGTATGGCGCTATCTACAGGGGGTGTCTGTATGGCGTTATCTCGAGGGGGGCTGTATGGCGTTATCTACAGGGGGTCTGTATGGCGTTATCTACAGGGGGGCTGTATGGCGTTATCTACAGGGGGGCTGTATGACGTTTTCTACAGGGGGACTGTATGGCGTTATCTACAGAGGGGGCTGTATGGTGTTATCTACAGGGGAGGGCTGTATAGCGTTATTTACCGTTATAGCCGCTTCTAGCACTCTACCTGGGATTCCAGCTCTGCTCCTGACATCACTGTCCATATATGGACATGGATGTCAGGGGCAACCCGAGAGCTGGAGTCCCGGGCAGAGCGCAAGTAGGCTCTTCATGGGACTCCAGCTGTGCTCCTGACATCACTGGGACTCCTGCTCTGGGGAAGCCCATGACATCACTGTCGATGTATGGACAGCGATGTCAGAGGCTTCCCCAGAGTCCCATAGCAGAGCCTATGCTAGCGCTCTGCACGGGACTCCGGCTCTGGGGAAGCCCCAGACATCGCTGTTCATATATGGACAGCGATGTCAGGGAATTCCACAGAGTCCCGGAGCATAGCCTGCACTAGCGGCTCTGTGTCCCGCGGGCCGCAGATGACAGCCCCAAGGGCCGCATGTGGCCCGCGGGCCGCGTGCCTGAGACCCCTGCTCTAAAGTAATGTAAAAAAAATAAAAAATAAACAAAATTGGTATCGCTGCATCCGTAAAAGTCTGAACTATTACAATATACCATTATTTAACTCGCACGGTGAATACCGTAAGAAATAAAGAACTTAAAACGCCAAAATCGCTGTTTAAAGTGATCAAAAAGTTGTATGTACCAAAAAATGGTACCTATAAAAACTACAGCTCGTCCCGCAAAAAAGAAGCCCTCACACCACTCAATTGACCAAAAATTAAAAAAAGTTATGGCTCCCGGAATGTGGTGAAACAAAACGTTTGTTTTTTCTAACAAATAGCTTTTACTTTATAAAAGTAGTAAAATATAAACAAAAAACTGTATAAATTTGTTATCACCTTAATCGTATTAAGTCTCAGAAAAAATTTAAGTTGTCGTTTTTACCGCACGGTGAAAGCCGTAAAGACGAAACCCAAAAAACAATGGAGGAATCACAGCTTTTTCCAATTTTAACCTGCAACAAATTTTATTTTCAGTTTCCCAGTACATTAAATGGTACTTTAAATTGTGTCACTAGAAACTACAACTCCTCCTGCAAGAAATAAGCCTGATGGAAAAATAAAAAAAAGTTATGGCTCTTGGAAAGTGGGAAGGGAAGAACTAAAATGAAAACACAAAAAATGGATCAGCCCTGAAAGGGTTAATTAATTTCTAATGAAAAAACATTTCTGACCTCGTGGGGTATTGCCGTACTTGTGAGAAATTGCTTTACAAATGTTTGGGTTCCTTTTTCTCCTTTATGAAAATGAAAACGATCCTGTGGGGTCTAAATGCTTATTATACCCCTAGATAGATTCCTTAAAGGAACAGTGTCACCAAAAATGTTTTTTTTATATCAGTTTTATGTTAGGGTATTATTAAAAACGTTTATATTTATTTGTGTGTTTGTGTGTTACTTTTTTCTATTTTTACACTTTTTCTTCCCTATGGTGGCTGCCATTTTTTTTTCCATTTCTGTATGTGTCGATTAACGACACATACAGACATGGAATACGGCAGCTCCAGTCCCATAGGGACTGCGAACGGGGCCCGTTCCATCCGCTATGGTGTACGCCGTGTGTGTGGGAACGGCGCATGCGCCGCTCCCACACAGTCCAATTTGAAATGCGCGCCGTCCGGCGCCATTTTCCTGTGGACCGGAAGTCGCGGCCGGACAGTAAGATTACTACTTCCGGTCGCGGCTTCCGGACTTGTGCACATGGAGCAGCGGCAGCAGACGGAGTGGACGGACCGGAGGGAGCGGCGGCGACTGGAGCAGGTAAGTGATTTCTATGTATGTTCGTGTTTCAGTGTGTGTTTACTAGTGTATGTAAACCTTCTACACTGTGTGTTAGCTCAAAAAATGGCGACACACAGTGTAGGAGGTTAGACCGTTCAAACCCCTCGTTTCTCCCGGCACTAGCTAGGATAAAGGAGGGGGGGATTCTGAGAGCTCACTAGAGCGAGGGATTTTTTCCCAATTTTGCAGCATAAAGCAATGTGGTTGCTTTACCACATGCAATGCTGCAATTTTGGGAATTGCTCCATCTAGTGACCAGTGCTGGGAAATATTATAAATTGAATCCAATTTATAATATTTCCTGACTCGTGAAAAAAATAAAAAAAATTAGAACAATGTTTAATCACCTACACACTAATTGTTTAACTTAAAAAAAAAAAAACATGTTTTGCTGGCAACACATTCCCTTTAAGTGGTGTAGTTTCCCAAATGGGGTCACATTTGAGAGGTTTCCACTGTTTTGGTCTCTCAGGGGCTTTGCAAATGCGACATGACATCCAAAAACTATTCCAGCTAAATTTGAGCTCCAAAAGCCAAATATTGCTCCTTCCTTCTGAGTCCTGCCGTGGATCCAAACAGCAGTTTATTACCACATATGGCATATTTCCATAATCAGGAGAAATTGTTTTACAAATTTTGGGGTTCTTTTTCTCTTTTATTCATTGTAAAAATTAAACATTTCTATGTTTTTTCAGAAAAAAAGTAGATTTTCATTTTCACGGTTTAATTCCACTAAATTCATCAAAAATCTGTGGTGTCAAAATGCTAACTATAGCCCTAGCAACATTTCTTGAGGGGTGTAGTTTCCAAAATGAGGTCATTTTTGGGGGGTTGAAAAGGTGACATGGCACTGAAAACCAATCCAGAAAAATCTGCGTTCCAAAATCAAAATAGCGCTCCTTCCCTTCTGAGCTTGCCGTGGGTCCAAACAGCAGTTTATTACCACATATGGGGTATTGCAGTAATCGGGAGAAATAGCTTTACAAGTTTTGGGGTGCTTTTTATTCTTTATTCCTTGTAAAAATTAATCAAATTAAAAGTAGATTTTAATTTTCACAGACAAACTCCAATAAATATAGCAAAAGACCTGTGCAGTTACAATGCTAACTATACCCCTAGAGAAATTCCTTGTCCTTGAGGTGTATAGTTTTTGGGGAGTTTCCACTGTTTTGGCACCACAACACCTCTTCAAACCTGACATGGTGCCTAAAATATATTCTAAAAAAATGAGGCCCCAAAATCCACTAGGTGCTCCTTTGCTTCTGAGGCCTGTGCTTCAATTCATTACCACACTAGAGCCACATACAGTGAAGGAAATAAGTATTTAATCCCTTGCTGATTTTGTAAGTTTGCCCACTGTCAAAGTCATGAACAGTATAGAATTTTTAGGCTAGGTTAATTTTACCAGTGAGAGATAGATTATATATAAAAAAAAAACAGAAAATCACATAGTCAAAATTATATATATTTATTTGCATTGTGCACAGAGAAATAAGTATTTGATCCCCTACCAACCATTAAGAGCTCAGCCTCCTCCAGACCAGTTACACGCTCCAAATCAACTTGGTGCCTGCATTAAAGACAGCTGTCTTAAATGGTCACCTGTATAAAAGACTCCTGTCCACAGACTCAATTAATCAGTCTGACTCTAACCTCTACAACATGCGCAAGACCAAAGAGCTTTCTAAGGATGTCAGGGACAAGATCATAGACCTGCACAAGGCTGGAATGGGCTACAAAACCATAAGTAAGACGCTGGGTGAGAAGGAGACAACTGTTGGTGCAATAGTAAGAAAATGGAAGACATACAAAATGACTGTCAATCGACATCGATCTGGGGCTCCATGCAAAATCTCACCTCGTGGGGTATCCTTGATCCTGAGGAAGGTGAGAGCTCAGCCGAAAACTACACAGGGGGAACTTGTTAATGATTTCAAGGCAGCTGGGACCACAGTCACCAAGAAAACCATTGGTAACACATTACGCCGTAATGGATTAAAATCCTGCAGTGCCCGCAAGGTCCCCCTGCTCAAGAAGGCACATGTACAGGCCCGTCTAAAGTTTGCAAATGAACATCTGGATGATTCTGAGAGTGATTGGGAGAAGGTGCTGTGGTCAGATGAGACTAAAATTGAGCTCTTGGGCATTAACTCAACTCGGCGTGTTTGGAGGAAGAGAAATGCTGCCTATGACCCAAAGAACACTGTCCCCACTGTCAAGCATGGAGGTGGAAACATTATGTTTTGGAGGTGTTTCTCTGCTAAGGGCACAGGACTACTTCACCGCATCAATGGGAGAATGGATGGAGCCATGTACCGTCAAATCCTGAGTGACAACCTCCTTCCCTCCACCAGGACATTAAAAATGGCTCGTGGCTGGGTCTTCCAGCACGACAATGACCCGAAACATACAGACAAGGCAACAAAGGAGTGGCTCAAAAAGAAGCACATTAAGGTCATGGAGTGGCCAAGCCAGTCTCCAGACCTTAATCCCATCGAAAACTTATGGAGGGAGCTGAAGATCCGAGTTGCCAAGCGACAGCCTCGAAATCTTAATGATTTACAGATGATCTGCAAAGAGGAGTGGGCCAAAATTCCATCTAACATGTGTGCAAACCTCATCATCAACTACAAAAAACGTCTGACTGCTGTGCTTGCCAACAAGGGTTTTGTCACCAAGTATTAAGTCTTGTTTGCCAAAGGGATCAAATACTTATTACTCTGCACAATGCAAATAAATATATATAATTTTGACTATGTGAATTTCAGTTTTTTTTTAAATATAATCTATCTCTCACTGGTAAAATTAACCTAGCCTAAAAATCCTAGACTATTCATGTCTTTGACAGTGGGCAAACTTACAAAATCAGCAAGGGATCAAATACTTATTTCCTTCACTGTATATATACACTGAGCTCTTTTCTGGTGCTGTATTTATGTACTGAGTTTATTTTGGTGTTGTATATATGTACTGAGCTCGGTTCTGGTACTGTATATATGTACTGAGGTTTTGTTCTGGTGCTGTATTTATGTACTGAGGTTCATTCTGGTGCTGTATATATGTACTGAGGTTTGTTCTGGTGCTGTATTTATGTACTGAGGTTTGTTCTGGTGCTGTATTTATGTACTGAGCTTTGTTCTGGTGCTGTATATATGTACTGAGCTTGGTTCTGGTGCTGTATTTATGTACTGAGCTTTGTTCTGGTGCTGTATATATGTAATGAGCTTATTTCTCGGGATGTATATATGTAATGAGCTTGGTTCTGAAGCTGTATTTATATATGACATATTTATAATAATAAAATTGCAGGGCAAATGGAATTGATTTCAATTTATTGTATATTTCATGGGAAGCTGTCAGATAGGTTTAACCCCTTGAACCTCCACCATGCAGTAATACATGACCTCACAATATTTCCAAACATTCCCCTGTATGTTTTTTTCCAGATGCAACAAAATATATCAAATCAACTGTTTAAAACGGTGCACACTATATGCTAATTACTCTATAAAGGGTCATGGATCGGTGCCGCTATCCTGAAGAGTCACATAGTCCTGACTCCATACCCACCTTTCCATGCTTGATTGACAACCCCCTGGCTGTACTACATCACTACCAGTCTCCTCCAACTTTCCCGGATGCGCCATTGCATCTGCGTGCACTGTGCAGCGAGGCGGATTTTTTGCCCGACTTCATTGCTGCACCGCGCATGCCAGGGAAGTATAATGCAATGGCGCATCCGAATGAGTTTGAAAAAGATGCTAGTGATGTAGAACAGCCGGGGGGGGGGGGATTTCAATTTTCGCCTCAGGCAGCAGAAAAGCTAGAATCGGCCCCGTCTGTGCGCCACTCCTGGCATATCTCTAATGGCCAGTGAGCCGCTGGTCTTGTGTGTCCCTCTGATTTATATTTTATCCCCTGAGTAGTCATCTCTTGGGACTGCCAGGCAATATGATGAAGCAGGGGGAAGATATGATGAAGCAGGGGGAATATGGATTCTGGTCCATACAGAGGGACAATGCTTATGAGGGGATGGTGGAGGTGATTCCCCTAATGGAGATTTTTCCTCACCTGGTGCCAGCGACCACGTCTCCTGCTAGCTGGTTTTAAGAGGGGAATGTTGCTGGTGTGAAATGGTCTAACAGTGGATGTTCCGGGGTGTCCTGCAGGTGGAAGTGAGCCGCGAGCGGGCCAGTCTAAAAATCGAGGTCCCGGCTTCACACGCGGCGCTAGGCCGCAGTCTCAAAACTATGCTGACGGTCAAAATGGCCTCACAGGGCGACTCATCTGAATCCCCGGATATATTAATTCTGCCCTTTTGGAGCAGTGGATGATCTGGATTACACCATATTGCAATCTGGGTAGGAGCAGCTTGGAAAAAAGCATCCTATCGGTCTTCATGCAACATTTAGATCCATGTTTTACTACTTTTACAAGGGAAAAAGAGATAGTTAAAAATAAAATTTGAGTTTTGTCACCATATCCACGGGAGAATTGCGTCCCCATTCATGGTTTCCACGGTCCGTGCATGGCGCAGAAGCCTGGACCGCAGAAAGAACGTACATATGTTCTGCGGTCCAGGCTCATAGCAAATAATGGCCCGCGATTTGCGGATGGCTCGCGGGTGACACTCCGCAGCTGGCCGACCCGAAAATCACGGCCGTGCACATGGCTACGGTCATGTGCATGAGGCCTAAGGGACTTGAATCAGCTGGATCCCTTGCACGATATACTGCAATATTAATTTATTGCAGTATATTGTGATACCGACAGTCTCCTATCTCCTACAAAGATGGCGGACCTGGAGGCCTATATCAGGCTCCCAGTCTGCCATGCCAACCATCTGCACCCCCCGATCGCATCGCGGGGGGTGCGTTGGAACATTAGGGTATGTTCACATGCAGAGTCAAAAACGTCTCAAAATACGGAGCTGTTTTCAAGGGAGAACAGCTCCTGATTTTCAGACGTTTTTTGAGCAACTTGCGTTTTTTACGGCCGTTTTTGGAGCTGTTTTCAATATAGTCTATGAGAAAACGGCTCCAAAAATGTCCCAAGAAGTGTCCTGCATTTCTTTTGACGTGGCCGTAATTTTACGCGCCGTTTTTTGACAGCGACGCGTAGAATGACAGCTCGTCTGCACAGAACATCGTAAGACCCATTGCAAGCAATGGGCAGATGTTTGCCGACGTATTGGAGCCGTCTTTTCAGGCGTAATTCAAGGCGTAAAAGGCCTCCATTACGTCTGAAAAGAGGTCGTGTGCACATACCCTTACAGGGTGTCATCCCCCTGTTTTAGTCATTTAAATGCCACGGTCGCTATTGACCACGACATTTAACGGGTTAAACTAGCGGGATTGCGCTTGTTACCGGAAGTGTCGGCTGTAACACACAGCTGCCACGCTCGCTCTATGTAGCAGGCTCAGCCCGTGAGCCCGCTCCATACTCCCCTGTCCGACATGTGCCATATATACGTCAGATGTTGGGTAGGGGTTAATGTATGCATTCCGTTTTATCCTCCCTCCTCCCACATAGGGATATGACATCGCTGTTGACTGCGACATTTAACGGGTTAAACGAGTGGGATCGCGCTCGAGCGGGATCCCGCTCGTTACCCGGAAGTGTTGGCTGTAACACAGCCCATGAGCCCGCTGCATACTCCCCCACCCGACGTGCGCCGTATATATACACGGCGCATGTCGGGAAGGGGTTACTTTTCTGGAGTTTCACTTGCTAAATATGCCCCATAGACGTATAGGGAGCAGTCTAATCACGTCCACTTACAAGACAACAAACAGGTAGGCCGAGTTCATATGCTGTGTAAATACTGCAGTTTTTCCGCAACGGATCTACTTGCGGGAAATTCGCAGCATAATACAGTAGCAGCAAAGTGGATGAGACTTGAACAAATCTCATCCATACGCTGCGTAAATTATGACCGGAAAAAAACACTCAGAAATTGACCTGCGGTGTGTTTTTTTAAGTCCGCAGCATGTCAATTGTATTTGCGTAATAACGGCTTTTCTGTTGCGGGTAAAACCCGCAACAAATAGTGGACGTTGCATTTTTTGCGGTCGAAAAGCTGTGATTCCTCCAAAAACGGGAAAAAAAAATCTTATACTTACCCAGAAATCTGTGTTTCTTAATCCATGCCGGCTTTCTGGGATGACGTTTCATCCCAAGTGACCGCTACAGTGGTCAATAAAACGTCATCCAAGGAGGCCGGACTGCAGGATGTCAGTGTGATTTGTTTTTTTAACGCGCAGTTTTCCGCAACGGACATTCCGGACAAAAAACGACACCACAATTTGGTGCAGCTTTTTGGATGGAATTCCCTGAGGCAACCAAGGAGGATACACTTTGTGCTTTTATGCAGTGCATCCACCCTGTGTGAGCATACCCGTATAGTACTCGGATCTCTATGGCGGTGATCTAACTACAGCTGGGAACATGGGAATGCTAGGAATTGTAGTTTCCCATCATCTGGAAACCCACAGGTAGGAGACCATTGCTACAGAGAAACTTCCCAGCAGCCTCCCTTGTACTGAAGCTCTGTGTAATGACTTCCCCATCTGTAGAACACATCTATCTATGCCTGCCGCCTCTCCTTTCATTCGTGTCCTCTATCCCAAAGACCAGTAGGTGGCGCTGTCACACCACAGCTTTATGTTTTCACGCACTCTGTAGAAGAAACTGACAACCGCGGCCGGAAATGAGTGTACCAGGCGGAAGCTCTCATCGTCTCCATAGTGATAGAGTCGTTTATCTTCGGGACGCTGCTTCATACTGGGTGTCGAGGTAACGGCTCGTATTTTGGGCTGGTGTATTTGTACGAGCCAGTTAGGCTGAATGGAGGAGGCAGACGCAAAGGGGCTGCAGGTAACTGGAGCGCCTGGCGTTCAAGGGAAAAGACACATAAGTAGATCAGGATACACTGGTGACTATGACGTAGGAGATGTATGTTCGTATGTACAAAGAGCTAGGTGCGTTGCTTTCTAACTGCGCGTGTCCTACTTTTAACACTCTCCCTGCCGGGGTATATTTTGCTCTTATGATTTCATCGACCGTAACCCGTGTATTTTGTGCTGTAGGGTCAAATGGTATATTGAGAATGTGAATAAAGTTTTTAAAATTATTATTGATCTTTAGCACTTAAGTCTTTTACTAAAAGGGGGTCTCCGCTTTGGATAAGTTGATCACAGTATCCCCCTGATAGGACCCCCAGTGATCAGCCGATATGTGGGAAGCCTGCTAGTAAGTCTTTAGTTTCCCCGCAGCGCCTCCACAGTGTCCATTCATATCAATGGCTTGTCTGTAATGCAGGACCGCACCGGTCCTCCAGAGAAGGAGACCCATTTTATAACCCCTCTTTACTATGGCCAAGAGATGAGGATCCTGAAAATAAGACCCCCCTCCCCTATTAACTCAGAATTCAAATGGGTTCTCTAAACTGGGCAACCCCTTCACCCTGTGGCCACTTTTGACCTTCCTAACAGAGCCTAATTTTTCAAATCTGACATGTTTCACTTTATGTGGTAATAACTTCGGAATGCTTTCACCTTGCGAAGCGATTCTGAGATTGTTTTCTCGTGACACATTGGACTTTATGTTACTGGTAAAATTAGCTCGATACGTTCTGTATTTAATTGTGAAAAACACCAAAATGTAGCGAAAAATTACCATTTTTCTCAATTTAAATGTATCTGCTTGTAAGACAGGCAGTTATACCACACAAAGTTGTTGCTAATTAAAGGGAATGTGTCGCGAATGAAACTTTTTTTTTTTTTTTTTTCTTCCACATGGTGGAAAGTATTAAAAATTTAATAATAATTTGACATGTTTTCCTATGTTGGCCACCGGGGGGGGGGGGTGTCTTTTTTATCGTGTGTGGTATTACAGCTCTGTCCTATTCACTTCAATGGAGGTGAACTGCAATACCAGACACAACCTGAGGACAGGTGCGGCGCTGTGTCTCCAATCCGGACACCCCTTCTGTCCTGAGATGACCCGACGGGGGAGGCGGGTGTCAGAGCCACCCAGCGCCATCACTGCAGACAGAACCACACAACTACGGCATGAGGGCAGGGCTTGTCCTGAGTGCACTGGCTCTAGTTATGGACAGATTTATAGTCACATAAACCCCCGTCTGCATCAGAACCGCTAACCTAGGTCCAATCGCATGACACAGGGGGTCACCAAAAACCCTGTGCACCCTCAGCCCGTCCATCCAGCCCTTTCCTGGTTATATCTGCTTCTGGGTCAGCTGGGTGTCCACCATTACCCCTCCTACTGGAGTGTGTTTGGAGATGTGACTAATGAACCTCTCACACTCCAGTAGGAGTGGTAATGGTGGTCACCCAGCTTTCCCAGACCCCTGAACGGTAAATCTCTCTAGTTGTACTGAGACTGTTTGGGAATGTGACTAATGAACCTCTCCGTCTCAGCACAACAAGAGAGATTTATCGTTCAGGGGTCTGGGAAAGCTGGGTACCACACTAACAGCGGGCATATTGTTTATCACCCAGCTTTCCCAAGACAGTTACATCATGTGTCCTTTATACAGAGTCCTGCACGACAATAGGGGTCCCCGTCGGCGGGGGGGGGGGGTCTTCTCTCTCAGACCGCCGGGGGTCACGAGAGTGGCGGTCTGAGAGAGAAGAGGGACAGATGGAGACACACACACACCTTACCTGCAGTGCAGCTGGTCTTCATGATGGCGCCTGCTATCTCCCTGCAAACAGCTGCTCTTCTGTGTGACTCTGACCTGCGTCTGCGCAGTACAGAGCCAGAGAGTAGATACAATAGACGGGAGCCGTTCATTGACTCCTATGCACTGTAGCTGCCGTATTCCATCTCTGTATGTGTTGTTAATCGACACATACAAAGATGAAAAAAAAAATGGCAGCCCCCATAGAGAAGTAAAAGTTAGAAAAAATAAAAAGTACAACACAAATAAATACAATTTATTTGATTGGCATACTAAAAGCAATATTATATAAAAAATATTATTTTTCGCGACACCTTGCCCTTAACATCCCCCATATGTCTACTTTATGTTTGCATCGCTTTTTTCACTGCCTTTTATTTTTCTGGGCCGTTACAAGTCTTAGAGCTTTAGCTGCAATTTCTCACATTTTCAAGTTAATTTCAAAAGCCTGTTTTTACAGGGGGCAGTTCAGTTGTGAAGTGGCCTTGAGGGCCTTATGTATTAGGGTATGTTCACACGGCCTATTTTCGGCCGTTTTTCGGGCCGTAAACGCTCGAAAAATGGCCGAAAAATTAGAAGCAGAACGCCTTCAAACACCTGCCCATTGATTTCAATGGGAAAACGGCGATCCGTTCCAACGGAGCGTTTTTCGCTGCGTTTTTTTACGCTTAAAAAAACGGCCGCGAAAAAGAAGTGCAGGACACTTCTTGGGATGTTTTTGGAGCCGCTTTCCATAGACTCTATTGAAAAAAGCTCCAAAAACGGCCATAAAAAACGCAGCGAAAATTGCGAGCGGCACAAAAAACATCTGAAAATCAGGAGCTGTTTTCTATTGAAAACCGCTCCGCATTATGAGACGTTTTTGACTGTGTGTGAACATACCCTTAGAAGCCCGCTATAAATCAGTCCATTTTAAAAACTTCATCCCTGAAAGTATTCAAAACAGCATTTAGAAAGTTTCTTAACCCTTTAGGCATTTCACAAGAATTAAAGCAAAGTAGAGGTGACATTTACAGATTTAATTTTTTTTTTGCAGTAATTCATATTTAATCAATTTTTTTTTTTCGTGTAACAGAATGTTTTACCAGTGAAACACAACTCAATATTTATTGCCTAAATTCTGCAGTCTTAGGAAATATCCCACATATGGATATTTGTGGACTACTGGACTGAAGCAAAGGAGCACCTAGTGGATTTTGGGGCCTCTTCTTCTTTTTTTTTTATTAGAATATATTTTAGGCACCATGTCAGATTTGAGAAGGTCTTTCCGTGCCAAAACAGTGGAAATCCCACAAAAGTGAACTACACACCTCAAGGAATTTATCTAGGGTATAGTGAGCATCTTGACCCCACAGGTTTTTTTTGCAGACATTATTGGAACTGGGCCATGAAAATGAAAATCCACATTTTTTTCAAAGAAAATTTAGGTTTAGCTAATAATTTTTTTTTTCATTTCCACAAGGACTAAAGGAGAAAAAGCCCCCCAACATTTGTAAAGCAATTTCTCCTGCGTAAAACAATACCCCATGTGTGGTCATAAACTACTACTTGAGGAATCCTCTAGGGGTATAGTGAGAATTTTGACACCAAAGGTTTTTTCTGAATTGATTAAAATTAAAGAGACTCTGTCACCACATTATAAGTGGCTTATCTTCTACATAATCTGATCGGCGCTGTAATGTAGGTTACAACAGTATTTATTTAGAAAAACAATAATTTTTGATGGAGTTATGACCTATTTTAGCTTTACTCTAATGAGTTTCCTAATAGACAACTGGGCGTGTTTTACTTTTTGACCAAGTGGGCTTTGTGGAGAGAAGTGTATGACGCTGATCAATCAGCGTCATACACTTCTCTACATTCATTTAGTCAGCACATAGTGATCTTACTAGATTACTATGTGCAGCCACATACACACACTAACATTACTGAAGTGTCCTGAGAGTTAATAGACATCACCTACAACCAGGATGTGATATCTATTCACAATCCTGACACTTCAGTAATTTTTGTGTGTGACGCACAGCACATCGAGATCACGCTGGCCTGTCATTTACGCTTGCTGTAGTGTAAATTCCACACAAACGTTACCGAAGTGTCGGGATTGTGAATAGGCATCACGTCCCGGTTGGAGGTGATGTCTATTAACGCTCAGGACACTTCAGTAATGTTAGTGTGTGTGTGTATGTGGCTGCACATAGTGATCTAGTAAGATCACAATGTGCAGAGTAAATGAATGGAGAGAAGTTTGACGCTGATCGGTCAGCGTCATACACTTCTCTCTACAACGCCCACTTGGTAAAAAGTAAAACACGCCCAGTTGTCTATTAAGAAAGTCATTAGCATAAAGCTAATATAGGTCATAACTCCGTCCAAAATTATAGTTTTTCTAAATAAAAAAACACTGTTGTTATCTACATTACAGCGCCGATCACATTATGTACAAGATAGGCCACTTATAATGTGGTGACAGAGCCTCTTTAAGCAGTGAAAATGAAAAATTATTTTTTTCCCCAATAAGATGTCGTTTTAGATCAACATTTTTCATAAAGAAGAAAAAGCACCCCAACATTTGTAAAGCAATTTCGTCCGAGTACGGTAACACCCCATATGTGGTTAGAATCTACTGTTTACGTATATGGGAGGGTTCAGAAGAAAAGGAGCGGTATTTGACTTTTGCAGCATAGATTTTGCTGGAATGGTTTGCGGACGCCATGTCGAATTTGCCAAACCCGTGATGTACCAAAAAAAACCCCATTTTAGAAACTACACCCTTAAAGGCATTTATCAAGGATTGTAGTAAGAATTTAGACCACACAGGTGTTCTTCAGAAATGAATACGCCGTGGATGATGCAAAGTGAAAACAGCAATTTTTCCACTAATCTGCCATTTCACCGCTCAATATGTTGTGCCCAGCTTGTGCCACTGGAGAATCTTACACCATAAATTGTTAAACGGGTTCTCCCGGCTATGGTAATGCCTTACATGTGGACGTAAACTGCTGTTTGGGCACGCTGTAGGGCTTCCTGTCAGTGTGACTGTCAACGTCACACTGACCGTTAATAACACGTTACACTACCTAGGTAGTGTAATGTATTATAGCAGCCATCAGTGCTGCAGGTCTAAAAGTAATAAAAATGTTTTATAGAAGTGTAAAAACAAGTTATGGCTGGGTTCACACAGAGTTTTTTGACCAGGAAACCGCTCCGCAAAAGCCAGCCGAAAATGCCTCCCATTGATTTCAATGGGAGGCGGAGGTGTCTTTTTTTTTTCCCACGAGTGGTAAAACCGTCTCGCGGGAGAAAGAAGGGACATGCTCTATCTTTGGGCGTTTACGCCTCTGACCTCCCATTGACATCAATGGGAGGCAGAGAAAGCGTATTTCGCGGAGTTTTTTGCCCGCACCGCTCAATGGCCGCGGGTAAAAAACGCTGCGAAAATCTGCGTGCAGGGAGAGGAACTACAAAACGGAATTTTGAGGCATAATTTCCGCCTACAAAAAAAACTGTGTGTGAACCCAGCCTTAAAGTTACAAAAACATAAAATGCTTTTTTTCCCTATAATAAGTCTTTTATTATAGGAAAAAAATAAAACGTTAAAGTACACATATTGGGTATCACCGCGTTCGTAACAACCCCAACTATAAAACTATAATATTTTTCCAGCACAGTGATCACCGCAAAAAATAATTAAAAAACAATACAAGCATCACTATTTTTTGGTCACCACCCCTCCCAACATATAGAATAAAAAGTGATCAAAAATTCGCAGGTACCCCAAAATAATACCAATAAAAACTACAACCCGTCCCGCAAAAAACAAGCCCTTACACAGCTTTTTTGGACTGAAAAATAAAAAAAATTACGGCTCTCAGAATATGGTGACACAAAAAATAAATAATTTTATAGAAAAGTGATTTTATTGCGCAATCGCCACAAAACATAAAAAAAACTATATACATCTGGTATCGTCGTTATCATACCGACCTGCAGAATAAAGTAAAATGTAATTTATAGCGCACGGTGATTGCTGTAAAAAAAAAAACAAGGACAAAAAACATTGTCAAAATATGTGTTGTTTTTTTTTTGGTCACTTTGCTTGCCAAAAAAATCTAATAAAAAGTGATACCCTAAAATGGTACAAATGAAAACTACAGATTGTAACGTAACAAATAAGATCCGGTGGAGAAAAAATAAAAAAAAGTTCTGGCGCACAGAATATAGCGACACAAATTGTGGAGTGTCCAAAAGCGGATAAGATTGGGCACCATTTATCAGTGCGACACCGGCCACATCTATGAATTATGTATTTACCCCATTATTATACCCTCTTATTATGCCCTGATGTACTCTGCCCAGCTTACATATACCCCCACATTATAAACTGAAATACCAGCAAAACTCCAAACCGAACTACTACCAAGCAACATCTGCGCTCCAAAAGCCTAATGGCGCCCCCTCCCTTCTGAGCTCTGCCGTGGGTCTAGACAGCAGTTTATTACCACATATGGGGTATTGCTGTAATCGGGAGAAATAGCTTTACAAGTTTTGGGGTGCTTTTTATTCTTTATTCCTTGTAAAAAAAAAAAATAATAATTTTCAGAAAAAAAGTTGATTTTAATTTTCACAGACATATTCCAATAAATTGGTGTTTTTCACAAATAAGCTATGAATTTATTGACCAAATTTTTCCACTAACATAAAGTACAATATGTCATGAGAAAATAATCTCTGAATCGCTTGGATAGGCATAAGCATTCCAGAGTTATTACCACATAAAATGACACGTCCGATTTAAAAAAAAATGGGGCTGGTCATTGAGGCATCGATGACCCTTGGTCCTGAAAGGGTTAATGGAGCTGTGTGAGGGCTTTGTTTTTTGCGAGACCAGCTGTAAATTTCATTGGTACCATTTCGGGACACGCATTACTTTTTGATCACTTTTTATTTAATTTTATGGAAGAGTAAATTACCAAAAACAAGCTATTCTGGAATAGTTTATTGTGGTGTTTTTTTCGGTGTTATTGGTACTATTTTGGAGTAAATGTGACTTTTTGAACACTTTTTATATTAATTTTTTTTGGGAGATTTGACCTAAAAAAAGGATTATAGTTTGGGCCGTTATGGATGCGGCGATACCAATTATGTATAGGTTTTTGTTTCTTTAACCCCTTCCCTCTTTAGCCACTTTTGACCTTCCTGACAGAGCCTCATTTTTCACTCTATGTGGTAATAACTCCGGAAAGCTTTCACCTATCCAAGCGATTCTCAGATTGTTTTCTCGTGACACATTGGACTTTAAGTTACTGGCAAAATTTGCTCGATATGTTCAGTATTTAATTGTGAAAAACACCAAAATTTAGCGAAAAATTTGCATTTTTCTAAATTTAAATGTATCTGCTTGTAAGACAGGCAGTTATACCACACAAAATTGTTGCTAATTAACATCCCCCATATGCCTACTTTAGATTGGCATAATTTTTTTGAACATCCTTTTATTTTTCTAAGACATCACAAGGCTTAGAACTTTAGCAGCAATTTCTCACATTTTCCAAAAAATTTCAAAAGGCTATTTTTACAGGGGCCAGTTCAGTTGTGAAGTGGCTTTGAGGGCCTTATATATTAGAAACCCCCAAAAAGTCACCCCATTTTAAAAACTTCACTCAAAGTATTCAAAACAGCATTTCGAAAATGTCTTAACCCTTTACACATTTCACAGGAATTAAAGCAAAGTAGAGGTGAAATGTACAAATTTCATATTTTTTTTGCAGAAATAAATTTTTAATAACATTTTTTTTAGAACACAGAAGGTTTTACCAGAGAAATGCAATTCAATATTTGTTGCCCAGTTTCTGCAATTTTAGGAAATATTCCACATGTGGCCGTAGCGTGCTACTGTACCGAAGCATCGGCCTCAGAAGCAAAGGAGTACCTAGAGGATTTTGGGGCCTTATTTTTATTAGAATATATTTTAGGCACCATGTTAGGTTTGAAGGGCTCTTGCGGTGCCAAAACAGTGAAAATCCCCCAAAAGTGAAGCCATCTGGGAAATTACACACCTCAAGGAAATTATCTAGGGGTATAGTGAGCATTTTGACCGCAGGGGTTTTTTACAGAAATTATTGGAAGTAGGCCGTGAAAATTAAAATCTACATTTTTTTTCAAAGAAGATGTAGGTTTAGCTAATTTTTTCTCATTTCCACAAGGACTAAAAGAGAAAAAGCACCACAAAATTTGTAAAGCAATTTCTCCCGAGTAAAACAATACCCCACATGTGGTCATAACTGGCTGTTTGGATACAAGGCAGGGCTTAGAAGGGAAAGAGCACTATTTGGCTTTTGGAGATCACATTTAGCAGGAATGATTTGCGGAGGCAATGTCACATTTGCAAAGCCCCTGAGGGGACAAAACAATGAAAACGCCCAAAAAGTGACTCCATTTAGGAAACTATACCTCTTGAGGAATTCATCTAGGGGTGTAGTGAGCATTTTGACCCCACAGATGTTTCATAGAATTTATTAGAAGTGGGCAGTGAAAATAAAAGCAATCCTTTTTCTTCAATAAGACGTAGTTTTAGCGCACATTTTTTCATTTTCTCAACAAATAAAGGAAAAAAAGAACCCAACATTTGTAAAGCAATTTCTCCCAAGTACGGCAATACCCCATATGTGGTCATAAACTGCCGTTTGGGCAAACGGCAGGGCTCAGAAGAGAAGGACCGCCATTTGGAGTGCAGATGTTGCTGGATTGGTTTCTGGGCGCCTGTGGGCCCAAAACAGTGGAAATCCCCCCCAGAAGTGACCCCCTTTTGGAAACTACACCCCTCAATGCATTTACCTAGGGGTGTAGTAAGCATTTTAACCCTGCAGGTGTTTTGTAGAAATTAGTGTGCACTCGATGTTGCAGAGTGAAAATGGGATTTTTTTCCATAGATATGCCAATATGTGGTGCCCAGCTTGTGCCACCATAACAAGACAGCTCTCTAATTATTATGCTGGGTTTCCTGGTTTTAGAAACACCCTACATGGGGCCCTAATCTTTTGCCTGGACATTCGACCAGGCTCAGGAGTGAAAGCGTACCATGTCAAATTGAGGCCTAATTAGGCAATTTACAAAGTATTGGTTCACAACTGCAGAGGCTCAGATGTGAAATAATAAAAAGAAACCCCTGAGAAGTGACCCCCCCCCCCCCCATTATGGAAAATGCACCCCTCAAGGCATTTATTAACCCGTTAGTGACCGCCAATACGCCTTTTCACGGCGGCCACTAACTGGCTTTATTCTGATTCATATGCCTTTTTACGGCACTGCATCAGAATAAAGTGAACAGAGCAGGGAGCTGTCAAATCTCCCTGCTCTCAGCTGCCAGAGGCATCTGAGGGCTTGGGATGTCCCTGCTCTGCTGGGTGAGATCGATATTCGTATCGATCTCACCCATTTAACCCTTCAGATGCGGTGCGCAATAGCGTGCACCGCATCTGAGTGGTTTTTGGAGAGAGGCAGGGAGCTCCCTCTCATCCCACTGACACCCGGCGATAAGATCGCCGAGTGTCTGTGTCTCCAACGGCAGCCGGGGGCCTAATAAAGGCCCCCAGGTCTGCCTGGAGCGAATGCCTGCTAGATCATGCCGCAGGCATGACCTAGCAGATGCCTGTCCGTGTTAAACGGACAGGCAGTAATACACTGCAATACAAAAGTATTATAATAGCGATGGGACTAGTAAAAAAGTTTAATAAAGTTAATGAAAATAAATAAATTAAAAACCCACTTTTTCCCCTTACAAACTGCTTTAGTATTAAAAAGCAAAATAAAGTAAAAAAGTTACACATATTTGGCATCGCCACGTCCGTAACGACCCCAACTATGAAGCTATTACATTCCTTAACCTGCATAGTGCACGTCGTAAAAAAATTAAATGAAAAATTGCTGTTTTCTGTGTATCCTGACTTTAAAATGTTTTATTAAAAAGTGATCAAAAAGTCGCATCTACTCCAAAATGATACCAATAAAAACTACATGTCTTCCCGCAAAAAAAAAGCCCTCATACAACTGCATCGGCGAAAAAATCAAAACGTTACAGCTCTTCAAATATGGAGACACAAAACCAAATAATTTTGAAAAAAAACAAAACGTTTTTACTGTGTAAAAGTCGTAAAACATAAAAAAATCTATACAAATTTGGTATCGTTGCAATTGTAACAACCCGCTGAATAAAGTTATTTTGTTATTTATACCACACGGAAAACGGCGTAGATTTAGGACGCAAAAAAGAGTGGCGGAATTTCAGATTTTTTTCTATTTCCCCCCCCCATCCAAAAAAAGTTAATCAATAAATAATATGTACCTCAAAATGGTGCTATTAAAAAATACAACTTGTCCTGCAAAAAGCAAGACCTTATACAGCTATGTCGACGCAAAAATAAAAAAGTTATAGCTCTTGGAATGCGACGATGGAAAAACTTAAAAAATAGCTTGGTCATTAAGGTCTAAAATAGGCTGGTCATTAAGGGGTTAACCCCTTCCCGCTCCTGGACGTACTATTAGGTCATGGTAACTATAGCGTTCGCACTCCATGACCTAATAGTACGTCTCGGGAGTAACGGCTGTTTCGGCCGTCCTCCCGACACATACAGCAGCTGTCACAGCTCCTACAGCGGGGACCGATCGCTGTGTCCCCGCTGATTAACCCCTTAAAAGATCGCGGCTTTTTAGGGGTTAAGCTGCCATCGCCGGCCTGCTACACGATAGCGGCCGGCGATGGTGACTATGGCAACCGGACACCAAACAATGGCGTCCGGCTATGCCATAGACGGAAGCCTAGTGGTTCCTGACAACGTCAGGACCCACTATGCTTGCTGTCAGTCAGTAGCTGACAGTTCTAATACACTGCACTACGCATGTAGTGCAGTGTATTAGAATAGCGATCAGGGCCTCCTGCCCTCAAGTCCCCTAGTGGGACAAAGTAAAAAAAGATGTGTAAAAATAAGAAAATAAAAGATTTAAAAGTAAAAATCCCCCCTTTTACCTTATCAGTCCTTTATTATTAATAAAAATATATAAAGAAACAAACTATACATAATTGCTATCGCCGCGTCCGTAAAGGCCTGAACTACAAAATTATTTAGTTATTTATCCCGCACGGTGAACGCCGTAAAAGAAAATAATAATAAACCGTACCACAATCACAATTGTTTGGTCACTTCACCTCCCAAAAAATGGAATAAAAAGAGATCAAAAAGTGGCAAATGTACCTAAAAATGGTATTGATCGAAACTACAGTTCGTTAAGCAAAAAATAAGTCCTTGCGCGGCTTTATTGATTGAAAAATAAAAAACGTTCTGGCTCTTAGAATAAGGTAACACAAAAAGTGAATGATTGTTTACAAAACGTATTTTATTGTGCAAACGCCATAAGACATAAAAAAAACCTATAAACATCTGGTATCGCCGTAATCGTATCGCCCCGCAGAATAAAGTGAATATGTCATTTATAGCGCACGGTGAACGCTGTAAAAAAAATAGAATAAAAAAACAATAGTAGAATTGCTGTTTTTTAGTCACCACGCCACCTAAAAATAGAATAAAAACTGATCAAAAAGCCGCATGCACCCCAAGAAAACTACAATGGATTCCTCAAGGGGTCTAGTTTCCAAATTGGGGTCACTTTTGGGGTGTTTCCAATGTTTTGGCACCACAAGACCTCTTCAAACCGGACATGGTGCCTAATAAAAAAGAGGCCTCAAAATCCACTAGGTGCTCCTTTGCTTCGGAGGCCGCTGCTTCAGTCCATTACCGCACTAGGGCCACATGTGGGATATTTCTCTAAACTGCAGAATCTGGGCAATACGTATTAAGTTGCGTTTCTCTGATAAAACCTTTTGTGTTATAAAAAAAATGGTATAAAGAGGATTTTCTGACAAAAAAAAAAATGTACACTTCACCTCTACTTTGCTCTAAATTTCTGTGAAACACCTAAAGGGTTCATAAACTTTCTAAATGCTGTTGTGAATACTTTGAGGGGTCTAGTTTCTAAAATGGTGTGTTTGATAAGTGTTTCTAATATATGGGCCCCTCAAAGCAACTTCAGAACTGAACTGGAACCTAAAAAAATAAATAAATGAGGCAATACTTCGCTTCTTACATTATACTGATAATGAGCCGTGCCCACCCCGAGATGTCCCCAGTTTTGACCATTTGTATAAACGGAGACCCCTATTAGACTGTTTCAGTGCCCGGTTTTCCAAAGCATTCACCCCCAAGAAGTGTATTTCTATTGATGAGTCCCTGGTACATTTTAAAGGGAGGGTTCAATTCCGCGAGTACCTGCCGGGTAAGAGGTCAAGGTATGGCTTGAAGATGTCTAAGCTGTGAGAGTGCATCAGGGTATACCTACAGGTTTAGGATATATGAAGGAAAGGCCACCCCCAAACCAGACTGCATCCTGGACTACAATAGGTACATGGGAGGGATGGACTTGTCAGATCAAATCCTGAAGCCCTACAGCGCCATGCGGTGTGGTATAAGAAGCTGGCCGGGCACATCATACAGATGGCTTTGTACAATGCGTACGTGCTACGTCGATGTGCAGGCCAGACGGGAACTTTCCTGGAATTTCAAGAGGTGATTATCAAGAACCTAATCTTTAGGGACCAAGAAGGCGGGGCACCCAGTACTTCTGGAAGCGGGGCCACACGCATCGTACCAGGGTGGCAACACTTTCCAGGAGAAGTTCCCCAAACTGGCAAGAAGGGAAAAAGTCAGAAGAGGTGCAAAGTCTGCTATAAGGGATGACACAATATATCAATGTGACACGTGTCCCGAATAACCAGAGCTCTGTATGAAAGAGTGTTTTAAAATTTATCATACATCCCTTGGTTTATAATTTACCCCAATTTTACTTACCCTGATGCACTCCGCACATCTTATCCCCCCCTCGTCTTTCCCCTCTGAGCCCTGCTGTGTGTGCAGGCAGCTGATAACAGCCACATGTAGGGTATTGCCATACCCGGGAGAACCCACATTACAGTTTATGGGTTGTAGGTCTCAGGTCAAAATGCTCACTACACCTCTAGATGAATGCCTTAAGGGTGTAGTTTTTAAAACGGGGTCACTTCTTGCGGGTTTCAACTGTACTGGTACCTCAGGTGCTTCTGCATACATGACTTCGCGCTAGAAAATCCCCAGTAGGGCAAATGGTGGTCCTTTCCTTCTGAGCCCTCCCATGGGCCCAAACGGCAGTTTATCACCACAAATGGCGTATTGCGGCACTCAGAAAAAATTGCGCAACAGAATGGGGTATTTTGTTTCTTGGGAAAATAAGAAATTTTCAGCCAAAACTACATATTATTTGAAAAAAATAATTTTGTTTTCATTCCCAGCCCAATTCAAATAAGTTCTGTGAAAAAACTATGGGGTCAAAATGGTCACAACACCCATAAATGAATTCCTTGAGGGGTGTCGTTTCCAAAATGGGGTCACTTCTGGTGGGTTTCCATTGCTTTGATACCTCTGGGGCTCTGCAAATTTGACATGGCACCCGAAAACCAAACCAGCAAAATCTGCACTCCAAAGAACACACAGCGCTCCTTCCCTTCTGAGGCCTCCCATGAGCCCAAACGGCAGTTTATCACCACAAATGGGGTATTGCTGCACTCAGGAGAAATTGGGCAACAAAATGGAGTATTTTGTTCCCTGTGAAAATAAGAAATTTTGATCACAAATGACATTTTATTGGACAAAATGACATTTTTTTCATTTCACAGCCCAATTCAAATAGGTGCTGTGAAAAAACTGTGCGGTCAAAATGGTTACAACAACCATAAATGAATTCCTTGAGGGGTGTAGTTTCCAAAATGGGGTCACTATTGGGGGATTCCTACTGTTTTGGCACCTCAACACCTCTTCAAACCTGGCATGCTGCCTAAAATATATTCTAATAAAAAAGAGGACTCAAAATGCACTAGGTGCTTCTTTGCTTCTGGGGCTTGTGTTTTATTCCACGAGCGCAGTAGAGCCACATGTGGGACATTTCTAAAAACTGCAGAATCTGGACAATACATCTTTAGTAGTATTTCTCTGATAAAACCTTCTGTGTTACAGAAAAAAAATGAATAAAATTTAAATTCAGCAAGAAAAATGAAATTTGCAAATTTCACCTCCACTTTGCTTTCATTCCTGTGAAATGCCTGAAGGGTTAAAAAAAACTTTCTAAATGCTGTTTTGAATACTTTGAGGGGTCTAGTTTTTAAAATGGGGTGTTTTATGGGGGTTTCTAATACATAGGCCCCTCAAAGCCACTTCAGAACTCAAGAGGTACCTTAAAAAAAAGGCTTTTGAAATGTTCTTAAAAATATGAGAAATTGCTGTTTATGTTCTAAGTCTTGTAACGTCCAAGAAAAATAAAATGTTCAAAAAACGACGCCAATCCAAAGTAGACATATGGGAAATGTGAACTAGTAACTATTTTGGGTGGTATAACCGTCTGTTTTACAAGCAGATGCATTTAAATTCTGAAAAATGCTATTTTTTCCAAATTTTCTCTAAATTTTGCAATTTTTCACCAATAAACACTGACTATATCGACCAAATTTTACCACGAACATGAAGCCCAATGTGTCACGAGAAAACAATCTCAGAATCGCTTGGATAGGTTTAAGCATTCCGACGTTATTACCACATAAAGTGAAATATGTCCGATTTGAAAAATGGTCTCTGAGCCTTAAGCCCCAAACTAGGCTGCGTCCTTAAGGGGTGTAGTGAGCATTTTCACCCCACAGGTCTTTTCCATAAATGATTGCACTGCGGATGGTGTAAATTAAAAATTTATATTTTTCCCTAGATATGCCATTCCGTGGCAAATATGTCATGCCCAGCTTATGACGCTGGAGTCACACACCCCAAAAATTGTTAAAAGGGTTCTCCCGGGTATGACGATGCCATATATGTGGAAGGAAACTGCTGTTTGGGCACGCTGTAGGGTTCAGAGCGGAGGGAGCACCATTTGGATTTTGGAGAGTGGATTTTGCTTGGTAGTAGATGGGTAGTAGGTGGTAGAGTATTGCTGGTGTTTTCATTTATAATGTGGGGGTACATGTAAGCCGGGCGGAGTATATAAGGGGCATAGTCAGGTGGTATAATAATGGGGTAAAAAAAATAATAAAATAATCCATAGATGTGTGTTACGCTGTGAAGCAATCCATTCTGGACAGGCCGGTATCGCAATGATAAATGGCGTCCTTTCTTATGCCCCTTTTGGTTCACACTCCGCACCTTTTGCAGTTTGGGGAATTTTGCTGGGAAAGTGTTGTCCTGGTATAATACGGGCACCCTCACTTCCAGCAGATATGTTTGGGCTCTCCCCTTCCTGGTTCCCTAATTTTAGGTCCTTGATAAATCGCTTCTTGAAAAAGAAGAAATGTTCTTCTCGGACCTGCAAAACTGCATATTTTTTTTTATTTCCTAACTTATTGGAGCCTTAACTAATTTTATTTTTCATAGACTTAGCGGTATGAGGGCTGGTTTGTTGTGGGACGAGCTGTAGTTATTATGGTGCCATTTTGGTGTACATGCAACTTTTTGATCACCTTTTATCCTATTTTTTTGGGAGGCCAGGTAAACAAAAAAACGCAATTCTGGCACTTTTTTTTTTTTAATACAGCGTTCACCATGCATTATAAATTACATGTTAACTTTATTCTGCGGGTCAATACGATTCCGGCGATACCTAATTTATAGAACTTTTTTATCTTTTTTACAATTTTTTGCACAATAAATGTATTTTTTTCTGTCGCCAAGTTGTGAGAACCATAACTTTTTAATTTTTTTGTCGACGGAGCTGTATGAGGGCTTGTTTTTTGCGGGACGCGCTATAGTTTTTATAGGTACCATTTTTTGATACGTGCGTTTTTTTTTTTGATCACTTTTTATTCCAATATTTGTAGGGCAAATTGACCAAAAAACAGAAACTCCGGTAAAGTTTTTTTTTTTCACGCTGTTCACAGCGTGCAATAAATAATATAATATTTTGATACCTCAGGTCGTTACGGTCGCGGCGATACCAAATACGTATGGGTTATTATTTTTCAATAATAAAGGGCTTGATAAGGCGGGATTCACACGACAGGGTTTCCCGGCCGGGTGCCGGCCGTTCATAAATCGGCCGACACCCGGCTGCATTAGGAATAATAGACCCCTAATGGCCGTCAAAAAATGGGACATGCCCTATTTTCGGCCGGGTGCCTGGCCCCCATAGAAGTCTATGGGGCCGGGTAATACACGGCCATCACCGGAATGTGTCCCGAGTGATGGCCGGGTCTACCGTCGCTCGCGCACTCTCTCTCCTCCTCCTCACAGTGTAGAGTGCATGTGAGGAGGAGGAGGGTCTTTTTTTGCTCCCTGTAGGAGTCGGAATCCCCAATCCCCGGCCGGGGATTGGGGATTCCGCTACAGGAGAAGTGAGTGACTACACTGTCCATATATGGACACAGCGAAGTCACTCACTTCTGCAGCGGAATCCCCGACTCTATGGCCGGGGATGCCGCTACAGGAGAAGTGCGTGACTACACTGTCCATATATGGACACAGCAAAGTCACGCACTTCTGAAGCGGAATTCCCGACCTGTGGCAGGGAATTCCTCTTCAGGAGAAGTCAGTGACTACACTGTCCATATATGGACATTGAAGTCAGTGACTTCTCCTGGAAGGGGGGGGGCGGGGGATGGGTGCAACCTACAGGGGGCTGTGTGGCATCGCCTGCCGGGGGCTGTGTGTCATCGCCTGCCGGGGGCTGGCTGGCATTATCTACAAAGGGCTGTGTGTGGCAACAAATTTAAATGAAATTCATCCGATTTTAAAACGGACAAGGAAAAAAACGGATGCAAATCGGCCGGTAAAAACGGCAACTCGGCCCGGAACAGAATCTGAACGGATGCAAACCGGATTCAAACCAGCCTGGAAAATCGGCCAAAAACGGCCGATTTTCCCGGCCGACACTCGGACCCTGTCGTGTGAATGAGGCCTTAGAGTAAGGCCTCATTCACACGACAGGTTTTCCCGGCCGAATGCCGGCCGTTCATAAATCGGCCGGCACCCGGCTGCATTAGGAATAATAGACCCCTAATGGAGCTATTCACACGACCGATTTTTTGACGGCCGGGAAAACCGGCCGTCAAAAAATAGGACATGCTCTATTTTCGCCCGGGTACCCGGCTGCCCGGCTCCCATAGAAGTCTATGGGGCTGGGTAATACCCGGCCATTACCGGAATGTGTCCCGAGTGATGGCCGGGTTTTCCGTGGCTTGCGCTCTGTCTCCTCCTCCTCACAGCGCAGAGTGCATGTGAGGAGGAGGAGTTGATGCCATTCGGACGAATGGCTACGCTGTACACTGTGTGGCAGGGCCGGGGTGTACAGCAGGTGGAAGGGAGCGCTGCGCTGGCTCCCTTCCCCTGCTTGTTTTAAAAGCGCCCTGGCCCGGCGACACCTTCGATGGCGCCGCTAGCAGCTGCTGCTGCTGCGGCTGCTACTACTGTAGCGACGCCACTATAGCAGAGCGGGGAGGTATCTCCCCGCTCTGCTATGTACTAGCCCCACTTTAGCTCCTTGAAGGAGCGGAATCCCTGTATTTTCGGGGATTCCGCTCCTGGACAGAGCGCTTGATGTCTCTGTCCATATCTGGGCAGTGACATCAGGGGAAACTCCTGAAGCGGACACATGGGGATTCCCCTTCAGGAGTTGCCGCTGATGTCACTGTCCAGATCTGCCCGGCCCGGAACGGATGCAGAACTTTATGCAAACTGGCCGGGCAAAATGGCCGATTTTACCGGCCGGCACTCTGGCTCGGGCGGGACCCGGTCGTGTGAATCCCGCCTAACGCCTCATTCACACAACCGGGTCCGAGTGTCGGCCGATAAAATCGTCCGTTTTGGGCCTTTTTTCCCGGCCGATTTGCATCCGTTCCGGGCCGTGTTGCCGTTTTTAACAGCCGATTTTAACCCGTTTTGCATCCGTTTTTTTTCCCTGTCCGTTTTAAAATCTGATGAATTTCATTTAAATTTGTTGCCACACACAGCCCCCTGTAGGTGATGCCACCCAGCCCCCTGTAGGTTGCACCCATCCCCCCCCCCCCCCACATTTCAGGAGAAGTCACTGACTTCAATGTCCATATATCTCATATGTCATACACTTCTATGGGAGCCGGGTAAACAGCCGAAAATAGGGCATGTCCCATTTTTTGACGCCCACGTTTCCCGGGCCGTCAAAAAAAATCGGTCGTGTGAATAACCCCATTAGGGGTCTATTGTTCCTAATGCAGCCGGGTGACGGCCCATTTATCATGTGAATAAGGGCTAAAAGGGGGAAGGTGTATTATTTTATTACTTGAAACTTTTATTGTTTTCAAACATTTATTTTTTGCACTTTTTTTCCAAGTACCACTAGGGGACTTGAAGGTCCAACTGTCAGCTTTTTTTTTTTCTAATACATTGCACTACCTACGTAGTGCCATGTATTCGATCTGTCAGTCATTCACTGACAGCAAGCCAATTAGGCTTCTCCTCCCGGCGGGGCCTAAATCTGCTTCCGTAATGGCAGAGCAGGAGGCCATTGTGTCTCCTGTTGCCATAGCAGCAGTCGCCAGTCCTGATTGCCTGTCAGGGCTGGCGATCTGCTAGTAACCGCTACGATGCAGCAATCGCTTTTGGATTGCTGCATCGAAGGAGTTAATGGCAGGGATCGGAGCTAGCTCCGGTTCCTGCCGTTACAGGTGGATGTCCGCTGTAACATACAGCTGACTTCCACCGCTGATGATGCCGGATCAGCTCCTGAGCCGGCGCCATCTTGCTTCGGAGCCCGCACTATCACCGCAACGTAATGGTACTGCGGTTTGAGGGAACCCCTTCCCGTCAGCAATGTGTATATACGGCGGATGTCAGGAAGGGGTTAGGGGCATATTAGTTTTTTTAACACCTTCCCGACCGCCCACTGTCTTTTGACGTCAGGCGGTGCGGGTGCTTAATCTACAGAGACGTCTTTTGGCGTCGCTGCAGATCAGGCTGATGAGCGCTCGTGTGAGCGCTCATCCTCTAAGCAGGAGCTGTTACTAACCGCTCCTGATCTTAGAGCAGCCTCCTGAACACAGCTGGGGTCGGCAAACATTCGGACCCCAGCTGTATAACCCTTTGATTACCGCGGTCCGTGACCGCGGCATGATCAAAGGGAATTTCCCTCTTTGATCGCATCACCGGGATTCCAGTGATGCGATCAAACACCGGGGAATCCCTCTGCAGTCAGTCCTGGGGACCTACAAAGGACCCCAGCGCTGTCTGTTCCGAAGTGCCTGCTGTTCGGGCACACTATGTGCTGCCCGATCAGCAGCCTGTGTCATATTGACACAGTGTAATGTATTAGCGTACAGAAGTATGCTAATACATTACAAGTAAAAAATAAAGTTACAAATAAAGTTATCCCTTGATGGGATTAAAAAAAAAAAAGTAACAAAAAAAATAAATAAATAAAAAAAGTGCCAAAAAGAGTCTTTATTTTGCATTAAATACATTTTATTGCCCCTACACTAAATAAAAACAAAAAACCTACGCATATTAGGTATCTACACGACCGTAAAAACCTGAAGAATTAATCTAACGGGTTATTTAGCGTGAAACGTGAACGGGATAAAAAATAAACCCAAAAAAACTATTCCGAGAATCGCTTTTTCCTATATTCACGCCGTAAAAAATTTTTTTTTTACCCCCAAACTGTACAGCCACGTCAATGAAAAAATATAAAGTTATGGCTGCTGAAACGCAGAGAGGCAAAAACAGAAAAATTTAGCTGGTCATTAAGGTCTTTTCAGGCCCGGTCATTAAGGGGTTAAACTTTGAAGAACGCAGCGATTTTCATCGTTTCATTCCAAAAGCCATAACATTTTTATATCGACGTAGCGGAATGAGGGCTCGCTTTTAGTTTTTTGTTTTTTTTTGCAGGAAGCACTGTATTTTTTATGAACACAAAAAAACAGCAATTCTGGCATTGTTTTATTTTATTGCATTCACCGAGCGGAAAAAAGAAATATAGTTTTATAGTGTGGGTCATTACGAATGTGGTCATAACAATTTTGTATTTTTTTTTCCCATAATAAAGTATGTTCCGTGTAAAATAAAAAATAATAATTTTGCATTAGGTTTCTAAACACGTGTGGTATTTTTTTTTAATACAACATTTGTTTTTTCCCCGGGAGAGTTGGGCCCTGTTCACATCAGCGTTTGGTCTCCGTTCATCGATTCCGTTCAACCTTTCCGTCGGAGGAACCGATGAACGGAAAGCCGAACAGAAACAATAGCTTCCATTTGCATTTCCATTGATTTCAATGTTAATTCTTCCATTGCAGTTGGTTTCCATTACAGTTGGTTTCCGTTTGTATCCATAGTCGACTGCGCTATGCGTAGGTTGGCATGGCATCTGCATTCCTATGAGGCCCTGCCGCAGTCCATATCACGACTTGCTGCAATACATTAATATTGCAGTATATTGTGCAAGCAATCCAGCGAACGCTGGTTCAAGTCCCCTAGGGAGAATAGTAAAAAAAACTTACAATTAAAGTTTTGTTTATTTTAATAAGAAAAAAAAGAAATTAAAAGTTAAAAACCCCCTTTTCCCATATTCCCTCAAGCACAATGTAAAAAAAAAAATAATAATTAACATAACTATCGTCCGTAAGAGTCTGAACTATTACAATATATCATTATTTAGTCCGTACGATGAACGCCGTAAAAAATGTAAAAGTCGGAACTGCTGTTTTGTGGTCACTTAGTCTCCCACAAAATCAAAATAAAAGGTGATCACAAATTCTCATGTACCCCAAAATGGTACCAATAGAAACTACAAATCGTCCCGCAAAAAAATAAGCCCTCATACTAGGACTGGACAATTATGACCTAAATCAATATCACGATTAAACCCTTCCCGCTCTGGCCACTTTTGACCTTCCTGACAGAGCCTCATTTTTCAAATCTGACATGTTTCACTTTATGTGGTAATAACTTCGGAATGCTTTTACCTATCCAAGCGATTCTGAGATTGTTTTCTTGTGACACATTGGACTTTTGTTACTGGCAAAATTTGCTCGATACATTCAGTATTTAATTGTGAAAAACGCCAAAATTTAGCAAAAAAATTGCAAAAATTTGCTTTTTTTTCTCAATTTAAATGTATCTGCTTGTAAGACAGGCAGTTATACCACACAAAAATGTTGCTAATTAACATCCCCCATATGTCTACTTTGGATTGGCATCGTTTTTTGAACATCATTTAATATTTCGAGGCAGTTACAAGGCTTCGAACTGTAGCAGCAATTTCTCACATCTTCAAGAAAATTTCAAAAGGCTATTTTTACAGGGGCCAGTTCAGTTGTGAAGTGGCTTTGAGGGCCTTATATATTAGAAACCCCCAATAAGTCACCCCATTTTAAAAACTTCAACCCTCAAAGTATTTAAACAGCATTTAGAAAGTTTCTTAACCCTTTAGGTGTTTCACAAGAATTAAAGCAAAGTAGAGGTGATCTTTACAAATTGAATGTGTTTTTTTGTCTTTTTTTGGTAACACAAAGAAAACGCAACTCAATATTTATTGCCCAGGTTCTGCAGTTTTAGGAAATATCCCACATGTGGCCCTAGTGTGCTTGTGGACTGAAGCACAGGCCTCAGAAGCAAAGGAGCACCTAGTGGCTTTTGGGCCTCCTTTTTTATTACAATATACAGGGTGGGCCATTTATATGGATACACCTAAATAAAATGGGAATGGTTGGTGATATTAACTTCCTGTTTGTGGCACATTAGTATATGGGAGGGGGGAACTTTTCAAGCTGGGTGTTGACCATGGTGGCCATTTTGAAGTTGGCCATTTTGTATCCAACTTTAGTTTTTTCAATGGGAAGAGGGTCATTTGACACATCAAACTTATCGAGAATTTCACAAGAAAAACAATGGTGTGCTTGGTTTTAACGTTACTTTATTCTTTCATGAGTTATTTACATGCTTCTCTTTGTTTACAACCATTGACATGTCTCAGAGGTTAACATGTGAGGAGCGGATAGAAATTGTGTTGATGTCTGGAGAACGAAGTACCCGGGTCATTGCAGCAGATTTCAATGCAAGACACCCTACGAGACCACCCATCTCCCATTCTACAGTTTGCAAACTGCTTGCCAAGTTTCGTGAAACTGGTTCAGTGTTGGATTTGCCCAAATGTGGACGCATGAAAACTGTCACTAATGAAGAAACATTAGTGGCTGTCCTAGCTTCATTCAGCAAGAGCCCACAGCGTAGCCCTCGCCGCATGTCACTGGAGAGTGGCATCAGTCGAACATCCCTTTGGCGGATATTAGCTACTCACAAATGGCACCCTTACAAACTCCAGCTGCTGCAGCATCTCAACGAGGATCGGCGCACTGAATTTGCAGAATGGGCAAAACTAAAATTGGAACAGGGCCCTCAGTTTACACAGAACATTTTGTTCAGTGATGAGGCAAACTTTTATGTGAATGGTGAAGTTAACAAACAAAACCACCGCTATTGGTCTGACTCTAACCCACATTGGATAGATCCCTCCAAGACTGTTGGAACCCAAAAATTGATGGTATGTTGTGGTATATTGGGTACAAAGATAGTGGGGCCATTCTTCATCAATGGAAACCTCAAGGCCATGGGATATCTGAAATTGCTACATGATGATGTGTTTCCCTCTTTATGCACTGAAGCTGGCACGTTCCCTGAGTTTTTCCAGCAAGATGGTGCACCACCACATTATGGGTGTCAGGTCCGAGCATTCCTAGATGAACAGTTTCCTGGAAAGTGGATTGGTTGTCGTGGGCCAGTTGAATGGCCCCCTAGGTCTCCCGATCTGACCCCCTTAGACTTTTATCTTTTGGGGTCATCTGAAGGCAATTGTCTATGCTGTGAAGATACGAGATGTGCAGCAACTGAAACTACGGATACTGGAAGCCTGTGCTAGCATTTCTTCTGCGGTGTTGCGATCAGTGTGTGAAGAGTGAGAGAAAAGGGTTACATTCACAATCCAACACAATGGGCAGCACTTTGAACACATTTTATAAGTGGTCAGAAACTTGTAAATAACTCATGAAAGAATAAAGTAACGTTAAAACCAAGCACACCATTGTTTTTCTCGTGAAATTCTCGATAAGTTTGATGTGTCACATGACCCTCTTCCCATTGAAAAAACTAAAGTTGGATACAAAATGGCCGACTTCAAAATGGCCACCATGGTCAACACCCAGCTTGAAAAGTTTCCCCCCTCCCATATACTAATGTGCCACAAACAGGAAGTTAATATCACCAACCATTCCCATTTTATTTAGGTGTATCCATATAAATGGCCCACCCTGTATTTTAGGCACTGTCAGGTGTGAAGGTCTCCTGCGGTGCCAAACCAGTGGAAATTCCCCAAAAGTGACCTCATTTGGGAAACTCTACCCCTCAAGGAGATTATCTAGGTGTGTAGTGAGTGTTTTGACACCACAGTTTTTTTTTGCAGAAATTGTTAGAAGTATGCCGTGAAAATGAAAATCTAAATTTTTTTCAATAAAACGTAGGTTTAGCTATTCCCACAAGGACTAAAAAAGAGAGAGCACCGCAAAATTTGTAATTCATTTTTTCCCGAGTAAAACCGTACCCCACAGGTGGTAATAAATGGCGGTTTGGACACAGCAGGGCTTAGAAGGGAAAGAGCGACATTTGGCTTTTGGAGCTCAAATTTAGCAGGAATGGTTTGCGGAGGCCATGTCGCATTTGCAAAGCCCTTGAGGGACAAACTGTTAAAACGCCCAAAAAGTTACTCCATTTAGGAAAGTACACCCCTTGAGGAATTCATCTAGGGGTGTAGTGAGCATTTTGACCCCACAGATTTTATTAGAATTGGGCAGTGAAAATAAAAACAATCCTTTTTCTTCAATAAGACTTAGTATTAGCTCAAAATTTTTCATTTTCGCAACAAATGAAGGAAAAAAAGAACACCAACATTTGTAAAGCAACTTTTTTGGAGTACGAAAATACCCCATATGTGGTCATAAACTGCTGTTTGGGCACATGGCAAGGATCAGAAGAGAAGGAGCGCCATTTGGCTTTTGGAGCACAGATTTCACTGGATTGGTTTATTGACACCATGTTGCTTCTGCAAAGCCACTAAGGTACCAGTGAAGTGAAAACTACCCAAAAGTGACTCCATTCACGAAACTACACCCCTTGAAGAATTCATCTAGGGGTGTAGTGAGCATTTTGACCCCCACAGGTGTGTCATAGATTTTATTAGAATTGGGCAGTGAAAATAAAGCAATCCTTTTTTCTTCAAGAAGACGTAGCTTTAGCTAAAAAAATTTCACTTTCCCAACAAATAAGGGAGAAAACGCACCCCAACATTTGTAAAGCAATTTCTCGCGAGTATGGCAATACCACATATGTTGTCATACACTGCTGTTTGGATACACAGTAGGGCTCAGAAGGGAATGATCACCATTTGGCTTTTGGAGTGCAGATTTTGCTGGATTGGTTTCTGGCCGCTATGTCGCAAAGTCCCTGTGGGACCAAAACAGTGGAAACCCCCCAGAAATGACCCCATTTTGGAAACCACACCCCTCAAGGTATTCACCTAGGGGTGTAGCGAGCATATTGACCCTGCAGGATTTTTGCAGAAATTAGTGTGCACTCAATGTTGAGGAGTGAAAATTTGATTTTTTTCCATAGATATGCCAATGTGTGGTACCCAGCTTGTGCCACCATAACAAGATAGCTCTCTAATTATTATGCTGTGTTTCCCGGTTTTAGAAACACCCTACATGTGGCTCTAATCTTTTGCCTGGACATTCGACCAGGCTCAGGAGTGAAATAGTACGATGCGAAGTTGAGGCCTAATTTGGCGATTTGCAAAGTATTGGTTCACAATTGCAGAGGCTCAGATGTGAAATAACAGAAACCCCTTACAAGTGACACCATTTTGGAAACTGCACCCCTCAAGGAATTTATTAAGGAGTGTAGTGAGCATTTTCACTCCATGCGTCTTTTTTTCCATAAATGATTGCGCTGCTGATGGTGCAAAGTAAAAATTAACATTTTTCCCAAATACACAATTTCAGTGGCATATATATTGTGCCACTGGAGACACACCCCAAAAATTGTTAAAGGGTTTCTCCTGGGTATGGCGATGCCATGTTTTGTGGAAGTAAACCGCTGTTTGGGCACGCTGTAGGGTTCGAAGGGAGGGAGCGACATTTGGCTTTTGGAGTGTGGATTTTGCCTGGTAGTAGTTTTGTTTGGAGTTTTACTAGTATTTCAGTTTATAATGTAGAGGCATATGTAAGCTGGGCAGAGTATATCAGGGGCATAGTCAGTGCATAGTCAGGTGGTATAATATTTGGGTAAAAAAAATTCCATAGATATTTGTTACGCTGTGAATTCACAGGCCAGTGTCTCACTGATAAATAGTGTCCTTACTTATCCCCCTTTTGGTCCACACTCCACACCTTTGCAGTTTTGGTAATTTTGGTGGGTAAGTGTTGTCCTGGTATATTACTGGCACCCTCGCCTCCAGATGATATGTTTGGGCCCCACTTTTCCTGGTTCCCTAATTTTATGGCCTTGATAAATCGCCTCTTGAAACAGAAGAAATGTTCCCCACGGGCCTGCACAACTGCATATTTGTGTTTTTTCCTTTCCTTGCTTACTGGATTAAAATAAAATTGCTTAATTTTATTTTTTCACAGACGTAGTGGTATGAGGGCTGCTTTTTTGCGGAACGAGCTGTAGTTATTATTGGTTTCATTTTTGGATACATTCGACTTTTTGATCACTTTTTATTCCAAGTTTTTTTTAGGGCAAAGTGACCAAAAAGCAAATTCTGGCATTTGTTTTTTAAGCTTTTCTTTACGACGTTCACTGAGTGGAAATCTCATAATATTTTATGTCAGGCTGTTACGGACGTGGCGATAACAAATATGTATGGTTTATTTTATTTTTTTCAATAATAAAGGACTTGATAAGGGAAAGGGCGATTTGTGTTTTTATTTTATTACTTGAAACTTTTGTTTATATTTTTCACAACTCTTTTTCTCACTTTTCTTTAGTCCCACTAGGGGACTTCAAGGTCCAACTACCAGATTTTTTTTCTAATACATTGCACTGCCTATGTAGTGCAATGTATTAGATCTGTCAGTCATTCACTGATCGCAAGCCAATTAGGCTTTGCCTCTGGGCGATGCCTAATCGGCTTCCGTAAAGGCAGAGCAGGAGGCCATTGTTAGACCTCCTGTTACCATAGCAGCAGTTGGCAGCCCGGCAAATCTGTTGCCAACCCTAAGATGCGGCGATCACTTTTGATCGCTGCATCTAAGGGATTAATGGCAGGAATCTGAGTTAGCTCCGGTTTCTGGTATTACAGGTGGATGTCAGCTGTAACATACAGCTGACCTCCACCACTGATGACGCCGGCTCAGCTCCTCAGCCGGCGCCATCTTGCCGACGGCTACGAAAGCCTTTTAGGCCCCGCCTCCAGGCGGTGCCTGAAAGGCTTCCATAATAGGCATACCGGGAGGCTAGTGTAAGGCCTCCGGTTGCCTTTGCAGACAGCGGTACCCCGTCAATTTTATTACTGGGGTGGCGATGAGCTGCAAACCCCTTAAATGCAGCGATCGCCTTTGACTGCTGCATTTAAGGGGTTAATGGCGGGGATCAGATCAAACTTTGGTTCCTGCCATTACCCCAGGGTGTCAGCTGTAACATGCAGCCGACGCCTGCGGATGGTGGCACCGACTCCGCTTCTGAGCCGGTGTCCACGATTTGTCGTATGGAAATGGCAAAATGCAGGAAACACTAGCTTTCAATGACATATTCATACGACAAATGTCGGGAAGGGGTTAATTGACATGTAACCTCGGTTACGATTATTGACTAGGCCACACCCCCTATCTGCATGCTATGCCATTGAATTAATATTTATGCCCTGAGCCTGCTGTATATAACATAGCCCCTGACGCTGCCCCCACACAGTATAGTGTTCCCCACACATTATTATGCCCCTATAACTGCCCTCCACACTGTATAATGCCCCCATAGCTGCACCCCACACAGTATAATGTCCCTTATAGCTGCCCCAATGCTGTATAATGCCCCCAATAGTGCCTGATAAAAGTAATAATATACATACTCGCCTAACCCCCTTTCAACGACGAGTGAAGGCGATCCCTCTGGTCTGTGCAGCACGGCGCAGACGACAGCACTGCCTCGCGTCCGGTGATGCATAGTGAATGGTAGAGCAGGGACCTTACGGCTGTCTACTTTACCATTGGATTCAACTTTATCTGCGTCCTGAAGATGTAGATACAGTTTAAACGGGAAAAAAATAATTGATAAAACCGAGATTAGCAAGATGACCTCCATTAATTGCTCATACCGCTAAATCGACTGAGAAATAACTTATGGCTCTCAGAATATGGCGACAACTTACATTTTATTTTTTAACACTCTATAAAAAAAACTATAACAACTTGGAAACGCTGTAATCGTATTGACCCGCAGAATAAACTTAACGTGCCGTTTTTACCGAACGGTGAACGCCGTAAAAACAAAACCACCAAAAGATTGAGTAATTGCTGTTTTTTTTTTCTTTTTCACCCCGCAAATATATATATTTTTTTCAGTTCCCCTTTACAGTATATGGTACAATAAATGGTGATGTGAAAATCCACAACTCGTCCCACAGAAAACAAGCCCTCATACGGCAATATTGATGGAAAAAGAAAAAAATTACGGCTTTTGGAAGGTGGGGAGGAAAAAAACAAAAGTAAAAATGGCTGCGGCGATTTGTGATACATTCTGTTCTCCGCTTTTGTGTTTGCAATAAAATGTTCTTAAAAAAAAAAAATTGCTTATGCAGAAAACTGAACATACATACACAAAGCAGCTCATAAAATAGCATTGTTGTGACCGTATATACCATGAAGTTTACCGGAGTTCCATTTGATCATTTCATTGTCCTCATCCAGACAAGATTAGTGCAGAACCAGCCATATGACGAAAGCCTAGAGATCAACGACTCAGAAGAGGTTGCCAGCATTCACTCTCCAACACCAAGGAAACCGGGTGAGTATAAAATTAACCCTTTCATTACAAAGTGTCATTGATTCCCCTGTGTCTAGGTCAAATTTTCCATATTTGATATGCACTTCTTTAAAGAGACTCTGTCACCACATTATAAGTGGCCTATCTTCTACATAATGAGATGGGCGCTGTAATGTAGATTACAGGCAGTGGTTTTTATTTAGAAAAACAATCTATTTTCGCTTTATGCTAATGACTTTTCTAATGCCCAAATGGGCGTGTTTTTACTTTTGACCAAGTGGGCTTTGTGCAGAGAAGTGTATGATGCTAACCAATCAGCGTCATACACTTCTCTCCATTTATGTAATTAGCACATAGTGATCCTGCGTTGTTCACTATGTGCTGTCACTTACACATTAACGTTACTGAAGTGTCTTGACAGTAAATAGACATCGCGTCCAACCAGGACGCGATGTCTACTCACAATCCCGACACTTTAGTAACGTTTGTGTTCGACTTAAAGCACAGCAAGAGTGATCTTGCTGTAAGCTGTCGTTTACAGCATAATCACGCTTGCTGTAAATCCCACTCAAACGTTACCGAAGTGTCGGGATTGTGAATAGACATCGCGTCCTGGTTGGACGCGATGTCTATTTATTGTCAAGATACTTCAGTAACGTTAATGTGTGAGTAAGTGACAGCACATGGTGAACAACACGGATCACTATGTGCTAATTACATAAATGGAGAGAAGTGTATGACGCTGATTGGTTAGCATCATACACTTCTCTGCACAAAGCCCACTTGGTCAAAAGTAAAAACACGCCCATTTGGGCATTAGGAAAGTCGTTAGCATGTGCTGATTACATAAATGGAGAGAAGTGTATGGTGCTGATTGGTCAGCATCATACACTTCTCTGCACAAAGCCCACTTGGTCAAAAGTAAAATACGCCCAGTTGGGCAATAAAGTCATTAGCACAAAGCTAAAATAGGTCATAACTTGGTGAAAATAGATCTAAATAAAAACCACTGCTGTTGCCTACATTACAGCGCCTATCACATTATGTAGAAGATAGAGCACTTATAATGTGGTGACAAAGCCTCTTTAAACGATAATATTTTTGCAACCGCTTTGAATATCACAACTATTTTTACTTTGTTTCTTTATACAAGACTTATGAGGCTTTGATTTTCTAGGTTAGTTGAATTCCATGTTTTTAATTTTTATGAGCAGACTAATCACTAAAAATGTGAAAAAACACACTTTAAAAAAAAATAATAAAAATATATATATATATAATTTAAAAAAAAAATTACACTGTGTATAGCTCTGTAACAATACGGGTATGTTCACACGCAAACGCAAAAATACGTCTGAAATTACGGAGCTGTTTTCAGGCGAAAACAGCTCCTGAATTTCAGACGTAATTGCAAGTACTCGCGTTTTTCGCAGCGTCCATTACGGGCGTAATTGGAGCTGTTTTTCAATGGCGTCAATGAAAAACTGCTTCAAAATCGTCCAAAGAAGAGACATGCACTTCTTTGACGCTGGCATATTATTATGCGCTGTCTTTTGACAGAGACGTATAAAATTACACTTCGTCTGAACAGAACATCGTAAAACCTATTGCAAGCAATGGGCAGATGTTTGCAGACGTAATGGAGCCGTCTTTTCAGGCGTAATTCGAGGCGTAAACCGCCTGAATTACATCTGAAAATAGGTCGTGTGCACATACCCTTAGTTTTCTTCCTTCTCCGTCACCCTGGATCGCTGTGAGTGGAGAGTAAAAAGGGCTATATACGCATGAGTTAAAAAAAAAAAATAATTGTCAATCAGCAACGGATCAACTGTCTGTTTTTCATGGCTGTTTTGCATTAATGGGTCTCAAATTTGAATCTATTTCCCAGACGTCTGACGGTTTTTAACTGCCATTTGCCATCTGTTTTCCAGTACATCCCTCATGACCGCACCACAGGAGGTTGCTCTATTGACCTCTATAGGGGACAGGAAAACAGAGGTTAAAAGGCCCCACCCACTTGCCAGTGTTCTTCCTGTCCCTACAGGGTCCGGAGCAGAGAGACATCGCTCCTTGTTAAACTCGGGCAGGGGGCGAGATTGGGGAGTCCGTGCACTCTCCCTTCTACTCCCCCTATGTGCCTAGGCTAATTACCCCTCTAACGATAGGTCCCTTAGCTTCTCAACCAAAGTACCTACCTTAGGAATCCTAGGCGGGGTTCCGGTAGTGTGCGGAGTTCAGGATTCCCAAGCCAGACTTCGGCCGGGGCTGCGAGACCATACGAAGACCGAAAGCTCCATAAGGTCGGTAGCGCCGGTGATATCCTTGCATCTCAAGGCGGAAATTACGCTGGGCTACTTCCGGTCCACTGCCATCTTGGAAGGCGGGAAATTCAAAACGCCCACATTTAAAGTGACCAGCACAGGTATGTAGTTAGAGCTAATACCTCTAATGTGGAATTATATATACAGACTTAGGGCGGATTTACACGAGCGTGTGCATTTTTGCGCACGCAAAAAACGCGGTGTTTTGCATGCGCAAAAGGCACTTAACAGCTCCGTGTGTCATCATATAGGATGCGCGGCTGCGTGATTTTCGTGCAGCCGCCATAATTATGACTCTCTGTTTGGATGTTTGTAAACAGAAAAGCACGTGGTGCTTTTCTGTTTGCAAACATACTTTTGACTGCTGTTGTGCGAATCACGCGCGTCCCACGGAAGTGCTTCCTTGTGGTGCGTGTGATTTTCACAACATAACGCCAGTGTCCTTTCTTCGCCATCAGGGGGCAACAAGACAGACTCCTCCTCTCCAGGCCCATTCTGCACAAATTTTCAGTTGGGCAGTAGAAAATGTCAGATCAGTCTCCGCGGTCCACCTAAAAGGCTCTGAGAACAGGCAGACTTCCTAAGTCGGAAAAAATTTGACTCCGGCATATGGTCCCTGAACAAGGAAATTTTTTAGTCCTTAACCCGTAGGTGGGGTTATCCCCAAATAGACCTATTTGCCACGAGGAAAAACTTCCAGGTAGAGACATTCTTCTACCTAAATCTCAAAGACAACCCATTGAGGGTAGAGGCATTATCCCAAGCCTGGGATGTGGATCTGGGCTATACCTTTCCTCCATTTCCTTTAATACCAGTGGTATTAAGAAAAATCCAGGAAGATTTGACAAAACTTATCATCATTCTACCCTATTGACCGAAAAGAAGCTGGTTTCCAATCCTAAAGTACCTAGCATTGGAAGACCCTATCATGCTCGAAGTCAAGAAGGACCTTCTCTCCCAGGGTCCCTTATTCTTTCAAGGAATAGAAACTCTGATGTCAGCTTGGATCCTCAAAGGCAGATCTTGAGAAACCAATGTTTGTCAGACAAGGTAATTTCAACTTTCTTTTTTAAGCCATAAAGAAGTTACCTCGAGTCTATCAAAAAATTTTGAAGAAATTCTGTTCCTGGTATGGAGATCCAGGACTAGACCCCTTTCTTCCCAACATCGCTAAGATCCTAGATTTCTTACAATCCAGATTCAAAAAAGGGCTTAGCCCTAGTACCTTTTTAAAAGTGCAACTTTCAACCTTAAGTAATTTTTTTCAATACTCCTTTAGCTGAACATAGTGGGATCAGAAGATTTACTCAAGCAGTTTCTAAATTGAAACCTTCCCTAAAGAAATCCGTACCTACCTGGGATTTAAATGTAGTGTTAACGGCTCTTTGCGATTTCCCCCCTTTGAGCCTCCCGACGCAGTTAATATTCATTTTTTAACTCTAAAAGCTGCATTTTTAGTCTCTATTACATCATCAAGAAGGGTTGGAGAAATCCAATCTCTTTCGGTCATAGAACCCTGCCTAAAAATTCAAGAAAACAAGATCATTCTAAAACTAGATCCTTCCTTTATTCCGAAAGTATCTACTGCCTTCCATAGGGAACAAGAAATCATTCTAACCTTCCTTTTTGTCCAGATCCTAAAGACCAACGAGAAGAAATTCCATTGTCTGGATGTCAGGCGAACAATTCTTTAGTATCTGGATAGAACCTCCTCTTGGAGACCAGATAAAAATCTATTTGTCCTGTATGGGGGAAAGAAAGCCTCAAAAGGCTCTCTAGCGAGATGGGTAAAAACTACCATACAAGAAGCCTACAAGTCCCAAGGACTCTTTGCCCCTCAAGGCATTAAAGCCCTTTCAACAAGACCATTATTGGCATCCTGGGCAGAAAGAAGAGAAGCCTCCATGGACCAAATCTGTGAGCTGCCAACTGGTCAAGCCATCATACGTTTTGCAAACATTATAGGCTAGATGTTCTGTCAGATACGGATTTAAGTTTTGGACGGAAAGTCCTCCAATCCATAGTCCCACCCTGAGCATTATAATTTGGTATTGCTCCTGTGGTGCTGTCATGAGGGATGTATTAGAAAGTAGGAATTAGACCTACCGGTAATTGTATTTCCAGGAATCCATCATGACCGCACCCTTACATTCCCTACCTTTATTGAAATTCTGATTTGTGCAAGGAACATGTCCATTATTATCCCTAGAAATAAAATAGGGTTGCATTCATCCTGGTGTAGTAATTGAAAAACACTGGCAAGTGGGTGGTGGGAGTTGGTTTTTAACCTTCCTGTCCCTAATGAGGTCAATAGGGCAACCTCTTGTGGTGCTGCCATGATGGATTCCTGGAAATACAATGAATCGTTAGTTTTTTTTTGTCCCAACCCCCTGAAAACATTACAGTGCCCATGTAGATGGTAACGCAATACCACTGTAGATATTGCCCACATAGTGCCAGTGCCCACATAGATAATTCCCACTATAAATAGTGCCAAAATGCCCACATAGTGCCACAGTTCTCCCTGTAGGTAGTGCCCATGTAGATAGCCCCACAGTGTCCCCTGTAGGTAGTGCCAATATAATGCCATAGTGCCCCTGTGGATAGCGCCACACCCCCTGTAGATCGCAAATAGCAGCCTCTTCCTGCAAATAGCACCACTGTAGCTCCTAGTAGGAGCAAATCTCCTACAGCGACCCCCTGATGTCTCTGTCCATATATGGACAGTGACGTCAGGGGTCAACTCTAAAAGCGGAATTCCCTCCCAGAGCCGGGAATCTGCTACAGGAGTAGCCCCTGATGTCACTGGATAGTGACACCAGGGGCTTCTCCAGTAGCGCAATCCTCGGCCAGACTGTCGGGCGTGGATTTCGCTCCTCGAGAGAGCCACTAACGTCACTGTCCAAGGGGCTCTCTCTAGAAGTGGAATCCTCGGCGAGTGCAATCTGATACCGGGGTTACTCTCCTAGAGGGAGTTCAGGTGGTGCTATCTACAGCGGGGATGGACAGACGGCGGGGGCTCCCTCTAGGATGGGAATCCTCGTCCGGAGCGCTGGCCGGGGATTCCATTCTTTGAGGGAGCTTAGGTGGTGCTATCTACAGAGGGTTTTGTGGGTGTCTCGATCTACAGTGTGGGTGTATTCTGGGACTCTCCAAGTTCCGGCCGACATGAGAGTGCTCACACCGATGCTGCTGCAGAATCAACTGTAGCCTCTGGTGCTGATGTGTCCTCGCTCGACCGACACGATGCAGGACCTGGGGCAGGAAGTGAGTGACGACACAGCGTGATCTCTCGAGCACACGCTGTGTCTGCACTGCCAGAAGCTGGGCGTTCTGAAGAGAAGTGGATGATACTTCTCGTCAGAACGCCCAGCTAGTAAAAGTAGTAAAAACGCCCCGATGTACGCACATAATACACGCCCAGTTGGACTTTTACTTTAAACACTCCCAGTTGTACTTTAGCAAGCCTCATTTGCATAAATACAAAAATGGTCATAACTTGGCCAAAAATGCTCGTTTTTTAAAAATAAAAACGTTACTCTTATCTACATTGCAGCGCCTATCTGCTGCAATAGCAGATAGGAGTTGCAAAATCTGGTGACAGAGCCTCTTTAAACATAAATTGTAATGTGGGTTCTCCTGGGTACGGCAATACCCTACATGTGGCTGTTATCAGCTGCCTGGGCACATGGCAGGGCTCAGAAGGGAAAGATGAGGGGGATAAGATGTGTGGAGTGCATCAGGGTAAATAAAACTGGGGTAAATTAAAAATCAAGGGATGTATGATAAATTTTAAAACACTTTCATACAGAGCCCTGGTTTTCGGGACACGTGTCACATTGATATATTGTGTCCTTCCTTATCACCCTCTTTGAGCAGACTCTGCACCTCTTTTGACTTTTTCCCTTCTTGCCAGTTTGGGGAACTTCTCATGGAAAGTGTTGCCCTGGTACGATGCGTGTGGCCTCGCTTCCTGAAGTACTGGGCGCCCCCCCTTCCTGGTCCCTATAGATTAGGTTTTTGATAACTACCTCTTGAAATTCCAGGAAAGTTCCCCTCTGGCCTGCACATCGATGTAGCACGTACGCATTGTACAATGCCACCTGTATGATGTGCATGGCCAGATTCTTATACCACACCCTCGTTTTCCGCATGGCGCTGTACGGTTTGAGGACTTGATCTGACAAGTCCACCCCTCCCATGTACCTAATATAGTCCAGGATGCAGTCTGGTTTGGGGGGGTCTCTGTACTGGTACCTCATACAGTTACATGGGTACTGGTGTGGCCATATATTGTCAATACAAGGACATCCCCCTTGTCCTTCTACTTGACACGCAATATGTTGCTGCTAGAATGTGCCCTGCTCTCACCCCTTCTGAGTGTTTGCCCAAACAAAGTCTTAGGGACGGCCTCTCAGATTTCTTCTAGCAGTGCCGCATGCTGCTGTACTTCTGGAAGCGAGGCACTTGAAGAGTGGGACACTGGTATAAAAATTATCCAGGTAGATGTGGTAACCCTGGTCCAGCAGTGGGTGCACCAAATCCCACACAATTTTTGCATTAACTCCCAGTAAGGGGGGGGGGGGCATTCTGGGGACTGAGCACCGGTGTCCTTCCCTTCATACATCCTAAATTTGTAGGTATACCATGATGCACTCTCGCACAGCTTATACATCTTCACGCCATACCTTGCCCTCTTACTCAGCAGGTACTGGCGGAATTGAAGCCTCCCTTTAAAATGTACCAAGGACTCCTCAATAGAAATACACTTCTCGGTGGTGTATGCTTGGGCAAACCAGGAAATGGTCTAATAGGGGTCTCTGTTTATACAAACTGTCAAAACTGGGGTCATCTCGGGGTGGGCACTGCTCATTATCAGCATAATGTAGGAAGCGAAGTATTGCCTCATAACGCATCCTGGACATGGCCATGCGGTACATCGGGGTGTGGTATAACATGTCTGTGCTCCAGTAGGTCCTAATGGATGGCTTTTTCAGAAGCCCAATGATCAAGTGAAGTCCCCAGAACTTGGCCAACTCTGCTGCGTCTACAGGAGTCCACCTGTGGGATTGGGCATAAAATGATGTGGGGTTCTTAGTAATATATTGTTGGGCATATAAACTTGTCTGGGAGACCATTCGCTCTATAAAGTCATCAGTGAAAAAGAACTTGAAAAAGTCCATCTTACTGAGCCCTGCCATGTTAAATTTGATCCCCGGTCTGCCTGTATACTCTGGGATTTTGGGCTCATAATTGTCTGGTGTGGGGGTTCATATGAGGTCACTTCGCTCTGGGCCTTCAACTGCGACAGGGTCATTTCTCTCGGGGGTTTCAACTGTCGTGGTGGTCTTGTGACGTCTCCTAGGTGGTCCCTCCTACATCACTAGATGAGGTGACCAATAAAAAAAAAGTTTCACCGTACGACGAGTCTGTGTCGGAGGCAAGAAATTCATAAGCCTCTTCGGCAGAAAATGACCTTTGGGACAGCTTTTATTATTTGTGTGACACGTGTAAATTGTGTGCTTAGACACGTGTATTATGTATACAGCAAAAAAAAAAAAAAAACCCTAACTAAAAGCAATAGGATGCTACCCAAAAACGTTATTTTTTTTTCGTTTTTTCTTAGCGAACAAGTGGACTTTCCTGACACTAAAGCTGACTAGGGCAAGGGTTCCTAACTAGATTTTTTTTTTTTTTTTTAACTTCCTTAACGCTAAGCCTAACTACGGCAACGATTCCCTGACACTAAAGCTAACTAGATTATTCCGAGCTTCTTTGACACTAAGCCTAACTACGGTGACTGGTCCCTGACACTAACTAACCTTAATACTAAACTAGCTAGATGATAATTTTCTAAACTAACTTTTTTTTAATTTTGAATAAATGTATTTTTTTTTTATTTTTTTTGTATTTTATAAAGAAAAAAAATAATCCACAGGGACCAAGAAAATGTGGCCCTGAAGACTAAGAAGTGGTCAGTGATAGGAGATCACTGACCAAAAACGGGGGTGGCAAGGGGAATATGAGGAGGACAGGTGTGGGAAGTGAATGGAGCAAGTGGGAAGTACAAAAAAGTAACTTTTAGTATTTTTTTTTTCAAAGTTTTCTCAGCACAATTCTCCGACACAACGACTCTGAACAACTCTCCAACGCGAACCGAGAAGTTCAGGATGGGTGCGGCAGGATGTGGGGTCTGGGGCAGGAAATGATGTATGCGATCGCTGCTATTGGTTAGTAGTTACTGACTAACCAATAGCAGCGATCGTCGGGGTGGGACCACTGCAATTGGTCCCGGAGTATTGAGCTGTGGTAGCCTGCTGTCGGAAACAGCAGGTATCACAGCTCAAACACGCGCCGGGATTAAATGGCGCCTTATTTACTCAGGTCAGTACTATTACTGAGCTGAGCGCGAACGATGTGCTCAGCGCAACGTAAACACCTTGAGAAATTTAAGAGATAATCGTTCTGTAATATGGAAAAATTAACACTTTTTATCTTCCTTCTCTTAACCAGTTCCTTCAAAGCATTCTTTTTCTAAAGGAAAAGTCATGACCGACCCAGATATTAGCAGTGAAGAAGAGGAAAGCACCACGGTAATATTAAAGATCTTGAACTTGGGGCTCTTACTCCACTGCCTTTGACTCGTTCTACAGAGTTTTCAGAGTACATTTTCTGGTTTAGATTCTAGAACTGGGAAAACACAAAAGTAACTATATATGACGCAGCTTATTTCCGTGTTTTTTCATTTTGGTTATCATATGCTTACATTCCAAGTGCCATAACTTTTTTTTTTTTTCTTTTCCTTTTTCTGGCAGGATAGTAGTATGAACGATATTTTTTTTTTTGCAGGACAAGTTGTAGTTTTTAATAGCATCATTTACTGTACAATATATTGTACTGTGAAACTATATCGAATTCTTCGTGGGGTGGAATTTTTTTTTGTTTCATTTTTACGGCGTTCATTGTGCGGTAAAAATAACATGTTAACCTTATTCTGTGGATCGATACCATTATGGCGATATCGCGTTTATTTAGTATTTTCCTATCTTTTACAAAGTAAAAACACATTGTTAAAATGTTTTTTTTTAAAAACAATAGATTTGTGTTGCTGTTTTCTGAAACCCATAGCTCTTTTTTTTTTTTTTTCTGTTGGTGGAGCTGTGTGAGGGCTTGTTTTCTGTGGGATGAGCTGTAGTTTTTATTGGTACTATTTTGGGGTATGTAAAAGGGCTTGTATCTAGGTTCCACTGGCTTGTCACCCACTATTACTACCTCCTTTTATTAGGGTCCCTATCTTCTCTACCTTTTTTCTTTGTATAACGCTTATCTATTTGCCTTACTAAGTGTGTGTGTGTACGTATGCGGTGATTCTTGACACCATTGTATAGGAAATAAAGGTTTATTACCAAGACTAAATCAGACTCGGTAATCGGACACAATATACACAAAATATGTATTCACGGTATAGTATCAGTATACCTCAATACACATAATAACTTTATGTATCAAGCATACTGACACTACACGTTGCACAATATAACAACAACATATTAACAGTTCCCGTACTATACTAGTATCCACCCACTTAATCTGCTTAATACACCTATAAAATACAGTACACTTGCTTCTATGTCCCACCCCCACCTTGGTCCCTGTTATTAATGGGTTAGCTTTTTTACGGTTAGTGTAAATAGAGAGGTTTGTTCAGGGGAAGTGAAGGGTTAAATACTAGGGGGAAACCTTAAATTGCAAAGTGGAAGGGTTAACCAGTGTGCAGACTAGGGGAGGTTATTGGTTACCAGGGGATGTGCAGGAAAGGCTTAACCAGGGGATTGTGCAGGTAGTATGGGTTAAATCTAATGTTGCCAGGCTAGGGGAGGTTTAACCAGGGGAAGTGTAGGTAGTGCAGGAAAGGGTTTACTAATATGCAGGCTAGGGGAGGTAAAGAGTTGCCAGGGGATGTTCAGGTAAAGGGTTCATTCTCGATTATTTAACCAGTTAGTGATCGCCCGTTAGTGTCTTTACGACGGCCGCTAACTGGCTTTATTCCGATGCAATAGCCTTTTTACGGCGCTGCATCGGAATAATCAAATAGAGCAGGGATCCCTTAAATCTCCATGTTCTCGTCTACCAGAGGTAGCTGGGAGCAGCCTGCTTTAATCGGCGATATCGATCTCTCTCATTAAACCCCACAGATGCGGTGCTCAATAGCGAGCACCGCATCTGAGTGGTTTGGAGAGATTGATTGAGCTCTCTCACCCCATTGGCACTCTGCATTAGTTCGCAGGGACATTCTATGGCAACTGGCAGGCCTAATAAAGGCCCCCAGGTCTGCCTCTAGTTATTCCTGCTAGGCCATGACAGAGGCGTGGCCTAGCAGATGCCTGCCTGCTTTACACGGACAGGCACTAATACACTGCAATACAAAAGTAATGTAGTGTATTATAAGAGTGACCGGATGATCGTATAGTGAAGTCCCCTAGTGGGTCTAGTAAAAAAAAAAAAAAAGTTAAAAAAAAAAACCAAATATGTGGGAAAAAAAAAAGAGGAACCCCCACTTTTTCCACTTACAAATAGTTTAATAAAAAAAAAAGGAAAAACGTTACACGTTTGGTATTGCCGCATCCATAGCGACCCACAACTATAAAGTTAATACATTATTTAACCTTCACAGTAAACACCGTAAAACATAAAATAAAAGAATTGCTGTTTTCTGGTACCAATAAAAGCTACAAGTCGTCCTGCAAAAAAAAAGCTCTCATACAGCTGCATTGGTGGAAAAATAAAGTTATGGCTAATTTTGAAAAAAGTGTTTTTACTGTGTAAAAGTAGTAAAACATACAAAATCTATATCAATTTGGTATCGTTGCAATCGTAACAACCCGCTGAATAAAGTTATTGTGTTATTTATACCACAAGGTAAATGGCGTAAATTTAGTATGTAAAAAGTGTGGCGAAATGCCTGTTTTTTTGGTTTTTTTTTTTCTATTCCCCCTCCCCCCCCCCCCCCCAAAAAACCAATAGTTAATAAAAGTTGGTCCAAAAATTCTTTCTACCCTAAAATGGTGCTATTAAAAAATACAACTTGTCCCGCAAAAAACAAGACTTTATACAGCTATGCCGATGCAAAAGTAAAAAAGTTATAGCTTTTTGAATGAGACGATGGAAAAACGTAAAAAATAGCTTGGTCATCAACGCCTAAAATAGGCTGGTCATTAAGGGGTTAAACTGTATGTATGTAGGGCTGCGCGATTAATCGAATTAATTCTTCGAGGACTCATTCTGTGTTTAGACAGAATCGGCGAATCTATTTAATATGGCGCCGTCGGGCCGAACTACAAAACTTTGCTCCACCCCGCTACTGCCCTGCCCCCTCGTGTCTCTCTCTTCTGACGGTTACTTGTGAGGAGACAGCGTACAGCATGTAACAATGCTGTTTTCTCCCACCTCCTGTGGCTTCCAGACCGTAATGCTCTGCAGTACTGGCACGGCATGTCAGTACTGCATCTATTACTCTTCTAATGTCTGGCAGCCGAGGGCATGGGGGGATGTAAACTGAGATTGGTGGGCAGGGTTTGAGAGGGTAGGCTGGCTAGTTGTATATAAGGGAATGGGAGTAATTCTTTCAGTCTTCTTACCTGCTTTGAGTGGCTATATGAGTTCTTTAGAGCCCCAGGTCAGCTAAAATGACGGCCTTTTTTCGCATGTGTTTGCGCACCAACAAATCAGAACACTCTCTCTATCCCTGTTAAGCTCTGTTCACATCTGCATTGGGGTCCCGTTCTGACGTTCTGTCGGAGCTTTCCGTCAGAACGGGATCCTGAACTGACACATACCGAAACCAGAGGTTTCCGTTTCCATCACCATTGATTTCAATGGTCATGCACCCGGTGCCCATGGTTTCCATTTGTCTCTGTTGTGCACCAGATCCGTCGGTTTGCCGGAAGCAATAGCGTAGTCGACTACGCTATTTCTTCCGGCAAAACGACGGTTCCGGTGCACAACAGACTACGCTATTGCTTCCGGCAAAACGATGGATCCGGTGCACAACAGAGACAAACGGTAAATATGGGCACCGGATCCGTCACCATTGAAATCCATGGTGATGGAAACGGAAACCTCTGTGTCTATTCATGGTCCCGTTCTGACAGAAAGTTCCTTCAGAATGGGACCCCAGCGCAGATGTGAACAGAGCCTTAATCCTCCCCTCCTAATACTTTGCTGTTCCTGCTACCAGCATACGTTAGGCTATGTACACCTATGGAAGGCATTATTTATTTCTTTTTTTTAAATAAAAAGTTCAGTCCGTGTGATTGGTGCAACTTTCTAATTACTTTTTTTAAAAATAATATTTTTACTTTTTGAGTTACAGCTGCCTTGTATCCTGTATACCGAGCAGCTGTATCATTTGCTAAGATCTGAATCCGTCAGTCCTGCAGACCCTGACAAGTTCATTGTCCCTGACACACCGGTTCCAACTATAATCTATCACATCTAAATTCATAATTTAATGTCCTAGATTACATCTGGATCCTGCGTGTCAACCCGCTTTCACTGAAGCAGTCAGTATTGTGAACCTGACGGGATTTAGCACTAGATACAGCTGCTCTGTATAGAGAATACAGAACAGCTGTATCTCAAAAAGTAGATTTTCTTTATAATAAAAACCAATTATAAAGCTGCACTAATCAAACTGACCTGTTTGGTAGAAAAAAAAAAGCCTTTTTAAAGGTTTAGTGTTTAAATGGCTGTCTTCCGCCATGTTTTTTTCATTCTTCACCTCAAGGTGCCTCTGCTGCTGTCTCATCATCCCTATAGTCACCTCGCTGCACCTGATATAGTTCACCCACCCTCTAGGTGCCTTTCCACCCACCATGTGCCTTGCAGCCCTGGTAATGCCTCCCTACCTGCCAGATATCTCCCTGCCAACATAGTGCCTTGAGGCCCCTGATGGCACATCTCTATGCCCAAGGTGCCTCACTGTACCTGACGGTGCCCCTCTAGCCAAAAGTATCTTCCCCACTCACCATGCGACTTGCTATCACTAGCAGTCCATCGGCCATAGGGTTGAAAAAAAATCTAGATTACATTTTTGGGCAAAATCGTGTGTGTCCTTGTCAATGAATTAGAATATTATCAAAAAGTTCATTTATTCAGTAATTCAACTCAAAAAGTGAAACGCCTATATTCCATAGATTCATTACACACAGAGTGATCTATTTCCAGCATTGTTTTCTTCTAATGTTGAGTATGGTAACCGTTAATGAAAACCCAAAATTTAGTGTCACAGAAAACTAGAATATTATAGAAGCCAAATTACAATAATAATACCTTTAATACTGAAAGGTTGGACTACTGAAAAGTATGTACAGTATATGCCCTCAATACTTGGTCGGGGCTCCGACTCTGCATGAATTACTGCATCAATGCGGCGTGGCATGGAGGCGATCAGCCTGTGGCACTGCTGAGTTGTTATGAAAAGCCCAGGTTGCTTTGATAGCGGCCTTCAGCTTGTCTGCATTGTTGGGTCTGGTGTGTCTCATTTTCCTCTTGACCATAGCCCGTAGATTCTCTATGGGGTTTAGGTCAGGAGAGATTGCTGCCTAATCAAGCAAAGTGATAAACTGTGGTTATTAACCCCTTAAGGACGCAGCCTGTTTTCACCTAATGGACCAGGCCATTTTCTTCAAATCTGACGAGTCACTTTATGTGATAACAACTTTTTATTTTTTTCAAGCGATTGAGACTTTTCTCGTGACGCATTGTACTTTAAGTTAGAGGTAAAATTTGGTCCATACATTCAGTGTTTATTTGGGAAAAATACCAAAATTTAGAGAGTTTGCAAAAATGATCTTTTTTTTTTTTTTTTCTAAATTTAAATGCATCTACTTCTAAAACAGATAGTAATGCCACAGAAAATTAAAATTAAACAGTTAACATTTCCCATATGTCTACTTCATGTCGGCATTATTTTATTTTTCTAGGACGTTACAAGGCTTTGAGAAATTGCTGCTTAACCCCTTTAAGGAAGGGTGTCGCGAAAAAACTAATTTTTTTTATATCAATTTGCTTTTAGTGTTTTATGAAAAAAAAATTATTTGTGTTTTGTGTTTTACTTTTTTTTTTATTTTCTAACTTTTTCTTCTCTATGGGGGCTGCCTTTTTTTTTTTTTCATCTCTGTATGTGTCGTTTTACGACACATACAGACATGGAATACGGCACATACAGCCCCATAGAGAATGCGAATCGGAGCCGTTCCATTCACTAGGCTGTATGCCGTCTGTGTGGGAACAGCGCATGTGCCGCTCCCACACAGTCCAAATGGAAGGTCTTCGGCCAAGCGACATCCGGCACCATTTTCTTGTGGACCGGAAGCCGCGGCCGGACAGTAAGGTTACTACTTCCGGTCGCGGCTTCCAGACGTGTTCTGAAGCAAGCACTAGGCGCAGAGGGAGCGGACAGACGGAAGGGAGCGGCAGGAGCAGGTAAGTTATGTCTTTGTTTGTTCGTGTTCTACTGTGTTTACTACTGTATGTAAGCCTACGACGCTGTGTGTTCGCTCAAAAAATGGCGACACACAGTGTACAAGGTTTGAACATTCAATCCCCTCCTTTCTCCTGGCACTAGCCAGGATAAAGGAGGGGGGATTGTTTGAGGACGCTAGAGCGAGTGTCTTCTCAAATTTTGCAGCATAAAGCAATGTGGATGCTTTACCACATGCCAATGCTTCAATTTTGGGAATTGCTCCCTCTAGTGACCAGCACAGGGAAATGTTATAAATTAGAATCTAATTTATAATATTTCCTGACTCGTGAAAAAATTAGAGCAATGTTTAATCATTTATACACTAACTGTTTAAAGAGGCTCTGTCACCAGATTTTGCAACCCCTATCTGCTATTGCAGCAGATAGGCGCTGCAATGTAGATTACAGTAACGTTTTTATTTTTAAAAAACGAGCATTTTTGGCCAAGTTATGACCATTTTTGTAGTTATGCAAATGAGGCTTGCAAAAGTCCAAGTGGGTGTGTTTAAAAGTAAAAGTCCAAGTGGGCGTGTATTATGTGCGTACATCGGGGCGTTTTTAATACTTTTACTAGCTGGGCGCTCTGAAGAGAAGTATCATCCACTTCTCTTCAGAACGCCCAGCTTCTGGCAGTGCAGATCTGTGACGTCACTCACAGGTCCTGCATCGTGTCGGCACCAGAGGCTACAGTTGATTCTGCAGCAGCATCAGCGTTTGCAGGTAAGATCGACTTACCTGCAAACGCTGATGCTGCTGCAGAATCAACTGTAGCCTCTGGTGCCGATGTGGCCGACACGATGCAGGACCTGTGAGTGACGTCACAGATCTGCACTGTCAGAAGCTGGGCGTTCTGAAGAGAAGTGGATGATACTTCTCTTCAGAGCGCCCAGCTAGTAAAAGTATTAAAAACGCCCTGATGTACGCACATAATACACGCCCACTTGGACTTTTACTTTTAAACACACCCACTTGGACTTTTGCAAGCCTCATTTGCAGAACTACAAAAATGGTCATAACTTGGCCAAAAATGCTCGTTTTTTAAAAATAAAAACGTTACTGTAATCTACATTGCAGCGCCTATCTGCTGCAATAGCAGATAGGGGTTGCAAAATCTGGTGACCGAGCCTCTTTAACTAAAAAAAAAAAAAAAAAAATTTCTATCGACACATTCCCCTTAACCCCTTAAGGACGCAGCCTAGTTTGGGCCTTAAGGCTCAGAGCCCATTTTTCAAATCTGACATATTTCACTTTATGTGGTAATAACGTCGGGATGCTTAAACCTATCCAAGCGATTCTGAGATTGTTTTCTCGTGACACATTGGGCTTTATGTTAGTGGTAAAATTTGGACTATATATTCAGTGTTTATTGGTGAAAAATTGCAAAATTGAGAAATTTGATAAAAATAGCATTTTTCAGAATTTAAATGCATTTGCTTGTAAAACAGACAGTTATACCACCCAATATAGTTACTAGTTCACATTTCCCATATGTCTACTTTAGATTGGCATCGTTTTTTGAACATTCTTTTATTTTTCTTGGACGTTACAAGGCTTAGAACATAAACAGCAATTTCTCAGATTTTTAAGAAAATTTCAAAAGCCTTTTTTTTTTTTAAGGTACCTGTTCAGTTCCGAAGTGTCTTTGAGGGGCCTATGTATTAGAAACCCCCATAAAACACCCCATTTTGAAACCGAGACTCCCTCAAAGTATTCAAAACCGCATTTAGAACGTTTATTTAACCCTTCAGACATTTCACAGAATATAAAGCAAAGTAGAGGCGAAATTTGCAAATTGAATTTTTCTTGCTGAATTTCAATTTTATTCATTTTTTTCTGTAACACAGAAGGTTTTACCAGAGAAACACTACTAAATATGTATTCCCAGATTCTGCAGTTTTTAGAAATGTCCCACATGTGTCTCTAGTGTGCTCGTGGACTAGAACACAGACCTCAGAAGCAAAGGAGCACCTAGTGCATTTTGAGGCCTCTTTTTTTATTCGAATATATTTTAGGCAGCATGCCAGGTTTGAAGAGGTGTTGAGGTGCCAAAACAGTAGGAATCCCACAAAAGTGACCCCATTTCGGAAACTACACCCCTCAAGGAATTCATTTATGGTTGTTACCATTTTGACCCCACAGTTTTTACACAGCACGTATTTGAATTGGGCTGTGAAATTAAAAAAAATTCTTTTTCCAATAAGATGTCATTTTTGATAAAAAATGTCTTATTTTCACAGGGAACAAAATACCCCATTTTGTTGCCCAATTTCTCCTGAGTGCAGCAATAACCCATTTGTGGCGATACACTGCCGTTTGGGCACATGGGTGGCCTCAGAAGGGAAGGAGCGCTGTGTGTTCTTTGGAGTGCAGATTTTGCTGTATTGGTTTTCGGGTGCCATGTTGCATTTGCAGAGCCCCAGAGGTATCAAAGCAATGGAAAACCACCAGAAGTGACCCCATTTTGGAAACTACACCCCTCAAGGAATTAATTTATTGGTGTTGTGACCATTTTGACCCATAGTTTTTTCACATTACTTATTTGAATTGGGCTGGGAATTCAAACAAAATTAATTCCAATAATATGTAGTTTTGGCTGAAAATTGTCTTATTTTCACAAGAAATAAAATACCCCATTTTGTTGCCCAATTTGTCCTGAGTGCGGCAATGTCCAATTTGTGGTGATAAACTGACGTTTGGGCCCATGGGAGGGCTCAGAAGGAAAGGACCACCATTTGGCCTAGTGGGGATTTTCTGTGCTAAGTCATGTATGCAGAAGCCCCTGAGGTACCAGTACAGTTGAAACCCCCAAGAAGTGACCCCGTTTTAAAAACTACACCCCTTAAGGCATTCATCTAGAGGTGTAGTGAGCATTTTTACCGGAGACATACACCCCATAAACTGTAATGTGGGTACTCACGGGTATGGCAATACCTTATCAGCTGCCTGGGCACACGGCAGGGCTCAGAAGGGAAAGATGAGGGGGATAAGATGTGCGGAGTGCATCAGGGTAAGTAAAACTGGGATAGATTAAAAATCAAGGGATGTATGATACATATTGAAGCACTCTTTCATACGGAGCCTTAGTTTTTCGGGACACGTGTCACATTGATATATTGTGTCCTCCCTTATCCCCCTCTTATAGCAGACTTTGTACCTCTTTTGACTTTTTCCTTTCTTGCCAGTTTGGGGAACTTCTCCTGGAAAGTGTTGCCCTGGTACGATGCGTGTGGCCCACTTCCAGAAGTACTGGGTGTCCCCCTTCTTGGTCCCTAAAAATTAGTTTCTTGATAACCACCTCTTGAATTTCCAGGAAAGTTCCCGTCTGGCCTGTACATCGACGTAGCACGTGCACATTGTACAATGCCATCTGTATGATGTGCACGGCCAGCTTCTTATACCACACCGCATGGCGCTGTAGGGCTTCAGGGCTTGATCTGACAAGTCCACCCCTCCCATGTACCTATTGTAGTCCAGGATGCAGTCTTGTTTGGGGGTCTCTGTATTGGTGCCTTGTACAGGTACATGGGTACTGGTGTGACCATGTATTGTCAATACAAGGACATCTATTTTGTCCTTGTACTTGACACACAATATGTTGCTGCTAGATTGTGCCCTGCTCTCACCCCTTCTGAGTGTTTGCCCAAGCAGAGTCTTAGGAACGGCCTCTCAGATTTCTTCTAGCAGTGCCGCTTGCCGCAGGACTTCTGGAAGCGAGGCACTTGAAGAGTGGGACGCTGGTATAAAAATTATCCAGGTTGGGGTGGTAACCCTGATCCAGCAGTGGGTGCACCAAATCCCACACAATTTTTGCATTAACTCCCAGTAAGGGGGGGGGGGTATTCTGGGGACTGAGCACTGGTGTCCTTTCCTTCATATATCCTAAATTTGTAGGTATACCCTGATGCACTCTCGCACAGCTTATACATCTTCACGCCATACCTTGCCCTCTTACTCGGCAGGTACTGGCGGAATTGAAGCCTCCCTTTAAAATGTACCAGGGACTCATCAATAGAAATACACGTCTCGGTGGTGTATGCTTGTGAAAACCGGGCACTGAAACGGTCTAATAGGGGTCTCTGTTTATACAAACGGTCAAAACTGGGGTCGTCTTGGAGTAGGCAATGCTCATTAGGAGAAGTGAAATATTGCCTAATTTTTATTTTTTTAGGTTACAGTTCAGTTCTGAAGTTGCTTTGAGGGGCCTATATATTAGACACCCCCATCAAACACCCCATTTTAGAAACTAGACCCCACAAAGTATTCACAACAACATTTAGAAAGTTTATGAACTCTTTAGGTGTTTCACAGGAATTTAGAGCAAAGTAGAGGTGAAATTTACATTTATTTTTTTTTGTCAGAAAATCCTTTTTATACCATTTTTTTTTAAAACACAAAAGATTTTAACAGAGAAACGCAACTTAATACTTATTGCCCAGATTCTGCAGTTTTGAGAAATATCCCATATGTGGCCCTAGTGCGGTAATGGACTGAAACACCGGCCTCCGAAGCAAAGGAGCACCTAATGGATTTTGAGGCCTCTTTTTTTTTTTTTTTTTTATTAGGCCGGTTTGAATAGGTCTTGTGGTGCCAAAACCGTGGAAACCCCCCAAAAGTGACCCCATTTTGGAAACTAGACCCCTTGAGGAATTCATTGTAGTTTTCTTGGGGTGCATGCGGCTTTTTGATCAGTTTTTATTCTATTTTTAGGTGGCGTGGTGACTAAAAAACAGCAATAATACTATTGTTTTTTTATACTATTTTTTTTACAGCGTTCACCATGCGCTATAAATGACACATTCACTTTATTCTGCGGGGCGATACGATTACGGCGATACCATATGTTTATCGTTTTTTTTTATGTCTTATGGCGTTTGCGCAATAAAATACGTTTTGTAAAAAATCATTCACTTTTTGTGATACCTTATTCTAAGAGCCAGAACTTTTTTATTTTTCCATTTATAAAGCCGTGTGAGGACTCCCCTTTTGAGGTGTGGGAGTGATCCAGGAACCATGGAGAGTAATACAATAGAAGCCGAGGTCGGAACCTCAGTGTGAAAGAGCTTGTTACCCAAATCAAAAATCTTTCCCCAAAAGGGACGTATCCTGGGACAATCCCACCAAATATGCAACATGGTTCCAGGAGCCTCCCCACACCTCCAACAATCAGCAGACACCTCAGGAAATATCCTATGCAACAAAGCAGGACAACGATACCATCGGGTGAGTATTTTGTAGTTTTTTTTTCTTGAGCAAAACAAGACATTGGCAGTTTGTGAGCTAAAAGGAAAGAAGTACCCCATTCCTCTTCCGAATGTTGAACCCCCATTTCCTCGTCCCATGCAATCGTGAATGATAGTTGAGAGAAAGAGAATTTAGGTAAAATCATCCCATGTAAATAGGACAAGACATGAGAGGGAGTAGTAGATAAAGATAAATAATGTTCCAGAGGAGTCTTATCCTGTAAACACACCAGACAGTCTCCCAGGGAAGAAAGATAGCAACGTAACTGTAGGTATGACCACCAGATTGATCGTCTCCCCGGGCAGGCCTCAGAGACGGCATTCATTGATAAGATGGCACCGTCAGGAGTAAGGGTCTTAGCCAGATATCCACCCTCTCCTCTCTCCCAACAGAGGAATGTATCAACACCCACCGCCGGAGGGAAGGAGGGGTTGTCAAAGAGAGGAGTCAGAGGACCCGGGCGATGAACAAGGCCCGCAGCACCAAAGACTCGCTCCCAGTCTGCAAGAAACTGACGTGTGAGAAAGGGCAAAGATAGCATGTGGCGCTGTAGGACAGTCAACCACGGCAGAGAAGATAATGCAAGTGGAGACATATCTCTTTCAATGCGCACCCATTGCTTACCTGTTTCCGAGCGGAACCAATCCACTACCCTCATGATCAATGCAGCTTGATGGTAACGTTTAAAGTCTGGGAGACCCGTGCCCCCCTCTACTTTTGGACGACTAAGGATAGCAAAACGAATACGAGGCTTAGAAGAGCCCCATACAAATTTAGTTATGGCCCTGTGCAGGGTCTTAAAAAAACCAGATGGTACTACAATAGGGACGGTCTGGAATATGTATAAAAATTTGGGCAAAATATCCATTTTGACCGCGTTGATACGCCCAAACCATGACATACGATTCCCACCATATTCTGCCAATTCCTTCAGAGTACGCTGCAGAATAGGCGTGTAATTCAAGGCGAACAGATCTGCTTGCTGCGTGGGAACATGTACCCCCAGATATTTTATGGACGTAGTTTGCCATTTGATTGGGAAAACCCGAGCGAGATGGGCAGCCAGAGGAGCATCAAGAGATGTATTCAAGGCCTCAGATTTAGAGTAATTAACTTTAAAATTACTTAGATGACCAAACCGCTCAAATTCCTCAGTCAAAGATGGCAAAGAAATCATGGGGGTTGTAATGTACACCAGGAGATCGTCTGCATAAAGCGCCAATTTATGATGTTGTGCTCCAACACGCACACCTTGAACATTTGCTCCGCAGTGCCACGGCCAGGTATTCCATGACCAGAACATAAAGCAGAGGCGAGAGTGGACACCCCTGTCTCGTGCCATTAGCAATAGGTAGGGAATCAGATAGAAGTCCATTAACACGGAGCCGATACATGCGACTTTTTTATCTTTTTTTTTTTTTTGTTCCATTTTTTGGGATGTGAAGTGACCAAGCAATTGTGGTACGGTTTATTATTATTTTCTTTTACGGCCTTCACCGTGCGGGATAAATGAAATAATTTTGTAGTTCAGGCCTTTACGGACGCGGCGATACTAATTATGTATAATTTATTTGTTTATCTATTTTTATTAATAATAAAGGACTGATAAGGGAAAAAGGGGGATTTTTACTTTTATTTTCTTATTTTTAGGCGGGATTCACACGACAGGGTTTCCCGGCCGGGTGCCGGCCGTTCATAAATCGGCCGGCACCCGGCTGCATTAGGAATAATAGACCCCTAATGGGGCTATTCACACGACCGATTTTTTGACGGCCGGGAAAACCGGCCGTCAAAAAATAGGACATGCTCTATTTTCGGCCGGGTGCCCGGCCGCCCGGCTCCCATAGAAGTCTATGGGGCCGGGTAATACCCGGCCATCACCGGAATGTGTCCCGAGTGATGGCCGGGTCTACCGTCGCTCGCGCACTCTCTCTCCTCCTCCTCACAGTGCAGAGTGCATGTGAGGAGGAGGAGGAGGGTCTTTTATTGCTCGCTGTAGGAGTCGGAATCCCCAATCCCCGGCCGGGGATTGGGGATTCCGCTACAGGAGAAGTGCGTGACTACACTGTCCATATATGGACACAGCGAAGTCACGCACTTCTGCATCGGAATCCCCGACTCTATGGCCGGGGATGCCGCTACAGGAGAAGTGCGTGACTACACTGTCCATATATGGACACAGTGACGTCACTCACTTCTGAAGCGGAATTCCCGACCTGTGGCAGGGAATTCCTCTTCAGGAGAAGTCAGTGACTACACTGTCCATATATGGACATTGAAGTCAGTGACTTCTCCTGGAAGGGGGGGGGGTGGGTGCAACCTACAGGGGGCTGTGTGGGATCACCTACAGGGGACTTGGTGGCATCACCTACAGGGGGCTGGTGGGTGGCATCACCTACAGGGGCAGGGTGGCATCGCCTACAGGGGGCAGGGTGGCATTACCAACAGGGGGCTGTGTGGCATCACCTACAGGGGGCTGTGTGGCATCACCTACAGGGGGCTGTGTGGCATCACCTACAGGGGGCTGTGTGGCATCACCTACAGGGGGCTGGGTGGCATCACCTACAGGGGGCTGGGTGGCATCACCAACAGGGGGCTGGGTGGCATCACCAACAGGGGGCTGGGTGGCATCACCAACAGGGGGCTGGGTGGCATCACCAACAGGGGGCAGGGTGGCATTACCTACAGGGGGCTGGGTGGCATCACCAACAGGGGGCTGGGTGGCATTACCTACCAGGGGGGCTGTGGCATTATCTACAAAGGGCTGTGTGTGGCAACAAATTGAAATGAAATTCATCCGATTTTAAAACGGACAGGGAAAAAAACGGATGCAAATCGGGTCCAAATCGGCCGGTAAAAACGGCAACTCGGCCCGGAACTGAATCGGATCGGATGCAAACCGGCCGGGAAAATCGGCCAAAAACGGCCGATTTTCCCGGCCGACACTCGGACCCTGTCGTGTGAATGAGGCCTTACACATCTTTTTTTTAACTTTTTTAAATTTATTACTTTGTCCCACTAGGGGACTTGAGGGCAGGAGGCCCTGATCGCTATTCTAATACACTGCACTACATGCGTAGTGCAGTGTATTAGAGCTGTCAGCTACTCACTGACAGCAAGCATAGTGGGTCCTGACTTTGTCAGGAACCACTAGGCTTCCGTCGATGGCATATCCGGACGCCATTGTTTGGTGTCCGGTTGCCATAGTCCCCATCGCCGGCCGCTATTGTGTAGCAGGCTGGCGATGGTAGCTTAACCCCTAAAAAGTCGGGATCTCTATAGAACGCGGCTTTTAAGGGGTTAATCAGCGGGGACACAGCGATCGGTCCCCGCTGTAGGAGCTGCGGCAGCTGCTGTACGAGACCGCAGCTGTCCCAGCTCCTGTATGTGTCGGGAGGACGGCCGAAACGGCCGTTACTCCATTGGGAGACGTACTATTAGGTCATGGAGCGCGAACGATACAGCTACCATGACCTAATAGTACGTCCAGGAGCGGGAAGGGGTTAAGTTCTAAGAAAATTTCAAAAGGCTAATTTTTCATGGACCAGTTTAGTTCTGAAGTGGCTTTGAGGGCCTTATATATTAGAAACCCCCATTTTAAAAACTGTACCCTTCAAAATATTCAGAACCACATTTAGAAGGTTTCTTAACCCTTTTGGTGTTTTACAGTGGAGGTGAAGTTTTACAAATGTAATTTTTTTTGCAGAAAATCTGTTTTAATTAAAATAAACATTTCTGTAACATAGAAGGTTTTACTAGAGAAATGCAACTCCATATTTATTTCCCAGATTCTCCATTTTGTAGAAATATCCCACTAGTGTGCTACCGGACTGAAGCATGGGCCTCAGAAGCAAAGGAGCCCCTAGTGGATTTTGGAGCCTCCATTTTATTAGAATATATTTTAGGCACCATGTCAGGTTTGAAGAGGTTTTGTCGTGCCCAAACAGTGAAAACCCCCCAAAAAAGACACCATTTGGCAAATTACACCCCTCAAGGGGTATAGTGAGCATTTTAACCCAACCGTTTTTTTGCTGAATTTAGTGGAATTAGGATGTAAAAATCTTACATTTTTACAGGGCATAAAGGTGAAAAAGCACCCCAACAAAAGCAATTTCTTCAGATTACGACAATACCCCATATGTCGTAATAAACTTCTGTTTAGACCCACGGTAGAGCTCCGAAGGGAAAAAGCACCATTTGGCTTTTGGAGCCCAAGATTTGCTGGAATGGTTTTCGGGTACCATGTCACATTTGCAAAGCTCCTTCGGGACCAAATCAGTCGACCACCCGAAAGTGACCTCATTTGGGAAACTACACCTTTGAAGGAACTTATAGAGGGGTATAGTGAGCATTTTGACCCCACAGGTTTTTTGCTGTATTTAGTTGGTCAGCGTCATACACTCCTCTGTACAACGCCCACTTGGTCTAAAGTAAAAACACGCCCACTTGGGCATTAAGAAACTAATTAGCATAAATCTAAAATCGCTAATAAAGTGGTGAAAATAGATTGTTTTTTTAAATAAAAAGCACTGCTGTCACCTACATTATAGCGCCCATCTCCTTATGTAGGAGATAGGGCACTTATAATGTGGTGACAGAGTCTCTTTAAGGGGTGGGCAGGTGCCAAGTCCTGCTGGAAAGTGTAATCCACATCTCCATAAAGCTTGTCAGCAGAGGGAAGCATGAAGTGCTCTAAAATTTCCTGGTAGATGGTTGCGTTGACTCTGGACTGTGCTTGACTTGCCAGCAAACACGCCTGACCTAAACCCCATAAAGAATCTATGGGTTATTGTCAAGTGGAAGAGGAGACACCAGACCCAACAATGCAGGCAAGCTGAAGGCCGCTATAAAAGCAACCTGGGCTTCCATAACGCCTCAGCAGTGCCACAGGCTGATCGCCTCCATGCCACGCCGCATTGACGCAGTAATTCATGCAAAAGGAGCCCTGACCAAGTATTGAGTGCAAATACTGTACAGACTTTTCAGTAGGCCAACATTTCAGTATTAAAAATAATTTTTGATATTTGGCTTCTATAATCAAGTTTTCGGAGACTAAATTTTGAGTTTTCATTAACGGTTAGCTATAATCATCCACATTAAAAGAAAAAAATGCTGGAATTATATCACTGTGTGTGCAATGAATCTACATAGTATGAGTTTCACTTTTTTAATTTAATTACTGAAATTAACTTTTTGATGTGTGTGTGTTCTCTCTATATAGTTCCCATGTGACTTTGTTTTTTTTTTGTTAGGTTTTTATTACATTTTGTTTTTTGGGGGGTTACAATAAAGGGCAATTCTTCCATTGTGGATTATTTTTTTCCTTTGGCGTTTACTGGGCAGGTTATTTAACGGTATATTTTAATATTTTGGACTTTTCCAGATGCGTAGATACCAAATTTTCCCTTCCATAATTTTTGGTAAAATGTAAAAGAAAATGTTATTTGTTTTTTACTTTTTTCTTGTCCCACTAAGGGAGCTTGCCATGCGATGGTAGAGATCGCTCACGCATTACTCTGCAATACTTATGGATATACTGGAATGTACTATTAAGCCCTGGGTCTGGCAAGGCTTTTAATGAATTCACTGATGGCAGACCCGGAGGCCTTCAATAGGCATCACGTTGCAATGGCAACCAATCGGCACCTCACAAATTTGTCGGGGGGGGGGGGGCGGGACAGAGGGAGCACCCTCCCTCTTTCTAACCGCCTAGATGCCATGGTCGCTATTGACTGCAGCATCCTGCGGGGTTAAACAGACCGGATTGGAAATATTTCCGCTCCTGGCCATTGCAGGTGGGTGTCCACTTTTTGAAAACATTCGTCACCTGCCATGTATAGCGTAGGCTCGTCTCCTGAGCCTGCACCATCTTGGATTGGCAAACATCTGATGTAATAGTTTGTTGGATGTCGCCAAGGGGTTAAAATGTATCACCATAAATAACAAAAACACGCAACAATAATTTGAACTTCCACCCCATCCCCAACCGTGTTATCTTGTAAAAAATACTGCTAATAACCCAGGATATATACACCCTTGCAAACAATTTTTGTTTTTCTGCCATTTCATCAGACCTAACAAATGTATGTCAGTAAAATGTATGGGACACATGGAATGGAGTATGACTGCAGGATCAGTCTACACAGGTTTTAACAATCTGCACAATTTAAGTTTTACGCACATGGAGACAAAGGCTCTAAGGTCATGTCCTCTATGGTTCACAAATTAACGGAGATCTCTCACATACCCGAGATTAGGACTAGAGCGGGAACAAAGGTTTTGAATATTGACGACATAACCCGTGAATTCCTTTCCTTTTATGATTCCCTTTACAACCTGCCTACTAGTCCCAATATCCACAATGGTATTATTGACTTTATGGACTCCTTGAGCTTGCCTTCCCACTCTGGCTCTGATAAAATCTCTCTTGGTCCCATTCACCCTGCAAGAGTTGGCTCTGACCTTGAGCTCGGTGCCGAATGGTAAGAGCCCGTTCAAAATGTTCTCCTCCCTAAATTTTTAAAGGTCTGCAATGATCTCCTTCAGGGATCTCACCTGCTTCCCCAAACACTAGACGCTCATATTACCCTTATCCCTAAAGAAGGGAAGGACCTTGTGGATTGTGTTAGCTATCGCCCAATCTTATTACTAAACGCAGACGTAAAATTATGTGCCATGTTATTAGCCAACAGGATAAAGCCCCTTTTGAGCACTCTGATTTAGTCCTGAACAAACAGGATTTGTGCCGGGAAGGGAGGGCAGGCACAACACTACCCACCTAATACATCTCATTCACCGCCCGGAAGTCTAGTATTCCCCTAGTATTACGAAGTACCGATACGGAAAAAGCATTAGATCGGGTTAACTGGGATTACATGAGGGCGGTATTAGAAAAATTTGGCTTTCCTTCGAGCTTTATCCAGGCCATCTTTAACCTTTACTCCATTCCTAGGGCTAGACTTAAAGTAAATGGCAACCTATCACCTTCCTTTAACATCCGGAATGGGACTAGGCAGGGCTCTCCCCCCTCTCTCCTTTTAAATGGCCAGATATCGCTATAGAATACCTGGGGGTCATGCTGCCCGGAGACCCGTCTCTTCTTTACCTCCGCTTCTTCAACAGATTACATCTCAATCAACCGATTTTAGATCTCCCTTTCTTAGCCTGGATGGGTAGATAAAACTACTTGAAAACATATATCCTTCCCAAGATTTTATACATTCTGCAGACTGTCCCTCATTCCTTCTTCACTAAATTAAAAAGTATTTTTACCGGTTTCTTTTGGGCAAAAAAAACACACATGCACTACTCACTCTTTTGCTCTTTAAACTCAGCGAGGGGGGGATGGGCCTACCTGAATCGTATGATTTACTATATAGCCACTCACCTGGGGGTTTTTCTATTTAGGAACACTGAAAACACCCCACATATAGAGGTTGAACGATACTTACTGGGCCATACCCACTACCCGTTACTGTGGGAACTCCTTCCTCCTTTACCAGTCACAAAAGATATATTAACCCCCTTTCTAGGGGGCTAAATACTAGCTCTCCGTAAATTTCTCTCGCCCTTGGACCCCCCCCCCTAACCAGTTTTCTCCAAACTCTCCGTTGAACATTATACCAATACTTCTGGGAGCCAACACTCCACTAGATGGCGTTTGGAGACTGTTAAAGGAAGTCCCCCTCTTTGAAGGTCATCAAAAACTTCCAACACTAGACACAACTCCTTTTTCTTCCGCCAAACAACCTTAATTTCTTGCTTTTATCAGGCTTACGCAGTTCCTGCAAGGAGTTCAAAACCAAGTATCCGGCTCTTCCGGAGTCGTCCTGGCTAGATGTTCTATCCCCCCCCCCTGCTAAAACTATTATCCAAAATATATTCTGATCTCACACTTAATAAATATCCTGCAAAACCACACTTCTTACTAGCATGGGAGAAAGAACTCCATATATCTCTAGGGGCTCAGGACATCTCTCAAATACTCGCACAAATTCACTAGATGCGTTGGGGTCCAAGAGAATTCATACAAAATTCTTACCCGTTGGTATAGAACTCTGGAGTTCCTATTCAAGATGGGCCTCATCCCAAGTGATCTGTGTTGGCGCTGCAAAAAGCATACAGGCTCACTGTCGCATATTTGGTGGGATTGCCGTGTGTCCGGCCCTTCTGAATGGCAATCTCCTCTTTATCTCATCCATCTGCAAAACTACCATTGATCTCCACTCTTATGGAAACCAACCTTTGGTTTTAAGCCGTCAAAAAACAACCTGGCAACCTTTATGATAACTGCAGCAAAATTACTCATCCCAGTAAAATGGAAGTCCACTGATCCACCTTCTGTTCGAATGTGGGTAAACAAAATGGACCACCTATGTAGGATGGAGGAGCTTGCCAGCTGGGAGGATAGGAAGCCTCACTGATTTGTCGAATTTGGGGCCCCTGGAGGGAAGCTAGATGTGATATTGTTGTAGACTGTTGACGTCACTTATATTGGTCTCTCTAGACGAGCACAGCATTTTCCCATGTAAATAGTTCATGTCCCCCTTTCCTTTTCTGTGTAACTACAGGTTATTGCGTTCTGAACTGTTGTACTCCTAGCGTAATTTGTACTTGTATATGCTTTCAATATGTCATTTCTCTACGATTTTTGGTACAAATATGCCTGTTTATTGCTTTGTTGTATGCGTTTATGCTTGAAAAATTTGGAGAAATAATGAATTTTTATAAAAAAATGAAATCTGATAAACTGGAAAGCGCTACTAAACATGAAAATAATAGCAGTAAAGGTAATATCTTAATTTTAATGCATGGCTACACAGAAACTGTGTCTTCATCAGGCCGAAGAAACTTTGGCCTCATGAAGTAATTCTAATAATTCACCAGAGAACAGGAATCTAGAATCTGATCTCCCTAGGTACACCACAGGTAAGTTTGCACAATGATGGTAAAACAATAACCACAATAAAGATATCAATACCTAGGTTCTTTTACCTGACAAAGGTAGCGAAACGCGCGTTGAGGTGTTCCCTCGGATTAGGGACCTGTCATCTGCCAGCATGTCTACCACAGGTAAAAGGACCTAGGTATTAATATATCTTTATTGCGGTTATTGTTTTACCCATCATTGTGCAAACTTACCTGTGGTGTACCTAGGGAGATCAGATTCTAAATTCCTGTTCCCTGGTGAATTATTTCACATTATTATTTTTATTTTCCACGGTTTGTTATAGCAACAACATAGGGTCATGGTGGACCTTCCCATCCGAGGCTTTTTTAACTCCTTAACGCCGAAGGACGGATATATCCGTCCTCAGCAGCTGCTAGTTCGCGCAGGAGGACGGATATATCCGTCCGGTGATGGCGCGAGTACTGTCACTGTACCCACGAGATCAGCGGCAGGAGCACGGCTGTTATACTCAGCCTGGCTCCTGCTGCAACTGCCGGAATCGAAGCGCGCTTCGATTCCGGCAGTTTAACCCATTAAATGCCGCTGTCAATAGTGACAGCGGCATCTAATGTGTTTGACAGAGGGAGGGAGCTCCCTCTGTCACCCGATCGACGCCCTCACAAACAAATCGCGGGTCGCCGTCGGGTTTCCATGACAGCCGGGGGTCTAACAAAGACCCCCAGGTCTGCCTTCAGCATCTGCCTTTTAGGCGATGCCGGAGGCATGGCCTAACAGGTTGCCTGTCAGTTTTACACTGACAGGCAATAATGCTTTGGTATACTAAGTATACCAAAGCATTATATATGCGATCGGCACATCGCATAGTGAAGTCCCCTGATGGGACTTAAAAAAAAAAAAATGTCAATCAGTTAAATAAAGTTTGTAGAAAAAAATAATAATAATTACAGTGAAAATCAAATAAAACTACTTTTTTTGCCCAAAAAGTGGTTTTATTCAGTAAAAGTGTCAAAACAAATCACACATACACATATATGGTATTCCCGTGATCGTAACAACTTGACCAATAAAATTAACACATTAATTAAACCGCCGGATGAACGGCGTCCAAAAAAACCGCAAAAAACCACGGCAAAATTCTCTTTTCTCCCATTCCCCCCATAAAAAATAAAATAAAAGTTAATCTATAAGTCCTATGTACTCCAAAATAGTACTAATGAAAACTACACCTTGGCCCGCAAAAATCAAGTCCACATACGGCCACATCGACGGAAAAATAAAAAAATGACGGCTCTTGGAACGCGGCGACACAAAAACAAGTAATTTTTTTCTAAAAGGGTTTTTATTGTGCAAACGTAGGAAAAACATATAAAACCTTTACATATTTGGTATCCCCGTAATAGTGCCGACCCATAGAATAAAGTGAACATGTTATTTACGCTGCATAGTACACGGCGTAAATTTATAACGTGAAAATTAATGCTGGAATAGCTGCTTATTTTCAATTCTCTCCTAAAATAAAGTTAATAAAAGTTAATCAATATATTGTAAGCATCTAAAAATGGTGCAATTACAAAATACAACTCGTCCCGCAAAAAACAAGCCCTTATACGGCTATGTCGACGGAATAAAAAAAAAGTTACGACTCTTGGAATGCGATCGTGAGAAAACAAAAAATAATCCTTGGTCATTAAAGTGCAAAATGGCCTGGTCATTAAGGGGTTAATTGTTTGTTTTTAATTGTGTGTGTTTGAGGTTTTTTTCTCCCCAATATGGGATAAAGATTTGTATTTTTCTACTTTTGGAATACTTTTGTGTATTTTTGGTTTAGAAATTTTACAATTTTTTACTAGGGGGAATTACTCTAGATTCTATGCCCCTTTGTAGCTAAATACATACTTTCTTACTGAAGTTTATGAGAAAGTCAGAACTGGTTCATATTCGAAACGGCAGAGGAAAAACATTTCATAAAGATAGAAGTGTTATTATGTTGTACTAAAAAAAAAATATAGACCTATTTTATATTTTGACCCCAGTAATTTTTAGTGGATATAAAGTCTTTATAGCTTTTAATTTGACACGCTACTATTTAAGTTTGTGTAATAATGTATAATCTAAAATCTTGATCTAAACCATTTTTCTAACCTAGATTATAGTATTGCAGTTTATCGCCATTCTTGTTAAAGGCTAACTAAACGTTTGACAAACTTCTGACATGTCATAGTGACTTGTCAGAAGTTTTGATTGGTGGGGGTACGAGCACTGAGACCTCCACCAATCGCTAAAACGAAGCCGCAGAAGTGCTTGTGTGAGCGCTCAGCCGCTTCGTTTCTAGTCTGCTTTTTCCGGAAAGCTGATGTATCGGAGTAGGGGCTCATAGACTTTCTATTGAGCCCGTACTCCGATACATTAATTTCTGGAAAAACCTGAACAGACAGAAGTTTGTCAAACGTTTAGTTACCCTTTAATGGGGCTGAACGTAATTTTTTTTTTCATAATCCCGCACAACTTTGTTAGGTCATTGATTTAATATGTACGGTACCTCTGGTTTGGATGTTCGTATATATCTGTACGCAGAGTAAGAATGTTCCATATTGATTCTGAGGATTTGTATCTCAATGTTCTACTATGTAATAAATTCTTCTATTTTTTTTTTTTGTATACTTCAGAAAAAGAGAGAGTTTCATGGTGCCCCACACCAAGAATTAAGTGATAATGAGGATACAGAGGATTCAGAAGACGGGGAGGAGGATGATGACGACAATGATGAAGATGACGATGATGAAGACAATGGAGCTTCAAATGTAGGGTAAGATATACGTAACCTTATTTATATTAAGCAAACAAAGTAAATATTTTCATTCATCACAACACTGTCAACTTATAATATGTCAACTGAGGCCTCATGCACACGACCGTATTTTTTCCCACCCGTAAATACTGGCGTAAATACGGGTCCGGTGTCACACGTATTCGACCCGTTTTGCACCAGTATTTACGAACCCGTGCCCGTAAATATGGGTCCGGTGTCACCCGTATTCCACCCGTATTTACGGGCACGTTTTTGGCGGCAAAATAGCACTGCACTAATCGGCAGCCCCTTCTCTCTATCAGTGCAGGATAGAGAGAAGGGACAGCCTTTTCTGTAATAAAAGTTAAAGAAATTCATACTTACCCGGGCGTTGTCTTGGTGACGCGTCCCTCTCTTCACATCCAGCCCGACATCCCTGGATGACGCGGCAGTCCATGTGACCGCTGCAGCCTGTGATTGACCTGTGATTGGCTGCAGCGGTCACATGGCCTGAAACGTCATCCAGGACGTCGGGCCGGATGTCGAGAGGGACGCGTCACCAAGGCAACGGGCGGGAGACCGGACTGGAGGAAGCAGGAAGTTCTCGGTAAGTATGAATGTCTTTTATTGTTTTTTTACAGGTTTATACTGATCGGTAGTCACTGTCCAGGGTGCTGAAAGAGTTACTGCCGATCAGTTAACTCTTTCAGCTCCCTGGACAGTGACTATTTACTGACGTCGCTTAGCAACGCTGCCGTAATGACGGGTGCACACACGTAGCCACCCGTCATTACGAGAGCTCCATAGACTTCTATGGACTGTCCGTGCCGTTATTACGGCCTGAAATAGGACATGTTCTATCTTTTTCAACGTCGCGGGCACCTTCCCGTGAGAAAACGGGAAGGCACCCGTCGCCTATAGAAGTCTATGAGCCTGTTATTACGGGTCGTAATTACAACCCGTAATAACGGGAGTTTTTACGGTCGTGTGCATGAGGCCTGACCTAGAGAGCATATGTAGTGTATTAAAGGTATCTTGTACTAAATAGGGTTTATGTAACAAAGCATTTCTAGTTGTCTCGTAACCTTTTTGTCTTAATATTTGCTGGTATTCATGTATAAAACTGTTAGACAATTAAAGGGAATGTGTCGCGCATTAAACTTTTTTTTTTTTTTTTTTAAGTAAGTTACTTATTTCTATTATAATTTGTAAGGTTTTTTTTTTTTTGCTGTCATTTTTTTTTTTTTTTCACATGGTGGAAAATTATTAAAAATGAAATAATTTGACATGTTTTCCTATGTTGACCACCAGAGGGAGCACTTCCCAGAATATCAGCAAGGTGAATAAGGCAAAGCAACCTGAGTCACCGCTGCCGTAAATGTGCGAGGGAATCTCCTACAAGGCAGGAAAAGGTGTCTTCAAATTGCTGAGCAGTGTCCGGCTGCCATTTTGTGTGATTGTCCAAATGGCAGCTGGCAGAAGCTATAGGGCAAACCAAAAGGCTATGGGTATGTTCATACGCTTACTAAACAAAGGAAACTCGCGTTTTTGGAGCTGTTTTTCTATAGAGTCAATGAAAACGGCTCCTAAAACGTTCCAAGAAGTGATATGCACTTATTTTTGGCGGGTGTCTTTTCACGTGCCGTTTTTGGAAAACGGGCGCATAAAAATGCCCCGTCTGAACAGAACGCCGTATTTCCCATTGAAACCAATGGGCAGATGTTTGTAGGTGTTCTGCTTCCGATTTCTCAGCCGTTTTTCGGGACGTTTACGGCCGGAACACAGCTGAAAAGACTGCGTGTGAACATACCCTTAGAATGATGAAACTGAAGTGAATGACTTTTCAGTTGACAGGTTCACACGGCGTGTATTTGACGTTTGGTTTTTTTTGCGCATTTTACGTGCCAAAGAAACTCTCAAACTCTTGATTACACTTGATTTTGTATGTTTGGGGGGGATGTGTGTGTGTGTGTGTGTGTGTGTGTGTGTGTGTTGCTCACCGCTGATTCTTCAAAACAGCTCATAAGCGTGCATACTCAGCTCTGCTACACACAATGGCGCCTGCTATCTCCCTACAAACCAGCTTCTCTGCTGTGTGACTCTGAACTGTGCCAGATAGCAGAGGCAATGGACTCCTCCCGTTCATTGTGTCCTCTGCCCTGTAGCTGCCGTATTCCATCTGTGTATGTGTCGTTAAGAGACACATACAAAGATGCAATAAAACATGGCAGCCCCCAGTACAGTAAGAGTTAATTTAAAAAAAAAAAACATTGTGTGAAAAGTTAAATAAAGTCAATATAATATTTTTTTAAATAAAAACGCATAAATGAATTAAAAAAAAATAACAAAATCATGACACTGTCCCTTAAAGTGAAGTAGATTCCAGTTTTAGATTTCTTCTCCCATTGCAATTTAGGAACTTAAAGGATATGTAAACCTTTTTGAAAGCATATATATTTTTTTTAAAATAAATCAATCTTATGTGTTTTTAAACCATTTTTTTAAATTGACCGATTATAAAAAATATTTTTATTTTACTTTAACCCCTTCCTGCAAATAGACTCACATTCTGAGTCTCCTAGACTTGCATAGAAACTGGCTTCCGGTCCACACCTATGACGCTGTGTGAATCGGCCAGCCAGATTAGAGATCACGTGACCGCATGGGGGGGAGCCGAATGGAGCCTGTTTTGAAAACTAGACGCTCGGTAATCGAATAATAGCATTACAAAATAATAGCCCATTACAAAAGCGCAAAGCAATAAAAATTTTCATGGGAGTGCTTCTATAAGGATAAGGCCCTGTTCACACAGTTTTTTGGCACGGAAACAGCTCCGCAAAACGCCCGAAAATGCCTCCCATTGATTTTAATGGGAATTGGACGAGTTTTTTTACCGTGAGTAAAAAGAAGCAACATGACCCATCTTGAGGTGGTTTCCGCCTCCAAAACCCCATTTCAATCAGTCAGAAAGGGTAAAAAAAAACACCTCGAGTGGAGCAGTCTGGAGCAGTTTTTGCAGGAGGAATTTTCCTCCTGCAAAAAACTCTGTCAACACAGCCTAAGGGTATGTGCACACACACTAATTACGTCCGTAATTGACGGACGTATTTCGGCCGCAAGTCCCGGACCGAACACAATGCAAGGAGCCGGGCTCCTAGCATCATACTTATGTACGATGCTAGAAGTCCCTGCCTCGCTGCAGGACAACTGTCCCGTACTGTAAACATGATTATACTACGGGACAGTTGTCCTGCAGCGAGGCAGCGACTCCTAGCGTCGTACATAAGTATGAGGCTAGGAGCCCGGCTCCCTGCAGTGTGTTCGGTCCGGGACTTGCGGCCAAAATACGTCCGTCAATTACGGACGTAATTAGTGTGTGTGCACATACCCTAACTGTACACCCATTTGCAGTAAGTCACATCCTGAAGATGCTGTCAGCGGGTGTCTGCTGTAATATACATCTGACATCCCGCTGCAACGGCGGCTATCCCAGTTACCTCCGATCACTGCCGTTTAACCCCTTAAATGCGGCAGTCAATATCGATCACATTTAAGTGGTTGACAGAGGGAGGGGGCACCCTCTGTACCCCATCGGCCACCTGAGAGCAGTTGCGGTGTGCCGATGTTTTGCTATGGCAACCAGGAAGCCTTGCAATGGCTTCCTAGTTGGCCATGTACCTAAGCCTATTAGATCCTGCCCAATGCCCTAATTTAATTCCTTGAGGGGTAAAGTCTCAAATGAAATCACATCTGGTGAATTTCTACTGTACTGGTACCTCAGGAAGCTCTACAAATGTGCACTTCTACCACATTATAGTCTGTTTATTGCAAGCAGCACGCAAGATGGTCGCTTTGCCAGACCCCTACGCCTCCATATTGAGGTTTCCCGACCTTTCTGTGGCTACCCTGCAGGCTCGACGCTCTTTCTTGCCTGTTACTAAGGCTCTTTGAACTGTTGATATCAAATATAAATGGGGCAGCTTATAAATAGACTGGGATTCAATTTCCTGGTGAACTCTGTGGAAGAAGGACTGCCTCTGTTACACAAGTGGAACATTACTTTGTCATCCTCTCTCCCTACCGCTATGCCCGCTGCTCCAAGGAAGGTCCATGACGAATGGCAAACTGCTGGAAAAACGGAATTATTTGTGAATGTTTCTTCAGATACTCTCAAAGTCCCCTAGATGTGGTAGCCACATTCGTATCTGGGCTGTTCGATTTTTGGGCTCAATGCTTGCCCCAACGAAAGAGTTAAAGCTCGGTTCACTGGCTGAACGTTTATTTTTTTTGCAACATTTTTTATTTGTTCTGTATTCCTTTTTATGGCCTTTTTTTTCTTAGATTCGCCATAACTGTTGAGTATTCCGATGTTCTACATTTTGTTCTCTATTACACTGTGCATACCGTGAGTAAAGATGTATATAACCATATTTGGGTATACGCACAAATAGTAATGTATGTATCTCCTAAGATTGTAAAATGCCTGTTACTGTATCTTCTATTAATGTAGAGGGTCTTAATAGTCCCTAGAAACGACATTGTATGTGGAAGGAAGCCATAGAGTTAAAGTGTCATATCTTATTTACTCAGGAGACTCATATTGAGAGAACTCCTAAATGCATACACCCTAAATTTTCATATATATATATTTATGCCATCTTTCACTAGTAAGAAAAGAGGGGTTATGTTTGCTATTAAATCTGATGTAATGTTCACTCTACAACGTTCCATTCCGGACAGACAAGGGATGTATCTTATTTTACTGTGCGAAATCAATCATGTTAAATTTACAATGTCAATATATATGACCCAAATTCTAAACAACTTGAATTTCTGACCAAGATCTTGGCGAAGATTAGGAAGGTGTCGGAGGGCCTGGTCTTGTTATGTGGTGACTTTAATGACGTCATGTTTCCTGAACTAGACTCCTCGGTCAGTACTAGGCCCTCTTCATCTGTACATGGTTTAATAGTTAAAGAAGATTATCTGGATTTGTGGCGATGCTCGCCTAGACATATGTCATACCCCAGAATAGATATGTTTTTAATAGGACGGCATGACCTCTTTAAAGCTTCCAAGGCTAAAATAGGTTTGATTACTTGGTCGGATCATACGCCTATTACGGTAGATATTTCAGATGCCCTTCAAAGTCGACGTTTCTCTGGCGCCTTGATAATGCCATTCTTACTCCTTATAAACACCAGATTGACTTTGCTACTAATTTAAAGGGTTATTTTTACTTAAATTTGCACTCCACGCCGAATATGTTCTCGGTTTGGGGTGCACACAAAGAGTATATGAGGGGTTTATTCCTGCAAGCAGCGGCTCGTATTAAAAAAATTTGTAACTTAGAATCCACACGCCATATTTCTAAAATTGCAGATTTAGAACGATTGAACAAACGTAAAGCCACATGTAACTATTCTAAAGAACTCCAGTCATTGCGTTCTGAGTTTCGCCTTATCTCAATGAACAAACATGAAATACTGTTAAAAGGATATAAGTTAAACTTTTATGTCCATAATAACAAGCCAGGGTCGTTTTTTGATAATCCAATTAAGAACAGGCAAGCCAGGCAACGAATAGCCAACTTTAAATCATCAGATGGACATAAAATAATTCACCCTGAGGAGTTCGTGGATCAATTTAGGAACAATTATGACAGTTTATATAATCTTAAAAAAAGATGTTAATACTCAACAACCTAACCAGTCCACTATCTTGGATTTCTTAGACAAGCTGCTGCTTCCAGTGATTTCCCCTGCCAAGTTGGGTTTGTCTGTCCCTTTTTCCGTAGACTGAGTGCTGATAGCAATTAAGTCTCTTAAACTGGGCAAAGCTCCAGGTGGCCTCCCCAATGGCTACTATAAATCATTTGCCGTCGTCTTGGCCCTGTACTTGGCCGCTCTCTATAACAAAGCGGCTGATTCTACGGAATTTCCTGCCGGGATGCTCTCGGCCACTATTGTCACGTTACCTAAACACGGCAAAGAACTGGACAATCCAGCTAATTTTTGCCCGATCTTTGTTGAACACAGACGTAAAGTTGTATGCAAAGGTGGTGGCAACCGGACTGCTTAATATTTTATCCTCTATTATTCACTCAGACCAAGTAGGTATTGTAGCAAACAGACTGGCTCCAGACGGTACACGTGGAGTTTTAGATCTAATCCAGCATGCCGAGACCTCTCAAATGCCTTTTCTGCTCCTAGCTTTGGATGCAGAGAAGGTGTTCGATAGCGTTCACTGGGGATATTTGGATTGGAAGCGGTTCTTCAAAGGTTCGGATTCACTGGGCACATCAGGTCAGCTATCATGGTTTTGTATGCTAACCCCTCGGGAAGGGTGTTTTCCCCTGGATTTTTATCTCGACCATATTCAATCTCTAATGGTACCCGTCAGGAATGCCCCCAATCACCTCTTATATTTGCTTTGGTCATGGAACCATTGGCGGCAGCGATTAAGGCAAATAAAAATATTCACATCTTAAATGTAGGTAATACAGAACGTAAAATCGGCTTATACACCGATGACGTTATTCTGACTATATCCGATCCAAGCGACTACCTGCCAGGAGCACAGGAATTCCTGCGGTATTTTGCCACATTTATATTATTACAAAGTCAATGTTAAAAAAAAACGCAAATCTTGAACCTGGGCATTCCTCCCAGGTCCCGTTCTGGGCTTATGCAAAAATTCCCCTATCAATGGAATGTGAAATATATTAAGTATTTAGGCATTCTGCTGACCTCTCCTAGCTCAGCTTTATATCTGGAGAATTTTAAGCCTTTATTACAGTCTATTCCTGAACCACTATGTGCAGCTCTCATGGGCAGGCAGAATTACCGTTTAAAACCGATAAAAACAAGGGGACATATATACAAAAACACTGAAAAAGGCCATACTTACAAATGGACACAGCCAGGTCAGAAACGCTGATGAAGGAGAGTGAGCAGGTGCTTTAAATAATAATAGCCACTCCCACTAGTCTTGAGGGGAGTGGTGTGTGGTGCATGGGATGTGTAGTAAGAAATAATAAATGAATAGTGTATGTGCAAGTGTAATAATGTAAGTGAAATATAGGGGGCAGTAATGAGTCAAGTGCCTCAAAAATAAATGAATAATGGGGTGCAAGTGTGTGAGACATGGAGGGATAGTGTGTAAGTCATGAGGCGCAACGTGTATAGCCAGGAATTACCGTTTATATTGTTTTCGTACAGTTGCTATACTGATTCCTGCTGTATTTTTTAAAACACTTCAAAAGATAGTCTCTTCTTTCATTTGGTCAGGGCATCGCCCTAGAACACAATATTGCATAATGACAAAAAAGTGGAATGTGGGAGGTATGGGAGTCCCAAATCTAAAGAAATAATATTAAGCTTCACTTTTAGACCAGGCGAAATACTGGTGTGCAAATACACCTAAAAAAAGCATGGGTACGAATTGCGGAGGAATGTTTGGGTCATCGGGCTATATCGCTCTTGAACCTAACAGATGTAACCACTAATACCCCTCTCCCTTCACTCTTTGAGTATTAAAGCCACTAGATCAGCTTGGACCAAGTATTTCTCTAGGGGTTCTAAATCTGACATGGTTAATCTCCATCAATTACCTTTTACATACCTGTATACTTTGCTCCCTAATATTGATATTTCAAATTGGGCAGTATTAGGTATTGTAAAAATATGAGACTTATTCGATGAAGGTTCTCTCTGTTCATATGAGCTCCTCACCAGCACATTTCACCTCCCTAAAGCTGTTTTTTGTGGTTGAGTATATGATTTAAATACTTTGGCCGGCAGTAACTCTGTACCAGGAGACTTCGCATTGGCCATTGTGGCCAGTGCCTCCTCCACCTCCTCTAGAGTCAAGGATGAGTTCAGTATTACCGCGTCCTCGGGGGACAAGGATGGATGAGAAAGATACTCAAAGAACCCATCTAACTCCCTTTCAGAGGGGGCAGTCCTAGACTCCTATAAAGATGAATAAAAATCTTTTAACACTTCTAGAATCTGCTGGGGGTTGTCTACCAGAGTCCCTGCTCCAGTGTATAGTTCTCTAATATATGAAGTATCCAGTTGAGCCCTAGAGATCACTGCCAATAAATGACCCGCTTTTTCCCCCTCCTCAAAGTGTTTGTTTCTAAAAAAAAAAAAGTTTGTCCTGCCTTTGCGAGTAGATATTGATTGAGATCATCCTGTGCCCTAAGAAGCCCCCCCCCCCCTCATCGACCACAACAACACTGTTCTCTGCCTCTTTCACTTCCAATCTCAGAGCAGCCTCCTTAGCCCTAGAGATGGCCTTTACTTTGTTAATTTCGCTAATGAGAGCCCCTCTCAGGAACACTTTCATCATACTACCACTGGCGAGGCTGTTCCCTCATTAGAGTTAAAAAATTCACTGAGCTGATCCGATATCTCTAGGTGATAGTAGCTGGAGCCAGTACGGGTTAAAACGCCACAATCCCCGGGATCTACGTGATACTGGAGTAAATCTCAGAGAGACTCTAAGCGGGGAATGATCAGAGAGAGACCACTTGGCAGATATTTCGCCGCCTCTATAAAAGGCAAAATATGCGAGTTACCCAGTGCCAAATCTATGCGCGAAAGGGTCCCATGAGTAGTGGAGTGACACGAGAACTTTCTGACTGTAGGATACTTAATGCGCCATAAATCCAGTAGGGCTACCTCACGTAAAACTTTGCCAAACGGGGTAAAATCCCCAACTACCAACCCCATTCCTCTCCCCATCCGATCAGGGGATTTATCAATAGCATTAATGTCTTCTACTAACAATTTAGGGCACTTGTGGACCATGTTTAGTAAATTGCATAATACGTTGTAACCTCACCTGAGTATGGTGGAGGGACGTACACCGCCACCAAAATACAGGGTGATTGAAGCAGTTTCCCATACAAACACGCGTATCGGCCCTCAATCAATATCTGAAGCAAGACACTCAAAGGGGACACTTCTGTGAAAAATAACATTCACTCCTCTGGAATATGCAGTATAAGTCGCATGTAATTTCTGTCCAACCCAAGGTCTATCCAGGAGTGAGTCTAGCGTTTCCTGCAGGCAAAGAATCATTGGATGTGCGTCCTTCACAAAATCCTATATTGCTCTTCGTTAGTATCATCTTCTAGTCCCCTCGCATTCCAGGAGATACCATTTATTGTATCCGCCATGACCCGTATAGGAAATTATTAGACACTCAAATCCACTTCTGCACTCAAAGGGGTGGGCCCTACTTCAAGTAAATCCTCCCTCCCAAGATCTATCATTTGAGCAGCCCCCCATGAAACCCACCCTAATCCCCCAACAACCCTCAGAATAAGCAGAACAAGCCCCATTGCAGATTCCCCAAAAATTAGGAATCGGGGACCAGGGCTTCAACACCCCTCCTATCTTTACATATCACAGAACAGGCTGTTCTCCCTCTGAGGGGTCAGCCAGAATATAAGAACACTGTATAATACTGAAACACCGAAAAAGGCCATACTTACAAATTGCACCTGCTCGCCCTTTCATCAGCATTTTCTGGCCTGGCTGTGTCCATTTGTAAGTATGGCCTTTTTCGGTGTTTTTGTATATGTCCCTGTGTTTTTATCGGTTCTGTTTGTGCATCAGGAACGTTCTGTTCCAGTTTAGGAGTTAGGGACTCGCAAGTCTGGGGATCCTTGTCGTGGATTGCGAGCTTGCGTCCTTTTGGCCAAAATGATTACCAATACCCCAGGTAATTTTCATTATTATGTATATTCGCTTCTCTTGGACACAGCCGGGTCTTTGATGCTGGGAGAGCATGGTGTGTTGTTGTTTGGCATAGCAAGCAGGGTAGCCCGCTCTATGAATTATCAAGGCGTCACAAATAGGCTTCTACCTGGCTATACACGTTGTGCCTCATGACGTACACACTATCCCTCCATGTTTCACTCACTTGCACCCCATTATCCATTTATTTCTATTGAGGCACTTCATTTATTACTGCCCCCTATATTTCACTTATAGTATTACACTTGCACACACACTATTCATTTATTATTTCTTACTACACATCCCATGCACCACACACCACTCCCCTCAAGACTAGTGGGAGTGGCTATTATTATTTAAAGCACCTGCTCGCCCTTTCATCAGCATTTTCTGGCCTGGCTGTGTCCATTTGTAAGTATGGCCTTTTTCGGTGTTTTTGTATATGTCCCTGTGTTTTTATCGGTTCTGACTGTATAATACTGACAGTAAAACGTTAAACCTACAGTGAAATCACACTCCCAGTGGTATAACGGTGCCACCATCCAAGTGCCATTCAGATACATCTGGGCATATACTGAAAAGGAATTAAACGAATGTATATCTATGAAACATGTGAATAAATGCAGCATTTTAACCATTCGGCTAGTATGTCAGCCATACTCACGCTACCCAAAACACCGTCAGAGTAGACCCAAAGTTCATAGGTCCAACATCAATTGTTAAAGGGAACCTGTCACCAGCATTTCACTTATTAAACCAGCAATACCAGGTGGTAGTGGGTGAAAAATCATTTCTATATAACCTATAATTGTCTGCTTAGTCGGCTCTGTAGCTTTAGTATTCAGTTTTTTAGTGTTCCCACACCGTATGCTAATGAGCATAAAAGGCAGATCTTCATTTGAAAAGAGTCAAATCTTCATTCGGCAAGACTTTCCGCGTTTACCCCTCCTCATTACTTTTGATTGACAGCTCCTCGCCTTCGCCTTGCACACAAAATCCTGCGCTTGTGCATTGATGTCCTCTTCTGGTGTGTGCGCACAAAGGGACACCGGATTATTACGATTAAAGGCACAAAATGTTTGCAGACCGTTATTTACAGTCGGAGGAGGAGTTTAGGAGCGGGGATAACTGCAATGAACTTTTGATAGCAGCGGCCAGTGAGGGATAAGTAAAGCTCAATAGGTGAAATGCTGGTGACAGATTATTTATTGCTTCTTCAGGTGTAAGCACACTTTCTGTCTGTGATGGTCACTTTACTAGAGGGGCTGATGGTCATTTTACAGGGGAGGGCTGATGGTCATTTTACTGAGTGGGGGTTTGATGGTTATTTTACTGTGAGTGAGTGGGGGCCTGATGGTCTTTGAGTGGTTTCCGCCTCTGACCTCCCATTGAAATAGGAAGCAGAAAAAACCGGCGGCGCGCATTTGGAGATTTTTTACCTGCAGTTATTGCATTGGCTTCAACAGCAGAAAAAAATGTGGGCAAAAAACACCGCGAATATATAAAAAAAAGCGTCATATAACACTTTCAATTCCAAATCTGCCCCAAAAAATTGCTAAAGGAATCTTGAGGCAGTTTTTTTTTTTCTGCCTTATGAAAAAAACACTGTGTGAACATAGCCTAAAGCGGTTGTGCTAGTTTTTAGCAGTTTTTTTTTTTATTTTATTTTTTTTGTCACTTTGTAAACCATTTTTGTTAGGGATGGCCTGAGGGACAATTTTTTTTTTATTTTTTTCCCAGGGGTGCCTCGAGCCTGAAAAAGTTGGGAAACTCTGCCCTAGATGAATACCTAATACTATAACAAATGTGTATGATCTGCACAACGTTTTTTAGGCCTATGCAGGTGCCCAAATATCATCCAAAAAAAATAAGGCCTCAATCCTTGTGGTGCTCCTTCACTTCCAGGCTCTGTTATGTGTCCAGAACACTTTGGGGGTATTTCTGAACTCTGAAGAAATAGCCCAATAAATGTTAGGGCGGATTCACACGAACGTGAATCGCGTCCGTGCAGGGCGCGTTGTTTTCACGCGCCACGCACAGCCCAATAGAAGTCAATGGGGCAGTACAGACAGTCCGTGGTTTTTACGCAGCGTTTGTTCGCTGCGTAAAAAGCGTGACAAGTTCAATATCTCTGCATATTTCGCGCATCACGCACCCATTGAAGTCAATGGATGCGTGAAAATCACGCATGTGACACGGAGGCACCTGCGTGTTAAAACATTACAACTCCTTGCGTTTTTTACACGCGCCGGAAAAACGCATGTCGTACGCGCGTAATACACGCCCCAAATACGCATGCCCACACGCTGCTGACACACGTGCAAAACGCAGCGTTTTTTTGCACGCGCAAAAACGTCACGTTCGTCTGAATCAGGCCTTAAGGTGTTTATCTTCACATACATGCTCTGTGTCTGAAAAATCTGTCCAATAAATGACAGATATGTGAAAAATGTGATCTTTTTTATTTTTCACACCAGATTTACACTAACTTCAGCAAAAAAAACTATGGGATCATAAAAGTGATCACACCCCTAGATAAATTCTTTAAGGGTTGTAGGGTCCCAAATGTGGTCACTCCTTGGGGGTTTCCACTGTACTGGTACCTCAGGAGCTCTGCAAATGCGACATGGCACCCGAAAACCATTCCAGCAAAATCTGTTATCCAAACGGCGCTCCTTCCCTTCTGAGCCCTGCCGTGGGTCCATACAGCATCTTATCATATATGGCATATTGCCATAATTTGGAGAAATTGCTTTACAAATTTTGGGGTGCTTTTTTTCCCTTTTTTTTTTTTTTTTTATTCCTTGTAAAAATGTTACATTTCAATGTCTTTTCTGAAAAAATGTAGATTTTCATTTTTACAGACTGATCCTAATACAGCAAAAAACCTGTGGGGTCAAAATGCTCACTATACCCTTAGATAAATTCCTTGAGGGGTGTAGCTTCTAAAATGGGGTCACTTTTGGGTAGTTTCCACTGTTTTAACACCACAAGAGCTCTTCAAACCTGACATGGTGCCTAAAATATATTCTAATAAAAAGGACTAGGTGCTTTTTTGCTTCTGAGGCCGGTGTTTCAGTCCATTAGCACGCTAGGGCCACATGTGGGATATTTCTAAAAACTGCAGAATCTGGGCAATAAATATTGAGTTTCGTTTCTCTGGTAAATCCTTCTGTGCTACAGAAAAAAATGTATTATAAATGATTTGTGGCCAAAATTAATTTGTAAATTTCACCTCTGATTTGCTTTAATTCACAAATAAAGACTGAATGTATCTGCCAAATTTTACAATTAACATTAAGTACAATGTGTCATGAGAAAATAATCACAGAATTGCTTGAATAGGTAAAAGCATTCCAAAGTTCTTACCACATAAATTAACACATGTCATATTTGGAAAAGGCCAAAACAGACTGCATCCTCAAGGTGTTAAAGGGGTATTGCGGTTACAATTTACCCCCTATCCTTAGGGTAAGGGGTAACTTGCTGATCGGTGGCTGTCCGACAGCTCGGACCCCCACCGTTGACAAGGACAGGTTGCCTGAACCCCAAGTTTGAACCAAGCGGCTGGTCACTCGTGCGAACTGCCGCTCCATTCATTCTCTATGGGAGCGCCAGAGATGGCCGAATGCAGTGTTAGGCTTTTACTGGCACTTCCATACCGCTCTGTTCAAACTTGGGGTTTGGGCAACTTCGGGCTCCCCATTCTCGATAACTGTTGGGGTCCGAGTTATCGGGCACCCTCCGATCAGCAAGTTACCCCTTACCCTATGTAACTTGTTGTAACCCGAATACCCCTTTTAAGATACAGCTTCTATGTATCGTGTAAACATAGAATCTGTATCGTTCTGTCAGTCGATTTACATGCCAGATCCAGGTAATAATGGTCACGTATAATTTCATAACTTATGTGATCATTATTGGCTGGATGATATATGTTAGACACACATAGGAAAAGCTTTTAGCCAAGCTGTCTATATGAGCTGTGATTGGCTGGCGCATCAAGTGAGTGCACAATAGATATGCAAAAATGTGCTGGCGCAATCGGTAATGGAAAACTGGGCATGGGAAGCCTATGTTCTGTAGAAGAACCTGAAAGGCTGGTTCACGAATCGTGATGTCTGAAATAACTGACCCTTCCACAGCCGCAAAGGCTCCTGGGTTTAGTGTACGTGACGTCAGTGGAAGAAGAGTGATCACGTGACCGGCAGAACGAACAGATAATCTGTACTGTATTGGCAATGTAAGTAAATTACAAAGTTTCTTACATTGGCCAGTATTATTGATAGGAGATTTTTTATTTGGGCAAACCCCTTTGATGCGATTTGTTCGTGCCCATACAGTTTGCATTTTGTCGGCAGCACATCCTCTGTTAATCTGGGCAGCTGTTCTACTGACAAATCATTTTTTTTAGACATAATAAGAAATCCAATGAGCCAACAAACGAGTACTAGACTGATCGCTGCCATGTTTACATGGGCTATTGATCGGGAACAAACATTTGAAAGGGTGCTCGTTCACCCTATCATCAGCCTATGAAAAAGGGCCTATAGGTCCTCAATGTAAATAACTCTTCCAAAGAAGCTCACGGCAGTTTGTTGTATAGGTGAAGTAAGCTTCAGTATTTGAGTTGTGATTTTTCAAAATGTTGTAAATAATATAATAAGGTAACTTTCTGTTTTTAATATCCTTGTTTCCAACAGTTATGATCCTGCAGATTTTGAGCATCTTCCAGTGACACCTGAAATGAAAGAGTTGTTCCAGTATATTACTAGGTGAGACTAAGTAGTTGTTTTTTGATAGCCAGGCTAAAGCTGAAAACTTGGTTTACCCTGGCATCAAACCATCCTTGAAGTCTGTTTTTGTATGTAGATGCTATATTATACGGCACCTTTACCATGCTTAATGAAGATACCTTGCTACTTTTAAATTGCCATTTGTCGTCCTCCCATTTATTTGATTTTTTCCAGCACACTTTTTAATCCCTTCGCGCTCAGTGACGTACTATTCAGTCATGCTGATCGCATCGTTCGTTCTCAGTGACGGTATGTGACCAAGAACCCCACATAATTTTATGCCCAATCCCACAAGTGAACCCCTGTAGATGCTTCAGAGTTGGGCAAGTTCTGGGGACTGCTCTTGAACATGGGGCTTCTGAAAAAGCCATCCATTAGAACCTACTGGAGTACAAACATGTTATACCACACCCCGATGTACCGCATGGCCATTTCCAGGATGCGTTATGAGGCAATACTTCGCTTCTTACATTATGCTGATAATGAGCAGTGCCCACCCCGAGATGACCACAGTTTTGACCGTTTGTATAAACTTAGACCCCTATTGAACCATTTCAGTGCTCGGTTTGCCCAAGCATTCACCCCTGAGAAGTGTATTTCTAATGAGTCTCTGGTACATTTAAAGGGAGGCTTCAATTCCGCCAGTACCTGCCGAGTAAGAGGGCAAGGTATGGTGTGAAAATGTATAAAATGTGCGAGAGTGCATCAGGGTATACCTACAATTTTAGGATATATGAAGGGAAGGACACCAGTATTCAGCCCCCAGAATGCCCTCACTTACTGCGAGTTAATGCAAAAATTGGGTGGGATTTGGTGCACCCACTGCTGCACCAGGGTTACCACCTCTACCTGGATAATTTTTAGAACAGCGTCCCACTCTTCGTGCCTCTCTTCCAGAAGTACGGCGGCATGCGGCACTGCTAGAAGAAATCTAAGAGGCCTCTCTAAGACTCTGTTTGGGCAAACACAGAAGGGGTGAGAGCAGGGCACATTCTAGCAGCGACATGTTGCTTGACAAAGGCTGCATTGAGCAGCTAAAACGTTGCACCTTTTTCACTGATGGGTGAATAAACTTCCTATTTTTTTTTGAACCTTGGAGTGCTGCCTCGTTCTCCTTATATTTGTATACCATTGGGGATTTACAAGTCTGATCCCTGGAGGCCTGCACCCTTATGCCCTGGAGGTTTTTGTTCTACTGTGCTGCCCATACACCTTCTCTTTGGACATTGTGTCAAGTTCAAGGACGAGAGATATCCTTGTATTGACAACAATACCTGGCTACACCAGTATCCGTGTACCTCCTACGAGGTACCATTACAGAGACCCTCAAACCAGACCATCTTGGACTACAATATGTACATGGGAGGGGTAGACTTGTCAGATCAAGTCCATAAAAAAAACCTACTTTGCCATGCGGAAATCGAGGGTGTGGTTTAAGAGGCTAGCCGTGTACATCATACAGATGGCATTGTACAATGCGTACGTACTACGTCTATGTGCAGGCCAGAAGGGAACTTTCCTGGAATCTTTAGGGACCAAGAAGGGGGGGGGGGGCACCCAGTACTTCTGGAAGCGAGGCCACGCTCATCGTACCAGGGAAACACTTTCCAGGAAAAGTTCCCCAAACTGGCAAGAAGGGAAAAAGGCAAGTGCTGCAAAGTCTGCTATAAGAGGGGGATAAGGAAGGACAATATATCAAGGAGCTGTATGTGAGAAGTGATATGAAGGGGAGTGTGAAAAGAGACAATAGTGGGTGAAGATTGTGAGGAGGTTGAAACCTTGTGGGTGGAACTAGAAAGGGAGGTAAACACTGAAAAAATTACTTTTGGTGTAATCTATAGACCCCCCCCCCAATATAACTGAGGAGATGGAAGGTCCGCTATATAAACAGATGGAGCGGGCTGCACAGGCGGGTACTGTAGTGATAATGGGAGATTTTAATTACCGGGATATTAATTGGCATCATGGTTCGGCTTCAACTGCAAAGGGGAGACATTTCCTCAACCTGTTGCAGGAAAATTTTTTGGGCCAGTTTGTGGAAGACACAACTAGAGGTGAAGCTCTGTTGGATCTGGTTATTTCTAATAATGCAGAGCTTGTTGGGAATGTTAATGTTCGTGAAAACCTAGGTAACCGTGATCACAATATAGTTCTATTTTACCATTACTGTAAAAAGCAAACACCGGCTGGGAGGGCAAAAACACTGAATTTTAAGAGCCAATTTCCCCAGGATGAGGGCTGCAATTCAAGATATAGATTGGGAAGAACTAATGTTAAATAATGGGACAAATGATAAATTGGAGAGTTTCAAATCTACTTGAGGTTATTTATAGTGCAAAATTTATTCCTATAGGTAACAAGTATAAACGACTAAAATTAAATCCCACATGGCTTACACCTTCTGTAAAAAAGGCAATACATGGCAAAAAAAGGGCATTTAAAAAATACAAATCTGAGGGCACATCTGTAACCTTATTAAATTATAAAGAGCTTAATAAAATTTGTAAAAATGTAATAAAATTAGCAAAAATACAAAATGAAAAGAAGGTGGCCAAGGATAGTAAAACAAATCCCCAAAAATTCTTCAAGTATATAAATGCAAAAAAGCCAAGGTCTGAACATGATGAACACCTAAATAGTGGTAATGGGGAGTTGGTCACAGGGGATCAAGAGAAGACAGTTACTAAATGGGTTCTTTAGCTCTGTATACAACTGAAGAAAGAGCAGCTGATATAGCCGGTGCCAGTGCTGTTAATATATCAGTTGATCTACTGAATTGGATGAATGTAGATATGGTCCAAGCTAAATTAAATAAATGTGCACAAGGCCCCAGGACCAGATGGGTTACACCCTAGAATTCTTAAAGAGCTTAGTTCAGTTATTTCTGTCCCCCTCTTCATAATATTTAGAGATTCTCTAGTGACTGGTATAGTGCCAAGGGACTAGCGCAGGGCAAATGTGGTGCCTATTTTCAAAAAGGGCTCTAGGTCTTCCCCGGGTAATTATAGACCAGTAAGCTTAACATCCATTGTGGGGAAAATGTTTGAGGGGCTATATACAGGATTATGTGACAAAAAATAGTATTATAAGTGACAGCCAGCACGGTTTTACGAAGAACAGAAGTTGTCAAACTAACCTGATTTGTTTTTATGAAGAGGTGAGCAGAAACCTAGACAGAGGGGCCGCTGTGGATATAGTGTTTTTGGACTTTGCAAAGGCATTGAACACTGTCCCTCATAGACGTCTAATGGGTAAATTAAGGACTATAGGATTAGATAGTATAGTTTGTAATTGGATTGAGAATTGGCTCAAGGACCGTATCCAGAGAGTTGTGGTCAATGATTCCTACTCTGAATGGTCCCCAGTTATAAGTGGTGTACCCCAGGGTTCAGTGCTGGGACCACTAATATTCAACTTATTTATTAATGATATAGAGGATGGGATTAATAGCACTATTTCTATTTTTGCACATGACTCAAAGCTATGTAATATAGTTCAGTCTATGGAAGATGTTCGAGAATTGCAAGCGGATTTAAACAAACTTGGGCATCCAGTTGGCAAATGAGGTTTAATGTAGATAAATGTAAAGTTATGCACCTGGGTACGAACAACCTGCATGCATCATATGTCCTCGGGGGAGCTACACGGGGATTCACTTGTTGAGAAGGATCTGGGTGTGCTTGTAAATCATAAACTAAATAACAGCATGCAATGTCAATCAGCTGCTTCAAAGGCCAGCAAGATCTTGTCGTGGATTAAAAGAGGCATGGACTCATGGGACAGGGATGTAATATTACCACTTTACAAAGCATTAGTAAGGCCTCATCTAGAATATGCAGTTCAGTTCTGGGCTCCAGTTCATAGAAAGAATGCCCTGGACATGATTCCTTTTTATATAAATATATTAATGGCACATACAAAAAATACGGTGAAATCCTGTTCCATGTAAAACCCCCCTCAAAAAACAAGGGGCCACTCCCTCCGTCTGGAGGAAAAAAAGGTTCAACCTGCAGAGGCGACAACCCTTCTTTACTGTGAGAACTGTGAATCTATGGAATAGTCACCGCAGGAGCTGGTCACAGCAGGGACAGTAGATGGCTTTAAAAAAATGCTTAGATAATTTCCTAGAACAAAAAAATATTAGTTAATATGTGTAGAAATGTTTTACTTCCCCTTTCCCATTCCTTGGTTGAACTTGATGGACATGTGTCTTTCTTCAGCCGTAGTAACTATTTAACTATGTAATGTGACACTTGTCTCGAAAAACCAGGGCTCTGTATGAAAGAGTGTTTAAAAATTTATCATACATCCCTTGATTTTTAATCTACCCCAGTTTTCCTTACCCTGATGCACTCCGCACAGCTTATCCCCCTTACTTGCCCTTCTGAGCCTTGATGTGTGCCCAGGCAGCTGATAACAGCCACATGTAGGGTATTGCCATACCCGGGAGAACCCACATTACAGTTTACGGGGTGTATGTCTTCGGTGGCACATGCTGGGCACAATATATCGGACACTTAAATGGCATATATGTATAGAAAATTGCAAATCTCACTGCACCATCTGCTGCGCATTATCTTTTACACAATGCCTGTGGGGTCAAAATGCTCACTACACCTCTAGGTGAATGCCTTTTAAGGGGTGTAGTTTCCAAAATGGGGTCACTTCTGGCGGGTTTCCATTGCTTTGATACCTCAGGGGCTCTGCAAATGCAACACTGCACCCGAAAACCAATCCAGCATAATCTGAACTCCAAAGAACACACAGCGCTCCTTTCCTTCTGAGCCCTGCCATGGGCCCAAACGGCAGTTTATCACCACAGTTGGGGTGTTGCCGCACTCTGGACAAATTGGACAACAAAATAGGGTGTTTTTATTCCTTGTGAAAATAAGACCAAAACGGGGTCCGTTTTGGGTGGATTTCTACTATTTTGGCACCAGAAGACATCTTCAAACCTAGCATGGTGCCTTAAATATATTCTAATAAACAGGACACAAAATGCACTATGTGCTTCTTGGCTTCTGGGGCTTGTGTTTCAGTCTACTAGCACACTAGAGCCACATGTGGGACATTTCTAAAAACTGGAGAATCTGGCCAATACATTATGGGGGTTTATAATACTTAGGCCCCTCAAAGCCACCTCCAAACTGAACTAGTAGCTAAAAAACAAAAGGCTTATGAAATTTTCTTGAACATATGAGAAGTTGGTGTTTTATGTATTAAGCCTTGTAGCGTTCTAGAAAAAAAAAATAATGTTCAAAAAATGATGCCAATCTGAAGTAGACCTGTGGGAAATGTTAATTGGTAACTATTTTGTGTGGTATAACCCTCTGCCTTACAAGCAGATACATTTAAAATAAAAAATATGCTACATTTTGCTATTTTTCACAAATAAGCACTCAATGTATCGACCAAATTTTACCGCTAACATAAAGCCCAATTTCACGAGAAAACGATCTCCGAATCGCTTGGATAGGTCAAAACATTCTGAAGTTATTACCACATAAAGTCAAAAATGGCAGATTTGAAAAAAATGGGCTCTGGGCCTTAAGGCCCAAACTAGGCTGCGTCCTTAAGGGGTTAAGATCCCTAACTTTTTTTTCATTTTTTTTTTTTTTTTATCAACATAGCTGTATAAGAGCTTGTTATTTTACAGGATGAGTTTTTTTTTTTAAGTGCAACATTTAATGTACCGAGAAACCTTTAAGGCTGTGTTCACATGGAGTTTTTTGCAGGATGAAAATTCCTCCTGCAAAAACTGCTCTAGACGGTTTTTGCAGAGTGGTTTGACAAAAACTCGTCAAAACACTCTTCGAGGCGTTTTTTTCCTCTTTCTGACTGATTGAAATGGGGTTTTGGAGGCGGAAACCGCCTCAAGATGGGTCATGACGCTTCTTTTTACCACGACGCGTTTTTTTTACTCGCGGTAAAAAAACTCGCCCAATTCCCATTTAAATCAATGGGCGGCATTTTCGGGCGATTTTTGAGGAGTTTTGCAGCGTCAATAAAACTCTGTGTGAAGAGGGCCTAAAAATGTATTTTGTGGAGTGGAATGTAGAAAAAAAAAACAGCAATTTCTCCATTGTATTTTGGGTTTCTTTTTTACAGCTTTAGGCCTCATGCACACGAACGTAATTACGAGCCGTAATTAAGGGCCCATAGACTTCTATTGGCCACGGGTACCTTCACTTATGCTTACGGGAAGGTGCGCTTGCCGTTAAAAAATATAAAACATGTCCTACATCAGGCCGTAATAACGGCACGGGCAGGCCCATAGAAGTCTATGGGGCTTCCGTAATTACGGGTGGCTACGTGTGTGCACCCGTAATTATGGGAGCGTTGCTAGGTGACGTCGGGATAGTCACTGTCCAGGGTGCTGAAAGAGTTAACTGATCGGCAGTAACTCTTTCAGCACCCGGGACAGTGACTACCGCTGGAGTCAATAGTATTAAAAGTTAACTTACCCAGAACTCTTCTTCTTCCTCCAGTCCGGTCTCCCGGGATGACGTTTCATCCCATGTGACCGCTGCAGCCAATCTCAGGCTGCATCGGTCACATGGACTGCCGTGTCATCCAGGGAGGTCGAACTGGATGTCAAGAGAGGGACGCGTCACCAAGACAACGGCCCGGGGTACGTATTAACTTTTTTTTTACCTTCAGACGCTGCGGAAACTCTGTCTGACAGGGCTGCCCCTTCTCTCTATCCTGATAGAGAGAAGAGGCTGGCTGCCGATTAGTGCAGAGAAAACGGGTCCATAAATACTGGTGGAATACAGGTCGAATACGTGTGACAATGGACCCGTATTTACGGGAGGAAAAAAAATACGTTCGTGTGCATCCTTTCTATTTCTTATTGCGGTGAAAATTACATGTTAACTTTATTATGTGGGTCAATACGATTACGACGATACCAAATATTATAGATGTTTTACAAAAGAGAATACAACCTATTTGTACATCCAGGAACTATTTTTTTCGCCTATATAAATATCATGTCTGCGGTATCACATCAGCTGTAAAATATCAGGAAAATATGTTTGAGTAGAAGGCCTCATTCACACAAACTTATTTTTGTCCTCCCGTAAATACGGGTCCTTGGTCACTTGTATTGCACCAGTATTTACGGACCCGTGCCCGTAAATACGGGTCCGGTGTCCCCAGTATTCCACCCGTATTTACGGGCACGTTTTCGCTGCAAAATTGCACTGCAGTAATCGGCAGCCCCTTCTCTCTATCCGTGCAGGATAGAGAGAAGGGACAGCCCTTTCCGCAGAAAAAGTTAAAGAAATTCATACTTACCCGGCAGTTGTCTTGGTGACACGTCCCTCTCTTGACATCCAGTCCGACCTCCCTTGATGATGCGGCAGTTCATGTGACCGCTGCAGCCTGTGATTGGCTGCAGCGGTCACATGGGCTGAAACGTCATCCCGGGAGGCCGGACTGGAGGAAGAAGCAGGGAGTTCTGGGTAAGTATTTTTTACAGGTTTATCTATATTGTGATCGGTAGTCACTGTTCAGGGTGCTGAAAGAGTTACTGCCGATCGTTTAACTCTTTCAGCACCCTGGACAGTGACTATCCCCTGACGTCACCTAGCAAAGCTCCTGTAATTACGGGTGCACACACGTAGTCACCCGTAATTACGGTAGCCCTTTAGACTTCTATGGGCACCTTCCCGTAAGCATACCCGTGGCCAATTGAAGTCTATGGGGCCGTAATTACGGGCGTTTTTACGTTCGTGTGCATGGGGCCTTACCAAGTAATACTTGGTGCATTGACCTGTTAAATTGTATATAGCCTACAAAAGGTCAATTAACAGTTTATTAGAAAAATACCAAAGAATACTTTATTGAACTACATAAAACCTATATACACATTAAAAACGAATTATACAATGCATAACAAGGTGTCTATCTAGGCAAGTAGCATATATCTATCAGAGTATGGTAATGGCATATAACCACAGGAATGGAAAACAAAGTTTCAGAATTCGTACAGATTTGTGTGGGAAATACCCATACATGAAAAGAAGACCAAGGATGAAAAAGTTATGTTACAAAAAACACCAATCTGTCTAAATAATGTAAGAATCCCTGGATAATAAACTGTCAGATCAAGGAATACTACAGATAGCCTGACACGTTTTAATTAAAAGTATTAACCCTTTAACGACCGGCGTATAGTGTTTTTACGTCGGTCGTTTAGGGTAGTTCTTCTGAAGTGTCGGCTTTTCACGTCGGCACTTCAGAAGAACTTTTCTGCCATCGTGCGGGGTTCTGCTGAAACCCGGACTGTTAGTAACAGCCTCGGGCTTCAGGGCAATGATCGGAGACCACTAGCAGTGGTCTCCGATCATATTTAACCCCTCAGCTGCGGTGCTGAATAGCAAGTGCCGCATTTGAGTGGTTTGGGAGGGAAGGGGCCGCATCGGAGCGCTTTCGGGGGATCTCCTGAAGTCCGGGCTGCTGGTTTCAGCCTCGGGCTTTAGGGCAATGATCGGAGACCACTAGCAGTGGTCTCCGATCGTATTTAACCCCTCAGATGCGGCACTCAATAGCAAGTGCCGGCCGCATCTGAGTGGTTTGGGAGTTAGGGGACCGCATCAGAGCGGTTTTCCCGGTCATCGGGTAATCTGCCTCTGAAGCCAAGGCTGTTAGCAACAGCCTTGGTTTCAGAGTGATGATTGGAGACCAATAACAGTGGTCTCCGTTCATGTGATCACTGTGAGAACCATTCACAGTGATCACAAAATGAAAAATGAAGTGTTTCTCCTCTCGGTCTCTCCTCACACTTGTTACTCTCTATGAGAAGAGACAAAGAGAGAATTTTACTGCGACACCAAAGACACTAAATTACAAAAAATCTAATATATAAACTTTATATAAACTTCAATTGTATACCTAGGCTAGGGTTATCCTTAGGGCACGTTCACACGTGGCGGAGTTTTTCCGCTGCAAATGTTAGTGCAGATTTGGGGCATTTACGCAACGAATCTGCACCAACATTTGCATATTTGACAGGTAATTCAGATGTTGCAGAAAAGACAGTGGACTTGCCACAGATTTCAGTTTTTGCATTGCAAAGTCTGAAATCCACAGTGAAATTCCGCTTCTACTCCGCAACAGACAGTGCATGCTGTATAGAGAAAATTCTGCACCGCAGCCTATGGTCCGCAGCAGAGTTTTCCCGCAATGTCTGAACCTAACTTGCCTAAAAATTTATTGAAACAACTGTAAAAAAACGGCCGCTGGAGTATTCTACTGTGGACTGTCCGCAGCGGAATTCCACAGCAATTCCGCCACGTGTGAATGTGCCCTTAGGGTTAGTCTAGGATTAGTTTAGGGTTATTCTAGGTTTTATCCTAGGGTTAGCCTAGGGTTTTTGTGTAGCGTACGTGAGTGACGTCTGTGTATTTTTAAGTTTAAAAAAAGGTTTGTAGTCTGTGTTTGTTCGACATCAGTTTTTTGTGAAGCGTGCTTTTGTGACGTCTGTGTATTTTTGTCTGTCAAAAAAAAAAAAGCAATGAAAAAATTATACAATTTGTGTGCGTCTGGTTACAGTCTTTGTTGTACGTGTGTGTGTAATTACAATGGCCCATAAAAGGTTCACGGTGGAAGAGGCATACGCCATGTTTATTTCTGACTGATGAAAGCGATACAGAAACCGCGTCCGAGGTAGAAGTACCACAAAACACGGCCCACTCTATTCCCCCAGGATATATTGAGTGGGTATCCACAGAGTCATTTTCCCCTAATATCCCAGAATTTATTGCCACACCAAGGATAAATATTAATGTGGAAAATTTTACAGCCCCCATATTTTAAGATATTCATTACAAATGAACTATTGGAGCTGGTTGTCCACCAAACCAATCTGTATGCTCGTCAATTCTTTGCTGAAAAGCCAACGTCCTCCTATGCAAAGCAGTGGCACCCCACAAATACTGGCGAACTTAAAGGAGTCATCCTCTACACTGGGTTTGTGAAAAAGCCCTCAATCCGGTCATATTGGGCAACAAGCCCTACACATGCCACACCTGTTTTTCCAACCGTTATGACCAGAAGCAGATATGAAGTGCTAATGCGCTTCCTTCATTTTAACGACAATCACAAGCCCCCGTGACCGCCTGTATAAAATAAGGCCCCTGATAAAAATTTTGGAGAAGTCATTTATACCGGTGTACAACCCCGAAAAAAACCTAGCGGTGGCTGAATCGCTGATGAGTTACAAAGGCAGGCTCTCATTCCGCCAGTACATCCCCTCAAAGAGAGCAAAATATGGGGTTAAAATCGACAAGCTCTGTGAGAGCGGTACAGGCCACACGTCTGCGTTTAGAATCTATGAAGGCAAAGACCCTGATATTACCCACATTATTAACTCATTTACTTTCACACTGTTTTTGTAGTGAGAACCAAAAGGGAGGGTTGCTTATTGGATAATGTTTCACTGTAAAAATGCAGCAATACTGTATTTTCTGGAAAAACCTATTTTTTATTTCTTTCCACCTATTAAAAATACTCAATATACCCCTAGATGAATATTAGCAGGACAGTTATACTTGTCAAAATGACCTGCAGTACCACGGCAAATATAGCGGGGTTCCCTAAAATCAGCTCTGGCGTAAAAAGGTCTCCAAAAGCCAAAATGGACTTCTTCTATGATATGCCCTAAAACGGGTCCATATAATAGATTAGACACACATATTTGGTATCATCGTACACGGGAAAAGTAGCAGAATGTGGAAAGGTGTCACTTTTACCAGTATGTCATATGGTGTTTCGAAATGGCTTAAGAAAAGTGCCACTTTTGTTAAAAAAAAGTAAATTGCATTTTTTTTTTTTTGGCCCATGTTTGGACAAATTCTGTAAAAAGTGTGAAGGGTTAAAACAGAAATTTAACCACTAGAAATAGAATTTCGGGTGTGTATTTTTTTGTATTATGGTCATTTTTGGTAAATTCTGACAGTCTGCCACTCCAGTACTATGGCAAATGCAGCATGGTGCAATAAAATTAACTCTGGCATGACAGGCCTCCGAAAGCCAAAATTGACTCTTTCTATGATATGCCCTATAATGGGTCCATATAATAGATTAGACACACATATTTTGTATCGCCGTACATGGGAGAAATAGCAGAATGTGGAAAGGTCTCACTTTTACTAGTATGTCATATGGTGTTTCGAAATGGCTTAAGAAAAGTGCCACTTTTGCAAAAAAAAAATGCAATTTACATTTTTTATTGGCCCAAGTTTAGACAAATTCTGTAAAAAGTGTGAAGGGTTAAAACGGAAATTGAACCTCTAGAAATAGACTTTAGAGTGTCTAGTTTGTAGAACACAATTTTTTTTTTTTACCATTATTTATTGGACTTCAAGTCCATTACCCATACATTACTATCACGGTGTAAAAATAACGAAATTAAGACATTTTGGTGCGCAATTGAAAAAAGGGGCACTAGTGTTTTATACTATATTTCTGGTCAAAAAAAATCAACTACACCTCCAAGGTAGGTGTCCTTATGATCAGGATAAATTAAAAAATATATTTCAATACATTTGTATGATACAATTTCTTTTATTTTCAAACTGTTACATTTTAAATGATTAAAAATCCAAATTTTTCTTTTTTTTTCTGTTTTTCCACGGCTATAAAAAAAAAAAACTATCAAAAATGTTACCTGTACATATATACCACAAAAAGGAAGCACTACATGTCCCAAGAAAACAATGCAAAATTCACATCGATACATAAAACACATACAGAGTTATACTGCGTTACATCTGTGAATAGCAAAACTGCGAAAATTGCTCTGGTCACTAAGGTTTAAAACACCTTCGGTATTAAGGGGTTAAAGATGCAAACCTACCCATATTATAGCTCCTGCACTAGGGAGACACCAGACCCGATGCGCGTTTCGGCAGGATGCCCTTGTCTCTTTTTACGAAAGAGACTAGATTTTATTTTAACCATATTGAGTACATACCACTTTTTGACAATTTTTGTTAAATTTCTTTTGAGAGGCAAGGTGAACTAAAAACGGCAATTCTGGCATTTTCTCAATAGAAGGACCAACATGGTAGACCAGGGGTATTAAATAGGCCATGGCTGCCATGACATCCCATCAGCCTATCGACATCCAACAATAGTGTTGCAGCGGGTAAGACAGACACCCCCCCCCCCCGATCTAATGGCTTCGATGCGGCGGTCGCTGTTGATCGCAGCATCGAACAACCAGGATCAGAGTTATCTATTAGATGTAATATGCAGCCGATACCCACTATGTGTGCAGCTCCATACTCTTCCCCCCCCCCCCCCTTCCCAAATGTCAGGAAGGGGTTACGGAACCCCTCTGCATGCACTTTGTACATAATACTGGGTGCAGCTGAAAGGAGCATATGTTCATGGTGCGTGCTGGGGGTGGGAGCTTCAGCTTCACCCACTATCTGCAGAACACTGAGTGATGTCAACTTCTGTACAGCAGCCATGCTCTCCTAAACATGGTTATTTTAGAAACAAAAATAGGAAAAAAAGGAGTAACTGTTCCACAATGCTAAACGAGTTGGAAAAGTTGTGTATGGTATTCTTAGCGGTTAAAATTCACATAACCAGGAGGCGTGGCTTGAACATATTACTGGCTGGACGTGTCTTGCTGGAGCTCCCGTTTCTATCCTCATCTGCCACAATCCTCTCCATGGGGTCTCCGCACCCATCTGGGAGGAGAATTTACACCAGCAGAGACACCTCCACGTTTTCAGGCTGATATTGGTCCGTTTACTACCATTTTTGTGGTCGTGGCCTACTGGCTGGTTTGAAGGCGGGGCCATGAGTTGCGGCTGGAGGTTGGAGCGGCAGCCTGGTGGCTGCTAAATCCACCTCCCTGACTTCTCAATCGACCTTTAGAGTGAGAGCTGCCCTCTGCATTCTCAGAAGACTAACCATCTCCTGGATGAGATACCCTGACCGAGCAGTGTCCTGCGGCCTGGAGCCTTGGGCCTAGTCTGGGATTGGATCTTCGGGCTAGATTTCTACTGCAGACCGGACGCTGGCTACTTCCGGCTGGAAAGGAGCTACAATGGACCGCTATCCCACAATTTGGGCCTTGCATCTAGGCCTTCATTATATACCTTAACACTTAGCGGGACTCAAGGTAGCATCCGTAAAGAGAGTATCCTGTGAATGTGGCCGCCATTGTGGAGTATCCTGCAAGCCTTCCAGACGTGCCGAACTCCGAGTGCATAGCGGTGAGTGTAACCTGTGGACTCACACTCCCCTGGGTATACCCCCCCCCCTGTCAAGATCTGCAAGGGACGAATTTTCAAACATGTGGCACACCACCACCTCCCTGCTGCTCCTATATGCACTATGCAGATGTAATCTGGATATCATGAGACGCATGGAGGATCTCCCACTCCCATATGTCTATGATCCTTTGGTGTATATTTAGTTGTGCTCTAATCGGAGGTGATTCTCCGCTCCTACACCAACCTGCTGCCCGGGGTACTCCCATAATGGCTCCCTTTAAGCATTCTAAAGTCATGGACAAAATGGATAAATCCACCGGGCCTCGTGCAGCATGGCCTTCTGAGGCCTCAGCCTCTCCTTCTGCTCTGGCTCACTCCCCTCCTGAACCATCCATGCTAGATGTGTTGAAGGCCATTACAGAATCTCGTACGGCTCTAACTGAAAAGATTGATGCTCTTCAGATGGGCTTTGGTCTACTCAGAGCTGATATGCACACTACTGAGTCTGAGAGGCGCATTTCTGACTTGGAAGATGTGGTAACTCCCCTGAGATCGAGAGTCGACACTTTTTTGAATCGCAACAGTCCACGTGGCGTGCTAAGGTTGATGACATGGAGAACCGCTAGCGACGATGTAACATCCGCTTCGTTGGCCTGCCTGAAGGTGTGGAAAAGCCAAACCCTGCTGCATTTTTGGAGAACTGGCTTAAATCAATATTTGGGAGCACTGCCTTTTCTCCTATGTTTTGTGTGGAACAGGCACATCGGGTCCTGACTAGAGCTCCTCTACCTTGAGCACCGCCACACACCTGCATCGCCAAGTTTCTCAATTTCAAAGATCATGACAAATTACTGGAACTTGCAAGGCAACAGGGGCCTCTAAAACATGCCAACCAGGATGTGAGTCTTCCCTGGTTATTCGTTAAGGGTCCAACAGAGGCAGCATTTCATAGAAGCCAAGAGAAGGGAGAAAAATATAGTCTAATCTATGATATGCCCCGCAAACCTCAGATTGTTGCACAATGGATCTGCAGTATTCATCGACAAGCCGGAAGAAGTCTTCACCTGGTTGGAAAATCATGGACTCTGATCTCTATACTCCTATGCTGTGGGTAATTACTCGAATTCATGGAACATACTCCTGACTTTAGTTCTTCTTTGCAGATGTTGATTCTCCTCGATGTCTTTAAATGAAGGTCCTGGTACATCTCCCGACACCTATCACGGCTAGATAGTCCTGACTTCCATGTCTTGGCTCTATGGAATCTACTGGCTATGTTTCAAAATCCTTGTTGTATTCTAGCGGAAGGGTCTTGCCCCCTTTTACTAATCATTTAAATATACCTTAATGTTTTTTGCGACAAGCTACAATTGGGCTGGAAACTTGTCTCAAGTTCGGGGGATGGGTAGGGTTTGTCTGGGTTGGGTTTATTAATTTCTGCCTTTCGTACTTGTCTGTTATATATACTAGTCCTTCTCAATGAATTATAATCTCGTCAAAAAATTAGATTTATTTCAGTAATTCAATTCAAAAAGTGAAACTCCTATATTATATATCTTGATTTTATACAGAGAATGATCTATTGCCAGCATTTTTTCTTTAACCCCTTAGTGACCAGCCCATTTTAGGCCTTAATGACCAAGCTATTTTATTCGTTTTTCTATAGTCGCATTCAAAGAGCTATAACGTTCTTATTTTTTCGTCTACATAGCTGTATGAGGACTTGTTTTTTGCGGGATTAGTTGTGCTTTTTAATGGCACCATTTTTGGGTACATATAATTTTTATATTAACTTTTATTAACCTTTTTGGGGGGGATTATAAAAAAAACCTGAAATTCCACCATTGTTCTATGCGTTTTTAAATTGACGCCGTTCACTATGCGACGTAAATAACATGTTACCTTTATTCTATGGGTCGGTACGATTACGGCAATACCACATATGTAGAGTTTTTTTTATGTTTTACGACTTTTGCACAATAAAAACACTTTTGAACTAAAATTATTTGTTTTTGCATCGTTGCTTTCCAAGAGCCGTAATTTTTTTATTTTTCCATCAATGTAGTTATTTTTTGGGCTTGTTTTCTGCGGGACAAGACGTAGTTTTGATTGGTACTGTTTTGGGGTGCATGGGACTTATTGATTCATTTTTATTATGACTTTTTTGGGGGGCAATGGAAAAAAATTGCACTTTCGCCATAATTTTTTGCGTTTTTTTTTTTACGGTGTTCACTTTGCGGTTTAAATTACATATTAACTTTATTAATGGAGTCATTACGGTCGCGGCGATACCACATATGTGTACTTTTTTTTAATTTTTTTACACTTTTACTAAATAAAACCACTTTTTATGGAAAAAAATGGTTTTATTTATTTTTTTTACTGTACTTTTTATTAATAATCTTTATTTCACTTTGATAACTGATTTTATTAGTCCCACTAGGGGACTTTACTGTGCGATGTTCCGATCGCTGCTATAATGCTCTGATATACTTCGTATACCAGAGCATTATTGCCTGTCAGTGTAAATCTGACAGGCAATCTGTTAGGACGTGCCTCCGGCGCGTCCTAACAGGAATATGTCCAGGGCAGACCTGGGGGCTTTTATCAAGCCCCCGGCTGCCATGACACCCCATCGGAGACCCGCGATTTCATTCGCGGGCCGCCGATGGGTGACAGAGGGAGCGCACTCCCTCTGTAAACAAAGTTAAATGCCGCGGTCGCTATTGACGGCGGCATTTAACGGGTTAAACGGCCGCGATCGAAGTAAACTTCGATCGCGGGCGTTGGAGCAGGAGCTCAGCTGTCATCAGACAGCAGAGCCCCGGCTCCTGCCTGCACGGGAGACCCGTGCAGGACTTAGACTAGGCTGACGTGAAAAGGCGTCAGCCTAGCCTAAAGCCCATTAGTGACCGACGTAAAAAGGCATATTAGTGGTCACTAAGGGGTTAAATGTTGTTGATTATGACTAACTGTTAATGATCACCCTAAATTTAGTGTCTCAGAGAATTAGAATATTATATAAGCCCAATTCCAAAAATTATTGCTAATACCGAAATGTTGGCCTACTGAAAAGTATATGCACTCAATACTTGGTCGGGGGTCCTTTTGCATAAATTACTGCATCAACGTGGCGTGGCATGGAGGTGATCAGCCTGTGGCACTGCTGAGGTGTTATGGAAGCCCAGGTTGCATTGATAGCGGCCTTCAGCTCGTCTGCATTGTTGGGTCTGGTGTCTCATCTTCCTCTTGACAATACTCCCATAGATTCCCTATAGGGTTTAGGTCAGGCGAGTTTGCTGGCCAATCAAGCACAGTGATACTGTGGTTATTAACCTCTTCCTGTCGTAAACCACTTTCAGATTTTCATTTTCGGTTTTTCCTCCCCACCTTCCGAAAGCCATATCTTTTTTTCATTTTTCCGTGGATATAGTCCTATGAGGACTTGATTTTTGCGGGACCAGTTGTAGTTTTTCGAAGCACCATTTATTGTGCCCTGTAATGTACTAGGAAACAGGAAAAAAAATATTTGTGGGGTAGAAAATGAAGAAAAAACGATTCCTCCATTGTTTTGTGCACTTCGTTTTTACGGATTTCACTGTGCAATTAAAACATTTTTAACTTTATTCTGCGGGTCAATAAGATTACGGCAATACCAAATATACTTAATTTTTTTTATGTTTTACTACTTTTACAAGGAAAAAACTTAGTGTAAAAAATAAAAATTATTTTGTTTCTATTCTGGGAGCCATAACTTTTTTTTTTCTTTCCGTCGATTTAAGTGGTATGAGTGCTTATTTTTTGCGGGACAAGCTGTATTTTTTTTTAATGCTATCATTTTGGGGTACATGCAAGGTTTTGATAACTTTTTTTTTTTTTTATTCCATTTTTTTTGTGGGAGATGAGGTGACCAAAAAATAGCGATTCTTGCGTTTTTAAATGTGTTTTTTTTTTTTAACGGCATATACCGTGCGGGTTTAATAATGATATATTGTAATAGTTCGGACTCTTACGGATTCGGCGATACCAATTATGTTTATTTATTTGTTCACAATGCTCTAATGGGGAAAAGAGGGGTACTTTTTTAATATATATATATTTTTATTTTTTTTACATAAAAACCTCACAAAATTATGAATTGGAAGGAGACCAATTTTTAAAAAACAAAGTGGTCAATAGACCAACATATTGACAGATATCATAAAATCAGGGACATTTGGATAAATCACCAACATCTTCTAGGTTTAGACACAGATTGACATCAGGCTCAAATAAATGACCTCCCCTTCGAATTCTCTAGTTCAATAATGGCCCCTTGACTGTTTCCTTACGACACACTTTGATCCAGCCTTTTATATATGCTTATTATATGATCCATATTGTAACCAACAGCAGAGACTATTGTTTATCTTTTTTCTGTGTTCTCTTTCTTGATGTAATGTTTTACCTCCCCCACCCCTATGTCCCCTCTTCTTTTCTGTATCCCTCCTATTACCCATCTCCTTCCCTACAAATTTTTTAGAACAATCAAAATAAAGAATTTACAAAAAAAAAATATATTTTTTATATTAGTCCCCCCTATGGGACTGCAACCAGCGATCGTTGGATTGCTTGCACTATATACTGCAATACTACATTAATTCGCTAATGTCTATAATCCCCCTTTGTCCTACTACTCTCTGACAAAATGTTGCTGGTAGTGGAGTTTGGTCCTGCTTCTTGTAGATTTTAATCTTTTTACTGTGCTCTCAATTACATAAACTGGGGGGGAATCCCGGGCGGTGATACCCCCTTAGCGAATTGGGCAGCAACATACCGTTTAAAGGAAATTTGGTGGGCTAGCTACCCTAATAGTACAGTTTTATTCACACCACTCATCCGCCCATAGGTCCTTTTCCAGAATGGATTGAGCGTTTGGAAATTACGTCTCTTTGGTATTTGTGATAGACTCATAGTACCTCCCTCGGGAAATTTCTGACCACCCCCCTCCTCATGATCGCCTGGGATTACTTGAAGTTGCAAGGCGTAAGTTTTGGAGATCGATTCCCCTATGGCTTTCCTGTGCTGAGGTTGCAACCTCATTGGACAGAGAAATTACAGGTTTTTGGACTACTAATTCAGGTTCAATTGATGGCAATCTAGCGTGGGGTGCCTTTTTAAGGCATATACCAGAGGGGTGATTTTATATGGGCAATATTCTCACATGGTCTTTTGTTGGCTTACTTGGCTAGAGAGGACACCGCCCCAAACCCTACTTTTAAAGTAACCTCTAGTACTGGGATACCGGTTATTGACCATTGATGACACTTTTTTTTTTTTTTTTTTTTTCGTAATTTTGCTTTGATCTATACTCCTCTAAGGTCTCAAATAATCCATCTGAGCTGGAGGCATACTTAGACACTATTGTATTCCTCACTCTGGATAGAGAAGATATTGATTTGCTGGAAGCTGACCTGACTATAGGAGAAATTACGGAGGCTATTAAATACTTCCCAAACCTTCAAAACCCTGGGTCTGGATGGTTTACCCATAGAGGGGTATAAATTGCATGTTGAATTAATTGCACCTCATTTGCTCAACCTTTTTAATCCTTCAATGGGAATACTACCCCCCCCCCCCTTCTATGAGAGAGGCTCTTAAAGTGTTGACAGGCTGTGGCTCATACTGACCTATTTCACTCAATTGTGATATTAAAATATTGGCAATACGTCTGCAAAACATAATTTCTCATCTTATTCATCCAGACCAATCTGGTTTCATACCAGGGAAGGCCACGGATGTTAACTTTTGGAGGCTCTTCAATAATATATCATTAGCTGTAAGATCGAGTGGTTCCAGAATAGTGGCCTCTTGGACCTTGAGAAGGCCTTTGACTCTGTAGAGAGGTCTTATCTGTGGTCTGTGCTAGCTAAATTTGTATTTTGACCCAGGTTTATCCGATGGGTTTAGTTATTATACTCCGAACCTATAGCCAGTGTTAAAACCAATTGTCACATTTCCCCCTCATTCACACTTGCCCGAGGGACTTGACCAGGTTGCCCATTATCCCCTTCTCTTTTTGCATTGGCCATTGAGCCATTAGCATTAGCTAGAAGAGCCTCTCCTGATTACATAGGGTTTTGAGCTGAGTGAAAGGGAGGAACATGTTTCTCTTATATGCAGATGATATACTACTATTCCTGAATGATCTAGGTCCATCATTGCAGGCGATGTTCTCACTATTTGACTTATTACTTGGGGAAAAACTAGACATGGACCACACATCCACTATATATACTTTGATCTATTGTGCCTAGGCAAAATTTATAAAAATGAACATGAGGTTCTTTAACATTTGGATCAAATTGTATACAAGCCCACTTGCCACTTCACGTCGACCTCTTAGAGTAGGGTCCCACTTTTATCGGTTGCAGCACCGCATGGCGGCCACTGCAGAATCGCTCCTGCAAAGGGACCAACCCAGAGGCCCAAAAGCACCTATGCTACCGGGACAAGGCTCCTTGGCTCTGGGCCACGTTCCCCCCACAAGTGCAACACTACAGCAACAGATACCACCCCACAGTACTACAACATATGAAAAAAGCTCACCTTACCATGCGCTCCCAGTGAACAAATCAGAGCACAAGCAAGGTCAGGAACACTTATGAGGTCATTCTTAAATTAAAATCAGCTGGGCCAAATGTGTGGAGTGCTGGTGCCAAGTAAAACAAAAAAGAGGGGTATAGACTATATGACCACTTAGTGAGAAACTAGTTAAGGGGTTAAGATGACGTCCTTACCGAGATTCTTATCTCTTTCACAATTCCCCAGTATAGCTTCCATTACCCCTATACTCCAACATGGACACGGATCTCCGATCTTTTATTTTGGCTGAGGGTATCCCTAGAATTGCTCTGGGCACATTACAGTTGCCCGCTTGCCCTCCCGAATTTATACCTCTACTTTCTTGCCATCCAGTGGTTTATGTGTTGGTGTACCCATAGCTGGAGGCTTCACTTCTCTGTTCCTATAAAGCCCTGGTGAACTATATATATATATATATATATATATATATATATATATAATGTGTTCACGGTTAGTGATTACGGGCACGGTTGTGTGCAGGAGGCCTAATACTGTATTTTCCCTTTAGTGGGTGCTGCAGGGGAAATGTGTGACTGGCCACAACGTCAAACTGGCCGCCCTTGTCCAAAGGCTGTGTTTGATATTGCAACTTGGCCTCTTTCTCTTTTTCTAGAAACAGCGGCACTCTTGTGAATTCGCTGCGTCTGGTAATTTTGTTCATAACCATGGCCAGCCTTAGCTATGTTTGACCAGTGCGGTCGCACAGGGCACCATCCGCCACATGGCAAAAGGGCCGCCAGCGGGTGTGTGTATCCCCGCGCCGTTGCAACTACCAGCGGGGATACACACACCAACTGCAGTCGCACCCGGGCGCTTCACTTAGTGGCTACCGCTGTAGGAGCCATAGCGGCTGCTAGCAGTGACACCGGGCATGTGGCGGTGGCGCCGCTAGCAGCTGCTGTGGCTACTATAGCGGTAGTGACGGCACTATAGCAGAGCAAGGACATATCTCCCTGCTCTGCTGTCTACTAGCGCCACTGTAGCTCCCTTCAGCTACAGCGGCGCTAGTAGACAGCAGAGCAGGGAGATACCTCCCTTGCTCTGCTATAGTGCCCCCCTGTAGATATCAAACCCCCCCCCCCCCCCTTTCAGGATAGCGCCACCGTAGCTCCCTTAAGGAGCGGAATCCCCGGGTATTCCGGTCTTGGAGCGCTGCTTGATGCCTCTGTCCATATATGGACAGTGACATCAGGGAAAACTCCTGAAGCGGAATCCCCAGTCACAGCGTTGCAGATGCTATGATCGGGGATTCCACTCCAGGAGAAGCCAATGACGTCATGGACACAGACGTCAGGAGCTTCTCCTGGAGTGGAATCGACGGTCATAGCGTCTGCAACGCTGTGACCGGGGATTCCGCTTCAGGAGTTTTCCCTGATGTCACTTTCCATATATGGACAGAAACATCAAGCAGCGCTACAGGAGCGGAAACCCCAGCCACACGGGGATTCCGCTCCTTCAGGGAGCTACAGTGGCGCTATCTATACTGGAAGGGGGGGTTGCTATCTACAGATGAGGGCACTATAGCAGAGCAGGGAGGTATCTCCCTGCTCTGCTGTCTACTAGCGCCACAGTAGCTCCCTGAAGGAGCGGAATCCCCGTGTGGCCGGGGATTCCGGTCCTGGAGCGCTGCTTGATGCCTCTGTCCATATATGGACAGTGACATGAGGGAAAACTCCTGAAGCGGAATCCCCGGTCACAGCGTTGCAGACGCTATGATCGGGGACTCCACTCCAGGAGAAGCCAATGACGTCATGGACATAGACGACAGGATTTTTTCCTGGAGTGGAATCGACGTCATAGCGTCTGCAACGCTGTGGACGGAGATTCCGCCTCAGGAGTTTTCCCTGATGTCACAGTCCATATATGGACAGAGGCATCAAGCAGCGCTCCAGCACCGGAATCCCCGGCCACACTGGGATTCCGCTCCTTCAGGGAGCTACAGTGGCGTTATCTTTACTGGAAGGAGGGGTGGTTGCTATCTACAGGTGGGCTGTGGGCTTTGTGGCACTACCTACAAAGGACAACTGTGCAGGAGCCCTCCATACAGGGGGCTGTGTGGCGCTACCTACAAGGGGGCTGTGTGGCGCTACCTACAAGGGGGCTGTGTGGCGCTACCTACAAGGGGGCTGTGTGGCGCTACCTACAAGGGGGCTGTGTGGCGCTACCTACAAGGGGGCTGTGTGGCGCTACCTACAAGGGGGCTGTGTGGCGCTACCTACAAGGGGGCTGTGTGGCGCTACCTACAAGGGGGCTGTGTGGCGCTACCTACAAGGGGGCTGTGTGGCGCTACCTACAAGGGGGCTGTGTGGCGCTACCTACGAGGAAGCTGTGTGGCGCTACCTACGAGGGGGCTGTGTGGCGCTACCTACGAGGGGGCTGTGTGGCGCTACCTACGAGGGGGCTGTGTGGCGCTACCTACGAGGGGGCTGTGTGGCGCTACCTACGAGGGGGCTGTGTGGCGCTACCTACGAGGGGGCTGTGTGGCGCTACCTACGAGGGGGCTGTGTGGCGCTACCTACGAGGGGGCTGTGTGATGCTACCTACGAGGGGGCTGTCTGGCGCTACCCACAAGGGGGCTGTGGGGTGCGATCTACAGGGGGGCTGTGGGGCGCTACCCACAAGGGGGCTGTGGGGCGCTACCCACAAGGGGGCTGTGGGGCGCTACCCACAAGGGGGCTGTGGGGCGCTACCCACAAGGGGGCTGTGGGGTCCTACCTACAGGGTGAATCTGTGAGTTTGGAGCTTTTTTTTCCTGCGTCTTTTGCATTCGCTTCAACAGCTTAAGAAAAAACACAAAAAAAAGTCATACAACGCTGTCAGTTGCTGAAGGAATTTTGAGGCAGATTTTTTTTGGCCTTACAAAAAGATCATTTCGCACACGGCGCCATCTATCCTAGGGCCGGCCCTGTTCATAACTACCTATTTTTGGGGGACATTGTTATATATAGCACCAATTCTATTAACTAAGCTGTTATTTCAAAATAAATGGCAGACAATAGCAAGCTAAAATTTTGGTTCTGTTATAGATTATTATATTTAAGAAGTCTGAACTTGAGAAAAAATTATTCTATTTCACACCGTAAAAGTCCAAAATTTCAATAGAAATCAAATACTATGTGTGAAAAAAATAAATAACCGGTTATTAAAAATAGACACAAAATCTCGAACAGCCTAAAATATAAAGTTATAGCCAAATAACCAGTATGTGAGAAAGTGACTCAAAATACTGCCAGTATTAAGGGATTAATCTTACTTTGTCAGCATTACGGAGTTATTCCATTATATCTCCCTATGAAGCACATTATATAGTGCTCTGATATATTTGCTACTGTGTTTGTGTGTGCATCTACATGGAGTTTATAAGTTCTCCCCATGTTTGCGTGTGTTTCCTTGGGGTACTCCGGTTTCCTCACACACCCCAAAAACATATATAGATTGGGAATTTCGATTGTGAGGATGACTTTTGTACAGTGCTGCGGAAAGTGTTGTAACAGAAATAAATAAAATAGTCTACATGTATACAAAGCTTAAACGTCTTTGAATTGTTTCAGATATACGCCACATGCCATAGATTTGGACCACAAGTTGAAGCCTTTTATCCCAGACTTTATTCCTGCTGTGGGAGATATTGATGCGTTTCTAAAGGTACAACATGCAGTAATGCCATAACAAGCCATTCTATAATAGTAATAAAGTGCATGTAATGTATGTGTAAAATTTAAATATAGGCGCGTCTCACACATTAAAGGGGTCTTCCCATCTCGGACATTTTGTGGCATATCCACAGAGCTGGGACCCACACTTATCTCAAATGGGGTTCCCGTGACCACACCTGGTTGCCGTTGCATCCAAGCAGAGACTTATTGGGAAGGTGGCAGAGAGTGCGAAAACAGATTTTGTTGAGCTCCCGTAGAAATGAGTGGGAGTTACAGAAAAAGCGTAGCACGGCCTATGCTCTTTCCGTAACTCCCATGTTCCGGAAACGGTGTAGCTCACCTTGCCACGGAGTCCTTCCTGGATACGTCGCCACCGGTCTCTAAATAGATGCGGATCTGGAACCTGTGTATATGCCATAAATATCTGAAATGGGAATACCCTTTTTACATAACGTCATGTAAATTAAATCTTGCTTTGAGCAGTAGAAGTGCACAGATCTGATCCCCTACTGTCATGCACTGCGCTTCTAAAAGATTTGTTACACGTGGGGGAAAATCCTATCTTCATCTTCTGGTTTGTTAGCGTTTGGAATTTCGAGTGAGTTTAATTATTGGGTCATAGGATGTTTAATAATAAACCAGCTTCTATCGATCACATCTAAGTTCGTAACTTTAAGAAATTGCTTTAATAAAAAAGCAAAAACATTTCCCTATAAAAGTGTGCATAGCCTTGGGAAGTGTGGGAAGCAGAGAAACAATATAAAGAGATTTGTTGTCATGTTTGGAAATGTGGGCAAGAGGGGGGGGTGGGCAGAATCTAAGAGGTATTCTATAAAGATGCATATTTGTTTGGTCTTTATTTTTGGCTGATGGACAGAGATTCGCTCCCTAGGAGCGAACATTGGTGACCGGAAGTAGCTTCTAGAGCTAAAAGTCTGAGTTTACAAGAAAAAGCCACACACTTACAGCACATATGGATGGTCACCATTAAGTCCTAATTCTTTAGCTGCAGGCAAGCTTTAATGAATTTTACAGTCTGTAAATGGGAATATATATCCTTGTTTATACACTTTTTCGTTTTATTTTATTTTTTTGCAGGTTCCACGACCTGATGATAAAACCGATAAACTTGGCCTTCTCACTCTTGATGAACCATCCACCAAACAGTCGGACCCCACAGTTATGGCACTCTGGCTGTCAGAAAATTCCAAGCAGCACAGTGTTGCAGTAAGTAAATATATTGTCGCTAAGTTGATTGAGCCAATTGGCATCGGTCAGTACAGTGCTAATGGATTGGTAGAAGTAACTTTTTCTGTATGGCCTGAAAGGTATTAATTTTCTTTTATCGTGGCATAGGCTATTGGCAGAGTAGAGCAGAGTATTATGGACGCTATTTTGCAAATACAATTATAAATATCTTCTGTGCATTTCCGCCACTATTAACATATTCTTTCTCAAGCAGCAGCAAATAAAAGTCAAGAGCTTAGAAAATGCAGAGAAGAATCACAAAGCCATTGATACTTGGATTGAAAGTATCAGCGAATTAAATCGTTCAAAACCTCCAGCCACCGTACACTTAACCAGGTGATTATTTTTTTGCCCAATAAATCTGACTGTTAACACATTGATTTTGTTCTACTTGTTGTTAATCCAGGCAAACCCACAGCAGACTTTTAACCAGTTAGTGACCGCCAATACGCCTTTTAACGGCGGCCACTATTGGGCTTCATTCTGATGCATACGCCTTTTCACGGCGCTGCATCAGAATAAATAAACAGAGCAGGGAGCCATTAAATCTCTCCGCTACCAGAGGCAGCTGAGGGCTGGGGGCATCCCTGCTCGACTGGGTGAGAGCAATAGAAGTACAGATCTCACCCGTTTAACCCCTCAGTTGCGGCGCTCAATAGCGAGAGCCGCATCTGAGTGGTTTTGGAGAGAGGGAGGGAGCTCCCTCTCTCTCCTGCCGACACCTGGCGATAAGATCGCCGAGTGTCTGTGTCTTCTATGGCAGCCGGGGGCCTAATAAAGGCCCCCAGGTCTGCCTGTGGTGAATGACTGCTAGGTCATGCCAGAGCAGATGCCTGTCCGTTTTAAACAGACAGGCAGTAATACACTGCAATACAAAAGTATTGCAGTGTATTATAAAAGCGATCGGATGATCGCATATTAAAGTCCGCTAGTGGGACTAGTAAAAAAGTTTAATAAAAGGTAATAAAAAAAAAAAGGCCAGAGGCATGGCCTAGCAGATGCCTGTCCATTTTAAACGGACAGGCAGTAATACACTGCAATACAAAAGTATTGCAGTGTATTATAAAAGCGATCGGATGATCGCATATTAAAGTCCGCTAGTGGGACTAGTAAAAAAGTTTAATAAAAGGTAATAAAAAATAAATAAAAATGCTTTACTATTAAAAAAACTAAATAAAGTAAAAAGTTACACATATCTGGTATCGCCGCGTCCGTAACGACCCCAACTATAAGGCTATTACATTATTTAACCCGCACGGTGAACGCTGTAAAAAATAAAATAAAAAATAGTGGAAAAATTGCAGTTTTCTGTGAATCCTGCCTTTAAAGAAAAATGTGATAAAAAGTGGTCAAAAAGTCGGATCTACTCCAAAATCATACCAATAAAAACTACTAGTCGTCCTGCAAAAAAAAAAAAGCTCTCATTCAGCTGCATCTGCGGAAAAATAAAAAAATGATGGCTCTTCAAATATGGAGACACAAAACAAATAATTTTGAAAAAAAAGTGTTTTTACTGTGTAAAATTAGTAAAACATAAAAAAATCTATACAAATTTGGTATCGTTCCAATCTTAACCTGCTGAATAAAGGTATTGTGTTTATACCACACGGTACACGGCGTAGATTTAGGACGTAAAAAAGATTGGCAATAGTTGTGGGTTTATTTTCTATCCCCCCTCCCCCCAAAAAAAGTTAATAAAAGTTAATCAATAAATTCTATGTACCCCAAAATGGTGCTATTAAAAAATACAACTTGTCCTGCAAAAAACAAGACCTTACACAGCTATATAGACGCGAATATAAAAAGTTATAGCTCTTGGAATGCGACGATGGAAAAAACGTGAAAAATGGCTTGGTCATGAAGGTTTAACCCCTCAGTGACCACCAATACGCCTTTTCACGTTCGTCACTAAGGGGCCTTAGGCTAGGCTGATGCCTTTTCACGTGAGCCTAGTCTATGTCCTGCACGGGTCTCCCGTGCAGGCTGGAGCCGGGGCTCTGCGGTCTGATGACAGCTGAGCTCCTGCTCAAACACCCGCGATTGAAGTTTACTTCGATCGCGGCCGTTTAACCTGTTAAATGCCGCCGTCAATAGCGACCTCTGTCACCCATCGGCAGCCCGCAAATGCAATCACGGGTCTCCGATGGGGTGTCATAGCAGCCGGGGGCTTGATAAAAGCCCCCAGTTCTGCCCTGGACATATGCCTATTAGGTCGCGCCGGAGGCACGTCCTAATAGATTTCCTGTCAGATTTACACTGACAGGCAATAATGCTCTGGTATACGAAGTATACCAGAGTATTATAGCAGCGATCTGAAGATCGCACAGTAAAGTCCCCTAGTGGGACTAATGAAATAAGTAATAAATGTGAAATAAAGATTATTAATAAAAATTACAGTAAAATCAATTTTTTTCCATAAAAAGTGGTTTTATTTAGTAAAAGTGTAAAATATAAATAAAAGTACACATATATGGTATCGCCGCGACCGTAATGACTCCATTAATAAAGTTAATATGTAATTTAAACCGCAAGGTGAACACCGTAAAAAAAAAAAACGCAAAAAACAATGGCGAATTTGCAATTTTTTTCCATTGCCCCCCAAAAAAGTCATAGTAAAAATGAATCTAAGTCCCATGCACCCCAAAACAGTACCAATCAAAACTATGTCTTGTCCCGCAAAAAGCAAGCCGAAAAAATCACTACATTAATGGAAAAATAAAAAAGTTAAGGCTCTTGGAAAGCAACGATGCAAAAACAAATAATTTTAGTTCAAAAGTGTTTTTATTGTGCAAAAGTCATAAAACATAAAAAAACCTCTACATATGTGGTATCGCCGTAATCGTACCGACCCATAGAATAAAGGTAACATGTTATTTATGCCACACAGTGAACGACGTCAATTTAAAAACGCATAGAACAATGGCGGAATTTCAGTTTTTTTTTATAATCCTCCCCCCCACAAGAAAGTTAATAAACGTTAATAAAAAAAAATTATATGTACCCTTAAATGGTGCCATTAAAAAGTACAAGTAATCCCGCAAAAAACAAGTCCTCATACAGCTATGTAGACGAAAAAATAAAAACTTTATAGCTCTTTGAATGCGACTATAGAAAAACGAATAAAATAGCTTGGTCATTAGGGCCTAAAATGGGCTGGTCACTAAGGGGTTAAAATAGGCTGGTCATTAAGGGGTTAATTGTTACTCTTGGTAAAAAGAAAGAACTGGCTAGTCACGAAAATTCTCACCAGCTGGTGTGTCAGTCCAGATTCTATTGTAAAACTAGTAATGCCAACGAGCAGCATAACCCTCTCTCTGTATAGTGCAGAACAGTTGTCATTGTAGGAATGTGATGGAGGGTTGGCTGGCTTTGTGATGGGTACTATTGGGTTTGTTTGTTTATTATGGCGTAACTGAGGACTCTGGGTATCACATAGGCATTAAATATCCACTGTATGTACTAACCTAGACAATGTTTAGCACTCTTTGGGCCCAGTATGTGGGAACTGTGACTCTGTGTAGGCAATGTATGGCACTGTGTGGGCTGCTTATGGAGCATTCTGGCCACGGTTTACTGTGAGTCCTAAGAATAATTGATCAAACCTACCAGATATATTCCCCACTCAGAAGACACAATTTCAAGACAATGGTACAAAGTCTGGCAAGAAAAATAATGGGCCTCTATATAATCTTAAATGCATTAACACACTGTATGACATGTGTGATACAAAAGATTACACTATGTGACTGGCATTGAATGGCACAGGCTGGACACTGTATTCACGGACTGTGACACCTAACTCACACCTCCAATATACTGCTAAAATGCAGTATATTGATGGACTGGTACTCATTGTTAGGCTTTTACTGGGATATTTGTAGAAATAATTTTTGTACTCCCAGGTGTAGTTTTGTACTCTTGCCTCATCCAGAAATTAATATGCAACATTTTTTTTGTTTTTGTTTTTTTGCTAGGCCAATGCCTGAAGTGGAAACTCTAATGCAGGAATGGCCTTCAGAGTTTGAGGAATGCCTTGGAAAGGTGAGATTATGAGTATAAAGATCTACTTGTGAGACTAGACTGCAAGAACAACTCCGCTTAACCACACTTGTATTTTGACCTTGCCAGATAAGTCTGCCAACTGCAGAATTGGACTGTGACCTTCCCACTTATATGGATATGATACTCGGTAAGTTAAACATTCTTACAATCACCATAATCTTGGAATGGTGCTGGAAAGTATTTTAAAATGAACTATGCTATCCTAAAACTGTTTAACCTACTGAAAAAACTCCATCCAAAAATTGGCTTTTTACATATGTTCCAAAGTTATACTCCTTAGGATCCCTCCCCTGCAGCCAAATGTATCCTGTGATGTTCGTGACATGTTCCATTTAAACCTCACCGAATGTCAAACCCAATGGCACGATGGATGGCACATATTCTTTTATACAGTCCTGCTTCCTTTTTCAGGACGATTGGTTAGATATTGCTTCACTTTATGGTGTAGGGTTGATGAATACATTAAAATGTATGGACTGTAGTATGTGCCAGTGGTGATTCCACTATAGCTGGTCATACACGTAAGTATTCTAGAAGTGTTTATTATTTCCTTTAACCCCTTAATGACCAAGCTATTTAAGTTTTTTTTCCTTCGTCGCATTCAAAGAGCTATAACGTCTTTATTTTTGCATCAACGTAGCTGTATAAAGTCTTGTTTTTTGTGGTAAAAGTTGTATTTTTTTAATAGCACCATTTGGGGGGTACATATAATTTATTGGTTAACTTTTTTTATTAATGTTTTATTGGTGGGAGTACACTTTCGGCACACTTTTTTGCATCCTAAATTTGCGCTGTTTACCTTGTGGTATAAATAACAGCTTTATTCAGCGGGTCGTTGTGATTGCGGCGATACCAAATTTAATATCGTTTTCTCATGGTTTACTACTTTTACACAGTAAAAACCCTTTTCTTTTCAAAATTATTTGTGTAGCCATATTTTAGGAGCCGTAACTTTTTTTATTTTTCTGCCGATGCAGTTGTACGTGGGCTTTTTTTTTGGCTTTTGAGTATATGCAACTTTTGGATCACTTTTTATCACATTTTTTTTTTTTTTAAGGCAGGATGAACAGAAAACTATTTCTGACATTGTTTTTTTTGTTTTTACGGCGTGCATCGTGTGGGTTAAATAATGTAAAAGCTTTATAGGTGGGGTCATTACGGACGCAGCGATACCAAATATGTGTAAATTTTACCTTTTTTTTTCTCATAATAAAGCATTTTGTAAGGTGAAATAGTTTTTGTTTTTTTGGGGGGATTTTTATTTATTTATTATAGACTTTATTCAACTTCTTTTTTTTTTTTTTTTTTTTTTCTAGTCCCACTAGGGGACTTTACTGTGCTATCATCTGATTGCTTTTATAAGACACTGCAATACTTCTGTATTGCAGTGTATTACTGCCTGTCCGTATAAAACGGACCGGCAACCTGTTCGCCCATGACACTGGCGTGGCCTAACAGGCATCAACAAGAGGCAGACCTGGGGGCCTTTGTTAGGTCCCCGGCTGCAATAGAAACCACCAACACCGGTGAGGTAAGAGAGGGAGCCCCCTCCCTCTAAAACACCTCAGATGCGGTGGTCGCTATTGAGTGCCGCATCTGAGGGGTTAAATGAGTGGGATCGATACTGATATCGATCCCGCCTGCTTGAGCGCATCTGCTCCCAACCTTCGGTAGCTGAGAGGAAGGAGATTTACCTGCTCCCGGTGGCGGTTATTTGTTCCAATGCAGCGCTGTAAAAAGGCTACTGCATCGGAATAAAGCCAGTTAGTGGCCGCCGTAAAACCACCTATGGGCGGTCGCTGACGGGTTAAGCCCTCTTGCATACGACCGTGTGCCACTCGGGCTGTTTTTCATGGCATTCGAGTGGCACGTGAAAATTCCCAGATTCAAACAACGGGCTGGTTAACGGGCCCGTTATTCCTTCTAATTTCACAAATTAAGTTTGAGTAAGGAAGGACTAGTTAGTAAAATGTAGCCTTTTATTTAGCTGATAAAAATGAATTCTCACAAATTTTTGTTTACAAACTGACATACAAAACAAAAATTTATTTTTTGTGAACGATAGGGTTATGGCTTCGTTAAATATTGCAGCGGGAATGAGGTTAAGAGATCCTGTGGGGATCACACAGTGGAGCTACATCTATTCCCTAACATGAACTGAGCTTGCCCTAAACATAGTAATCCGGGAACCCGTTCTGAAAAAAACGACCCCCATTACCACTGGAACCTATTCCTATCGTTTTCAAAATTGTTTTCACTAGTGCTTTTGCTCATACGTGTTTAACCAATTTTATCTGGCTTTATCAGGGAGACGTGTAGAGTAGCGGTGCAACAATTTTAGTATTTGTCAGTGGCAGCGAGCACATGATTCTCGCATCTTTTGTATGCATATAGGCCCTGCCCATTCCGGTGGCTCAATCATCGGACAGCCAATCACGGAGAGGTGTTCATAAGTCATCCCTCTTCTCTCTGATCTTTTGTCCTATCTTTCCTCAATAGTGAGCTTCGTTTCTAAATATCATTATGGGTTGTCCCCTATTGGCTCAGCGCTTGAGTCTTTCAGAGCGTGCTGACGTAACAGTTGTGCTCAAGTAACAGCATGTTTCTATATCCAAATGCATCTTATGTCTCCTAGATTAAGTCCTATTTAAAAAGTGTCATCAGTGTTCACTGATCCCTTGATGTATATCTTGTTTAATAGCATCACATTTATCCACGGATAGCATTGGCATTAAATTACTGACCTCTATGCTAACGATCCTTTTGGAGTGTAGAGTTCCATCTTTTTAAAACAAGTTTTAGACCAGTCATTTTTTATGTTTATTTGTTAGATAGTCTGATGTCTTAGACTAACTTCCAAGAGTACATGACATAATTTTATAATTGTATATGGTCTTCAAAGTTTACCCCATATACATTTTGATATATACAAAATAATATCTAAATGATACAGATCTAGTTTCAAAAACCGCGGTGGTTTGCGTGCGCATAAGGCACTTAACAGTTCCTTTTGTCATGTTCATATGCTGCGCGCTTTTCACGCAGCCGCCAACATTATGACACTCCTTTTGGATGTTTGTAAACCGAAAAGCACGTGGTGCTTTTCTGTTTACATTCATTCTTTTACTGCTGTTGCGCGAATAACGCGCGTCCCACGGAAGTGCTTCCGTGTGGTGCGCGTGATTTTCATGCACCCATTGACTTCAATGGGTACGTGATGTGCAAAAAACGCAGAAATATAGGACATGTCGTGAGTTTTACGCAGTGGACTCACGCTGCGCAAAAATCACGGACAGTCTGCACTGCCCCATAGACTTGCATAGGTCCATGCTACACGCGTGAAAAACACGCGGGTGGCACGGACGTATTACACGTTAGTGTAAATCCGCCCTAAACCTGTATAATTAAGATTCTCATTCAAGCCTTCTGGGGCTACTGATCACAGCCTATGTATCCACCTACATTCTGTTTGTAATAGTTGTTTATCCCAGTTCCCCCTTCATGGGTTAGGTTCTATTTGTTGTATTTCAACATTGTGAGAAACTAGACATTGACCGCACAGCCTCCTTGGCATGGGTGCTGTGGGGGGACGTGGCCCAGAGCCAAGGAGGCTTGGCACGGTCTGATAGCATAGGTGCTTTTGGACCACTGGGTTGCTCCCTCTGCGGGAGCGGTGCTGCGGTGGCGGGGGCGGCCATGTGGTGCTGCAGCCAATAGAGTAGGGACCCACTTTAACCCCTTAATGACCAGCCTATTTTGGACCTTAATGACCAGGCCATTTTTTAAGTTTTTCCATCGTCGCATTCCAAGAGCTATAAAGTTTTTTTGTTTTTGCGTCGACATGGCTGTATAAGGTCTTGTTTTTTGCGGGACAAGTTGTACTTTTCAATAGCACCATTTTGGGGGACATATTATTTATTGATTAACTTTTATTAACTTTTATTTGGGGGGAAATAGAAAAAAACCTGAAATTTCGCCACTCTCTTTTTCGCGTCTTAAATCTACGCCGTTTACCGTGTGATATAAATAACACAATAACTTTATTCAGCGGGTTGTTACGATTGCAACGATACCAAATTTGTATAGTTTTTGTATGTTTTACTACTTTTACACAGTAAAAACGCTTTTTTTTCAAAATTATTTGTTTCTGTGTCTCCATATTTGAAGAGTCGTAACGTTTTTATTTTTTCGCCGATGCGGTTGTATGAGGGCTTTTTTTTTGCGGGACGACTTGTAGTTTTTATTGGTACCATTTTGGAGTAGATGCGACTTTTTGATCACTTTTTCTCACATTTTTTTAAAGTCAGGATTCACAGAAAACAGCAATTTTTCCATAGTTTTTTATTACATTTTTTACGGCGTTCACAGTGCGGGTTAAATAATGTAATAGATTTATAGTCGGGGGTGTTACGGACGCGGCGATACCAAATATGTGTAACTTTTTAACTTTATTTTGTTTTTTTAATAGTAAAGCATTTTGTGAGGGGAAAAGCTGGGTTTTTCTTTTTTTTTTTTATTAACTTTATGAAACTTTTTTTTTAAACTTTTTTTACTAGTCTTATTAGGGGACTATAATATGCGATTCTGCGATCGCATTTATAATACACTGCAATACTTTTGTATTGTAGTGTATTACTGCCTGTCCGTTTAACACGGACAGGCATCTGCTAGGCATTCTAGCAGGCATTCACTCCAGGCAGACCTGGGGGCCTTTATTAGGCCCCCGGCTGCCATTAGAGACACAGACACTCGGCGATCTTATCGCCGGGTGTTGGTGGGAGAGAGAGGGAGCTCCCTCCCTCTCTCCAAAACCACTCAGATGCGGTGCTCGCTAATTCGCACCGCATCTGAGGGGTTAAACGTGTGAGATCGATACTAATATCGATCTCACCCGGCAGAGCAGGGACGCTCCCAGCCCTCAGCTGCCTCTAGCAGCCGAGAGCAGGGAGATTTGACAGCTCCCTGCTCTGTAAAATTATTCCGATGCCGCGACGTAAAAAGTCTATGGCATCGGAATAAGGCCCGTTAGTGACCGACGTAGAAACACGATGGGCCGGTCACTAACGGGTTAAAGAGGCCGCCGTGAAGTGGCAAGCGGGCTTATACAGTTTAATCAAAATGTTTACAAAGAACCTCATGTTCATGTTTCTAAATTATGCCTATCGGCTCAGATCAACCTATATATTGTGGATGTGCAGTCCATGTCTAGTTTCTCACAATGTTGAAATTCTATTTGTGGTATTCTTTGGAATTTCATGATGTTAGGGACTCCCCCCATGCGTCAACCATGCATGTCTTGAAATCTAGGTATCTTTTATGTAGAATATCATTATGATGATCTCTTGTTTTTCTTCTGAACCCAAGCTACGCCCTCCCTCTATAGTCCTTCAGGCATGCACATCTGGCCAAATGGATAACCCGCTTAGGGTCCGTTCACACATTACAGCGTAACCGAATTTGTTGCGTAAAATCCGCAGCAAATACAGTGGCAGCAAAGTGGACAAAACAAATCTCATCCACACGCTGCATAAATACGGAGCTGAAATATCGCTCACAAATTGACCTGCTGTGCAGAATTTTATTCTTCAGCATGTCAATTGTATTTGCATAAAAGTTGCTTATTTGTTGTAGGTTTTCCCCATTGAATTCAATGGGAATGTAAATCCCGCAACCAATAGCAATTGTTGCGTTTTTTGCAGCGGGTTCGCAGCAATCCTTCCGCAAAAAACGCAACTCGGAGGAAAAAAATACCCAAAAACTCATACTCACCCAGAAGTCTGTGTTCCTCCCTTCAGCGCGGCCTCCTGGGATGACTCTTCGTCCCATGTGACCGCCGCTGCAGCCAATCACAGGCCGGCTAAGTGCTATAGTTTTCCTCAGCGGACATTCCGCGCGAAAAACTGCACCACCATTTGGTGCTGTTTTTTGCCCTGGATTCCATGCGGCGCACAGGGCTGTCCAGCTGTTGCAAAACCACAAGTCCCAACATGCCCTGACAGTCTGTTGTAATTGTCTGTTGACAGTCAAGTTGGAGATCACTGGTCTAGGTGCTTTCGAGCAGGATTGAATGAAAAGCTATAATGATATTTCAGTGCAGTTATATTTTCAGGAATACTGAGCATATGTCCTGGAAAAAAAATAAACTTGTGCAAAACTCATTTTAGAGACTGTGTATATACTGGAATAACGCCACACAGCTTTTCTGCCTCATATTTCTCCTTCAGACCCGTGAATGATATTTTATTGAATATAAAATATATAACAAGCGTTCCTCCATGCCTCTCGTTCATTAGATTTGCCAGTCTAATACAGTATGCAGTGCATTCATAATTATGCTTTGAAAATTGACACTGCAATTCCCTTTTAACCCCTTTTCCACCAATAGACATTGGGCGGTGCAGGTCTTCAATCTACAGTGACATCCTTTGGAGTCGCTGTAGAAAAGGCTTATGAGCTCTCGTTCTCTAAGCAGAACTCTTCTCACCGGTGACGCGATTGGAAACTCTCAGCAGTCTAGCCATGGGGACCTAGTAAGGACCCCAGTGCTGTCTGTTCAGTATTCCTGCAGTTAGGGCAACACATAGTGCCCTAAAAGCAGCCTATGTAATAGTGACACAGTATACCAGAGTATGCTAATACATTATAACTATAAAATATAGTTATGCCTTTATGGGATTAAAAAAAAAATTTTAGCAAAAAAATAAATGAAAAAGTCTTTATTTAGTATAAAATATATTTTATTGCCCATACATTACATAAAAACAAAACACCTATAGAGAATAGGTATGTATGCGACCGTAATAACCTGAAGAATTAAATCAACAGGCTATTTAGCTTGAAAAGTGAACAGTATAAATAAATTGCATAAATGACACATTTATTTGTACACCCCAAACTGCGCAGTAAAAAAATACAAGTTTTCCAGCAAAAAGCAAGGCCTCATACAGCCATGTCGATGAAAAAATAAAATGTATGAAATTTATGACTGCTGAAAGGGAGAGAGGCAAGAATGAAAAAATGTGGCTGGTCATGAAGGTCTTATCAGGCCTGGTCATTAAGCAGTTAAAGAGAACCTTTCACCTGCCCATACATGTGCAGCGTGTAATAGGCAGAGCCAGGGCCGCCATCAGGAATTTCAGGGCCCCCTACAGCTACATTTTCTGGGCCCCCCTACCGTGGCACCGCCTGTTAACGGTACTCCGTCCAGTACTATATCATGGTACCCAGGGCCGCCATCAGGGGGGGGGGGTATTATGGGTACTGATGTGAGAGGCCCGGCCAAACCTAATTGAAAGGGGGGCCCGGCAAACTGCCGCGACTTGCCTTTGGTAGAAAAAAAACAGGCCCCTGCAATGGGGCCCGTTTTTTTCACCAAAAGACTGTCATGAGCTGCGGGCCCCCCTTTCAATTAGGTTTGGCCGGGCCTCTCACATCAGTACCCCTAATACCCCCCTGATGGCGGCCCTGGGTAGCATGGGTGCCGTCAAACACCGCCGCCTGTGCGACCGATCACGCGCACCCGCAAACTCCCGCGCATGCGCACCGGCGACCGCCTAGAACCGCGCTCCGAATTTTGAGGCAGATTTTGACCTGCCCACACTATCTTGCCGCGTTTTTTGCCCACGGCGATTGAGGACAGCAGACAGAAAACGCAGCGAAAAATGCATTTTCTGCCTCCCGTTGATTTCGATGGGAGGTCAGAGGCAGAACCGCGGCAAGAAAGGACGTGCTGCTTTTTCTTTTTTCCGCGACTGGCTCCCATTGATTTCAGATTAAATCAATGGGAGCCGGTTTTGGAAGTTTTTTGGTGCTGATTCTGACGCAGTGTCCGAGTCAATATCAAGGCCCAAAAACTCTGTGAACTGGGCCTTATTGTTAGGGCTTATTCAGACGAACGTGTAATACGTCCGTGAAACGTGTGTGATTTTCACGCGCCTTGCACGGACCTATGTTACTCTATGGTGCCGTGCAGACTGTCAGTGATTTTCACGCAGCGCGAGTCCGCTGCGTAAAACTCACGACATGTCCGATATTTGTGCATTGTTCGCGCATCACGCACCCATTGAAGTCAATGGGTGCGTGAAAATCCCGCCCAGCGCTTCCGCAGCCGTATAAACTATGAATGAAAACAGAAATGCACCACGAGCTACAAACATACAAACAGTGTCATAATGATGGCGGCTGCGCGAAAATCACGCAACCGCGCATCATACGCTGCTGACACACGGAGCTGTTATGGACCTTTTGCAAGCGCAAAACGCCACGTTTTTGCGCTCGCAAAAAGCACACGCTTGTGTAAATCCGGCCTTAGGGTAGGAACACACTAGGCATGAACGCTGCGGATTTTATGCAACACATTTTATTGTGTAAAATCCGCAGCGTATTACAGTCGCAGCAGAGTGGGTGAGGTTTGAACAAATCTCATCCACACGCTGCAAAAATAATGGACCTGCAGTGTGACTGCAGTCGCATGTCAATGTATTCTGTGGAATCGCTGCTCCTCTGTTGCAGAAATGCTGCGGTTCTGCCGCAAAAATCACAAATGAGAAAAAAAAAAAAAGGCACTTTTTTAAATTTATAAAAAAGTTTAGACTTACCCCGGCCGTAGTCCTGGTGACGCGATCCTCTATTCTTAGCGTAGCCCCGCCTCCTGTCATGACGTTTCATCCCATGTGACTGCTGCAGCGGTCACATGGTCTACAGCGTCATCCCAGGAGGCGGGGCTACGTTCAGAAGAGAGAGATGCGTCACTTAAACTACGGCCGGGGTAAGTCTAAACTTTTTTTTCCCTGCAGGATTCCCGCAGCGGACACGCCTCACGAAACCTGCGCCACTATTTGGTGCGGTTTTGCTGGCGGAATTCCCTGTGGCTCCCGGGATAAGCTGTGTCGTTTTACTCAGCATATCCGCCTAGTGTGTCCCTTATGATGTCGCTCCTGGAGCTGCTGCCACTCTCTAAATAGGCAGTTGGTCCAGTAGAATTTGGAATTATTTTTTTTTTGTGAACCAGCTTAAAAAAAATACAAAACTTTTGTGTTAGGGCCTGTTCACATCACCGTTCGCTTCCGCTCCGGGGTTCCGTCTGAGGTTTCTGTCGGGTGAACCCCGCAACGGAAAGTGAAAGTGATAGCACAGCTTCCGTTTCCATCACCATTAGCGCAGTCGACTGCGCTATTAATTCCGTCCGAAAACCAGCCGGAATGGTGACGAACGGAAACCATTAGCGATGTTTCCGTCACCATTGAGATCAATGGTGACTGAAACGGAAGCTGTGCTGTCACTTTCACTTTCCGTTGCGGGGTTCACCCGACAGAAACCTCAGACGGAACCCCGGAGCGGAAGCGAACAGTGATGTGAACAGGCCCTAACACAAAAGTTTTGTATTTTTTTAAGCTGGTTCACAAAAAAAAATAATTCCAAATTCTATTGGACCAATTGCCTATTTAGAGACCGGCAGCAGCTCCAGGAGCGACATCATAAGGGACACACTAGGCGGATATGCTGAGTAAAACTACACAGCTTATCCCGGGAGCCGCAGGGAATTCTGCCAGCAAAACCGCACCAAATAGCGGCGCAGGTTTCGTGAGGCGTGTCCGCTGCGGGAATCCTGCAGGGAAAAAAAAGTTTAGACTTGCCCCGGCCGTAGTCCTGGTGACGCATCTCTCTCTTCTGAACGTAGCCCCGCCTCCTGGGATGACGCTGTAGACCATGTGACCGCTGCATCAGTCACATGGGATGAAACGTCATGACAGGAGGCCGAGCTGCGCTAAGAATAGAGGATCGCGTCACCAGGACTACGGCCGGGGGAAGTCTAAACTTTATCAATTTAAAAAAGTACCTTTTTTTTCTTCTCTTGTGTGATTTTTGCGGCAGAACCGCAGCATTTCCGCAACAGAGGAGCGGCGATTCCACAGAATAAATTGACATGCGACTTAAAAAGCCAAAGCCACACTGCATGTCCATTTTTTTTGCAGCGTGTGGATGAGATTTGTTCACATCTCATCCACTCGGCTGCGACTGTAATACGCTGCGGATTTTCCACAATAAAATGTGTTGCATAAAATCCGCAGCGTTCATGCCTAGTGTGTTCCTACCCTAAGGCCGGATTTACACAAGCGTGTGCTTTTTGCACGCGCAAAAAACGTGGCGTTTTGTGCATGCAAAAGGTCATAACCGCTCCGTGTGTCAGCAGCGTATAATGCGCGGCTGCGTGATTTTCGCGCAGCCGCCATCATTATGACACTGTTTGTATGTTTGTAGCTCGTGGTGCTTTTCTAATTTCATTCATAGTTTATACGGCTGCGGAAGTGCTGGGCGTGATTTTCACGCACCCATTGACTTCAATGGGTGCGTGATGCGCGAACAATGCACCAATATAGGACATGTCGTGAGTTTTACGCAGCGGACACACGCTGCGTGAAAATCACTGACAGTCCGCACGGCACCATAGAGTAACATAGGTCCGTGCGAGGCGCGTGAAAATCACGCGCGTTGCACGGACGTATTACACGTTCGTCTGAATAAGCCCTAACAATAAGGCCCAGTTCACAGAGTTTTTGGGCCTTGATATTGACTCGGACACTGCGTCAGAATCAGCACCAAAGAACTTCCAAAACCGCCTCCCATTGATTTAATCTGAAATCAATGGGAGCCAGTCGCGGAAAAAAGAAAAAGCAGCACGTCCTTTCTTGCCGCGGTTCCGCCTCTGACCTCCCATCTAAATCAATGGGAGGCAGAAAATGCATTTTTCGCTGCGTTTTTTGTCTGCTGTCCTCAATCGCCGCGGGCAAAAAACGCAGCAAAAAAACGCGGCAAGATAGTGTGGGCAGGGCAAAATCTGCCTCAAAATTCTTTAAGGAATTTTGAGGCAGATTTTTTTTTGCCTGCAAAATACTGTGTGAACAGGGCCATACATAAACAACACTTTGAGATAATTTACTCACTGTCAGAAGAGCTGCTCCCACTCCAGTCCTCTTCCGGCGATGTCTTCCAGGGGAGGTCTTCGGTCCAGACGTCCAGTCCTTCACCTCCAGCCAGGCTCCAGGTAAGTTTTGTCCATGTGGGTCCGCGGCTGCGCGCGCTTCGTTCGCGGGTGCGCGGGCGGCCGGTCGCGGGTGCGCGCGCGGTCGATCGCGGGTGCGCGCGCGCGGGCGGTCTCCAGTGCGGGCGTTCGTGGATGCGCGCTCGCGAGTGCGCACGCGCCGGAGTTTCATTGTGCGCGCGATCGGGTGCGGGCGGACGGTTTGACGGCCCCCCATGACGAGGGGAGGGGGCCCGCAGCAGCAGCAGCTCACGACATTCTTTTGGTGAAAAAAACGGGCCCCATTGCAGGGGCCCGTTTTTTCCTACCAAAAGAATGTCGAGGCAGTTGCCGGGCCCCCCTTTCAATTAGGTTTGGCCGGGCCCCTCACACCACTACCCCTAATACCCCCCTGATGGCGGCCCTGGGCAGAGCTTCACAAACACTGTCTCACTTTACATTTTTTTTTCCTCTCTTCCTCTGTTATTTACATATCTCGTGACGTTATATTTGGCGCCCGATATGTAAATAAGCCCCTGAACTGTCAACTTGTTCTGTGTTCCCTCCCGCGAGAACACACGCATACTGGTGGTTCTGCAGAGAGCGCTCTCTGTCTGTGTGTATTGCAGCGGGAACACAGCGCAAGCCGCCCTGACACTGTCCATAGCTGATTGGACCATGTCAGAGCGAAGAAATCACGCCCCATTGACAGTTCAGGGGCTTATTTACATATCGGGTGCCAAATATAAAGGCACTGATATGTAAATAACGGAGGAAGAGAGGAAAAAAAAATTCAAGTGAGACCATGTTTGTGCAGCCCTGCCTATTACATGCTGCACTCCGCTGCCCACGTATCGGCAGGTGAAAGGTTCTCTTTAAAGTATGGTAAACACATGTACAATCTGGGAACTCATACATGCGGTGTGATACTTTACATCCTCTCTTTCAGCTATGCTGGACATCCCGGTTTACAAGAGTCGAATACAGTCATTACACATTCTATTTTCCCTCTATTCAGAGTTTAAGAACTCTCAAGTAAGTATATGACTTCTGCAGACATGTTTAGGTGGCCGGTTTGGTTTGGTTGTTTCTTCTAGTGGCAAGAGGAAAAAAAATCGCATTGATGTTGCAGTCTTGCATGGAAACTGTCAGTGTTGTGATTACATGTTGTATTACAACAATTTTCTTTGCTATAAGCATTGTAATGTTTCCCATTGTACGGTGTTCTACCCAGGGGCGTTGATATGGTCTTAAAATATCAGGGACACAGGCCCAGGGACCTCTACCCCGCCTAAAGTTTTTTTGTTTTTTTTTTACACACATACTGGAGATATCATATCTATAAGACTAAGGCTGTCATAGCTACACCGCTGGATAGAATTAGATACATTGTCTCAGCAGACAGTATCACATATGATAGACTTTGATACGTTCACCCCCTAAAAAAGTAAGTGTATGTGTGTGTGTGTGTATATATATATATATATATATATATATATTATATTATATATATATATATACACACACACACATATATATATATATATACACATATACACACAAATTTGTGGATGTGCTGTCCATGTCTAGTTTCTCATAATGTTGAATATATATATAATATATATACTGCATATCTGTAGCACTCTGACCCTATATCTATGGAGCGGAATAGATAACAGTGGCTCAGCAGACTTTATCACATATGATAGTCTTCGATATAGGGCTCAGCTCACTGACATTGCAGCCCCAGCCCTGGACCCAGGAAAGGTAAGAATAATAATTGCTTTGCTTTTTTTATGTGTTTACTATATTTTTTTGGTGTGTTTTTGTTTTTTACAGGTTCGGTTGTTGGACTATGATTGGAGGACTGCTTTGTTGACAGCTTTTTTTATTCTCAATTAAAATGGTTAACGAGGGTTGTGTTTTGTTTTTGTTTTTTTTTAAATTTCAATAAATTTTTTCTATGTCCTTTTTTTTTTTTTTTTAAACATTATTACTACCGCCTTCGTAATGGCCGCTGACTGACCGCATCCATTACTAAGGCGGGGCTTAATGTTATCCGGTAAAACACTAACACTAACCCGCTGTATTACCCCAGTACCCACTGCCACCAGGGTTGCCGGGAAGAGCCGGGTACGATCCAGTACTCAACAATCTGTAGTGAAGCGTGGTAACTGGGGCGGCCGCAATTATTAGGCTGGGAAAGCTCAAAAACAGAGGCCCACCTTGGCTAGTTATGAAAAATGTTTTTCCTATTTATTTATTTAAAAAAAAACAAAAACCGTTGTATACCCCCCATTTTTCATAACCAGCCAGGCACAGCAGCCGCAGCACAGCAGCCGCAGCCTAGCATTACCGGGGTTGGAAGGGCCACTATTTTTGGGCTTTCCTGGCCTAATAATACTGGCCTGCAGTGGCCAACCATCAATACAGATGATTAGCCTTTTCATCTGCTAACATTAAGCCCCGCCTTAGTAATGGACGCTGTCAATCAGCCAGCGGCCATTACTAAAGTTTAAAAGAAAATACAAAGACAGAATTGTGTGATACTGTCTGTTAGACCAGGTTTCTAAGCCTACCACAAGGTAAGCTTAGATACAGGGCCCCAGCAAACCTTAATCTTATACTGTATAAGATTACAGTATGCTGGGGCCCTGTATCTAAGCCTACTATGTGGTAAGCTTAGATACAGGGCCCAGCAGACAGGATCACACATGGCCATGTACCGCAGCCTACCATATGTGCTGTCTGTTAGACCCTGTATCTAAGCCAAAGTTCACATAAAATTTAGTTAGGTTTAGTGTTCGAGTGGACTTCCCTGACACTAAACCTAACTAGGGCGGAGGTTCCGTTCTAGTTAGGGAGGTAAACTTTTTTGTTCTTGTCAAGTTTTCTAAAGTGTTTTATTTTTTATTTTATTTTTTTTGCTGTATACACAATAGACAATACACGTGTCTAACCACATAATTTACACATGTTTAAGCACATAAATAATAAAGATGTCCCAAAGGTCATTTTCTGCGAAGAGGCCTATGCGTTTATTTCTTCTAACACTGACTCGTCGGATGGCGAGACTCTCTTTTATTTGTCAACCTCCTCATCCAGTGATAAAGAGGAGGGACCCCCAAGGAGACGCCCCAGGACCACCACCAACACCACAGACCTCTGAGAGAAGTGACCCCCCCCCCCCCCCACACCAGACAATTACGAGCCCCAAATCCCTGAGTACACGGGCAGCCCAGGGATAAAATTTTATACGGCAGGGCTCAGTGAGATGGACTTTTTCAATTTATTTTTCACGGATGAATTTATAGAGCTTATGGTGTCCCAGACAAATTTATATGCCCAACAGTACACCGTGCCCACCAAAGGTTCCGGAACACCCTCATAACTTTTGAACGGCTCGAGGTAGAGGGTTGAAATTTGGTGGAATTTAATGGGGTCATAAAATCTACCAGTTAATGACAAAAAAAACACCCCCACCCCATTGGGTGCGGAGGGGTATGTGAGGACAGCAAAATCTTAAATGGCACCGGAGTTGAGTGGGGGGCTCATTTGAAAGCTCTTTTCAATACAAAAACGATGCTGCTAACAATTTTGAGATAGGATTTTTTTCCGCTGAGATATTTAACATTAAAGTTACCGACTTCATTATCAGCTACCGCCGGTGTTGGCATTACCCAAAATGTACCGTGCGGGCAAAATCCTAAATGTGTGTGTGTGTGTGTGTGTGAGCTTGGGAATGTCACATCAAGGTGACTTTAAATTACGTATTATTACAACCAGCCTCGGCGATACAAAATGGACCTTGTCTACGATTGTAACATGATTGATCCTACTCTGACTGTAAATAACGTTTGGCACTTGTGTTAATTGGGAGTGACATAAACCGCTGAGTGAAGGGGTTTCCATCACTCCTTCATAACTTCATTAGGAATCGCTGTGCATATGCATGGCAAAAGTGTTAATGTACCCCTATTTTGACAGTTGTGGTCGGACCCCACGGATTAAGCATTTACAGTAGATTAATTGTACTTTCAATTGGATCGTGTGGGGTGGCATTAAGTGCACTGTGGGTGAATGGTGTCATTTAGACTAGGGCTAAACAGCAACTTTGGCCTTGACACAGGTTACATAGTAACATAGTTACACAGGTCTTTTTTCAACCGTACTATGTCCATCAAGTTGAACCAAGGAATGCGAAAAAGGGAAGGGATGAAACTAAAATTCTACACATTGATATAGGAGCTGATGTTTTTTTTTTTTTAGTTCTAGGAAATTATCTAGGCCTTTTTTAAAGCCATCTTCTGTTCTGCTGTGACCAGCTCCTGCGATCGGCTATTCCATAGATTCACTGTTCCCACAGTAAAGAAGGCTTGTCGCCCCTTCAGATTGAACCTTTTTACATGGAACAGGTTTTCCCTATATTCCTTGTATGTGCCATTCATATATTTATAAAAGGTAATCATGTCCCCCCCCCCCCCCTTAGTCATCTCTTTTCAGGGCTAAATAGGTTAAATTCCTTTAATCTTTCCTCATAACTTAGATTCTCCATGCCCCTTATTAGTTTAGTTGCTCTTCTTTTGTATTTTTTTTACAACTCCAGGGCATCCTTTCTATGAACTGGAGCCCAGAACTGAACTGCATATTCTAGATGAGGCCTTACGAATGCTTTGTAAAGTGGTAATATTCTATCCCTGTCCCACGAGTCCATGCCTCTTTTAATACACGACAATATCTTACTGGCCTTTGAAGCAGCTGATTGACATTACATGCTGTTATTTATTCTATGATCTACAAGTACACCCAGATCCTTTTGAACAAGTGACTCTCCCAGTGTAGCTCCCCTAGGACATATGATGCATGCAGGTTGTTGGTACCCAGATGCATAACTTTATATTTATCTACATTAAACCTCATTTGCCAAGTGGATGCCCAAACACTTAGTGTGTCCAAATCCGCTTGCAATTCACGATCATCTTCCATAGACTGAACTATATTACATAGCTTGGTGTCATCTGCAAAAATAGAAATAGAGCTATTAATCCCATCCTCTATATCATTAATAAATAAGTTGAATAATAGTGGTCCCAGCACTGAACCCTGGGGTACACCACTTATAATCTGTGACCATTCAGTGTAGAAATCATTGACCACAACTATCTGGATACGGTCCTTGAGACAATTTTCATTCCAATTGCAAACTATACTTTCTAAACCTATAGTCCTTAATTACCCATTAGACATCTGAGGGACGGTGTCAAATGCCTTCGCAAAGTCCAAAAACACTATATCCACAGCGGCCCCTCTGTCTAGGCTTCTACTCACCTCTTCATAAAAACAAATCAGGTTGGTTTGACAACTTTTGTCCTTAGTAAAAACCGTGCTGGCTGTCATTTATAATACAAATACATATTTTTCCCTCAATGGATGTTAAGCTTACTAGTCTATAATTATCCGGGGAAGACCTAGAGCCCTTTTTGAAAATAGGCACCACATTTGCCCTTCGCCAGTCCCTTGGCACTATACCAGTCACTAGAGAATCTCTGAATATTATGAAGAGGGGCACAGAAATAACTGAACTAGGTTCCTTAAGAACTCTTGGGTGTAACTCATCGGGTCCCGGGGCCTTGTGCACATTTATTTTATTTAACTTCGCTTGGACCATATCTACATTCAGCCAATTCAGTACATTAATTGATGTATTAACAGCACTGGTACCGGCTATATCAGCCGCTCTTTCTTCTGTTGTATATACAGAGCTAAAGAACACATTTGGTAACTCTGCCTTCTCTTGATCCCCCTGTGACCATCTCCCCATTACCACTCTCTAGGGGTCCTACATATACAGATATGGCTTTTTTGCATTTATATACTTGCATTTTTTGGGATTTGTTTTGCTATCCTTGGCCACCTACCTATACGTTTTGTAAGCTCTTTATAATTTACAAATTGTGTGTCCAAAGATTGCTGTGTCGCCCTGCATCGCAGGTAATGAAAGTCAATGTTGCTTTGCGACCCGCAAGTTACCGCAACTCCACAGTCTCAAATTCCAAGCCTCCCGGACTTCTTGCGACTGTGGCGTTGCGACAACTTGTGGTTTGCAAAGTGACCATATTCACCTTCAGTGCAGGCAGGGAGACACCGCAATCTTTGGCCACTCAACTTGTGTTGCGTTCAAAGTCTCCGTATAGTCCTAGCCTGTATGTTTTATTTATTCACGAATCGGCACTAATGGAAACGTATTTACGTTGCCCCAGACGAAGGCAGTTGCGCCGAAACGCGCGTTGGGGCAGACATCTCGCTGTGCACTTTAACCTGGACTTTAAATGGGTATGTTTAATTGTCATCACTTGTTGTGAACATTTTTTCCATACATCAGCATTGTCTATTTTTCTGCTGTGCTATTTATATGCACTGGAGTACTTTTTCTTAGACCATTTCATATGGCATACACTTTCAGTACTTGTACTTATCAAGGCAATATATAGTTCGCAGGCGTACCCAGTGCCAGGTTATGCCATCAGGCTTTTATTACTCACATCTATAAGGTTTACTTACCCTGTAAGTTGCATGGCTTGTATGTCTTTTTTTAACCTGTCGGTTTATGGATTCTTTTTTAATCGTATACTCATGTGTTATTTTCAAATAAAGTACTTTTCTATTTTCTCATATTTCTAGTTTATTGGCATCTTCTTCTTTAGGTTATATATTCATGCTTTGTTGGTACACGCCCCAGGATCTAGCTCACACTTGAACATATGTTTGCTGACGGCTGCATTTTACTTCTTTTGAGCCATTTAGATCCATGCTGTGTTCTTCGGTTATATTATATCTTTCACTTTATGTTGTAATAACTTCGGAATGCTTCCACCTATCCAAGCGATTCGGAGTGTTTTCCCGTGACACATTGGACTTTCTAACTGGCAAAATTTGTTCGATACATTCAGTATTTAATTGTGCAAAACAAAAATTTAGGGAAAAATTTACATTTATACCACACAAATTTGTTGCTAATTAACATCCCCATATGTTTACTTTAGATTGCCATCGTTTTTTGAATATCGTTTTATTTTTCTAGATTGTTACAAGGCTTAGAACTTTAGCAGCAATTTCTCACATTTTCAAGAAAATTTCAAAAGGCTATTTTTAAATTTTCAGTTGTGAAGTGGCTTTGGGGGCCTTATATATTAGAAACCCCCAATAAGACCCCATTTGAAAAACTTCACCCGTCAAAGTATTCAAAACAGGATTTAGGAAATGTCTTAACCCTTTGGACGTTTCACAGGAATTAAAACAAAGTAGAGGTGAAATTGACACATTTATTTTTTATTTTTTGCAGAAATTTATTTTTAAACCATTGTTTTTTTGTAACACAGAAGGTTTTACCGGAGAAATGCAACTCAATATTCATTGCCTGGATTCTGCAGTTTTTAGAAATATCCCACATGTGGTCCTAATGTGCTTATGGACTGAAGAATCGGCCCCAAAATACCTAGTGGATTTGGGGCCTCCTTTTTATTAGAAAATATTTTAGGCACTATGTCAGGTTTGAAGGGCTCTTGCGGTGCCAAAACAGTGGAAATCACCAAAAAGTGACCCAATTTGGGAAACTAGACCCCTTAAGGAAATTATCTATGGGTATAGTGAGCATTTTCACCGCACAGCTTTATTGCAGAAACTATTGGAAGTAGGCCGTGAAAATCTACACTCTTTCAAAGAAAATGTAGGTTTAGCTAATTTTTTATAATTTACGCAAGGACTAAACGAGAAAAAGCACCACAATATTTGTAAAGCAATTTCTCCCGATTAAAACAACACCCCACATGTGGTCCTAAATGGCTGTTTGGACACACAGCAGGAGTTCAAATGGAAAAAGCGCCATTTGGCTTTTGGAGCTCAAATTTAGCAGGAATGGTTTGTGGAGGCAATGTAGCATTTGTAAAGCCCCTGAATTGCAATTGCAGAGGCTCTGATGTGAAATAATAGAAGAAACCCCTGAGAAGAGACCCCCATTTTGGAAACCACACCCCTCAAGGCATTTATTAAGGGGTGTATTGAGCATTTTCACCCCACAGGTCTTTAACATAAATAATTGCGCTGCGGATGTGCAAAGTAAACATTTCCATTTTTCACTAGATGTGACATTTCAGTGGGAAATATGTCATGCCCAGCTTGTGCCACTGGTGGGAGACACCCCAAAAATTGTGAAAAGGGTTCTCACCGGTATGGCGATGCCATATATGCAGAAGTAAACTGCTGTTTGGGCACACTGTAGGGCTCAGAAGGGAGGGAGTGGCATTTAGCATTTGGTTCGTGGATTTTGCTTGGTAGTAGTTTTTGTTTGAGTATTAGGGTATGTTCACACGAGGGCGTCCATAACGGCTGAAATTACGGGGATGTTTCAGCCTGAAAACATCCCCGTAATTTCAGCCGTAACGGCATGTGCAGGCGCTTGAACGCCGCGTCAATTACGGACGTAATTGGCGCTGCTATTCATTGGAGTCAATGAATAACGGCTCCAATTACGGCCAAAGAAGTGACAGGTCACTTCTTTGGCGCGGGCGTCTATTTACGCGCCGTCATTTGACAGCGGCGCGTAAATTACGCCTCGTGTGAACAGACAAACGTCTGCCCATTGCTTTCAATGGGCAGATGTTTGTCAGCGCTATTGAGGCGCTATTTTCGGACGTAATTCGGGGCAAAAACGCCCGATTTACGTCCGTAATTAGTGCATGTGAACATACCCTTCCTGGTATTTCAGTTTATAATGTGAGGTTACACTTAAGCCGGGCAGAGTACATCAGGGGCATAGTCAGGTGGTATAATAATGGGGTAAACAATAAAATAATCCATGTATATTTGTTACGCTATGAAGCAATCATTTATGCACCGGCCAGTGTAGCACTGATAAATGGTGTCCTTTCTTATCCCCTTTTGGCCCACACTCTGCACCTTTGCAGTTTGGGGAATTTTGCTGAAAAAGTGTTGTCCCGGTATAATACAGGCACCCTCACTTCCAGCAGATATGTTTGGGCCCTCCTCTTCCTGGTTCCCTAATTTTAGGGCCTTGATAAATCGCCAGTTGAAACAGAAGAAGTGTTCCCCTCGGGCATACACAACTGCATATTTTTCTTTCTGACATATTGGAGCCTTAACTTATTTTTTTTTTTTTCACAGACGTAGTGGTATGAGGGCTGTTTTTTTGCGGGAGGAGCTATAGTACCATTTTGGGGTAAATGCGACTTTTTGATCACTTTTTTTTGAAAAGCTAGGTGATCAAAAAACAGCAATACTTTTTTTTTATATAGCGTTCACCACACGTCCATAAATTACATGTTAACATTATTCTGTGGGTCAGTACGATTCGGGCGATGCCTAATTTATAGAACTTTTTTATGTTTTACAACTTTTTGCACAATAAAATGACTTCTGTAAAAAGAATGTATTTTTTCTGTCACCATGTTTGAGCCAATAACTTTAGAATTTTTTTTTGTCGACTAAGCTGTAGGGCGTTTTTTTTTTTTTTTTTTTTGCTTGATGAGCTATAGTTTTTATAGGTACCATTTTTGGATAAATGCAAATTTTTGATCACCCTTTTTATTTCAATTTTTGGAAGACAAAGTGACCAAAAAAAACCAGCAATTCTGGCAGTATTTTTTAGTTTTTTTTTACGGCGTTCAATGCGTGGGACAAATAACATAATTTATATTTGAGGTCTTTACGGACGCAGCGATACCAAATATGTATGGTTTTATTTTTTTCAATAATAAAATACTTTATAAAGGAAAAAGGGCGATATGTTTTATATTACTTGAAACGTTTATTTTATTTTTTTTTTATTTTTACTTTTTATACACCTTTTTGTTTTTTTTTTACACTTTTTTTTTTCTCTTGTCCTACTAAGGGACTTGAAGGTCCAACTGTTTGATTGATGTTCTAATACATTACTCTACCTATGTATTGCAATGTATTAGAACTGTCAGTTGTTCACTGACCGCAAGCTGATCAGGCT